>NC_092750.1:12245991-12849115 GCF_047496795.1 Chiloscyllium punctatum | reverse complement strand
TGAACGCTAAATTTCTGTCCATCTATCCCACAAACTACCACACTCTCTTGGGTAACAGATCAGAAAGAGTGCATATTCGCTCATCCCTTACTATCAGCAACTGGTTAGATCCTGTATCTCTCAAAATTATAACTTCTTGTCATTCTCCCCCTATTCTTTCTGAGTAAACTTTACCCACAGAGGTGAGTTCTTTGGAGAGATCAGGTACTAACTCCATACCCAGCCCCTACCTAGGCTGTGCTCTCTCCTGCAGCTCCTCGGCTCTTCTTGGGGTCTTCCTCTACTACCTTCACTAATGCCACTGGCTTAGCTTCTTTTACCACATCCTTTCCCACAAAGTCTTTCTTTAACCACCAACACTGTGACTTTACGTGTCCCACCTTCTGGCAGTGAAAACACCTTTTCCCAATGCTGTTCTGAAGCCACCGGCACTGTAATTTTCTGCGTCCCACTCCATTACAGTGAAAAATCCTGAGGCCTTTCACCTCCCGTCCGCCCTCTTGGGCTTCTTTAACCAGTGTTAAAATCTTACCAGGTTCTTTACTCTTGGTTTTGCAGTGTAGGATCTCCACTTCTCCCACTTCTATCCCTCCACAGGACGAAAGCTTGCCTTATGCACCAACATGTCCTCATCTGCTAACTCTGCTGCCCTTTTCACTTCCTGGACATTCTGACCCTCCACATGAGTCCTTACCATCTCTGGAACTGAGTTTTTAAACTCCTTCAGCAGAATTATCTCTCTTAGAGCCTCAAAGGGCTAATCTATTTTTAAAGCATGCACCCATCGATGAAAATAATTTTGGTTAATTCTTTCGAACTCAACATAAGTCTGACCTGGTTCCTTCTTTGTGTTTCTGAACCACTGACTATATACTTCTGGTACCAATTCATAAGCACTTAAAATAGCCTGTTTAACCTCTTCAAAATCTCTTGACCCCTCTTCTGACAGCACGGCAAATACCTCACTAGCTCTGCCTACCAGTTTAGTCTGAACTAGCATTACCCATAAATCCTCGGACCACTCCATCTGCCTAGCTAATTTTTCAAATGAAATAAAGAAGGCTTCAAGATCTTTCTCATCAAAATGTGGCAGAGTTTTGACATATTTGTATATATCACTACCTTCTCTTAATCTTCATCCTGTTAACTTGGCTTTGCTGACTAAGTTGCAAATTCTCAAGTTCAAAGTCTCTCTCTCTTTCTCTCTCCCTTTCTTCTCTCTCTCTTTTTCCTCTCTCCCTTCTCTCCCTCTTTCTCTCTCCCTCTCTCTTTCTCCTCTCTCTCTTTGTTTATCTTCTAATTCCATTTTCCTCAATTGTAATTTAGTTTTTTCTATCTCTACTGCACTTGTCTGTTTCTCTGACGCACCTAAGTGTTTGAATAATTCCCTTACAATTTCAGCTTTACTTTTGTCCTTGGTTAAACCGAAACCTAATTTCTTTGCTAATTCTAAGAGTATGGCCTTTTTCTTTCTTTCTAAAGTTTCTTGGCAAATTTGAGAATCATCTTTGAATCACAGAACCTCTTTAGAAATTTTATGAGCCCATTTCATCACATTTAATTTAATCAACCACAAGTCACTGAAATTAAACAAGCTGTCTCACCTACATTTTATTTAAAGATGTAGGACACTTCCCTGCAAGTGTTTAAATCTACTGGGCTTTTAGGTACACCAAATCTATGCAAATCTGCTTAAATCTGTTCAAATCACAAATCCAAGACCCAAACTGTTCAAATCATGGACAAACCCCTGCGAAACCAATCAAAATCCCAGCAATGATCCCCCAAACTGATATGTCATGAGGTAAACCCCCCTGTTAATTTTAAACCAGCAACACAAAAAAGCTTTATCCTGTGCTGTAATCTGTGAAAATCCGAGAGGCCAAGAACTATTTAAAGCAATAATCAACAACTTTATTTCTTAAAGTATTACAGACAATAATTAACTAACAACTATTTACAACTCCTTCCTCTAACCTACCTTTTACTTTCCCTTCCACAACACTAGTCCGATAAAACCCTTTGAATAAGATTTACCAAAAAATGCAAATTTTAAAACCAGCCAGCTATCATGTCTTCCTCTGTAGATTTGCTCTCCAGGTTGGTGTTGATGTTTTTCTCTGTGCAAATTCCTTCTCTAGACAGGTACCTCTCAGAGAGTTCTGACTAGCAGCCTACATCTGTTGGTCTTCTGGCAGTTCTCCTCCCAACTGTTCAATTTCCCCCAGTCTTATACCCCCAAATCAATATACTCAATTCAAACTTGATTGAAGTTTGATATTTGTTTGGGGTGGAGGAGTATAATTTAAACTGATTGGCCTAAATCAAATTTGTTTTTGTCTCCAGGCAACCAGCTCCTCTAACTGCTGAACCAAAAGGTTACATTATATCTTGTTCAGAAAACTTGGTGCTGTCAGGTAGTTCTGCCAGCTTTTAACTCTCTTAAAGGTACGGTGCACCTTACAACTTCATAACATCACCATTTCTCCATCGTTATGTATTAACCAAAGCCCAATCGACCGCTGGCTCAGAATGTTTTCAATTCATGTCCTGCTCCACGAATAAAATCAAAGCTCACACTCTAGCTCTGTACTGGAAGTGCTGTTTTCCAGATTATTACACTGATGTTATGTCTGCTCCCAAAAAGCATTTAAAAGATCCCATGGCACTATTTTGAAGAGAGGACAGGAAAATTCTCCCACTGTCCTGACCAATATTCATCCCTAAGTCAACCACGCAGGTTATTGGGAGATTATCGTACTGTTGTATCTGCTGTCCCTCTCTAACCACCACTAGACATAATGTGATGTATAATTGCGTGGTCTCAAAGATGTACATATTAGGTTGATTGGCTGTGCTAAATGCCCCAAATTGTCCAGGGATGTGCAGGCTAGGTGGACTGGCCACAGTAAATGCAGTGTTACAGGGGTGGGAGTATGTCTGGGTGACATGGTCTTCGAAGGATGGGTGTGGACTCAATGGGCCAAATGTCCTACTTCCACACTGTGGGGATTCTATGGAATTTAATTTGAAGCATGGGATGGGGGTTTGCGGTGTGAGCAGAATGGGTGATTCCCACCAAGAAATCTGTGTGGGTGCTGTGGACCATCCCAATTCCAGGTCCTTTTCTGAACATCCTTGAAGCATCTGCCAGCAACAGCGAACAGGAACTGAGCCATCGCCAGGGATTCACAGAGCTGTTATCAGTAAGGTGTGTCAATAAGAAAGGGCCACTATGCTGCCAGGCAATTGTGACCAGGAAGCTGGTTTAAGTGGAACGTAGGATCGAGACAATCTTATGGAGAAATTATGCACAGACTCCTGTTATCTTTGCACTTAATGTCCTGAATGCAGAGCACAGTGTGTACTGCAGATACCTTGTAGAGACTTAGACATCCCCCCCTCCCCACTTCTCCTTTCCGACTGAAAATATTCCTGAGAGTCTGGTTTCTTCCCAAAGTTTTATTGACTCTATTCCTTTCCGGCTTCATGGTCTTTAACAGATATGAGAAAAAGTTGAATCACAAAATAAAATTCCACCAGGCTCCAAGCTCTTCATTCCAATTGGCTCCTCTGAGTCAGAAAACTCTAAAGGAAAGCTTCTCCTGGACTTCCCTCCTGCCCATCATCCCAGCGTTCCCTGTTCATGCAGGGAATGTTCAATTGAAACCACCTGGGAAAGCTATACTATGTCAGGAATGCCAGGTTGTGTGGGATTTGAGGACAACCGCAGCAAGACTGGTTAGAAACTAGATTCTCACTCTGCAGATTCCTTATAAAATCCTGTACGCATTAATGGGAATATTTTTCTTATTAACAATATTTTATTTTTCCCATCTGGGAATCATTGTGACCATCATACTTGCGCACAGTAGTAAGTCGTCTTTAAACTGGAAAGCAGGACCAATACATAAAACAGATAAGCCCGTCTACTTGATCCCTCTGATCACTGCAGGGCATTCAATTTTACTCCTGTGTCACTTGCTGTGCGAGCCATAATAATGGGGTGTTAGATTTACCACCTCAAGGTACCTGCTGTGATCTCCTAAGAACTCAAGCTGTCTGAGAAGCCTGTGATATGTATCTGCCTTTTATTTCCCTCCCTCCCCTCCAGCTAATCACTCAAAGAATTAAAACTCAGTGCAACCTAACACGACATACCTTCTGCTAACTAATTGTGTGGTAATCGATACTTTGCAGTGCTTTGTGGTTTATTTTTTTTTGGGTATGAAAGCATGGAAATTGCCAGACCAACTTTTCACCTCACCCGTGAACTCTTCCAGAGTACTGTTGTGATCTAGAACTTCTCAACTCTTAAACAGTGCCGAAATTTACAAGGGACATTCAGAGCAGAGAAAATTGCCTGGTCAGACATGGGATGCTAAAATCCAGACCAATGCCTCGTTAAAACACTTGCAGCTCAATTATCAGCCAATTTTCTCTGAGTTTGCAAGTTTCTGGGACAGCTGAGAAAATGTATTGGGCCCTCATGAGCCCTTTTTCTTGGTTAGAAGGTTGGTTTGAAATTATATTAACTTTGTACAACTACACAAGGGTATAATACTTAATACAAAATACGTTACATTCATACAAACATTCAAATTAGAACCAGGAGTTGGCTATTCGGCCCTTTCCAGCCTGCTTTCCCACTTGATACATTCCTGACTGATCAGGCTGTGGGCCTTACTTTCTGTGTCCTCCAATAGCTTTTGACTCCCTTAACAATCAAGAATCTATTTAAGTCAGGCTTATGTTCAATGGGACTAGGAAAGGTTTAGAGGGATATGGGCCACGTGCTGGCAGATGGGACTAGATTAATTTAGGATACCTGGTCGGCATGGACGAGTAGGACCGAATGGTCTCTTTCTATGCTGTACATCTCTATAACCCTATGATCCAGCCTCCATAGCTGTTGATGGAAGAGAATTCCATAGACGCAAGGACACACTCGGAGAGAAAGAAAATTCTCCTCTTCATCATCTTAATTGGGTGATTCCTTATTTTTCAAATGTGTGGCTAGTTCCAGTCTCTTCCACATAGGGCAGCATCGTCTTAGCATCCACCCCATTGAGTGCCCTCAGGATCTTACAACTTTCAATAAGATTACTTCCTGTTAATTTAAACTCCAGTGGCCAAACCTATCCAACCTTTCCTCATAAAGATAACTCCTTTATCCTGGGAATCAGTTGCGTGAATTTTCCCTGAACTGTTTCGACTAGAATTATGTCCATTCTCACATGGATTGAAGGGCATGATTAACAAAACTTTAAATTCCATACAGGGTATTTCTCAAGAAACAGTACATAGATGAAACACAGCTCAATAGTTTAGGGTGAATCAAACTGGCCAAATAATCTAAAGGGTCAGCTTAATTCTCTGAAGACCTGGTTCAAATCCAGTAATAACAGCTGGTGGAATCTAAATCCAAATACCCAATTAATCTAGAACTGAAGATATTTTTGGATCAATCTGATCAGAGGTGTTATGACACATCTCTGAAGCAGGCGGGACTCAAACGCAAGCCTTCTGGACTAGACATAGGGAAATTACCACTTTGCCACAAAAAACATCAGAACTGAAATAATCTCAATGATGTTGACAATGTCTCACTGCTCAGAAAATCTCCCATTTGGTTCACTAATGCCCTTTAGAGGCAGAAATCCCCCCTCCCTTATTTGGTCTGGCCTACATGTAACTATAGACCTCAATATTGCTGATCTTAACTGCCCCTTGAAGTAGCCTAGTAAATCAAGGGCAATTAGGGACTGGGCAACAAATGCTGGCCTTGTTAACAATGCCTGCGACTTGTGAAGGAATCAAGAAAAGAAAATACATGATAAACGTTGCAACTGCTTTCACTGAGACAGGGTATAATTGGAAGCAGCCAAGGACTGAACCTTGCGTCGTCTTCATGATACAGATGGTCCTCATACTAAATCCAACATGACTTGACTGGATCTTGTTTTTTGAGTTGATCTGTGAATGCATTATTGAGAAGTCCTGCAACACTTGGTTACATTTGGGCTCATGCCCGAAGCATTGATTCTCCTGCTCCTTGGATACTGCCTGACCTACTGCGCTTTTCCAGCAACACATTTTCAGCTACATTTCTGTTGAGTTCAGAGTATGTCACAGTTTAGCTCTGGGCACCAAGTGGATGTTGCAATGAATCAGTCTTTTCTCCCCTTTTTAACAGTAAATTGGAATAGAACATAAGTAAGATATTGTTACATCACTGAAATACCAAGAGAGTTTTGCAACTTGAAAAATCACGAGTTGCACTGTACAAGTCCACATTGTTTTTGAGGCACTGATACTGCAGCAGTAGTGGGACAAAGCAGCACTGGAGTTCTTGAGTTAAAGAAAAACTACCTGATGACAACCTTTGGATCGGTCAAGCTATAGTTTGCTACAGACTTAGAGTTAGAGTTGGATTTATTGTCACGTGTACATAAAAATACAATGAAAAGTGTTTCTTCACGTACAAAACCCAAAGTGTCTCCATGCTCCGGTGCTATCTTGAAGCATTGAATATAATGTAAGATTTTACTGCAGTAGAGTTCACCTTTCCTGCCTCTTTGCCCTCTGCTATTCCTCTGTATGCTGCTTGACATTAGCCAGGGGGCCCTGTAATGGGCTCTGGTCTCAATTACAGCCTAGCTCTGCTGTCGCAGTCACTCCCTCCTCCACCTTGCCCTAGCTGAGCCATGGGCTTTGTTGCATACCTCCTGCTCTTCGTCTGATGCTCCTTCAGATGTTGCCGCTGGTCAACATTTGCCGGATCCTGGCTCCGGTCTCCTCCACCATCCCAGTGCCAGAGTTGGAGCCAGCCATGGATCTGAGGCTGCATGGGGCCTAGCTCCGACCAACTCCCCCACCGAGTGAGGTACCGCAGAAAGACCACTCACCTTTGGTACTGCCGATACCGCCACCAATCACCAGGAGGAGCCCGCTCTGTTGCCGCACTTGTTCAGGAGACCGGGACTGCTCTCATCTTGCCAAAGATGCCAAAAAAGGCTTTCAAAAAAAAAAGAAACATAGCAGAAAGAAAGAACAGGAAAAACAAAGAAAGCAAATGGAAGTGGATGAGCTCCAGGCCAGGAGGCCAAACAGCACTGCTACTTCACCTCCATCTTGTGTGAGAATTGTGGTCAAAAACATCCAGAAACAACAAATAGAAAACATCCCTCTCCCTTATGTTTGTGTGATGAAATGACAAAAAAAGGGAAGACATTTAAAAGAGAAAATTCTAATACTAAAAACGACATACGTCAAACCATCATTCAACTATTGAATCAAAGAACAACCATCACTCTATAGACAACAGCATGTCATCGCTGCTAAAGTCGAACAAACCTGAACTCCCCACCTTGCAGGCAGGGTTTCTGATCTTCAAAATGTTGATTTAATTGCCTATAGTTTCCCACCCACAATACATGGCTTAAACCATTGTTTTTGGTGTGTGTGTGTGTGTGTGTGTGTGTGTGTGTGTGTGTGTGGTATCTTGAAGGGGTATGGTTTAGGTTACACAATAATAGATTCATGATTTATTTTCCTGCCATTTATTAAAAAGTAGGTTTATTTCCAATAAGCAGAGCTATCTTCTTGGTTCTGATGAAACCTGGTGTAAATTGCTTTCGTCTTCTCTAGCAGTTAGTTAGGCAAATTGATAACCTTTGTGATTAAGGAAATGGTGGCATCGTGTTGCTGTCCCTGGATGAGGTCTCCGGATCTCCAGCCTAATGGTCTAGGGATATGGGTTTCAAATGCACCTTGACAGATGGTGAATTTGGAGTTTAATAACAATCTGCCCAATGGCAATGATGTAATCATTGCTGATTGTCATAAAAACCCATCTGGTTCTCTAATGTCCTTTTAGGGAAGGAAATCTGCCATCCTTACCTGGTCTGGCCTACATGTGACTTCAGACTCACAGCAATGTGGTTGACTCTCAATTTTTCCCTGAAATAACCTTGCAAGCCTCTCCATTCAAGGGCAATTAGGGACAGACAATAAATGTTGGTCTGGCCAGATATGTCTGCATGAGTTGAAAATGTGTTGCTGGAAAAGCGCAGCAGGTCAGGCAGCATCCAAGGAACAGGAGAATCGACGTTTCGGGCGTAAGTCCATTCCTGAAGAAGGGCTTATGCCTGAAACGTCGATTCTCCTGCTCCTTGGATGCTGCCTGACCTGCTGCGCTTTTCCAGCAATACATTTTCAGCTCTGATCTCCAGCATCTGCAGTCCTCACTTTCTCCTCGAAGATATGTCCGCATCCCATGAACAAACAAAAAAAAGAGATGGATGTTGCAGTGGTTTGTGGAATTTATGGATGATCAGTACACTTTTTTCCCAAGTGAGTGCAGGGGATACCAACAGATGGGTCAAAATGGGGCCAAATGTTACCCAAATATCAAGGCCTTGTTGTGCCGGCCTGGATAAACTACGACAGTATCACCTTTGACTCAGAAGGTTGTGAGCTTAAACCCACTCCAGAAACTTGAACACAATATTAACCTGTTCCGTCCAGAATTTGCAGTCTAACATCCATAAGGCGCAAATATAGGAAAGTCTCCCATTATGATTTCACTGTGCCAAAGGAGGCCATTTGGCCCACTGCTGTACCACCAGATCCTTGCTGGAATGATCCAAAACCCGATCCCACTGACCTGGAGTCTCTGAGCCCTGCATTCTCTTCTGCCTCAGATGTTTACCCGGTCTTCCCACAAAACGTGCTGGTGGTTTAAAATATTGACAATTGATGAGGGCAGAGCAGTAGATGTCATTTACTTGGATTTTAGTAAAGCCTTCAACAAGGTTCCACATGGTAGACTAATTAGTAAAGTTAGATCACATGAGATTCAGGGGGTGAGCTTGCCAATTGGACACATGATTGGCTTAACAGCAGGAGACAGAGAGTGATGGTGGAGATTGCTTTTCTGACTGGAGGCCTGTGACCAGTGGTATTCCACAGGGATCGGTGCTGGGTCCACTTTTGTTTGTCATTTATGTTAATGATTTAGATGAGAATATGGAAGGCATGGTTTGTGAGTTTGCAGGTGACACCAACATTGATGGCATAGTCAATAGTGAAGGAAGTTATCTCAGATGATGAAAGGCTCTTGACCAAACAGGTCAATGGGCTGCAAAATGGCAGATGGAGTTCAACCTGGATAAATGCAAGGTATTGCATTTTGATACAACAAACAAGGGTAGGGCTTATACAATTAATGATAGAGCCTTGGGTAGTGTTGTAGAAGAGAGGGACCTAAGGGATGCAGTACATAATTCTTTGAAGTTTTCATCAGATATAGACAGGGTGGTTAAAACATTGTTGGTGCCCTTGCCTTCATTGCTCAGTCCTTTGAGTATAGGAGTTGGGAAATCATGTCAAGGTTACACAAGACCTTGCTGATGTTGTTTCTGGAGTACTGTGTCCAGTTCTGGTCAGACAATTATAGGAAGGATGTTATTAAGCTGGAGAGGGTTCAGATGACATTTACCAGGATGTTGCCGGGTATCGATGGTTTGAGTTATAAGGAGAGGCTGGATAGGCTGGGACTACTTTCACTGGAGCATAGGAGGTTGAGTGGTGACCTGCAAGTAGTTTATAAAATCATGAGGGGTATAAATGGAGTTAATAGTAGTTGTCTTTTCCCTAAAATGGGAGATTTAAAGATTAATGGGGCATACTTTATGGTAAGAGGAGAGAAATTTAAAAGGAGCAAATTTTTCACAGATGGTGGTTTGTGTGTGGAATGAACATCTGGAGGAAATGTGGATGTGGGTAGAATTATAATGTTTAAAAGGCATTTGGATAAGTACATGAATAGGAATGGTTTGGAGAGATGTGGGCCAGAAGCAGGCAGGTGGCACTAGTTTAGCTTGGGATTACATTCAGCATAGACTGGTTGGACTGAAAGGTCTGTTTCCCCGCAGTATGACTCTGACTCTATCACTATAATGAAGGCAACCCATTCAACAGTCCAGCTTTCATGGGCATTGAAAATTTTGTGATCTTCAGCAGAATGCCAGTGATTCAGAGCGGGTGGTTGAGTAGATCGACGTTTTGGGAATGGAGGCGTGTAAGGCTAGAGGAGATTAAACACTCTCTCTCAGCTATTGCTAAATGTGAAAACAACGGTGATTAAGTAAAGTCTCCTCTCACCCCCATCCCTTGCTGGATCATTAGTGAGCTGACACCCCACAGTGCCCAGGAGTTGGGTTTCCCTGCGTGTGTGTTGTTTGACACTGTGAGATCCTGTTTCCCTTTCATGTCTGATCCTTGGAGCACTGAAAGCTCATTGCTATTAAATGGACTGACACTCACACAGATCATAATTTGATTCACAGCGTGTCTCTCTCTAACTGCCTGCCTGCAACATCACAGAGCAAACATTCTTTGGGAAATTGAAGCTTAAACACAAAGGTTTAAGCTTCATGAGGCAAGGGATGGGGCCATTAGAAAAAAAACTGTCACATTTAAAAGATGTCAGAAAGTGATCAGTGATTCTGTTATTAATCTACACATGATTGAGGTGGAAGAATAGGGGAGACGAGGAGATCTTTCACACAGACAGACAGCATGTGGAATGCATTGCCTGAAAGATTCAGTAACTTTTAAAATGCAAACTTCCTTGAAAAGATCCAATTTTTGTGATGTTGATCCGATGGCTCAGTGGTTAGCACCACTGCCGCACTGACCAGCATTCAATTCCAGCCTCGGGCAACTATCTGTGTGGAGTTTGCACATTGTCCCTGTGTCTGCTTGGGTTTCCTCCGGGTTTTGCTCCTCCCACAGGCCAAAGATGTATGGGTTAGGTGGATAAGCCCTGGGAAATGTGGATAGGGTGGGTCTGAGTATGATGCTCTTGGAAGGGGCATCAATGGGTTAAATGGCCTGCTTCCACACTGTAGGGATTCTATGATTGGGTGACAAATATTGGGCAGGAAACTTGTGGATTAGTTCCCTTCGCTTCTTACATAATACCCTTGGACTTATCTGAAAGACTGTGCCTCCAGCAGTGCAGACCACCCTCAGTCTGACATAGGGCTGATAACTTTGGTATTTGTGTTCAAGCCCCAGAGTGGAAATGAGTGAGTGCTGGAGGTATATGAGGAGTTGTGCTCATCTCTACTCATGGAAAATGTGCGTGAGATTGTAGTAGAAGTGGAAAAGTGACCTATTGCTAACAGTACTCAACTTGACCCTCACCTCTCCTAATATACAATAATGGCTTTACCTCCAAGCTACTTTATGACTTGAATAATCATTTTTACCTCTCTATCCTCTTCTAAGACCCACGTTAACCCTGCCTCTTTGAGAAAGCATTTAATCATATGTCCTATCTTCAGGAGTTCCAAGTTTCATTTTGGAGAAAGTGAGGACTGCAGATGCTGGAGATCGGGGTCGAGAGAGTAGTGCTGGAAAAGCACAGCAGGTCAGGCAGCACCCGAGGAGCAGGAGAATCGACATTTTGGCCCTTCATCAGGAAATTCCTGATGCTACCTGACCTGCTGTGCTTTACCAGCACCACACTCTCGACTCCATGTTACATTTTGTTTAATCAGGCTTGTGTGGCAAGCCTTGGGATGGTCTATTATGCTAAAAGTGTTATGTAAATACAGGTTTGTGGTTGTTGTGAAAGGCATTTTAAGCTGTGCTAATATAAGTGTTGTGATGGTTGAAAAATTAAGGCCTGAAGAAATGAAAACTTTTTATCTATTTAATTCCTGCAGGCAGCTTGTGCAGAAGACACTCCAAAAGCAGTAAGTCCCACTCTGGTTCCAACTGTTTCTGCTGCACACCACATATTTCTGAGGCCCAAGTCTGAAACTTTCCTCAGTAAAATACATATACATAACACTGTAACTCAAACTCTAATATATCCGAGCTCTAAGATATGAACTGTCTTTTGTTCACTAGTGGGGACATGGTGGCCAGCATTTATTGCCCATCCCTAGTTACCCTTGAGAAGGTGGGGGTGAGCTGCTTTCTTGAACGACTTCAGTCCACATACTGTAGGTTGGCCTACAATACCCTTTGGAAGGGAGTTCTAAGATTTTGGCCCAATGACAGTAAAGGGATAGAAGCATATTTCCAAATCAGAATGGTGAGCGGCTTTGAGAGGGATTTGCAGATGGTGGTGTTCCCATGTATCTGCTGCCCTTGTCCTTCTAAATGTAAGTGTTTGTGGAATTGGAAGGTACTATCTAAGGACCTTTGGCCAATTTCTTGTAGATGGTACACACTGCTGCGACTGAGCATCGATTAACTGAACGTTTGTGGATATGATGCCAATCAAATGGACTGCTGGATGGTCTCAAGTTTCTTATTGGAATTGCACCCATCCTGGCAAGTGGGAAGTGTTCCATCTCACTCCTGACCTCTGCCTTGCAGATGGTGGACAGATTTTGGAGAGTCAGGAGGTGAGTTACTCACGGCAATATTCCCAGGTTCTCACCTACACTTGTAGTTAGTGTTTATGTGGTCAGTCCAGTTGAGTTTCTGGTCAATGATAACTCCCAGGATGTTGATAGTGAGGATTCAGTGATAGTAACATCACTGAATGTCAAGGGGCAGTGGTTAGATTGTCTCTGATTGGTGATGGTCATTGTCTGGTATTTGTATGTTGTCAATGTTACTTGCCTCTGGTCAGTCCAAGCCTGGATATTATCCAGATTTTGTTGCATTTGTACATGGACTGCTTCAGTATCTGAGGAATCATGAATGGTCTTGAGCATTGTGCAATTATCAGCGAACATCCCCACTTCTGACCTTATGATGGAGGGAAGGTCATTGACGAAGCAGCTGGGCCTAGGACATTACCCTGCAGAGATGTCCTGGAGCTGAGATGACTGACCTCCAACCACCACGACCATCTTCCTATGTGCCAAGTATGACTCAACCAGCACAGAGTTTGCCTCTTAATATCCATTGACTCCACTTTTGCCAGGGTTCCTTGATGCTACACTTAGTCAAATGCAGCCTTGATGTAAAGGGCTGTCACTCTCACCTCCCCTCTGGAGTTCAGCTGTTTTGTCCATGTTTGAACGAAGGCCGTAATGAGGTCAGAAGCTGAGTGACCCTGGAAGAACCCAAACTGAGAGTCCCTGAGCAGGTTAGCACTGACCAAGTGTTGCTTGATTGCACTGTTGATGACACCTTCCATCACTTTACTGATGATCAAAGCTCAACTTTTGGGGTGATAATTGGCAGGTTGGATTTGTCCTGCTCTTTGTATGAAGGAGATACCTGGGAAATTTTCCACACTACCGGGTAGACGGCAGTGTCATAGCTGTACTGGAAGAGTGTGGCTGAGAGCGCGGTAAATTCTGGAGCACAAGTCTTCAGTCCTATTGCCAGAATGTTGACAGGGCCCATAGCCTTTGTAATCTCTCCAACCATTTCCTGATATCACATGGAGTGAATCTAATTGGCTGAAGACTGATATCTGTAACACTGGGGACCACTGGAGGAGGCGGAGATGGGTCATCCACTCGGTAATTCTGGCTGAGGATTGCTGCGAAAGTTTCAGCCTTACCTTTTGCACTGATGCGCTGGCCTCTTCCAACATTGAGGATGGGGATATTTATGGAGCCTCCTCCTCCAGTGAGTTGTTTAATTGTCCACCACCATTCATGACTGAATATAGCAGGACTACAGAGCGTAGATCTGAGCTGTTGGTTGTGTGATCACTTCGCTCTCTCTATTACTTATTGCTTGTACAGTTTGGGATCCAAGTCATCCTGCCTGGTTGCTTGACCAGGTAGACACCTCAGTTTTATGCATGCCTGGTGCTGCTCCTGGTATGCCCTCCTGCACTCTCCATTGAATCAGGGTTAAGAGATATGCACCAATATATACAATATTTTTAAAACCATATAATTCCAGGTTCCGATATCCTATTTTTCAACGCCAAATTCATCAAAAGGAAATGTTGGGTGATAAATGACATAACTCCATCGAGACCTGCAACCCATCACCCTTTTTTTTTTGACACATGCATGGTCCTTGACTTTAGATTAGATTAGATTCCCTACCGTGTGGAAACAGGCCCTTCGGCCCAACCAGTCCACACTGACCCTCTGAAGAGTAACCCACCCAAACCCATTTCCCTCCGACTAAAGCAAGTAATACTATGGACAATTTAGCATAGCCAATTCACCTGGCCTGCACATCTTCAGACTATGGGAGGAAACGGGAGCACCCAGAGAAAACACACGCAGACACGGGGAGAACATGTAAGGTCCACACAGACAGTCACCCGAGGCTGGAATCGAACCTACGATCCTGGTGCTGTGAGGCAGCTGTGCTAACGACTGAGCCACCGTGCCGCCCCAAAGTTAACTTTTCTTTCCCTTTTTCAGCTTGTGAACATAGAGTCCTGCCCACATTCACACAAATGTTCTTCTCACACTTTCCACTTTAGTACTGTGTCATTCAGAGTCAGCTCTCAGAGTGTCAATATCTCTGACACCCACCTGTTGTATCTGTCAGTCAGGGCTCCCTGATTGGACCATGTTAACAGCTCCAGTCAGGGAACCCATGTTCTATGAGGTCCAGTTGGCTGGCCTCATTACAATTCCAACAGTAAATATGGATTTTGACCCTTAGTGTTGTGTGCGCTCGCTATTAAACGATGGAGCTGGCTAGAGGGACAGAATGGGCCTACTTCTCCTCTCTGTTCATAGTAGAGACTGATTCAAGCACACCACCATGTGGCCAAGGGATTGGATTATACCAGGTAGGGATACCAGACAGGGGAGGAACATGGGAGAGAAGGGAGCACAGTCTGCTGTGTTGATACTGGGGAGTTCGGCCTACTTCTGCAATCTGTGGGCTTGTGATTTCAGTCTCAATTTAAAGCTTCTGTCTGATTAAGTTCTCTGTTTATGGGTTAAGGAGGAAGTAATTTGGATGCAGTGAATGGGTGGAAAAACTCGCATCATCTGCTTGGTCCCCACAGAGCGGTGACCAGTCAAAGATTTTGTGTTTTCTTAGAATTTCATGTGTTCTGTGGAGACATTTTTCAAATGTCACTTGAGGTTTGTTCAAATTATATTCATCTCCTGTAATCATTTGTAAAGACCCTACATCAGTTTGTAGCTGTCCACAGTGGGACCTCCTATTATTAGACATAACAAAAGGGAACTCCACGGTGATTACAGAGAATTGGCAAGTAATCAGTTGCCCCAAAAGCTTGTTGTTAAATGATATGTTCCAGCAAATTTCCTGTGGATGGGAATGAAGGTTGCAGAACAGCAAAACCGTATCGATTAAATAAAATCCTTGTGGAACATAGTGTATGTCGACAAGGGGGAGATTGGCCTCAGCTAGCTCCCACCACACCTTGTCAGATTCCTGGCCAGTAATTGAATAAATTCCTCAGAGTCTCCACCAACCATTCCCCTTCCAAGGTCACCCTTGACAATTTGGTCATTCCTCCAGTATTGGCTCCAGATCTATTCCTTTCTGATTATTCCTCTAACAACACTCCAAGATGCTTCAATGCTGAAGGCTCCACAGCAGCTTTGTTATTCTTGTTGTAATGGAGGTTAAGTTAAACAATCTACTTTGAAACAAGTTAAAGTTAAACAATTAAGTGCCTTTTAACATGTGGAAGTTGGGAATCATCCTATCCTCTAGCGTCTATCAACCTTATTTAGAATTGCAAGTGAGCTTTGGAAAATGAGAATATTGGGAACAGCAGTAAGCCATGATTGGGCTATCTCCATTCAGACCGTGGCTAATCTGGACTGCTACTTGATTTACCTACCTTTGCTCTATGTCCTTTTATACACCTGCTTCGGTGTTGAGAGCTCTAACTACTCCCATACTTTCGTCGAAGACTATTTTAGGTTTCTGCTAACCTTTGTGCAAAAATAAACTTGATGATTTTGTTCCTGGTCAGGCTGGCTCTGATTTTGAGAATATGTCCCATTGTACCATTGGAAGGAATTGTTTTTCTGCACCTTCTCTGTCAACTCTGTGTTTATATTTAAACCATCACATCAGGCCTTAATCTCCTATAGTCAATGGAGTACAAGCTTTAGTCTAGAGCAATTCTCCTGATATCATAAGTATGGTTAGCTTGGAGGGATAATCTCCACAATCTAGCCACTTGGTCATGGTCATTTATTCCACTTTTAAAATTGTTTGGTAACCCAGATAGGAGCAGAAGCATTGGGCAGAATCTTTCCAACATTGATTCTAAGTCTGAAGGCTGATCTGGAAGTGAGATTCCCTCTCTGCTTGGGACCAGTTCACCCTTTCTTGCATTACCACCTGGTCAACAGCTCAATGCATGGATTGAGGCAGCCTATAGGGTAGTGGCTATACCTCTGAGCTAGTAGTTCATTAGCCCTCAGCCTACTGTTTGGGGGGAATCTATGTTCAAATCCCATCTGTGATAGGGGGTGAAATTTGAATTAATGGAAATCTGGAATAAAAAGTGAATTACTGCGGATTACATTCACTAATGGTAACCATTGTTCTGAAAACATGTCTGGTTTATGAATGTTCTTCAATCAAGGAAATCTGCTGTTCTTACCTCTCGGTCTCCTCTGCTTTCAGGAAATCAACTCCAGTCTGTTCAATCTCTCTTCATCATTGAAACCCTCCAGTCAAGGCAGCATCCTGATAAATCTCCTCTGCACCCTCTCCATTGCAATCACATCCCTCCTATAATGTCTGACTACTATCGTAGAGTCATGGTCATAGACATCTATGGCATGGTCCAACTCATTCATGCCAACCAGATATTCTATATTAGTCCCATTTGCCAGCAGTTTGCCCATATCCTGCCAAACCCTTCCTATCCATGTATCCATCCAGATGCCTTTTAAATGTTATAATTGTACCTACCTCCATCACTTCCTCTGGCAGCTCATTCCATACATGCACCACCCTCTGCGTGAAAAGGTTGCCCTTCTGGTTGCTTCTATATCTTTCCCCTCTCACCTAAAACCTATGCCCTCTAGTGTTGGACTCCCCCATCCTGGGGAAAAGACTTTGACTATTCACCCTATCATGATTTTTATAAACCTCTGTAAGGTCACCCCTCAGCCTCTGACGCTCCAGGGAAAAAAACCCCAGCCTATTCAGCCTCTCCCCATAGCTCAAACCCTCCAACCCTGGCAACATCCTTGTAAATCTTCTCTGAACTTTTTCTGGTTTCACAACATCCTTGCTATAGAAAGGAGACCAGAATTGATGTCCGACTTTGAGCTCTTGGCTTGAACCATGGATATAAATATGTAGAAACCTCCTTAGAGACCCGACAGTGGCTGCCAGGTATACACTCAGACCTGAACGTTAGGTGTGTACCCATGAATGCAGGGCATCAATGGCAAGGTGAGGGGGATTAAGGTGCCTGAGTTATCACCAGGTTTCCTTCCACCTCCAGGAGTCAGGGAAGTCATATCAGACATACCGAGAGAGAAGATAGACACCAGTGAGGCATCCAGGAGAACTCATCTCAGGCAATCTCGAGATACCTGACCTCTCCACCTCCCCTTTGCCAAATAGCAGTACGTTCTGAAAAACAGTCATAACAGACTCAAGACATTGACTCTATTTGTATCCCCACAGGAGCTGCTGACCTGTTAAGTTTTTTCTATTCTTACTTAAGGTGTCCAGCATCCACAGTATTTAGCTTCGAGGGGTCAATCATGGCTCATATCAACCCCAGCTTCCTATATTGCCTTGATCCTTTGTAATTCATCAAACACTGCAACATATCCATGGCAGACACCATCTCCCTGGCCCTGCACCCATCTCTGGAACATCTGGATAACAAGGATATCTATGACAGACTCCTACATATTGACTATAATTCCAAGCAAACTAATCTCCAAACTCCGAGACCTAGGACTTTGCTCCACCCACTACAATTGGACCCTCAGTCAGTGAGAATAGGCAACAACATCTCCTCCACAATAATCCTCAACACCGGTGCCCCACAAGGGAACATACTCAGCCCCTCCCTTTATACTCGACCCTGTGTGGCCAAACTTCATCTTAACCCCATCTACAAGTTTGCTGATGACACCACCATTGTAGGCTGGATCTAAAGCAATGACAAGACAGAACACAGGAAAGAGACAGAGTGTTTGGTGGTATGGTGTAAAGACAACAATTTCTCCCTTTAATGTCAGCAATGCAAAAGAGCTGGTCATTGACTTCAGGAAGCAAGGTGGAGGGACTGCCCTGTCTACGTCAATGGAGCCAAGGTGCAGCTGGTTGAGACCATCGAGCTCCTAGGAGTGACGATCACCAACAAACTGTACTGATCCATCTACAAGGTCAAGAAAGCACAACAGCGCCTCTACTTCCTCAGGAGGCTAAGGAAATTCAGTATTTCCACAAAGATTCTTACCAATTTTTATAGATTCACCATAGAAAACATTCTATCCAGATGCATCGCGGCTTGGTATAGCAACTGCTCTGTCCAGGACCATAAGAAACTACAGTCAGTTCTTCTTAACGTGATGTTTGTGTTCTTGTGCAAACCCTTGTTATAGAAAAATCGCACTTTAAAAACAGTGCTTAAAATGTTGGCAATGTAACTGTGTTATAGCCAGTACATCCCCAATTCATCACTCGCATTACAATGAATTTGCGTTGATGAAATGCATGTTATAGCAGAACAGCCTGTACAGAGAACTGTGAACACAGCCCAGTCCATCACATAAGCCAAGCTTCCATCCACTGACTCCATTTACACTTCCGTCTGCCTCAGGAAGTCAGCCAACATCATCAAAGACCCCTCCCAATCCATTTATAATCTCTTCCAACTCCTTCTGTCAGGAAGAAGATGCAAGAGCTGAAACATTTGTGCCGACAAATTCAAGAACAGCTTCATCCCTGCTGTTTTTAAACATCTGGATGAACCTCACAAATTTTAAATTTAACATTGATTTCAGTCTTTGTGCACCATCTCTGCAGCCGTAACATTGTATTCCTCGCTCTGTTCTATTACCCTGATGCAGTTTGGGACAGTATAATCTGCTTAAATAACATGCAAAATAAAACCTTTCACTGTACCTAGGTACATGTGACAACAATAAACCAAATTAAATCAAATCTTTGAAAGAAAATCTATTTGCAACAACAAATGGGATTCAGCTGAAGGGATCTGGGAGGAATGACCTGCCTGCGGTTGAATTTGTCAGTCAATTATTCAAACTTTCCAACTGGAAATAATTTCACTTTCGTATCTTAGTCTGGTGTTTCCCTCGTTACACCAACTGGTACATTAGAGAAAACGCATGAAAACTGGGGGGGGGAGACTTGGGAAGTAGGGGTGAAAAAAGCAAATGCAACTCGTATGTGTAAAACCACTCCCCACACCCTGGAGACTTCATCTCAGTGCAATTCTTTAACAGACTCGATTCAGTATGCATTTTAAACACTGACACAAATTAAACTTATTGTTGCAGCAAAGGTTTTTCTCTGCTTCATGAGAAGATTGATTTTCTTTGGTGGAGAGAAAGAAGAAGAAAGAAAGAAATGACGAATCATTGCTGAGAAACCATGTGAACGGCTAGTCTGTCACCTCAATGGTATGCTAAAGAGAGTGTTACTGGATTTGTTCATTAGTAACAGTCATGGGCAATGTGTTATTTAAGAAAGGGTGGAATATGAGACACCATGGTAATGAGGTCCATCTTCCAAGGTTTCAATAGGTTCTGAAGGCCAAAGTGAAGGAGAAAAGAGCAGCAAGATTTGCATTATTTAGCGCTGAAGCTGCCTCACAAAAATATCTCATCCTTCTGGGGTGCATGAAGCACAATGACAAACCGTGGCAGTTATGTTGTGCACAAAGCTCCAACACTATTTGGCATTCCATTTCCAAATACTGCTTCTTTGCATAAAGCAAGATCCCACAACATTAAAGGTGCAGATGGTTATTTGATTTTAACAGCGAATTATATACGATAAACAGGAACAGACCTCTCAATACAACTAGTTCATTTGTGCTTCACTCAACTGTTCTCTTGTCTTAGTGGGAGGCAATGGCCTAGTGGTATTATCACTAGACTACAGGTCAGTCTACCATGACGTATTCCTCTGCAACATTGCGCAATGGAAATTCTCACTATGGAAAGCTGCTGTAGAAAATCAGACTATGGAAAACCATTATGGAAAATCACACTATGGAAAACAGCTTTAGCAAATCACACTGTACAAGATCGCTAATGAAAATCACTATATCTGTTCAGTGGAAACAGCGTCCACAATTAAGCAACTGTGTTATAGCCAATTTGTGTTACCGAAACTCACGTTGTACCAGAATGACCTGCATTTATCCAGAGATCCTGGTAATGTTCTGGGGAGCTGGGTTCAAATGCTGTTAAGGCAGATGATGGAATTTGAATTCAATAAACATCTGGAATTAAGAATCTAATGATGATGATGAAACTGTTGTTGATTGTCAGATAAACCTGTCTGGTTCACTAATGTCCTTTAGGGAAGGGAACTGGCCTACACGTGACTCCAGACCCAAAGTAATGCAGTTGACTCTTAACTGTTCTCTGGGTAATTAGGGATTGACAATAAATGGTGCCCAGCCAGCGATGCCCATGTCCCATGAACGAATAAACAAATATTCCCTTCCCTGTCTCTCCCATAATGTGAAGATGCCGGTGTTGGACTGAGGGGGGACAAAGTTAGAAGTTGCACAACACCCAGTTATAGTCCAAAAGGTTTATTTGAAATCACAGGCTTTTGGAGCACTGCTCCTTCATCGAGTGAGGTGACCTGACTTCACCTGATGAAGGAGCAGTGCTCCAAAAGTCTGTGATTTCAAATAAACCTGTTGAACTATAATCTGGTGTTATATGACTTCTGACTATCTCTATTAGCATGACCATCTACTCCTCCTCCTCCCTCATGTCCACCTAGCTTCTCCTTAAATGTGTCAACACGATTCATTTTAACCAAGAGAGTTTTGAAAAAGAGTCACATTGGACTCGGAATGGTAATTCTGTTTCTCTCTCCACAGGTGCTGCCAGACCTGCTGAGTTTCTCCAGCTTTACAGTTTTTGCTTTTATGCAAAGTTTGTATAAGAAGTCATGGCATGCTAGAAATAGTTAGATGATGATATTGATATTTCACAATCCATTCATTCTTGATCTTCAAGCAATCTTGATTGCTCCTTTTCAGATAATAACCCTATGGTTGGATTTACTGTTACTAACTTTCAGACCCTGTGCTTTTGGAGGGTAAATGACTTCTGTGCTTGCTGATCTAAACTTTGCAGTGGATTTTAAAGTTCCCATTCCTCTTTTCCAAATCCCTCCACTGCCTCACCTCCCCCCTTCCTTTCCCCCTCACCCCACGCTGAGCTGTCAACCAATTCTGGCCTTCTGATTTTCATTGTTCTTCATTACCAGCTGTGCCTTCAGTTGCTCAGGCTGTAAACTTTGGAATTCCCTCACTACAACTTTTTTGCCTCTCTACTTCTTCCTTACCCCCTTAGACCCCTCCCCCACTCCCCAAAACAAACCACCTCCTGAGCTGCCCTGATATTAATTTAACAGTCCAGTTTTTTTCTTGTAACATTCCTGCAAAATACATGGGATATTGTGGCTGTACTCAGTGGTTAGCACTACTACCTCATAGCACCAGGGTCCCAGGTTCGATTCCAGCCTCGGGCGACTGTGTGGAGTTAGCACATTCTCCCAGTTTCTGCGAGGGTTTGCTCTGGTTTCCTCCCACATTCCAAAGATGCGCTGGTCAGGTGAATTGACCATGCTATATTGTCCATAGTGTTAGGTGCATTAGTCAGAGGGGGGGTGGGTTACTCTTCAGAGGGTTGGTGTGGACTTGTTGGGCCAAAGGGTCTGTTTCAACACTGTAGGGAATCTAATTGGTTATTGAGAAAAAAGATGCGAGATAGATGAAAGTAATTTTTATTGACCCGACCAATGGTCTAGCCTTTGAAGCCGTGGGTGGCACGGTGGCACAGTGGTTAGCACTGCTGCCTCACAGCGCCAGAGACCTGGGTTCAATTCCCGCCTCAGGCGACTGACTGTGTGGAGTTTGCACATTCTCCCCGTGTCTGCGTGGGTTTCCTCCGGGTGCTCCGGTTTCCTCCCATACTCCAAAGATGTGCAGGTCAGGTGAATTGGCCATGCTAAATTGCCCGTAGTGTTAGGTAAGGGGTAGATGTAGGGGTATGGGTGGGTTGCGCTTCGGCGGGGCGGTGTGGACTGGTTGGGCCGAAGGGCCTGTTTCCACACTGTAAGTAATCTAATCTAATCTAATCTTATCTCAAAGTCAAACGGTCTTCTGGGATGAAAAGCTCATGCCTGAAATGTTGACTGTCTTGCTCCTCAGATGCTGCCTGACCTGCTGTGCTCTTCCAGCACCACACACTCGACTCTAATCTCCAGCATCTGCAGTCCTCACTTTCTCCCAGATTTATCTCAAAGCCTGCCGAATGGGATTGGACCATGTCCCAAACAGCAAATGGACTGCTGTTTCCTCTTTTCAGAAACATTCAGAATTATCTCGTCCTTGGTCAGCACCTCCTTTCAAAATGACCAACTCCTCGGCAGAGAAGCACACTCAAGGATTCACAAGAACTGCAATTACATTGTAAGGCACACTGGCCTTTGGGCCAACAGAAAACCACATTGTGTTACAGGCAATAAGGTACTGTTATTAAATGCAATCTGATCTCACTTCATGCCCTAATAATGAAGTTCACAGGGTGCAATTGACAATTTTCCACTGGGCTGTGCTTTTATGCTGGGTCTCCTATTGTGTTTCATAAGGGTGGTCAAACTCATGAAGTGTTTTAATGGGATAAGTAAGGACACACTGTTCTCGCTGTCAGAAGGTCAGTAAGCAGGGGACACAGATGGAAGGTGATTGCTGAAAGAACCAGTGAGACGGGGTACGTGGAGAGAAACCACACCACTGTGAGTTGTTACGGATGTTGGAATCACACTTTCAAAAAATATGGGACAATTACTCAAAGGGGAAAGTTTGTGAGTGGGACTAATTGGACATCTTTATAGCCAGCACAAGGCTTTGAGTCAAGTGGCCTCCTTCTGTTCCCTGGCATAGACTCATGTATATTTAATTTGCTTTAGCTGTGAATAGGTTGAAACATATTGGCAACCACTCATGAGCAGAAAGCATAGCTTAATTGTTCACAGCACATCCAAAGTGGCTGATAGATTTTTATATCGCTAGCAGGAAGTCCATTTACTACTTAATTTTTATTCATTCATGGGATGTGGGGGGGGGTCACTGAATGGACTACCACTTTTTTACTGTCCTCTAGGAGATAGTGGTGAGCTGCCTTCTTGAACTGCTGCAGTCTGTGTGCTGTAAATAGACCCACAATGCTCTTAGTGAGGGAATTCCAGGATTTTGACTCCGCAGCAGTGAAGGAATGGTGATAATATTTCCAAGTCAGGGTGGTGAGTGACTTGGATAGGAACATGCAGGAGCGGGTGTTCCCCTGAATCTGCTGCCCTTGTGTTGTGGTTGTGGGTTTAGAAGATACTGTTTGAGCAGCCCTGGTGAACTTCTGCACAGATTAATGAGTTGACAGCAAAATACTCCTATTTTACAGCCACCCAGTGCAGAAAAAGTGTGCAATAAGTGAGCTTTACAAATTCCATACTGGTGTGACGTTTTGAGAAGGAAACAAAATTAATTTGTGAACGCAAGGCCCTAAGCCATCACTTAGGATATAGTTTGAGTAAAGGAGTTGGGACATTATGTTGAGATTGTACAGGACACTGGTGAGGCCTCTTCTGGAATACTGTGTCTGGTCTCCCTGTTATAGGAAGGATATTATTAAGCTGGAGAAGGTTCAGACGAGATTTCCAAGGATGTTGCTGAGAATGGAAGGCTTCAGTTACAAGAAGAGCCTGAGTCTTTAATCACTGGAGCGTAGGAGGTTGAGAATGTCATTACAGAGTTTTATAAAACCGTGAGGGGTATAGACGTGGTGAACGGGAGGTGTCTTTTCCATAGGGTGGGGGATTTCAAGACTAAAGGGCATATTTTTCAGGTGAGAGGAGGAAGGTTTTAAAAAGACACCAGGGGAAAATAGAGAGTGGATGATGTATGGACTGAGCTTCCAGAGGAAGTGATGGTTGCAGGTACAGTTACAATGTTAAACAAAACATTTCGGTAATACATAAATAAGGATTGTTTGGAGGGATATGGGACAAATGCAGGCAGTTTAGTTAGGGATTATGGTTGGCATGGACTCATTGGACTGAAGAGTCCGTTTCAATGCTGGATGATTTTATAGCTCTTTGACTACGACTCTATAAAAGTCACTATAACCATCAGGTTTTCCGTTATAAAAGCGGCTCTCAGCCTTTTTGTAAACACTGCGTGACTTTGGAAATGCAAGGCAGAAACTGAAATGGAATGTCCAGAATCCCTAATAAACAGCTTCCTCATTTCCCCTCTCCCCACATCATCCCAGTCTCAAGCCTCCAACTTGGGACCGCCCTCCGGACCCCTCCATCACTGCCCCCTCTGACCTATCACCTTCTCCCTCACCTTCATCCACCTATCGCCTTCCCAGCTACCTCCCCCCAACCCCACCCCCTCCCATTTATCTCTCAGCCCCGACCCACAAGCCTCATTCCTGATGAAGGGCTTATGCCTGAAATGTCGGTTATCCTGCTCCTCGGCTGCTGCCTGAGCTGCTGTGCTTTTCCAGCACCACACTCTCAACTCCTGTACAGAATCCCTCGATGGGTACAGTTCCAACAACTCAGAAAGCTCAATACCAGCCTGGACAAAGAATCCTTCTTGACTAGCACTCGATCCACAGCATTCAACATTTACTGCCTTGGATATTTACTTCATTCACCACCGGCACACAGAGGTAGCAGTGTGTACCATCTACAAGTTGCACTGCAACTCACCAAGGCTGCTTTAACAGCTTATTCCAAAGGTGTGATCTCTGTCATCTGAAAGAACAAGGGCAGCAGATACTTGGAACACCATGGCCTGGTCATTCCACTCCATGCAACACATCAGCCAGACTTGGAAAAAAGTGTCATTTGTTCCTTCAGTGTCACAGCATCAAAATCCTGGAGCTCCTTCCCTCACAGCATTGAGGGCTAGCATGCACCTCAAGGACTGCAGAGCACTGGCAGCTCCTCACCACCTTCTCAAGGGAGAGAAATAAGAACATAGAACAGTGCAGCACACAAACAGGCCCTTCGGCCCACAATGTTGTGCCGAACATGACGCTAAATTAAACTATTCCCTTCTGCTTGTCCTTGGTCCATATCCCTCCAGTCCTTGCATATTCATGTGCTTATCTAAAAGTCTCTTAAACACCCCCATCTTATCTGCTTCCATCACCACCCCTGGTAGCGTGTTCCACACTCCCACCACTCTCTGTGTAAAAGACTTGCCCCCTCACATCTCCTTTGAACTTTCTCCCCTTTCACCTTAAATACATGCCCCATAGTTTTAGGTATTTCAACTCTGGGGAAAAGATTCTGACCATCAACCCTATCGATGCATCGCATAATTTTACAGATTTCTATCAAGTCTCCCCTCAGCCTCCGCCACTCCAGAGAAAACAACCCGAGATTTTCTTGCCGCTCCTTGTAGTTCATACCCTCTAATCAGACAGCATCTAGCACCTTCTTCTGCACCGTCCCCAAAGCCTCTGCATCCTGTCATGTGGCGACCAGAATTAAACGCAATAATCTAAATGTGGTTTAACCAAAGTCTTATAAATCTGCAACACGACATTCTGACTCTTGTACCCAATTCCCCTACCAATAAAGGCAAGCATGCCATATGCCTTCTTTCCCACCCTATCTACTTGCATGGCCATTTTCAGGGACCTAAGGACTTGAATCTCAAGACCTCTCTGTTTGTCAGTGCTGTTCACGGTCCTGCCATTAACTGTACACTCTCCTTAACATTTGATCTCCCAAGATGTAGCACCTCACACTTACCTGGATTAAACTCCATCTGCCATTTCTCTGCCCATATCTGGAACTGAATGATATCCCGCCGTACCCTTTGAGAACTTTCTATGCTATCCACAACTCCACCGATCTCTGTGTCGCCTGCAAACTTACTAACCAACCCATTTACATTTTCATTTATATAAATCACAAACAGCAAAGGTACCAGTATGCATCTCTGTGGAACCCCACTAGTCACAGGTCTCCAGTCTGATAAACACCCCTCCACCATTACCCACTACCTTCCATTGGCAAACCAATTCTGAATCCACATAGCCAAGTCACCATGGATCCTATGCATCTAAACCTTCTGGATGAGCCTACCATAAGGGACCTTGTTGAAAGCCTTATTAAAATCCAAAATAAATGATACCTTTGCCACTGATGCCCACTTCTCAGGAACAGATAGAAAAAGAGTTTGTGGGCGGCACAGTGGCACAGTGGTTAGCACTGCTGCCTCACAGCGCCGGAGACCCGGGTTCAATTCCCGCCTCAGGCGACTGACTGTGTGGAATTTGCACATTCTCCCCGTGTCTGCGTGGGTTTCCTCCGGGTGCTCCGGTTTCCTCCCACAGTCCAAAGATGTGCAGGTCAGGTGAATTGGCCATGCTAAATTGCCCATAGTGTTTGGTAAGGGGGTCGATGTAGATGTAGGGGTATGGGTGGGTACGCTTCGGCGGGGCGGTGTGGACTTGTTGGGCCGAAGGGCCTGTTTCCACACTGTAAGTAATCTAATCTAATCTCAATCTACGTATGCTGCACATGTCTGGCAGGTACACCATGGGCATGCTTTAAACACCTGATCAAAGTGGCACTGGTAAGGTGGCATGGGTACACATTATAGGTGCACAATTAGTTTCAAGTGAAAAAAAATCATGTGACAAAGTAATTTCTCGGATCACCCATGAGTAAAGGGCAGTTGGGAAAGTATTGGAGGCAGCTGCTAACAGTGAATCAGACTGCAGATCTAGGGATGGAGAAAGAACAAATCCAAAAGAATTTTCATTCCTGATCTCCTCGGAATATCCAGGGAAATTGGCGTTCCAGGCAGAGCCTTTTCAGATGTGTGCACATATTACATTGTCTCCACATTACATTGCCTGCCAGTGAAACTCTGCCCTAAGTGTATAAATATCTCAAAGTATTTAAAACCACAGGTCTCAGCAGCTGCACCTTCCAATACACCGTTATTGTGAGTGCAACGCAGAGCAGGCTGCCAGTCCTGTGCATATCTGAGAATGTTCATTCCTATATCACGTCAGGCAGCATCCAAGGATCAGGAGAATCGACGTTTCAGGCATCTGAAGAAGGGCTTATGCCCGAAACGTCGATTCTCCTGCTCCTTGGATGCTGCCTGACCTGCTGCGCTTTTCCAGCAACACATTTTCAGCTCTGATCTCCTCACTTTCTCCTCCCATTCCTATATCACTTCAGGAATGCAATAGTGATTATACTACTGCGGTGAAAATCTGCTGGTTTGGAAAACAGCCCGGAATGTTGAGACTGAATATTACTTCACAGTAAAGCTCATCTTTCTACGAGGCGCTGCTTGGCTGAACTCTGATGCACGTTTTCTTTTGAATTAGAGCTAATTGTACACATCCTTGCACACACACTCAAAATGCAGCACTTGGATGTAACAGCTTCTCCATGTGCATACACTCGCGTTCATTAATTTTGTTTTTGCCAATTACCCAGAAGGCAGTTCAGAGTCAACCACATTGTTGTGGGTCTGGAGTCACATGTAGGCCAGACCAGGTAAGGATGGCAGTTTCCTTCCCTGAATGGTATTAGTGAACCTGATGGATTTTTCTAACAATGGTTTCATGGTCAACATTACATGCTTAACTCCAGATTTTCGTTAATTGAATTCAAATTCCACCATTGGCTCTGGTTGCTGGATGAACAGTCGAGTGATAATACCACCAGGCATTGCCTCACCATAAAGGCTGGCAGCCTATCTGATTGACACTTTTAGAATACTGAACAGCCTGGACAGAGTGGATGTTGGGAAGATGTTTCCATTGGCAGGAGAGATGAGGACCTGGGGCACAGTCTTCGAGCAAAGGGAAGGAGATAAGGACAAACTTCATCACCCAGAGAGTGGTGAATCTATGGAATTCATTGCCACAGATGGCTGTGGAGGCCAGGTCATTGAGTATATCTTAAACAGAGTTGGATAAGTTCTTGATTGCTGAGAAGATTAAAGGTTATGGGGCGAAGGCAGGAAAATAGATTTGGCATGGTGGCCCAGTGTTTAGCACTGCTTCCGCACAGCACCTGGGATCTAGGTTCAATTCCAGCCTTGGGTGAATGTCTGTGTGGAGTTTACATGTTCTCCCCGTGTCTGTGTGGGTTTCCTCCCACAGTCCAAACACGTGCAGGTCAGCTGAATTGACCATGCTAAATTGCCCATTGTGTTCCGGGATGTGTAGGTTAGGTGCATAGTCAGGGGGAATGCAGAATGATGGGGTAGGAGAACGAATCTTTGGGTTAGTCTTTGGAGGGTCAGTGTAGACTTGTTGGGCCAAAAGGCCTGGCGGGATTGCTCACTGGCGGGATTCTCCCAGCTCAGATTTTCTCTGGTTTTAGCACAGTAGTGTGAAGCTGCTGAACCCAAAGAAGTTGGTTCAGGCCGGTACCCTCTCTCTGACATCTCTCCTGTAAGACTCTGTGTTTGAGTTCACCTTTTGTGCCAAGGGGTGTTTATGGGAATTGTTGCAAGCATTTAGAACAGCATCATTCAGTTGGGATGATCTGTTGAGTTTTCAGATAGGTTAAGTTATTCTGTATTCTGTTCACTTTTGTTTATGTTTACTCGGTAATCTTGTAAATAAATTCTGTTTTGTTTAAAACTAACTGCTTTGACCAGCTGAATCTCTCCTGGAATATACACTGTACACTTGCTTAAAACAGTGAGCAAAGTTAGGGTCGAGGCTACTTTCTTGAAATGTTTTGAGGGGGTCTGGCCTGGTCCATAACGGTCAGGTGCATTATAACCTGGTGCGGTGTGACTTCTGACCTTGGCCCCCAACCCTGCCACCTCCATATCATGACATTCCCTAAGAGTGTGACATTTCCAGCCAAACGAGACCAGGGATGAGGGACTTCAGGTACGTCGACAGACTGTTGAAGTCCGTAGCTTTTCTCTTTCGAGGAGGCAATGTTAAGTTGAGATTTCATAGGAACGTTCAACACAAGGAAAGGATTTGACTGAGTAGATGGGGAGAAAACGGATTCTACTGGCAGATGGATCATGAATCTGAGTTCACAGGTTGGCAAAAGGAGCAGGAACAGGATGAGAAATTTTGTGGAGTGCCGTGAGCTTTTGTGACCTGGAATGCATCCCCAGAAAGGAACGTCAATGCGCACTTTCAAAAGCTAATTGGACAAACATTTAAAGAAAAAGATGGAGGGAAAAGAGATGGGAATGGGACGAGTTGGAAAGATCTTTCAAAGCACACATACAATGGGCCAAATGGCCTCATTCTGTGCTATGACTTGTCCTCGCCTGCATGTCTCCAACTCCCCTGTTTATTATTTGAAAGCAGGCCACAAAGGGTTAACTAGCGAACAACCGATGTGTAGACCCTCAGCAGCTACAGACTCCTGAATTGTAAATCTGGAAGCAATTGGAAGGGCAGGCAAGGTACTACACGTGGGCAGATAGAACAGAACATTGATCAAGAATATCTCCTGGTTTGATATAACCCAGTTTTCCTCTGTAGAAAACCTAAACTCTGGGCTGGAGAGTGGGGAAAGGTCAGTTGGCATCATTTTGACTGACAGCTATTTCATGTTTAGGTATGTGGAGCTGATCGCATAAATTAGCTGGATGTCAAGGTAATATGACACTGAACAAACAGAGTCCATCTTGAAATGGTTTACAAACGTACTCCAGGGCCAGGAATCATCGCTGTACTGGAATGGGCTCTGTGGAAAAGTTAGAAGCTTTTTGAATTTTATTCCACACTGATATGAAATTTTGTAACCATGTGTCTGACCTGAGCCTGTAAGAATGTTGAGAATTAATTGAGATCCCTGTCAGAGAAAAAAATTGATAAATAGATGACACAAAGTTAAAATTATTGACAAAAAGCCTCTCAGGGCAAATGAGGAGAGTTTATTTTATGCAGCAACTGGTTGCATTCTGGAATGCACTCCTTGAGAGGGCAGTGGAATCATAGAATCTCTACAGTGTGGAAACAGGCCATTTGGCCCATTGAGGCCACGCCGTCGCTTCAATAAGCATCCCACACAGTCACACCCTCCGACCATGTCGTTGTAATCCTCCACTTCCCATGGCTAATCCACCTAGGCTGCACATCCCTGGACATATGGGACAATTTTAGCATAGCCAATCCACCTGACCTGCACATCGTTAGTCTGTGGGAGGAGCCCAGAGCACCCAGAGGAAACCCACGCAGACACGGGGACAATGTGCAAACTCCACACAGACGGTCACCGGAGGGATGGCACAGTGGTTAGCACTGATGCCACACAGCGCCAGATACCTGGGTTTGCTTCCAGCGTCAGGCGACTGTCTTTGTGGAGTTTGTAGGTTCTCCCCGTGTCTGCATGGGTTTCCTCCCACAGTCCAAAGGTTTTCAGATTAGATCGATTGACCATGCTAAATTGCCCATAATGTGCAGGTGAGGTGATGGAATTGAATCCACCAGGTCCCTCGCATTGTGAGACAGCAGTGGTAGCCATTGTGCTGCCCTAACCAAACACAATAACACCTGCCAGATAGGAATGGCTCTTATATATTTTCTATATCAGCTTGTTCAGAGATGATATTATACACAATAGAGATGAGACTGGAACACAATGGAATCTGTCTTTGGTGAAGCTGCAAACCCAAACTGAGAGCTTAATGCCAATTGATCCATCATTACTCATACAAAGAGAGTGATAGCAGGATACCAGCCTTGTTGGCTCTCTGATGAATGGTCAGCGCTACCCTAATCAACACTGGACCCAAAAATTGACTCTGCATCTCACCCAGACCCACCCCCCACCTATCCTTGTAACACTGCAACAGCACCAGCTACTGAGCCACCAGGCTGGCCCATTCTGAATACTGAATGGGGCAATGATTTGATGGGCCCAATAGCCTCTTCCTTTCCAATATAATTCTTGGGAGAAACAATTCTGGAGGACCACATCCGGAAATACATTGCTGAAGACAGAGGCAGATGATTGGGGCTAGCAATCCTCAAGACTATTCAACAGGAGGGAGGGGGCTTCACTTGGTAGATAGGTGTTTGTTACTGTATGTACCTGGAGAGCTGCAGTTGTAAGTGTATGTATCCACAACCACAGTAATCATGAACCACCCTTCCTCATAGTCTGGTCAAATACCCTTGGAAATTAGCCAAGGACACCTAACAACAAGACCGGCATCCACCATCGATCTCCTTTCATGGCCATGTTAATAAAGTTTTGGGTCAATTGTTATCAATTCTTGGCCAAACTCTTGGTTGGTATGTGTTGGTCATGCAGCTTCAAGCCTGGACCTTAAAACAAAGGTGGAATCCATTGTGTTCCAGTCTCCTCTATGTTGCATGTGGTACATATGGTTATCTGATCATGTATGGGTCTTTGATAGTGAAAACCACATCAACACACCAATGCAGGGGGATGTGCACAATGCATGTCTCCACACCCTGTCCAAGGAGGGCATTGTAGTCCTGGCTAGTGGACCACGACTGTTCCTGTGGTGATGTCAAAACTTCCAAGTCATGAAGAGCCTTGGATTAAGGTAAATGGACAAGGTCTTTTCCCTGGGTTGGGGCATCCAGAATTACAGGATACCAGTTTAAGGTGAGAGGGGAAAATTTTAAAAGGGACCTAAGGGACAACATTTTCACACAGAGGGTGGTGTGTGCAAGGAATGAGGTGCCAGACGAAGTGGTGGAGGCTGGTACAATTGCAACATTTAAAAGGCATCTGGATGGGTATATGAATAGGACGAAGTTTAGAGGGATATGGGCCAAGTGCTGGCAAATGGGACTAAATTGGGTAGGAAGTCTGGTCGGAATAGACGTGTTGGACCGGAGGGTCTGTTTCCATGCTGTACATCTCTATGACTCTAAGTCCCAGCAACCAAGAACAGTTCATTGCTCATTGTGATGCTACTTTCCCATTACCACCATTGAGTGTATTCTTAACACGGTCAAATCTCTTGTTTCCAATATATTCTGCCTTTTGCTTCTGCTCCCATATCCTGTGGTCTTTTCGTCTTATGGTTTTAACAGGAATCTTCCTTTGTTTTCTCCAACATGTACGTCTAAATGGCCAAAAAAGCAGGCGCTTCTGATTTTAATGTCTTGGATTTGAACTGGTAAGACGTTAAGCAGCTCAAATCTGAACCTGAGATCCAAATTAATCCCAGTCCTCATCTATATCAAGTTAACAGTGTAACAGGATATGCAAAGACAAAGAGCTTGTGCTGACTAGGTTGCTTGACGGGAGGATGTTGTACAGATTTGTATCGAATTGTTTGAGAAGGAAAGTGTGGAATGAATTTGACTTGGCCACACAGCTGAAGCTCGAAAGATGGAGTGAAGCAAGAAGGCTGACAGGAACACTAGAAATGTATTTTTATACCTGTTACATTATCCCACTGAATGGATGAATGAATGATTTATTGTCGGACATATTTTGCAGTAAAATACAATAAAATACAGCAAATAGCTTTCATTTGTCACCATAATCCAGCACTGTTTCAATTGTTTAAACAGCACAACTACGGGCACTCAGAGGTTGATACATGGTTAATTGACTTTCTTCCAGTCCCACTCCTTTTTGTATGAAAGCCACCCTCCTGGGAAACATCTTCATCCAATAGCAAAAACTACAACATCTCCATTTTTGCAGCATGGCTATTGCCACAAGAATGCATTCACATTATGCCCCAGGGTGAGTACGCTATACAGTGTCCTTCCCAGACGGGCCAGTGAAGGCTTGATATATTACTGAAGTGAGGAGCTTTGGCCTAAATGATACCGCACTTAGCTCTGAAACAAAACCTACAAATACTATAATGTACCTTTGCCACTTCTGAAATCCCTTCTGATTGACCAGAAACTGAATTGAACTGAACTGGACCCACTCACATAAACACCTAGGTTGCAAGCCTACAAGGGGCAAGGAATCCTTCAGTGGGTAATTCAGCTCCTAACTCCACAAAGCCTGACCACATTGTACAAGGCACAGGTCAGGGGTGTGCTAGAATACTCACCACTTGCCTGGATGAATGCAGATCCAACAACACTCCAGAACCTCAACACCACCTAGGACAAAGCAACCCACTTGAGTGTCACCACACCCACTACCATCGATATTCACTCCCAGTGCCATAGGCACAGTAGCAGCAATGTGCCAATCATAAGATGCACTGCAATAATTCACCCAAGCTCCTTCAACAGCACCTTTCAAAGTCACAGCCTCTGCCATCTAGAAGGACATGAGTTATAAACCAGGCCAGACCCCTCAAAAGATTTCAGGAAAGAAACCCATACCCTAAATTTTCTAATTGTTTGAAGCAGGTGTAAAGTGGATATTCCAGGAGTGATGCAGCTGGTTCAACCACTTAGCTTAAACAAAACAGTATTTGTTTGCACATGAACAAACAAAAGCTTAATTTGGAATAACATAATTATTTAAAAACCCAATCGACTCTATCGCAACTTAGTGATGCTGTTCCAAATATTTACAACAATCCCATAAACATCTTCTCCTTGGCAAAAAAAAGAGGTAAAATCAGACACAGGTTCTTACAGGAGAGATATCAGGGAGAGAGAGAGAAAGAGAGAGAGAGAGGGGGGATCAACATGAAACTGTTTTTTTGACCAGCACCCTCAAAAAACTTGCTAAAATCAAACCAAGCCAAACTAGAGTAAAGTTGAACTGGGAGAACTGGCCACAGCCCTTTCATTGTACAAGTTCTTTTTTTTCAAACTTGAAATCCTTTTGCCTGAGGCAGTATCTGTTAGCTGTGGTAAAATTACCCCTAAAACTCATATAAACCAGACACATCATAATCTATGCAATTACAACCCCTCTGAAAGAAAAAGGACAACTTAACCTTGTTAAAGGAGCGGCACCATTAAAAGGGTGTATATATATAGAAACACCATCGCCTGCAGGTTCCTCTCCGAGCCATTCATTATTCTGACTTGGAACCAGGTCACTGTTCTGTCATTACCATTGGGTATCCTTGAGCATCCTTACCAACAGCTCTGTGGGTGTCCCCACACCCCAAGGACTACAATATGGGTTTCAAGAAGGCAGCTTAACACCATCTTCCCCAGGGTAATTAGGGATGAGAAATAATCCCTGGACTAGACAATATCGAACACATCCCACAAAAGAATTAAAATGAGTGTAATTTGGGATGCAATACCCAGTCTATTGCTGAGGGTATGCTGAAATGTGGAAGGTGTTGTCATTCAGACAAGATATTGAAGTGTCTGTCCTCTCCACTGAACATGTAAGTTTTAACCATTGAGCTCAAATATAGCCCAGTCTTAAAATAATAGAATGGCCTCCCAAAAAAATCAGAGGCTAAAAAGCCTATTCCTACTCCTAAAACAAACACAGAGAATGTTGCTGAAACTCAGCAAGTCTGGCAGCAACTGTGGAAAGAGCAAGAGAGTTAATGTTTTGAGTCCAGAATGATTGATTCTTTTCACTTCAATTCTGAACTTGAGACATTAACTCTGCTGTTCTCTCACCTCTGCTGCCAGACTTACTAAGTTTCCCCAGCATTCTCTGTATTTGTTTCAGATTTCGAGCATCTGAAGTATTTTATCTTTTATGACTCCTGTTCCTATGTTCTTACCTTCTTCAGTACAGGGTGACTTGACTGACCAAGAGCAAATGGAGAAGAATTATGTTATGTCATATATCAGATTCTCTCAAAAGAAGTCATTGATACTCTAACTTATGAAATTTGGTCCTCTCACTCTTCAGTGTGCCTTGTTTCCCCTTGTTTCATTTCTAACTATAACAATGATAACTCACTGCATGAAACTCAATATACAAACAATACTGGGCCATAATTCTCTAGATGTCGAATGGCAGTTGTCCCAGTAGGAGAACGTTCTACTGATTCTTTTTCACACTGAAAGCTGTCTGGGAATTTGCCAAAGCCTGACTGGGATATGGGCTAACTCCAGCTGTTTAACACTGGACTCTCAGTTATGAGTCTTTAGATACAGTATCAGAAAGATTTCTCCTCGCCAGAAGGCTTGCTTGGCTTCACAAATCGTAAAATCATAGCTGTCACATAAATTCTTGTCTCATTGCATAGCTTCCCAAGTAAAAGCTATATTCCTACACAAGATATGGGCATTGCTAGTAAGGCCAGCATTTGTTGCCAATCCCATGAATGGAGTGGCTTTCTAGGCAACTTCAGAAGGCGTATTAAGAGTCAGCTGACTGGAAGTCTGACATCACAGATATACCAGACCGGATAAGGATGGCAGATTTCCTTCCCTGAAGGAAATTAGTAAACCAGATGGATTGTTACAACAATCAATATTAGTTTCTGGGTCACCATTACTGAAATTAGCTTTAATTCATACAAGATGCACTGTGGTAGGATTTGTACTCATGTTCCCACAGCATTCACCTGGGCCTCTGGATAATTAATCTCGTGACATTACTCCTCTACAAAAGTCTTCCTCTAAAATACATAGCTATAAAAATGAAGCATTTTATTTGTTTGGAGCATTTTGTGACATATCAAATCTCTTCACAGCCAACAATGTCCTTTTCTCTTGAAGTGTAGTCACTATCGTAAAACAGGAAACGTGACAACCAATTTGTACAAAGCATGGTCCGAGAAACAATGGTGTGAACACAACTGGATAATTTGATTAGATTAGATTAGGTTACTTACAGTGTGGAAACAGGCCCTTCGGCCCAACAAGCCCACACCGACCCGCCGAAGCGTATACCACCCTGACCCATACTCCTACATTTACCCCTTCACCTAACACTACGGACAATTTAGCATGGTCAATTCACCTAACCTGCACATTTGCTTTTAACTGTGGGATCAGGACTAAACAACAGTCAGGCAGCTAGTGACAACTCCCCTGCTCTTCTTCATATCAGTATCATGGCTTCTGTGACTATGCTGAGCCATTATTTTGTCCTGGGTTTTTTTTGAGAGGAGAGGTTGTAAGGCAGAGGCACTGAGCCACTTGAGTAAACAGCTTGTGAGACCTTGGGTGTTTTTTTAAAGTTCCAACAATGGCCAGCTCTCACACACCAGGCTTTATAGTTTTTTAAAAAGTTTTTAGATTCAACTTTAGGCTGAAGCTATTGGGGTCTCAAAAGAGTTGGAAGCTTCAGTGAATGCCTCCTGGATGTGACTCTCTCTGAATCTTCTCCTGATGTTTATTTCCTCCTGGTTTGGAGAGCTGAATTTGAGAATCTGTATCTGAATTTACCTTTTTGCCAAGGGATGTGTTTATAGCATGTTACTGTAATGGAACAGTTAATTAGTATTAGCCACTGCGTCGATTATTCTGTTAAGTTTTCCAATAGAGTTAAACTATTCCAAATTCCTCTGTTTTTAGTTGTAAAAGTTGTTCTTGGATGATGCACCTTCCAGCAGCATGATTTGGATATAATTAGGGATTTTTAAAAAATATATATTTTTGAGAACGCTTACCACTGTTCGCAATGGTGTAATTCCAGAGGGAATCAGTTTACATTCTCCGTTCTGCACATGCACTGATGTCAGCTGCTGACAGAACAGCTTTCTGTGAGAGGTACTGTCCAAGGAGCAGCTTTCTTACAATTTTTAAATACACTGTGTTATATTTACTTTTGTTTCATTGATAAATATGATTTCACCCTTCATCCCGGCTGTCCTACACTTTGCGTTAAACCTTTGGGTGATTTTTTTGAGCGATTGTGAGTGATTTTTTTTTACTGCTCTGTCCCTAACCCCACTTTTCACATGGGTCCCATTATTTCTATGGAGCGATTTTCTATTAAGCGGGGTTTCACTGGAATGCAACCACGGCGTTATAGGAGAACTACCTGTATTTTAACTACGGTGTTTAACTAAATTATGTTGTGCTTAACAGGAAGTAGTTTGATCATTTGCATTGCACCTGAGCCCCTGCTGCCTTTAAAATAGGAAAAGGAAAGGCTTGAGTCAAGGCTACCTTCTTAGAAGATTTTGAGTGAGTTTGATCTGATCCATAACACTTCTTATAAGTTCACTCAAGACAGCAGATATGCCTCGATTTTACATCTTCCAGGTAGGTACTACCTCAGTACGGGCACTGACGTTTTAGCTGAAACTCTGTTGTTGTGGTTCTGTTCGCCGAGCTGGGAATTTGTGTTGCAAACATTTCGTCCCCTGTCTAGGTGACATCCTCAGTGCTTGGGAGCCTCCTGTGAAGCGCTTCTGTGATGTTTCCTCCGGCATTTATAGTGGCCTGTCTCTGCCGCTTCCGGTTGTCAGTTCCAGCTGTCCGTTGCAGTGGTCGGTATATTGGGTCCAGGTCGATGTGTTTGTTGATAGAATCTGTGGATGAGTGCCATGCCTCTAGGAATTCCCTGGCTGTTCTCTGTTTGGCTTGTCCTATAATAGTAGTGTTGTCCCAGTCGAACTCATGTTGCTTGTCATCCGCATGTGTGGCTACTAAGGATAGCTGGTCGTGTCGTTTCGTGGCTAGTTGGTGTTCGTGTATACGGATCGTTAACTGTCTTCCTGTTTGTCCTATGTAGTGTTTTGTGCAGTCCTTGCATGGGATTTTGTACAGTACATTAGTTTTGCTCATGTTGGGTATCGGGTCCTTCGTTCTGTTGAGTTGTTGTCTGAGAGTGGCTGTTGGTTTGTGTGCTGTTATGAGTCCTAGTGGTCGCAGTAGTCTGGCTGTCAGTTCAGAAATGCTCCTGATGTATGATAGTGTGGCTAGTCCTTTGGGTTGCGGCATGTCCTCGTTCCGTTGTCTCTCCCTTAGGCATCTGTTGATGAAATTGCGAGGGTATCCGTTTTTGGCGAATACTTTGTATAGGTGTTCCTCTTCCTCTTTTTGTAGTTCTGGTGTGCTGCAGTGTGTTGTGGCCCTTTTGAATAGTGTCCTGATTCATTTGTGTGTGTTGGGGTGTTTGCTTTCATAGTTTAGGACTTGGTCTGTGTGTGTGGCATTCCTGTAAACCTTTGTGGTGAATTCTCCGTTCAGTGTTCTCTGTACCATCACGTCTAGGAATGGGAGTTGGTTGTCCTTTTCTTCCTCTCTAGTGAATCGGATTCCTGTGAGTGTGGCGTTGATGATCTGGTGTGTGTTCTCTATTTCTGTGTTTTTAATTATTACAAAGGTGTCATCCACGTATCTGACCCAGAGTTTGGGTTGAAGTTGTGTTCTCAGATCCCTGGAGGAGGGCAGAAAGCTGTAGCCTTCTGACCCTATGACCAAAGTCGTCTAAGCAAGTAATGAGAGCCATCCCATTGGATAGTATTCTTTGAATGTGTCTATTTCAATGAGGTTACAATTAATCAGAGTGATTGTAATTGGAGCAGGCCCTGTACTAAATCCAAGTTAAAGCTTCAACAGATTCTTACCTTCACGGAATAGAAGCACCTTAACTTACATCAGACAGATGTCATAAAAAAGGCCCTGGGTCGGAGACAGTAATCGGTAAACTGGACCCTAATCTCTCACCTGAAACCTTGCTGATGTTGCTTCACTTCTGTGCAAGCTCACTATCATGGCCAGTCAATCAGTACGATCTGCATGTAGAGCACCCAGAACAACACTTTTCACTGTATCTTGGTGCATGTGACAACAATAAATCAAATCAATGATATGTTTCTGTGCCACGTGGAAAACGTCGTAGCAAGGGCTAAGTCAGACAAGCAGTCTGCAGAGCAATTTTAAAAGGTGACAGGTACTTAAATGGAACACAGTTACTCAATGCAGTTCACTCATGTTTGCAATTCCCATTTGATTTAATTCCACCCAAATGAAGCTGTTATCTGGGCAGGAATCATTAGGAAACTGCTCCCTTTGGGCTTTGCCGCCAGCCTAATAATTGTATACAACAGCTCAATGTTCAAATAATTTTCAAATGCAACTGGACCCATTTGACTCGGCCAATAATTGGTAACTGGACACCAGCGTGACTCTTTAGGGACCTGAGAGATGTAACCAGAGTCAGCCTTATTTCAATGCTGCATTGGTTCTAGTCTTTAGTCAAGGTATGTTGCAAATATTCCGAGATCAGTGGGTGGATGCAGTGTCATGAATGCTGCACAGTTCCATTAATCAACTGCCTTCCAGCAGTGATACAACATCCTATTGCTCCTACAGCAGTACAAATTATTTCACCCTCATGAAGGACAAACTGGTGAGAATGAAATGGGACATTTCTGAAGATGATGGCTTAGCATTGCTTACTCTCACAAAGGAAGTCTCAGTGAGATCATCGTCTCATTCTGGGTTTATACTTCACAACTTTCAATCCCTACCTCATCTAGTCCCCATCAATCCCTCCACACAGACTTGTACTTGTCTCTCTCCTGCTCCCATATCCCACTCACTCCAACATTCAACCTTCACTTCCTCCATTCCCGTGTTGGTGCTAGACTATTTCACCAACGTGCTTTCTGAACTCTCTCTCTCTCTCTCAGTCCTCTGCCTCTTTACCTCCCTTCATCCATCCAAGTATTCTCCCAATCCACCTCATGGATAAACATTTCAGTTGTCAGTAAAACAGTGACTCTTTCTCTAGGAGCATATTACTGCAGATGATGGAATCTGTACTAAAAATTAGAAATGCTGGAGATCACAGGGGGTCAGACTGTGTCCGTGGAGAGAGAGAGAGAGAGCAAGCTAATGTAATGAGTCAAGATGACTCTTCACCAGAGCCCAGCAATCCACTCCCCCTTCCTCTTACAGACCACTAAGGCACATCAATGGGAGTCACATTGTGACACACCCTCTCCCAACCACCATCCCCCGCAACCCTCCACCCCTTCTCCCCATTCCCTCCACCCCTCCCACACACCCCTACCCCTTCTCCCCATTACCGTCCCTCCTCCCACACACACCCCCCACCTCTTCTCCCCATTCCCTTCACCCCTCCCACACACACCCCCCACCTCTTCTCCCCATTCCCTTCACCCCTCCCACACACCCCTACCCCTTCTCCCCATTACCGTCCCTCCTCCCACACACACCCCCCACCCCTTCTCCCCATTCCCTCCACCCCTCCCACACACCCCTACCCCTTCTCCCCATTACCGTCCCTCCTCCCACACACACCCCCCACCCCTTCTCCCCATTCCCTCCACCCCTCCCACACACCCCTACCCCTTCTCCCCATTACCGTCCCTCCTCCCACACACACCCCCCACCTCTTCTCCCCATTCCCTTCACCCCTCCCACACACCCCTACCCCTTCTCCCCATTACCGTCCCTCCTCCCACACACACCCCCCACCTCTTCTCCCCATTCCCTTCACCCCTCCCACACACCCCTACCCCTTCTCCCCATTACCGTCCCTCCTCCCACACACACCCCCCACCTCTTCTCCCCATTGCCTCCACCCCTCCCACACACCCCTACCCCTTCTCCCCATTACCGTCCCTCCTCCCACACACACCCCCCACCTCTTCTCCCCATTCCCTCCACCCCTCCCACACACCCCTACCCCTTCTCCCCATTACCGTCCCTCCTCCCACACACACCCCCCACCTCTTCTCCCCATTCCCTTCACCCCTCCCACACACACCCCACCCCTTCTCCCCATTACTTCCATACCCCCACACACACTCTGCCCCTATTCCCCATTACCTCCACTCCCCCACACTCCCCCCAACCCCTGCTACAATTACCAGTGGCACAGGGCATGGTTTTAGGGGCCCAGGGTGGAGCATAGTGTTAGGGGCCCAGGGTGGAGTATGGCGTTAGGGGCCCAGGGCAGAGCATGGCGTTAGGGGCACAGGGTGGAGCATGGCATTGGGGGCCCAAGGTGGAGCATGGTGTTAGGGGCCCAGGGCAGAGCATGGGCATTAGGGACCCAGGGTGGAGCATGGTGTTAGGGGCCCAGGGTGGAGCATGGTGTTAGGGGCCCAGGGCAGAGCATGGGCATTAGGGACCCAGGGTGGAGCATGGCATTGGGGGCCCAAGGTGGAGCATGGTGTTAGGGGCCCAGGGTGGAGCATGGCATTAGGGGCCCAAGGAGGAGCATGGCATTAGGGACCCAGGGTGGAGCATGGCATTAGGGGCCCAAGGTGGAGCATGGTGTTAGGGGCCCAGGGTGGAGCATGGCATTAGGGGCCCAGGGTGGAGCATGGTGTTAGGGGCCCAGGGTGGAGCATGGTGTTAGGGGCCCAGGGTGGAGCATGGCATTAGGGGCCCAGGGTGGAGCATGGTGTTAGGGGCCCAGGGTGGAGCATGGTGTTAGGGGCCCAAGGTGGAGCATGGTGTTAGGGGCCCAGGGTGGAGCATGGCATTAGGGGCCCAGGGTGGAGCATGGTGTTAGGGGCCCAGGGTGGAGCATGGTGTTAGGGGCCCAGGGTGGAGCATGGTGTTAGGGGCCCAGGGTGGAGCATGGTGTTAGGGGCCCAAGGTGGAGCATGGTGTTAGGGGCCCAGGGTGGAGCATGGTGTTAGGGGCCCAGGGTGGAGCATGGTGTTAGGGGCCCAGGGTGGAGCATGGTGTTAGGGGCCCAGGGTGGAGCATGGTGTTAGGGGCCCAGGGTGGAGCATGGTGTTAGGGGCCCAAGGTGGAGCATGGTGTTAGGGGCCCAGGGTGGAGCATGGTGTTAGGGGCCCAGGGTGGAGCATGGTGTTAGGGGCCCAGGGCTGAGTGGAGGCAACGGCCAGTGGCCAGACCATGTGGATGCACTGGTCTGCTATATAGCGCCCTTGGAGATAGGCTGTGATGTTTGCCTTTTTATCGTTGCTTCTTATTTTCCTGATCTGTGGTTATACTGTGTATAGCTGTAATGTAACTTTTTATTCTCCATTTCTCTATTCTGTAACTAAGGATTGTACCTGGGTCCTCTGTACCTAAGATGGCCCCACATGACATTGTTACACTGTAACTAATCCGTAACTGGAGAAGCTGTACCTGGGTACCTTTGTACTTAAGATGGTGCTGTAAGTGGTGACTTATAAACTTTTCACTATGCACATTTGAGTATGTGACAATTATGCTCACTTATTCATTCGTTCATTCCACTCCTCCCACCCACCCACACCCCCCAATCCTTCTCTCCATCCCACAAACTCCTCAGCTCTAACACTTTGATTCCAGCACCCGATAGACCTCACTGAGTAGTCACAACAGTTTTCAAGCTTTGAACGAGGGTTATGGTGGGCAGGTTTGGAAGACTCTGTCGTACAATATCCCAACATGCTTTGCAGGAGCAATTATCAGACCAAATTTGACGCAATCAAATAAGTAATGACAAAATAAAAGCTGACAGATAACAGCTTAGTTGAAGAGATTCAATTATCTGATCAAATTTGACACAATCATATATATTAAGACAAAAGACCAGATTATAACTTTCAGCTTAGTCAAAGAGATTTAATTTTAACGTGTGTCCAGATGTGAGGAAGATGGAGTGGTGGAGAGGTTTACAGAGGACATTCCAGAACTCAGCATATGGCAGCTGGAGGTCGCCAATGGTGGAGGGAAGGAAATTCGGGATGCACAAAAGTTTAGAATTGAGAAGGAGTGTTCTAAAACTTGGAAGAGACTCCAGTCCTCAGGGCGGGAAAGGCTAGAAGGGACTTTGAGAACAAGAGTGACAATTGTAAGCTGAGACATTTTAGAAACTGCCTATCTACAGAAAATGTGATTGAATGAGGTCAGAATTTTTTTTTAATGCTTTAGACTGAGGAAATATCACAATGCAGCAAAAGGTATCAGTCACTAAATTGCAGAAAGTGGCTAAAGGACAAAGTGAGTAAGGAATGAAAAGAAAACACCTGGTTTTGGAATTTTGATGAATTGTTTGGATGTAAGTATGCTCAGTGAGCTGGAAGGTTCATTTTCAGATGTTTCGTCACCATGCTAAGTAACGTCATCAGTGAGCCTCCGGTGAAGCGCTGCTGTTATGTGCTGCTTGCTATTTATGTGATTAAATTTCCTTGGGTTGGTGATGTCATTTCCTGTTCTTTTTCTCAGAGACAGGTAGATGGGATCTAAATCAAAACTCGCTGATGCTTTTCTTTTAAAAAGTCATTTTATTTCCTTATCTTCCTCCAAAACATTTAAATAACATTTAGGTTTGGGCATATTCAATCACAAGAAGCTGTGATTACCTTGAGGAAGGGCAGGCTTTATCATGAATATTTCCCTTGGGCTCATTGCTGATCACTCCGAGTGAGCAAACTTTATTCCCTGCACTGAATCCATGAAACACTTTGCATTTATATAGCACCTATTGCCCCTCAAAGTTCCAAAGCAAACTTTGCAGGCAATGAGGGCTCTTGAATCGGTATTCAATTTGTTCTAAGTCCAATTATGTGAATCTGTTTACTATTGATGCTCACTTTTCACTTGACTAAGTATTAAGTGTGGACTCACAGAAAGTAAACACACAGTAGAAGGAGCTAGAAGATAGAACAGCAAACAGAGAGCAGAGACTTTGAAGCACGGTGAACAAAGCTTATCACACAGAGAGAAAGCCATGTTATCTCTGCATAGCTTCAAGATGTAAAACATACAATAGACCCAGTTTTCTAGTAAAGTATAGGTGAGAAGAGTAAGGGGAGGTGACAGCCTAGTGATGTCTATGCTGAGCTGTTAATCCAGAGACTGCAACCTCAATCACTTAACAGAGTCATAGAGATGTACAGCAGGGAAACAGACCCTTCGGTCCAACACATCCATCTAATGGGACTAGATTAATTTAGGGCTGAAAATGTGTTGCTGGAAAAGCACAGCAGGTCAGGCAGCATCCAAGGAGCAGGAGAATCGACGTTTCGGGCATGAGCCCTTCTTCAGGAATGAGGAAAATGTGCCAAGCAGGCGAAGGTAAAAGGTAGGGAGGAGGGACTTGGGGGATCTCCAGCATCTGCAGTCCTCACTTTCTCCTAGAAGATTTTAACCTACTGCGAATCCTCTTGCAAGGATGCCTTCTTTGAAGAAGCTCTCTTCCTCCCTCTACAAGGATTTCAGTGAGTTCCCCTCTCACTGCACACCCCAGGTCATCTCCTCTGAACTATCGCATTTACAATGCCCCTCCCCCAAGTCCCTCCTCCCTACCTTTTATCTTAGCCTGCTGGACACACTTTCCTCATTCCTGAAGAAGGGCTCATGCCCGAAACGTCGATTCTCCTGCTCCTTGGATGCTGCCTGACCTGCTGCGCTTTTCCAGCAACACATTTTCAGCTCTGATCTCCAGCATTGCAGTCCTCACTTTTTCCTAGATTAATTTAGGGACCAGATATCCTAAATTAATCTAGTCCCATTTGCCAGCACTTGGCCCATATCCCTCTAAACCCTTCCTATTCATATACCCATCCAGATGCCTTTTAAATGTTATTTCGCCAGTCTCAACCACTTCTTCTGGCAGTTCATTCCATACACACACCAACCGTTGCATGAAAAAGTTGCCCTTAGGTCCCTTTTAAATCTTTCCTCTCTCATCCTCTAGTTCAGGACTCCCCCAACCCAGGAAAAAAGACCTTGTCTATCCATGCCCCTCATGATTTTCTAAACTTCTATAAAGTCACCCCTCATCCTCCGACGCTCCAGGGAAAACAGCCCCAGCCTATGCAGCCTCTCCCTATAGCTCAAACCCTCCAACCCTGACAACATCCATGTAAATCTTTTCTGAATCCTTTCAGGTTTCACAACATCCTTGATTATTTCATTACTGCTTGCGGGAGCTTGCTGTGCAACCGATTTGTAGCTGCATCTTCGACAAATTTTTTTGGCACCAGAGGACAGCTGTAGCAAGGCTAGGAATGGATGAATGATGCATAAGTGTGACCTCATTGCATCGTTTCAAATGCTGGGAACACTAAGGAAAAAGTACTTGCACTTACTTAGCAATCTATCACCTTATCCAGGTGTTCAAAGAGTTTCACAATCAACAGAGCATGAAAAGTCTTCTTGACTCGAAATGTTAACTTGTTCTCTCTCCATGGGTGAAAAATGTGGTGCTGGAAAAGCGCAGCAGGTCAGGCAGCATCCAAGGAGCAGGAGAATCGACGTTTCGGATCCTGAAGAAGGGCTTATGCCCGAAACGTCGATTCTCCTGCTCCTTGGATGCTGCCTGACCTGCTACGCTTTTCCAGCAACACATTTTTCAGCTCTGACCTCCAGCATCTGCAGTCCTCACTTTCTCTTTCCATGGATGATGCCTGACATGCTATGATTTCCAGTATTTTTGTTTTCAGCACTTTTAAAGTGTAGCAACTTCTATTGAGCAAGTAGCACATCAGCTAGTTGAGCAAAGCAAGATCTGTTTTTTATAGTGAGATTGGTTGTAAGATTGTTGATCAGAACAGTGGGAGGACTCCCTAATCTTCTCTGAGTAGTGGTATGAGATGTTCAGTGCCAATATTTACACATATAAGGTGCCTGAATTGTAGCTCTCACCTCAAAGATGTCATCTTCGGCCATTCTTCACTACTTGGCTGAAGCCTCATCCTAGACAAAAGTGAGGACTGCAGATGCTGGAAACCAGAGTTTAGATCAGAATGGTGCTGGAAAAGCACAGCAGGTCAGGGAACATCCGAGGAGCAGGCAAATCAACATTTCAGGCAAAAGCCCTTCATCAGGAATAGAGGCAGGAAGCCTCCAGGGTGGAGAGATAAATGGGGGGAGGGGGCTGGGGCTGGGGCTGGGGAGAAGGTAGCAAAGAGTACAACAGGTGAATGGGGGTGGGGGATGGAGGTGATAGGTCAGAGGGGAGGGTTGAATGGATAGGTGGGAAGGGAGAATGGCAGGTAGGACAGGTCATGAGGACAGTGCTGAGCTGGAAGGTTGGAAATTAGGAAACTGATGAAATCCACATTGATGCCCTGGGGTTGAAGTGTTCCGAGGTGGAAGATGAGGCGTTCTTCATCCAGGCGTCTGGTGGTGAGGGAGCGACGGTGGAGAAGGCCCGGGATCTGCATGTCCTTGGCAGAGTGGGAGGGGGAGTTGAAACGTTGGGCCACGGGGCGGTGTGGTTGATTGGTGCGGGTGTCCCAGAGATGATCCCTAAAGTGCTCTGCTAGGATGGGTCCAGTCTCCCAACGTAGAGGAGACCGCATCGGGAGCAACGGATACAATATATGACATTGGTGGATGTGCATCCTAGACTATGTGCTTTAAGTCCTGGCTTCAGTCTGTTGTATATTACTGAGGCAATTATTACACTACTTTACTTCCTTCAATCCAGCCTTGTTCTGCCTTTCATCATGCCTTAAAATCTTCCACATGCAGAAAATCACTGGACAAACAGAAAATCCTTGCTGGGAATCTAACACAATGGAGTCCATTTATAAGTTTCTCTGATTTATTTTGACCCCAAATTTAAAGCATATTATTTATGGTCTCTTCACTAATGAGAAGCATTATATCTTAGCCCTTAGTACTGTGCTTTTTTTGATGTTTTTTATGGGAAAGGCTGTATAAACACATGAGACATCTGTACATCCAATGCACACAAGGAATGGATCAATGAATGAAACGGCTAATGGTGAATTTGTGATTGTTTTGGTGGGAAGACGTAGAAAATGGAGGTCACCTGTCCTGATGAAGGAACGCCCCTCCGAGAACTCGTGCTTCCAAATAAACCTGTTGGAAAGTAACTTGGTATTGTGGGATTTTTAACTTTGTACGCCCCAGTCCAACACTGGGTCCTCCAAATCATGACCTTTTCAAGTGTGTAGTGTGAGACCATCCCATGCTGAGCTGGACAGAGGTCAGTGCATACAACTGCTCTTCCAGTTCATTCATAACTGCAGCAGGTTCCCAATGAAACAGCAGCTCTTAGTGTTGTAAAAGGTAATGGTCTGAAAGAGATACTGTTGGAGACAGCAACAAGCTCCATCCAAGCTGATTGTATCATGGTTTGGGATAAATCAGAATATCTGATAATCTCCTGAAATGCAAATGTATATCCACATTTCTCTTAGTTTTAGTAATACAGTTTATCTTTTGTATCTATTTGCTACCTTTTGTATCTAACAATAACTTGCACCTATCACACAAGACCCTCTTCTCATTAAGATTCACCAGCACTTGATCCTTTAGCACTAAAATGCAAATAGACTCTTCGACTCAGTCGAGTAAAGAGGATTGGTGGCAGCACCCTCCTACTCTCAAGCACTATGTAAAGATGCTGTTCCATAAGTTTGTGTACCGAGGATTCAAAGCGCTGGGGGAAAACATTGTTAAACGGTAATAAGGATTCTCCTGATTATCTGCAATAACTTCAGCATGAGTTCAGAATCTCAGAAACTCTCAGGTTTACACCATTTCTGCAAGATTTGTGTGTCTCTTCCACCACAGAGAGGAGAACCATCCCCCCCTCACTGAAATTGACCCCCCCCCCCCCCCAGTAGTTAACTGCCATAATTTAACCAATGGACAACCTGCCCCAATTTATTCAATTATTTTCGATAATGCCCATCCTCCCGCCCACATATTGAATGATTGACCGTGTTCTGTTTAGAAAGTCAACATTTTGAACACAGGATTCTTTTGTCAGGTTCCCTCCCACTAGTGAATACTGAAACAAAGTATTCATTGAGGTCCTCCCTTACTTCCTCCAACTCCAGGCACAAGTTCCCTCCACTATCCATGATTGGCCCTACCCTCACTCTGGTCATTCACTTGTTCCTCACATACATGTAGAAACCTTAGTATTTGCCTTAATCCTACCCCGAAAGCTTTCTCATGCTCCCTTCTGGCTCTCCTAAGTCCATTCTTCAGTTCCTTCCTGGCTACCTTGTAACCCTTGAGAGCCCTGTCTGATCCTTGCCTCCTCAACCTTAAGTAAGCTTCCTTCTTCTACTTGACTAGATGTTCCACATCCCTTGTCACCCAGAGTTCCTTCACCTTACCATCTCTTCCTTGCCTCAGTGGGACAAACCTGTCCAGCACGATCAACAAGTGCTCCCTAAACAGTCTCCACTTTTCTGTCCCTGAGAACATCTGTTCCCAATTTAGACACCCCAGTTCCTGCCTAATAGCTGTGTAATTCTCCCTCCCTAATTAAATACTTTCCTATACCATCTGCTTCTGTCCCTCTCCATGAGTATAGTAAAGGTCAGGGAGTTGTGACACCCTGGTATGGTTCGTTGCCAAGCACCAAATCCAGTATGGTCACCCCTCTAATTGGCCTATCTACATATTGAGTTAGGAACCCTTCCTGGACACATCTGACAAAAACTGCTCCATCCAAACTATTTGCATTAAGGAGGTTCCAATCAACATTAGGAAAGTTAAAGTCACCCATGACAACAACCCTATTATTTCTACACATTTCCAAAATCTGCCTCCCAATCTGCTCCCCCGTGTCTCTGTTGCTATTGGGAGGCCTGTAGAAAATTCCCAATAAAGTAACTGTTTCTTTCCTGTTTCTTACTTCCACCCATACTGACTCTGTAGACAAACCCTCCTCAACGATCTCCCTTTCTACAGCTGTGATACTATCCCCGATTAGCAATGCCACTCCTCCACCTCTTTTACCTTTCCCCCTATTCCTTTTGAAACATCTAAACCCTGGGACATACAACATTCCTGCCCCGTGATAGCCAAGTCTCCGTAATGACCACAACAACATCGTTCCAAGTACGGATCCATGCCCTGAGTTCATCACCCTTATTCTTGATATTTCTTGCATTAAAATGGACACACTTCAACCCATCACACTGACTGCACCTTTACCTTATCAAGTGCCTATCCCTTCTCACAGACTCTCTGCATGCTGTGTCTGGCTGTCCATGACCTTCTCCATCATTTGATCCATAGCTCAGGTTCCCATTCCCCTACCACCCTAGTTTAAATCCTCCCGAAGAGCTCTAGCAAACTAGTCTGCTCGTCCTGCCTCCTAGCTTCCAACTTACCTCCCTATATTTTCTTTTCAGGTCCTCCTCCCTTTCCCTACCTCTGTCATTGGTACTGAAGTGTACCATAAGTCCTGGCTGCCATCCCTCCCCCTTAAGGATCCTGTTGACTTGATCCAAGAAATCCCTGACTCTAGCACACAGGAGGCAACATACCATCCAGGAGTATCGCTCATTACCACAGAATCCTCTACCTGTTCCTCTCATGATTGAATCCCCTTCCATTATCACTCTCCTATTTCTGGTCCTCCCAACAACTTCCCTTCTGAGTCACAGAGCCAGGCTCAGTGCCAGAAACCTGGCCACTATGGTTTTCCCCTCGTAGGTTGTTTCCCCCCCCCCCCCCCCCCCAACCCCCACCCCCCAACAGCATCCAAAATAGTGTACTGATTATTGAGGGCAATGGCCACAGGGGGTCCCTGCACTGTCTGCCTATTCCCTTTCCCTCTCCTGATGGTCACCCAGCTCCCCTTATCCTGTAACTTAGATGTGACTACCTCCCTATAAGCCTCTCTATCACCTGCTCAGCCTCCCTAATGATCCACATATCTGAAGCCCTCCCTCCTACACCAGCCCTACAACCACATGCAGCCCTGCATAGGAGTAGTGGAGGTTTGGATCTCTCTTTCTCAAATGGCGGTCAATGTGAGTTCAATAATTAAATTTAAATTTGAGATAGACAAATTGTTAGTAAGTGCAGGATATGGGTCTAAAGCAGGCATATGGATGTAGGAACCAGAACAGCCATGATCTTATTGAATGGTGGAGCAGGATCAAGGAGAAGATTGGTCTCTTCCCATTCCTGTATTAATTCTGGCATCAGTAAGACAGCAGACATCAGACTCGAGTGAGCATGTGAAGAGAGAGGTCTTTGAGCATTACTTGATAACCTAATGTGGAACAGATGTAAATAACTGATTGTTTGAGTATGTAAGGGATTGGAAAAAACCTTACTTAGGGGCAAGCAGCCTCAGGGACAATGTATGTGCAGACACCCATCACTCAAGACCAATATCTCAATGTGCCGGTAGCAACATTGGCTTCAAGCACAAGGCAAATCAAACAAGTTTCCATGGAGGTGCAGATAAACCAAGCACAAATAAATTTCTGGTTCAAATGTTGATACTCCGAAGTAAATTGTGGAATGGTATTACACAAGGAATCATGAGTCTATACCCTGCTTTTCTTTCTCCCTGTTTATATCTGTCAACTGCAATGCACAGGAACAAGCTTCAGTTTTCAGGCTGGTCTCAATTAACAGTGAACAAGAACCCATCATAGCCATCTGGTTCACTCCTTTCAGAACACTCCAACACAACCCCATAAACTGGAAGCAACCTGAACAAGTGCCAATGCATTTTAACAATCTGCCATTGTAAAAAAAAGATGACCTTCTAAAACATTTTCACAATTTGACCATTGTTTAGAACAGTTTTTGTTTTAAATTCTGTCAGTGACTGAGTTATTATTGGTACATCTGAGCAGCAGGATTGCAAGTCTCCCCTCCAGCCAGGAATCGGACCCCACCGATGTCCCACCCTGGGCGAACAAAGGTAGGGTTCCTCAGATTGATTTAGCTTCAATGGCAAAACCATACATGGCATAAGGCTGCTCATTCCTGAATGTTCGATCACATTGTCTTTGACTCCTCATCAAACAGTCCTTTCCCATCCACCTTGTTACACAAGAACATTAGAAATATGACAAGGACTGCAGACTTCTTGACCTCCAGAATTTATTCACCTTTCAGTAAGAACATGACTGATGTGATCTTGGCCTCAACTCCGATATCCTACCCTAGCCCCTCAGCCTTGATTTCATCTATTGTTCAAGAATTTGTTACAAACATCAGAAACAGGAGCAGGAGTAGGCCATCTGAGCCTGCTCCGCCATTCAACAAGATCTTTGTGTGGACTCAGCTCCAATTACCTGCCCTCTCACCATAACCCTTAATTCCTTTACTGTTCACAAATCTATCTACCTTTGCCTCAAAAGCATTTAGAGGTTTCCTCAACTGGGCACGGAATTCCATGGATTCACAACCCTTTGGGTGAAGAAGTTCCTTCTCAACTCAGCCCTAAATCTGCTCCCTCTTAATGTGAGGCAATGTCCCCTAGTTCTAGTATCACCCACCAGTGGGAACAATCTCACTGCTTCTATCTTATCTAGTCCCTTCATAACTTTATATCATCTTATGTCATTCATCTCATTCTTGAATACATTAGTGACTGAACCTTTGGCCCTCTTCAGTAAAATATTGCAAAAGTCTCTGAGTGAACAAATTCCTCTGTAGCTCCATCATAAATCACCAAGCCCTTTTTTCAATTTATTCATGGTATGTGGGTATTGCTAGCTGTACCAGCACTTATTGCCCATCCCAAGTTGGGATGGAGTAGCTCGGAGGGGAATTGGTTGCTGGTGGCGTTTCTATGTACCTGCTGTCAAAATGATTGCCCCTCTCTCTCGATTCCCACTTCAAGGGAAACGTCCTCACAGGATCTACCATGGCACACCCCATCAGAATCTGAGATGTTTCTCCAAACTCACCTCCCATTGATCAAAACTAGCAAAATGGTCATTGAATACTGTGGGAAAAATGCATCCAGTTTTTTGCTTCGAAGACCCGAATGATTTTCTTGCCAGGGTTGTACAGGGCAGTATCCTGGAAGATTAATCTTCAATCCCTGGTAACTCCAGGGCAATCCACACAAATTGGCAATCCTGCATGTGGACAGGGAGAATGGACTGAAGTCTCAGGCTTCACAATGGAAATATGATGCTGTGATTGACACAGGCCCTTGACATGCACAGACTCGAAACTAGGTGCTAGAGGTCAGTCTGTGCCATAGCAGAGGAAGTGGGAAAAAATACTGCACAGGGAAGACAAAGCATTCCAGCCATAACACCTTAGCATCAGACAGTTGCACTATTTTGTTTGCATCAAAGCACGACTTGCAAACATAGGAATGTAGAAAGTTAGGAAACGTGAACAGGACTAGGTCATTTGACCTTTGTAGTGATTGGAACCGGGTGGATCTTATTGACTATGAAATCCTTGATTGGGTTTGGGAACCTGGGCCAATCAGGGAGCCCTGGTTGATTGATATAAACAGGAGATTTAGTTCAGGGATTGACTCCGAGCTGGCTAGTCACAGCCAGTGTACAGTGCACATGTTAATAAAGGGTGACTTGGTAATGGGATACCAACCCCTGTGCAGTTACCTCACGCTGGCGTTGCCATTCAATATGATTATCCAACTCAGTACCCTGTTCACACTTGCTCCCCAAATTCTTTGATCCCTTTAACTCTAAGAACTATGTCTTCATAACATTCAATGTTTGGCCTCAAATGCTTGCTGTGGCAGAGCATTCCAGACTACTCTCTGAGTGAAGACATTTCCCTTCATCTTCGTCTGAAACAACCTTATACTGTGAAGGACCTCTTGTTTATCTGTTCTTGTCAATCTGTCATTGGCTTAGTGACATTAACAAATATAAGCTTCGATTCTTCGCTCAGCACAGTATTGTTTACGCATCACAAGGCTGTTTGGCTTGGACTAGACGCTGTCTAGACTCAACCTGTTTATAACCGCATGTAAAATTGATTGTAATCATATTGAGAGTCAAAATTACTGCAGTGGTTGTTTCCAATAAAACAAAACTCATTCGGTGCACTTAGAAAATCATTATTCATACGACATGATTTGCACCAATTTATTTTAACTGCAATTTATTTTAACTGCAGTTTCTTATTCATTTGCTGAATTTAATTGGTAGCTTGTTTTCCAAGACACTTTTGATGCGGCTGCAGTTTTATTAACATCTCCAACTGGCATTAATTCTGTTGACAAATTATGACTACTTCTGGAATTTTCTGACAGACAGTTCCATGCCTGAGCTTAGAATCTCCAACAGTGACCACAGTCGATCAGCCTAATAAGCAGTTGCCATGTTACCTTTCTTGACATCATGTGACCATAAAGAGCCATTGTACACCAATCAATTGGAATGACATTTAATTTACTGATCTTCCACCAGAATATGTCATCAAATCCTCAGAACCTGCTGAGAAAGCACAGTGCTGTACAATTACAGACTGAAACTGCAAAAAACAGTGACCATTCTGTCCATCTTAATTTTACTAGCTCTTTGAAAGGATCACTCCCTTTCCTCTCCCTCCTGCTACTCTTTCTCCATTGCAATTTTCTTCTCAAGTATTTATTTAATTTTTTTAAAGTTACTATTCAATCTTCTTTTAACAGACAGTGCATCCCAGTTCATAAAAGCTTTCCACATAAAAAATTTCTCCTCGTCACATCTCCAGTTGCCCTAGATATGCGTGCTCTCATTGCTAACCTTTCCATCACTGGAAAGAATTTCTCCTCATTTACTTAAAACTGTTCATTAATTTTATCTCTAATAGGTCCCTAAGTAACCTATTCTGCTTTAAGGGAAGCAATCTCCATTTCTGTCATTGCCCCTCATGCAATCAGAACATAGAACATAGAACATCACAGTGCAGTACAGGCCCTTCGGCCTTCGGTGTTGTGTCAACCTGCTGGACCAATCTGATGCCCATCTAACCGACACTATTCCATTCTCATCCAAATGACTATCCAATGACCATTTAAATGCCCTTGAAGTTGGCAACTCTACTACTGTTGCAGGCAGTGTGTTCCACGCCCCTATTACTCTCTGAGTAAAGAAACTACCTCTGACCTCTGTCCTATATCTATCACCCCTCAATTTAATCTTTGTCCCTTCTTGCTGGCCATCGCCATCTGAGGAAAAAGGCTCTTCCTGTCCACCCTATCTAACCCTCTGATTATCTTATATGTCTCAACATTCTTCTCTCTAATGAAAACAGCCTCAAATCCCTCAGCCTTTCCTCCTAAGACCTTCCCTCTATACCAGGCAACATCCAAGTAAATCTCCTCCGAACCCTTTCCAAAGCTTCCACATCCTTCCTGTAATGAGGTGACCAGAATTGTACACAATACTCCAAACACGCTGCACCAGAGCTTTGTACAGCTGAGCACGATCTCGTGGTTCCAAAACTCAGTCCCTCTACCAGTTAAAGCTAACACACTGTATCCCTTCTTAACAACCCTATCCACTTGGGTGGCAACTTTCAGAGATCTATGTACATGGACACTGAGATCTCTCTGCTTATCTACATTACCAAGAATCTTACCATTAACCCAGTACTCTGCATTCCTGTTACTCCTTTGAAAGTGAATCGCCTCACACTTATTAGCTCGATTTGCCACCTCTCAGCCCAGCTCTGCAGCTTATCTATGTCTCTCTGTAACCTACAATATTCTTTGTCATTGTCCACAATTCCACCAACCTTAGTGTCATCCACAAGTTTACTAACGCATCCTTCTACGCCCTCATCCAGGTCGTTTATAAAAATGACGAACAGCAGTGGACCCAAAACAGATCCTTGCTGTACACCACAAGTAACTGAACTCCAGGATGAATATTTCCCATCAACCACCACCCTCTCCCTTCTTTCAGTGAGTCATTTTCTGATCCAAACCATTAAATCATCCTCAATCCCATGCCTCTGCATTATGTGCAATAGCGTCCCGTGGGCAAACATATCAAACACCTGACTTAAATCCATATACACCATATCAACTGCTTTACCCTCATCCACCTGTTTGGTCACCTTCTCAAGTAAACTTTGAGGCATGACCTACCCTTCACAAAACCATGTTGACTATCCCTAATCAAATTATTCTTTTCTAGATGATTATAAATCCTATTTCTTATAACCTTTTCCAACACTTTACTCACAACTGATGTAAGGCTCACTGGTCTATAATTACCAGGGTTGTCTCTACTCCCCTTCTTGAACAAGAGGACAACATTTGCTATCCTGACACTACGCCTGTAGACAATAATGACATAAAGATCACAGGCATTAAGATCCCTTCACTGGCTTCCCGGAGAATCCTAGGATAAATCTCATCCGACCCAGAGGACTTATCTATTTTTACACTTTCCTCCTTGTGAACCTCAATCCCATCTTTTCTAGCAGCCTGTATCTCAGTATTCTCCTCAGCCACATTGTCTTTATCTAGTGTGAATACAGACGAGAAGTATTCATTTAGCAATTCCCCCGTCTCCTCAGATTCCACGCACAAATTCCCATATACTGTGTCAGAAAACCTTCCAGCAGCCTGACCTGCTGCGTTTTTCCAGCAACACATTTGCAGCACAACATCAAAATCCCAGGTACCAACCCATGCTGTAAGTTCACCCACCTTATTCTGGATGTTCCTGGTGTTGAAGTAGACACGTTTCAAACCAACTTCTAGCTTGCCGATGCCATCTTGTGATCTTGAAATCTTAGTTCTGACTTCACTACTCTCAACCTCCCATATACTCAAACTACAATTTCAGTTCCCATTCCCCTGCTGAATTAATTTAAACCGACCCAAAGAGCATTAGCAAATTTCTCCCCCAGGATATTGGTACCCCTCTGCTATTATGAAGACCATCCTGCTTGTAGAAGTCCCACCTACCCCAGAAAGAGCCCCAATTATATAGGAATCCAAAACCCTCCCTCCTGCACCATCCCTGTAGCCATGTGTTCAACGCCTCTCTCTCCCTATTCCTCACCTCGCTAGCACATGGCACAGGCAAAAACCAGAGACAACAACGCTGTTTGTTCTAGCTGTAAGCTTCCACCCTAGCTCCCTGAATTCCTGCCTTAAATCCCCATCTCTCTTCCTACCTATGTCATTGGTGCCTATGTGGACCACGACTTGGGGCTGCTCCCCCTCCCCTGCATGGATCCCGAAAACACGATCCAAGACATCATGAACCCTGGCACCTGAGAGGCAACATACCAACCCTGAGTCTCTCTCATTCCCACAGGATCTCCTATCTGTCCCGCTAACTACAGAGACCCCAATGACTAATACTCTGCTCCTCTTCCCCTTTCCCTTCTGAGCAACAGGGACAGACTCTGTGCCAGCGATCCGTGCCCCATTGCTTACCCCTGGTAAGTTCCGCCCAACATCCCCCCAACAGTATCCAAAACATTACACTTGTTGTTGAGGGGAACAACCACAGGGGATCCCTATAGTGCCTGCTAGTTCCCTTTCCGTCCCCGGGCTGTAACCCATCTACCTTCTTCTTTTACCTGATGTGTGTCTACCTCCCTGTAACTCTTATCATTAACCCTCTCTGCCTCCCAAATGATCCAAAGTTCATCCAGCTCCAGTTCCAGGTTCCCGAATGCGGTTTTTGAGGAGCTGGAGTTGGGTGCACTTCCTGCAGATGTAGTCAGCAGGGGCACTAGTGGTAACCCTTAGCTCCCACATTCTGCAGGAGGAACATTCAACTGCCCTCACTTCCATTCCCACTATTCCAAACTCCCAACTATTGAAAAACTGAAAAAAAAATGAAACTGCCTTCCTCATCTGGTGCACAGAACCTTTTTTATGGTTCGAGGGGGAGGGCGGGTGGGAGACACTCCCCGAGTAGTGTTTCGGGTAAAGCCTCACTTATTCAGCAATCCCGGGTATGTTCCTGCTCAGCGTGCGCTCCACCTATACATGAGGTCATCTTTTATATCTTTTAAATCTTATAAAATTTACCTTCCCAGTAGGGTCTTACTGTCACTCCTCCCACTCCAACTGCTGCCGAAAAAAATAAAGAATGCTGAACTTGCAAGGAAAGCTTTTACATCTTCTAAAATGTACCTCCCCGTCGGGCCATTGGTCCTCACTGTCACTCTTCCCATTCCAACTGGCGCCGTCAAAATAAGTTCCTCGTGCACGGTGTCATTCTTGCAAATGTCCTCAACACTTTCGCCAAAGCTTTGACATGCATCTGACAGTGTGGCACATAGAACTGGATACAATGCACCAGTTAGTCGTTTAATTAATAAATTCAATTAGTCATCCCTTTTTTTTAACTATTTAATTCTTGAGGCGTGTTTGTCTTTGGGATGGCCAACACTTGCAGTCTGTCCTTAGTTGTCCTGATTTGCTGCATGATTGAGAACTCTGGGTCCGTATGAGTGTAAGAAAGACCATGAGAAACAGGAACAGGGTTAGGTTGTTCAACCCCTCGAGCCTGCTCTGTCATTCAATGGGATTATGGCAGATCCAAAATTGCTCACATCCACTTTTCTGCCCTTCCCCTGTAACCCTTCATTCCCTGACCGATCAAGAATGTCTCTATCTCAGCTTTAACTACACGTAAGGCCTCTGCCCCCACAGCTCTCTGTGACAAGGAGTTCCAAAGATCTCAATCCTCTGAGAAAAGAAATTCCGCCTGATCTCAGTTTGAAATTGTCAACCCTTTCTTCTGAGACAATAAATGTTTTCTTTCATCAGGGTTCCCCTTGAGGTTTTCTCAAATGGTATTTTTTATTTTCACCAACACGTTTATTCAGTGATAGAAACACATAGTGACTAAACCTTCATGTTTGAGTTTATATGGGGTCCATTTGGACCCCAACAAAAACACAGTTGGAAGAATTCATCAATATCTTTAATAAGGATCAATGTTCCATGAAACTTAAAGTTACACCGGGATTAATTTCCCAGATAGCACACTTTAAATTGCAACAAAATTGTGTGTGCGAGCAACAAAAGTTTATTTCAAAATCATTGATGCAGATTTCTACATCCAAAAAAAGACTATCATCCCAAGTATACCTTCTACAGATTAGTGAGATCATACGTGGACAAATCTGGGACATTCTAACCAGGTCATCACACCCACTTTTTGTTGCATCTCCGATCTCCATCTCAAATGAAACTTAACACTTAATTACAGTTACATCCAATACATCTTTTCAAGTATCGTAGCTCCTGAATATATGCAGACTTAAATGAAAGATTCCACAATCTTTACCTTAGTGATTTAAAGTTTTGTTGGATCCCAGTTGGCTGAGTATTCCTTTGCTTACAGATTTAAAACTGTTTTCATCATTGCAGCTCCCGTCTCCTCTCCCACCCACATTGAACCATCCTTCTACACCCACATCCATCTTTCAGACTCATGCCTATAACCCTCCTGAGGTTGCCATCACCCGTCCCTCAGCTATCCACACCCTGGCATATGCCACAATGCCCACACCCTGGCGTATGGCACAAATCTTGGACGTGGCAAATGGAGCTCCCAGATCCAGCATGTTCAGAGGAGGATTATGAGGATGGTCTAAGGAATGAAAAGCTTAACATATGAGGAATGTTTGAGGACTTTGAGTTTATACTCAATGGAGTTTAGAAGGATGAGGCGAGATCTAATTGCACTTACAGAATACTGGATGGCCTGTTCAGAGAGGATGTTGGCAAGATGTTTCTATTGATCAGAGAGTCCAGGGCCAGAGGGCAGAGCCTGAGAGTAAAGGGAAGACTTTTTAGAACAGACATAAGGAGAAATGTCTTCAGCCAGTGAGTGGTGAATCTATGGAATTCATTGCCACTGAAGGCTGTGGAGGCCAGGTCATTGAGTATATTTAAGACTGAGATAGATAGGTTCTTGGGGATCAAGGGAATGAAGGGTGACAGGGAGAAGGTGGGAGAATGGGATGAGAAACTTATCAGCCATGATTGAATGGTGGAGCAGACTTGATGGGCTAAAAGGCCTAATTTCTGCTCCTATGTCTTATGGTCTTATGGTCTAAAAGCTTCCTGATCCTAGCCTGGGCTAAAGATGACCCCACATGACTCACTCCCTCACTCCTGCCACTTTACTAATAGCCCCTCCAGTTACAGACCAATTCTTGCAAGAACAAGCATGGGAGAAAACTGGAGTCTTAGAGTCATACACCATAGAAACAGACCCTTTGGTCCAACTCGTCCATGCTGACCAGCTTTCCTAAACTGAATTATTCTCATTTACCAACATTTGGCCCATCTTGCTCTAAACCTTTCTTATTCATGTACCTGTCCAAATTACTTCTAAACGTTGTAACTGATACCCGTTTTTAACACTTCCTCTGGCAACTCGTTCCATACACGTACCACCCTCCGTGTGAAAAGGTTGCTCCTCAGGTCCCTTTTAAATCTTTCCCCTCTCAGGGGACCTGACCTTCAACTTGGGCCCTCTAGTCTTGGACTCTCCCACCCCGGGATAAAGACCTTGGCTATTCACTTTATCCATGCCCCTCATGATTTCATAAACCTCTGTAAGGTCACCACTCAGTCTCCGACGCTCCAGTGAAATAAGTCCCGGCCTATCCAGCCTCTCCTTATAACTTAAACCCTCCAGTCCCGGCAAAAGTCTTGTAATTTTTTTAATGGGCCCTCTTAGGTTGAACAACATCCTTCCTATAGCAGGGAGACCAGACTAGCCAGTGGTTGGAGGGGCAGTTTCCCTCCATCTCTTTATTGGCTTTTACAAGGGAAGAAAGGATGAATGACATTTTTGGGGACGTCATGGGGCATAATCACAGCCACCACTACCAACCTGCCCTCAACGCTCACCCACTGCATTTATTTTTAGCATTTTCAAAAATTTACCATGTGGTTCTGAGACCAGAATGACCAGTGTACCAGTCCAGGTAAGGACAGCGAGTTTCCTTCCCTGAAGGACATTAGTCAATCAGTTGGGACTTTTAACAACAACTTAATCATTTCTGTCTGTAACTACAAAAGCCCTACTCTGTGGTGTCCTAATTTATTCTACAAGATCAGCAAATAGCGAAACATCCCGATCTCAATACTTAATTGGAGGATGTGAATAAAGGTCTTTATTGTCTAACTGGAGTGTAAATTACATAAGAAATGTAAGTAGGACTGTTTGAATAAATTGCTGAAATTCCTATCTTGTGCTGTCAAGTTACTCTGGTTTCTCACTAGTTAACAATTTGAACTTTTGGGCATGTCAGGTTTCATTTGTCAGCTAGGCTAAGGATTGTCCTCTTTGCAATTATTATCTAAGTACAGAGAATCAAGAACAGAAGGGGGAAACAATGGACCTGCCACTATGCTGTTGTATCAAGGGCAAGCCCCGATTACTTTTGGTTTACATTGCTTGGTTGTTCCTGGAAATGTTTTGGGTTCTGATAGTAACCACGGTGATAGGTATTGGCAAGCCCGAATGGAAGAATGTAAATCAATGGCATCAAGATTTCACTGGAAAGCTAATTTGGGAGTTGGCTTCTACACTCTGTCAAACAATAAGCCACAAATGAACTTGTCCTTGTCTATCTAATTACATCTAGAAGGAATCAGTATGTTCCAATTTTCTGAAGTCGAGGTGCATTAACCAGTGTGTGAACACAAAGGAAGCAGCTTGCTCTTATGCAATGCCTTTCATGATCACTAAATATTTAACAACCAGTAACGCACCTCTTCGGAGGGTCGGTGTGGACTTGTTGGGCCGAAGGGCCTGTTTCCATACTGTAGGGAATCTAATCCAACATCTTTAAAATTTAGTTACGATTGCAATATAAGGTAAAGTTGCCTCAGTCTTATCTGATCATTAGAGAGATAACTGGTGGTGGTTTAACCTGAAGCTCATCACGTCTCAGTGAAAGGAAGAGGTTCCTTCATGTCAACCTCAGACAGTGCAGAAGGTGATGGTCTAGTGGCATTCTCTCTGGAATTAATAACTATTACAAAATTAAAAAATCATACAACACAGGGTTATAGTCCAACAGGTTTATTTGGAAGTACAAGCTTATGGAACACTGCTCCTTCATCAGGTAGCTAGTGGTGTTATGTGATTTTACTGGGTGGGTTACTCTTCGGAGGGTCGGTATGGACTTGTTGGGCCAAAGGACCTGTTTCCATACCGTGGGGAATCGAATCTTATCTAATACTAACTATGTCCACTCCAGTCCAACACTGGCACCTCCACATCATAGACTATTACAGGTAGTTCTGGATAACAGGCATTCCAGCAGCGCGATTTGCTTATAACATCGCTGAGGAATTAAGTATCGGGAACTTTGAGGACATTTACCTCTGTTGGTAACAGCGCGATTCATTCTGCTGATGGGCCTGTGTCAGCTGCCGACAGAGCAGCTTTCTGTCAGAGGTACATTGAGCAGCTTCCTATGTGTACACTACTCATAGGTTATCCCTTTGTTTGAAAAAAATGGAGGGGCGTAGTGACCAGAATGTTAGCGAGAAACATCCTGGTGATAAAATTGCAGGTAGTGAACGCAAAAGAAATGCAACAACACTGGAAGAGAAGCTAGGTGATATAAAATGTTTTGAGTATAAGGAGAAAATATGTGATGTAGCTTGCTTAACAGGAATGAGAGAATCTACCTTATGCACCATGGTGATCCTCTGACCTTGCATTAACAATACTTTTTAAATGTACTGTGTTAAATTTAATGTTGTGTCATTGATAATACGATTTCAACCTTCAGTCAAGCTATGCACACTTTACGTTAGACGTTTGGGTGGTTTTTGAGTGATCATGGGTGATATTTGTTGCTGGTCTGCCCCAACCCCACTTTTTTCCCATAGGCCCCATTATTTATATTGACCGGTTTTCTATTAAGCAAGGTTTTGCTGGGACACAACTATAAGACCAGAAGACAGAGGAACAGAAATTAGGCCAATCAGCCCATCAAGTCTACTCAGCCATTCAATCATGGCTGATACATTTATCAACCCCATTCTCCTGCTTTCTCCCCATAACCCTTGATCCTCAAGAATCTATCTCAGTGTTAAATATATCAATGATCTGGACTCCACATCTTTCTGTGGCAATTAATTGCATAGATTCCCCACTCTCTGGCTGAAGAAGTTTCTCCTTATCTCCATTCTAAAAGGTTTTCTCTTTACTCTAAGGCTGTCCCCTCAGGTCCATGTCTCTCCTACTAATGGAAACATTTTCTCCACATCCACTCTGTCCAGGCCATTCAGTATTCTGTAACTTCAATTAGATCCCCCTTCATCCTTCTAATCTCTATTGAGTATAGACCCACAGTCCTCAAACGTTCCTCATATGTGAAGCTTTTCATCCCTCGCACCATTCTCATGAACCTCCTCTGAACATGGTCCAGAGCACTGTACATCCTTCCTGAGATTTGGGGCCCAAAACTGCACACAACACTCCAAATGTCGTCTGATCAGATTCTTATAGGGCCTCAGAAGTACATCCCTGCTTTTATGTTCAAGTCCCCTGCAAATAAATGCCATCACAGGGTGGAAAGGTGGTTCAGTGGTTAGCACTGCTCCCTCACAACATCAGAGACCTGGGTTCGATTCTCACCTCGGGCAACTGTCTGTGTGGAGTTTGCACGTTCTCCCCGTGTCCGTGTGGGTATCCTCTGGGTGCTCCAGTTTCCTCCCAGAGGGAGGAATTGGCCATGCTAAATTGCCTGCAGTGTTAGGTGAATGGGTCTGGGTGGGTTGCTCTTCAGAGGGTCGGTGTGGACTTGTTGGGCCTAAGGGCCTGTTTCCACACTGTAAGTAATCTAATCACTGCATTTACCTTCTTGATTACTGACTCAACCTGCAAGTTTACTTTGAGAGAATCCTGGTTAGAACTCCCAAGTCTCTTTGCACTTCAGACATCTGAATTTTCTCCCCATCTGGAAAATAGTCCATGCCTCTATTCTTCCTGCCAAAGTGCTTGACCTCACACTGTCCCATGTTGTACTCCATCCGTCACTCCTTTGCCCACGCTCTTAACCTGTCCAAATTCTTCTGCAGCCACCCCGTCTCCTCAATATTACCTGTCCGTCTACCTACTTTTGTGTCATCTGCAAACTTAGCCAGAATGCCTCAATTATAGAGTCACAGTGATGTACAGTACGGAAACAGACCATTCAATCCAGCTCGTCCACGCCGACCAGATATCCCAACCCAATCTACTCCCACCTACCAGCACCGGCCCATATCCCTCCAAACCCTTCCTATTCATATACCCATCCGAATGCCTCTTAAATGTTGCAATTGTACCAGCCTCCACCACTTCCTCTGACAGCTCATTCCATACACACATCACCCTCTGTGTGAAAAAGTTGCCCCTTAGGTCTCTTTTATATCTTTCCCCTCTCACTCTAGTCCTATGCCCTCTAGTTCTGGACTCCCCCACACCAGGGAAAAGACTTTATCTATTTATTCTATCCATGCCCCTCATGATTTCATAAACTTCTATAAGGTCACCCTCAGCCTCTGATGCTCCAGGGAAAACAGTCCCAACCTGGGCAGCACGGTGGCACAGTGGTTAGCACTGCTGTTTCACAGCGCCAGAGGCCAGGGTTCAATTCCCACCTTGGGGCAACTGTCTGTGTGGAGTTTGCACATTCTCCCCATACTCCAGGCGCACTGGTTTCTTACCACGGTCCAAAGATGTGCAGGTTAGGTGAATTGGCCATGCTAAATTGCCCATGGTGTTAGGTGAAGGGGTAACTGTAGGGGAATGGATCTGGGTGGGCCCATATCCCACTCAGTAGCCTCCTGTGCGACACCTTGTCAAAAGCCTTCTTGAAGTCTAGGTAGATAAAATCCATTGGCTCTCCTTGGCCTAACCTGCTTGTTACTTCCTCAAAGTTATGGGAGAACTACCTGTAATCTAATGTTCCCAGGTAATGTTCTGGGAACCTGGACTCAAATCCTCCCATTGTAGATCATTGAGTTTGGATTCAAATAAATCAAATCTGGGATTAAAAGCCTAATGATAGCCATGAAGACATTACCGATTGTTGGGCAGACTCAACTGGTCCTTTTGGGAAAGAAATCTGTCATCCTCACCTGGTCTGGCCTACATGTGCCTCCAAACCCACAGCAATATAGTTGATTCTCAACTGCCCTCTGGGCAATTATGGATGGGCAATAAATACTGGCCAGGTCAGCGACATTCATGTCCAGTTAATGAATATTAAAGAAAAATTGAATCTATGATATTGGCATCTTTTTTCATTGTCAACCAGTCATTCAAGCGAACTGAACCCCTATTGTAACATGGGTTGAGCTAGCAGTCAATTTGCACTTACCCAGCTCCCACAGCCGGCGATAAGATAAAGGGCCCATTAGGAATTGTTCAGTGATGTTCTGAACTGAATGGTAACTGAATCACAGGGACAAATCTCTTCAAATTAGGTTTCGGGATGTTTTGCAACCACTTGAGGGAGACAGCACAGGGTCAGATCTGAAAGACAGCACCTCTGTTATGTGCTGCACTCCCTCAAAGTGTGATCCCAGACTGTGTTCAAGCATATTCAACAGCCAAGCAACCTTCTGACACACCAGTGAGAATGACAGTGCTAAATCAAGGCTGACTGAAAGCTATGAGTTACTTATTCTGAAATTATATTGTAACCAAGTCACAATATTGCTACCTCTACCCATTGCACGGAACAATGGCAGGGTTTGTTTATTTGGATCAAGATTGAAAATTGAAGTCAGTTTTAAGCTACTGAAACATTTTTAAGTCTGAAACTATTCACATGAATTTTTTTAGCACAGCAACTGACCTATGGCTGTGTTCATAACAACATGTGTATCCTCCAACCCAAGCCACAAATCCTCCTCCTCTTCTCTCCTTGACATGAACAGCTAGCTTCCCCCTAAACCATGCATTCAAACATCTGAACAATAAAGATCCATCTCACTTGTCCCACACCGTTGTGACCCTGGAAATCCCAAACATATACACTCTTCACTCAATCCAAAGATCTTCTCTGGGTTGAGTCAAAACTCTTTATAATGGTAAGGGCCATACCTCAGTCCTTTCTTTAGAGTTATACTGCTTGATTGATGCCCATCATGTTGATATCATTGTGCTCCATACAACTGTGAGGGCGAGGGGAAGATCTGTTAGGTCAGTTGGTTTGCAATTGATCCCAAGAAAAACACTGCCGATCAGGTAGCATCCTGATCCTTTTCCAGCACCACACTGTTTGACTCTGATCACCAGCACCAAAAGCTTGGGTTCAATTCCCAGGTTATTGTAGGGTTCAACCTTCCCACCCTTGCTCTTCACTTGAGGCATGACGTTCCTCAGTAGATAGGCATCACTAGTTATCCCTATCTAATTAGAGAGCAGCTCTATGGTCCAATCCATCAATGGCAACTTTATCTTGGAATAAAAACAGAAATCGCTAGAGAAACGCAGCAGCATCTCTGGAGAGAAAGCAGAGTTAATGGTTCGAGTCCAATGGCTCTTCTTCGGAACGGTCTGCCTTTGTTTCAGATTTCCAATATTCACAGTTGTTTTAAAATCTTGGGATAACCTGTTTGCTTAGTTTTTAATTAAAAGTGCAACTGAGCACTTTGTCCAATGTTTTTTGGGGGGGGGGATGGGAAAAGTGGATGGCATGTTCCTGCAAGCTATCAGAATACTGCTCGTAAAGTCAACCACACAATTCTGAAATATGGAGCCACAACCAATCGATTCTGATTGACGTAATATAACAGCAAATAGAAGCACTGAACAAAGTGCAAAATAACATGATATCAGATATGAATATGGTTTTAAACGTTTACAGCAGGGAAACAGGCCCTTTGGCCCAACTTGTCCACGCCTCTGAGTTTTCACAATTAACTTAGTCCCATTCGCCTGCCCTTGGCCTATATCTCTCCGCATCTATCCCATCCATGTCCGAATGTTTCTGAAGTGGCAAAACTGGACTCTCCTCCACCACTATCTTTGGCAGCTCATTCCAGACACTCACCATCCTCTGTGTGAAAAGAATTGCCCCCCCACCCCACTGGACCATTTTATATCTCTCCCTCTCACCTTAAGCCTATGCCCTCTAGTTTTAGGCTCCCTTACTATTGACTTTCAACCTTTTCTATGTCTCTCATGGTTTTATAGACCCACATATATACTTATGAGCAGAGGCTGAACAAGCATTGTCTTTGAAAAGGGATTGACAGATTTCTGATTACCAGTGGTGTACAAGGTTATGAGGATGGGGTAGGTGAAAGACATTGTGTTCGATCAGTTATGATCATATTGGCTACTGGGTTAAGCTCGATTTTCTGAACTGCTTACTCCTGTTCCCGTGTTCCAATGAAGAGAGAAGCCTGGGGGAAGGGTGAACCAACAGAATACTTCAACAATCTGAAAGCTTTTGATCAAACTCGCACAGGAAATGTTTCTCTTTGTGGGGAAAAACAAATCTGAAGACCTTCAGTGTAATATAGTCACCAAGGACTTAAGTAAGAAATGTCTTTCCCCAGAGAGTGATGGGAATGTGGAACTCATTAACAAAGGGATGGCTGCTTCTAATAGTTCTGATACAGCAACAGGGAAGCCAGGCAAGCGTGCGGGGAGAAGGAAATAGAGGGTTATGATGACGGTTGTAGATAAGAAGGACAGGAGGGGGCTTAAGTGGAGCTTAAATACCAGCATAGTTTAACTAGGTTGAGCCGAATGGCCAGATTCTGTGCCATATATCCAATGTAATCCTATGTGGGTAGACTTCGTGCAAAGTGGATGTCACAGTTTACCTCTTAAGTTTCGCATCTTGTTAATTCAGTTTCCAGCTCCCTTTAGTGTTGTAGACAAATATTGGTGCTTTGCTGAAATCTTGCATTTAGTGCTCTTTTATTTTATAGAGTGCTGGCTAGTCCAGTGGGTTAGATTAGAAATCTTTCATGTTCAGGATTTCTCCAAGGCAAATGATTTATAAAATCTTCCTGGAGGCTCTGGAGGAGAAGGATGGACATCAAACCATTTTGAGACTGACAGGGACTCCTCAAATTAAACACGACACAGAATTCCATGAGGCATTATAAGATGCATCAGTGTGGACAGGATTCTTTTATTCAGAGAGTGCTTGCCTGTGAGCTGGCCAAAACAAATAAAATTACTTCAAATAGGGATTACACAATAAGATTAAAATAGAAATGTTATTACTTCCATTAATCTGACAGATCAAACACAATAAATGAAAAATGAAAAGCAATATTGGACCAAATTTTGAATTCCAATGTAGGTGGATCATCCATAAATAATTCACTGTTATTCACTGTGATGCCACGGTAAATATTTAGAAACATGAACCGAATTAATTTGTTTTCTTTGGAGGAATTTAAGGTCAAAGTATCTCCAGAGGAACATCAAGGGTGGAATGTTATGGCAAGCTGAGGGTGGTGGTGAGAATTGAGGCATAGTCAGTAGCCCCATCTCAGTGATTGCATCGCGCTCCATCTTGTATGGGTTCGAAGAGAGATGGGATGAGTTTCTTGCTAGGCTGCAATAGTTGTCAATTCAGGATGGTTTTTGTTTGTTAAATACCTTGTTAATGGCCCAAGTCACCTTAATAGTGTTCAATGTCCTACCTTAGCAAACCAGCCGGAACTCAATACATCTCAACATGAAACCAGAACAGGTGGATTCAGCTCTCCAAAGGATTTCCATGTTGGACAGTAGGCACCAACATCTCATGGCACACTCCTTGGATTCCAACCACTTCTACCCACTTTAAAGGACATTGCCATCTGATATGTACCCACCTCTAAGAACCCTCATGGCTCATAGAGTCACAGAGTCATAGTGGAACTAATTTAGTTTGGGATTATGCTCGGCATGGAAACAGACCCTTCGGCCCAACCAGTCCATGCCGACCACAATGGACTACCTACCTGCACTTGGCCCATATTTCCTCCAAATCTTTCTTATTCATGTCCTTATCTCAATGTCTTTTAAACAGTGTAATTGCACCCACAGCCACCATTTCCTTTGAAGTTTGTTCCACACATGAGCCACTCTCTCTGTAAAACATTTGCCCCTCGTGTCATTTTTAAATATCTCCCCTGTCACCTTAAAAAATATGCCCCCTAGTCTTGAAATCCCCCATCCTAGGGAAAAGACACCTGCAATTCTATATCCCTCATGATTTTTATCAACCTCTATAAGGTCGCCCCTCAACTTCCTACACTGCAGTTAAAAAAAACAGGGAGCTGGGCTGAGAGATGGAGGAGAATCTGAGGGAAAGACAGAAAAAGCTGCAATCAAAAATCTCGGCAGATGCTGAGCTGAGAGATGGAGAAAGGAGTTGGACTGGGAAGAGGGACTGGCACAGGGCCAAGGAGAGAACTCTGATTTTACTCCAACAGACAAGGGAATACTGTCTGAAAATACATACTCTCCACAAAACGACACAATGTGAAGCTTTGACGAGTGAGAAAATTATAGAAAGAAGTTGGCACTTACTCAGGAATGACACAGTAAAATGATTCAAATAAATGGTAAGATCCAATATTCGGAATATATTCAGAATGATTACATCCATAGTATAGATTGAACATAGAGACAAAATATTGAGGTGCAATAGTGAGATAGCGTGCACAGATGGAATGTTTAGATAAGCGTTTTGAATAGCATACTTCACATGGCTATCTTGTAGTGCAGGGTTAGTGTCCCTACCCCAGACTAGGGAACCTGGGTTCAAGTCCCACCTGCTCCAGAGGTAAGTAGCAATATTACTGAACAGATTGAGCGGAATGTTAGGTTCAATACAAAACATTAATAAAATAATTCATACCTTGAAAACTGCAAGGTATTACAGTGGAACTGATAAGAGAGAAACTGTCCCACAAATTGAGTGGAAGTTTAATCATAGGAAGGTATCACTGGCTGTTTTCTGTTTACGCTGGTTGAATTATAGCCATTTTCCTGGGATTGCCACACTCCGGCCTAATTAGCAAACAGACTGCGACGAGGAGTGGAGAACATCAGGAAGAGAGGGTCAAACGTTAGGGCCAATTATTGCAGAAAATTCAGATTAAATCACCTTCTTCCCCTTGTAGCTTCAACTGAACCGGCCCTTTGCTCTTTCAAAACACAGACTAACCAGTGTCACGTTATAGTGAACAGAATGAAATAAGGGGATGAGGTGTCAATGGGTGAGAGATAGGGACCATCGAGATTCTGAGTAATGCAGACAGTTGAACAGAGCTCAGGAGGAAACCTATTCTTATGCGTCAGTTCCAATCAGTCCTATTTCCCATTGGGTTAATCCAGTTTCTTTTTCTGGGGTTTGTTCAGAGAGCAAGACAGAGAATTCCAACTTCATAATGAGGATTGGGACAGGGGGGAGTCAGGGTCAGTGGACAATCAATAATGGTCTTGTTGCTGCTCTGAACTTATATACTTCACATCCAGAGACAAAGAAGATTCACCAGTCACCACTCACTTCCAAACACTCTTCAATCTATGGAGTAGTCTTATATACATTATTTATTCAAGGGATGTATCATTTGTGGTCCATCTCGAATTGCCTCTGAACTGACTGGCTTGCTGGGCCATTTTCGAGGGAAGTTAAATGTCAACGACATTGCTGTGGGTCTGGAGTCACGTGCCGGCCAGTATTCCCAACCTGAAATACATTAGTGAACCAGATGGATGTTTTCCAACAATCAATAATAACTTCATTACTGAGAGTATCTATATTTCAGATCAATTGAGTAATTACATTTAAATTCCACTAGTAGGCATTGGGATTGGGGCTTTGGAACCCCAGAATATTGGGACACTTAGTCCCATGACATTACCACCCATTACCACGACACTGCACATAATTAGGCTATGGAATTACATAGGCATGAACCCAGAAGCAAATTCATTTGCCCATCCTCTATGTTGCACAAGCTCATTCACAATCCAACCACTCACCGGGTGTCGAATGTGGAGAAATCGCAGGAACTTTTCCCGGAATCTTGTGGAGATATTTCAAGAACGGGGATGTTGTGTCATGACCACAGATCGTAACCCCAAATCACCCATGGACATGGAGCTTTTACTACAGCATGGGTTGATTAGGAAAGGGTTTAGCACGCCTGCCTTCATTGCTCAGTCCTTTGAGCATAGGAGTTGGGATGTCATGCTGGGGTTGTACAGGATATTGGAGAGGTCTCTTCTAGAGTACTGTGCGCAGTTCTGGTCACCCTGTTATAGGAAAGATACTATTAAGCTGGAGAGGGTTCAGAAGAGATTTACCAGGTTGTTGCCGGGTATGGAAGGTTTCAGTTATAAAGAAAAGCTGGATAGACTGGGACTTTTTTCCACTGGAGCATATGAGGTTGAGGGGTGGCCTTGTAGAGATTTATAAAATCATGAAAGCTACATATAGCGTAAGTGTTAGGTGTCTTTCCCCTAGGTTGAGGGATTTCAAGACTAGGGGCATTTGTTTTAAGTTGGCAGGAGAGAACCTTTTAAAAAGAGGGCGGTTTGCGTGGGGAATGAACTTTCAGAGAAAGTGACTGATGCAGGTACAGTGACAACGTTTAAAAGACGCAGAGATAAATACATGAATAAGAAGTAAATTCTGTATCTTACGATCTTATACTCCACAATCACCTGATGAAGGAGCAGTGCTCTGAAAGCTAGTACTTCCAAATAAACCTGTTGGACTATAACCTAGTGTTGTGTGATTTTTAACAATGCATAAGAAAGGATTGGAAGAATATGAGGGAGCAAGGCATCTGGGACTAGTTTAGTTTGAGATTATGTTTAGCATGGACTGATTGGACTGAAGAGTCTGTTTTCGTGCTGTATCACTGTATGACACTATGGTTCTACGTACTTTTTTAAAAAGAGGAGGAACAGCCTTACAATGACAGCCAATGTACATTCAGTGTCTGTCTAGAGAGCTGTGAAACATCACACCTGAATGTGTCAAGTAAACTTCAAAGGGACGAATGCACAACAAATGGAACTGTATCCTCCTGTGAATATCTCAGGCTGTGAACATGAAGGGCAGGAAACATCTCACATTTTCCCCTTTCAAGTATATATAAGGACAGGGCTTAAAAGTGAGCTCCCCCCCAACCTGGGTGATTACTGCTGGTGGGCTGAGGTACACATCTGTATTAGTTTGGGCTGAAGACTGGATTCAATGCTGTGAAATTTACGGTTGAATAACCAGCCACTAGTCACCCATGTGTTGCAGGTGAAAGAATGCTCACTCTGAGAATTGGAAGGCAAGTCAGTTCTGATGCTACCCTGCAATGCCAAGAAGCTCAAAGTAACTGCTTCACCATCAATGTTCCATACCCACTCTTCATTGACAACCTGAAGACTGAACTGTATATCTCTCAACTTTCATCTTTTTTTTAGACTCACTTCTCACTTCTAGCCTGTGCCTATGTGTGTTATAGAGTCATAGAGATGTACAGCACAGAAACAGACCCTTCGGTCCAACCCATCCATGCCGACCAGATATCCCAACCCAATCTAGTCCCACCTGCCAGCACGCAGCCCATATCCCTCCAAACCCTTCCTATTCATATACCCATCCAAATGCCTCTTAAATGTTGCAATTGTACCAGCTTCCACCACATCCTCTGGCAGCTCATTCCATACACGCATCACCCTCTGCGTGAAAAAGTTGCCCCTTAGTTCTCTTTTATACCGTTACCCTCTCACTCTAAACCTATTGCCCTCTTGTTCTGGACTCCCTGACCCCAGGGAAAAAACTTTGTCTATTTATCCTATCCATGCCCCTCATAATTTTATAAACCTCTATAAGGTCACCCCTCAGCCTCCGACGCTCCAGGGAAAACAGCCCCAGCCTGTTCAGCCTCTCCCTGTAGCTCAGATCCTCCAACCCTGGCAACATCCTTGTAAATCTTTTCTGAGCCCTTTCAAGTTTCACAACATCTTTCCGATAGGAAGCAGACCAGAATTGCATGCAATATTCCAACAGTGACCTAACCAATGTCCTGTACAGCCGCAACGTGACCTCCCAACTCCTGTACTCAATACTCTGACTAATAAAGGAAAGCATACCAAACGCCTTCTTCACTATCCTATCTACCTGCGACTCCACTTTCAAGGAGCTATGAACCTGCACTCCAAGGTCTCTTTGTTATCTTATTTATTTTTTTCTCTCTCGTTTAGTAAATAATAAATTACTTTCCTTAACTGAAGAAAGTCTAGTTAAAATACTTCCTTTTAAAATATAAATTAATTTGGGTCTGGAAGACATGTATCTGCAGGGGAAAGGATGTGTTAAAATTAGTCTTAACAAAGGAGGTAGGTGAATAAAGATAAGGAGAAAGTTCATCCCTCTTCACCCACTCTTGGCTGGAACGGGAAATAAATTGGTAGAGCACACCTGAGGATTGGTCATAATAGTTGCTAAATCTGATTATCAAGTTGGTCCAAAATGGTATATTCAGTTGCCACAGTAACATTCCTGTTGTCCTCACCACTCCCCAATCACTCTAACCACAAGGTCCCAAATCATGTCTGAATTGTCTTCCAGTTCTCTCTGTAGAATTATTATTGAATCCCTACCATGTGGAAGCAGGCCATTCAGCCCATCAAGTCCACCCCGATCCTCCAAAGAGCAACCCACCCAGAACTACTCCCCTACCCTGTAACCTTGCATTCGCCATGGCTAATCCACCTAGTCTGCACATTATGGACAACTTAGCATGGCCCACCCACCTAGCTTTGGACTGTGGGAGGAAACCCACACAGACACGGGGAAAATGAGCAAGCTCCACACAAACAGTCACCCAAAGGTGGAATTGAACCCAGGTACCTGGCACTGTGAGGCAGCAATGCTCACCACTGAGCCACCGTGCTGCCCCAAAGTTCAATTTTCATTCCCTTTTCAGCTTGTGAACATACAGCCCTGCCCATATTCACATAATCGCTCTTCTCTCACACTTCCTAGCTCACACTGAAACCCCTGCCTCACCTTCACCTCAAGCCCGATTGCCTGTGATCAGAATGACCCCATACTTTCCTGCTCCAACTCATTGCTGCTGTGGGAGGGAGGCAGTCACTGAAGGATCATTAAAAAATACTCAGCTCTGCTCTCTGCATTATAAGAATAATACAGAAGCACTGTTGATGCTGAAAAAAGAATTCAGAAGAAAGATGCTAGAACTGGAGGCTAAAATGAACAGGAAAACTGGACTGCCTGAAGCCTTTTCCTCAAGGTACAGTGGATGTGGTCTATCTAGACTTTCAAAAGGCCTTTGATAAGGTGCCACACGGGAGGCTGCTGAGCAAGGTGAGGGCCCATGGTGTTCGAGGTGAGCTACTGGGATGGATTGAGGATTGGCTGTCTAACAGAAGGCAGAGAGTTGGGATAATAGGTTCTTTTTCCCAATGGCAGCCGGTGACGAGCGGTGTCCCGCAGGGTTCAGTGTTGGGGCCACAGCTGTTCGCATTATATATTAATGATTTGGAATGGGGAACCGGGGGCGTTCTAGCGAAGTTTGCCGACGATACGAAGTTAGGTGGACAGGCAGGTAGTACTGAGGAAGTGGGGAGGCTACAGAAGGATCTGGACAGGTTGGGAGAGTGGTCCAGGAAATGGCTGATGGAATTTAACGTGAGCAAGTGCGAGGTGTTGCACTTTGGCAAAAAGAATAAAAGCACAGACTACTTTCTAAATGGTGAGAAAATTCATAAAGCCAAAGTACAAAGGGATCTGGGAGTGCTAGTCGAGGATTCTCTAAAGGTAAACATGCAGGTTGAGTCTGTGATTAAGAAAGCGAATGCAATGTTGTCTCTTATCTCAAGAGGGTTGGAATATAAAAGCAGAGATGTACTACTAAGACTTTATAAAGCTCTGGTTAGGCCCCATTTGGAGTACTGTGTCCAGTTTTGGTCCCCACACCTCAGGAAGGACATACTGGCACTAGAACGTGTCCAGCGGAGATTCACACGGATGATCCCTGGAATGACAGGTCTAGCATATGAGGAACGGCTGAGGATACTGGGATTGTATTCATTGGAGTTTAGAAGATTAAGGGGAGATCTAATAGAGACGTACAAAATAATACATGGCTTTGAAAAGGTGGATGCTAGAAAATTGTTTCTGTTAGGCGAGGAGACTAGGACCCGTGGACACAGCCTTAGAATTAGAGGGGTTCATTTCAAAACAGAAATGCGGAGACATTTCTTCAGCCAGAGAGTGGTGGGCCTGTGGAATTCATTGCCACGGAGTGCAGTGGAAGCCGGGACGCTAAATGTCTTCAAGGCCGAGATTGATAGGTTCTTGTTGTCTAGAGGAATTAAGGGCTACGGGGAGAATGCGGGTAAGTGGAGCTGAAATGCGCATCAGCCATGATTGAATGGCGGAGTGGACTCGATGGGCCGAATGGCCTTACTTCCACTCCTATGTCTTATGGTCTTATGGTCTTACATTTAAAATTGGGAAGTGTTTACAGTCTTTGGTCAGAAAATGGTGAGAGAACAGGACTTGCTAACACAGAGAGCAGTCGATGGAATTAAACAGGGTCATTTAAGGGAAAGCTAGGTGAGTACATTATGGAGAAAGAATGAGGATATATTGATAAGATGAGGATATATTGAGTCATAGAGTCATAGAGACGTACAGCATGGATACAGACCCTTCGGTCCAACCCGTCCATGCCGACCAGATATCCCAACCCAATCTAGTCCCACCTGCCAGCACCCGGCCCATATCCCTCCAAACCCTTCCTATTCATATACCCATCTAAATGCCTTTTAAATGTTGCAATTGTACCAACCTCCACCATTTCCTCTGACAGCTCATTCCATACACGTACCACCCTCTGTGTGAAAAAGTTGCCCCTTAGATCTCTTTTATATCTTTCCCCTCTCACCTTAAACCTATGCCCTCTAGTTCTGGACTTCCCCACCCTAGGGAAAAGACTTTGCCTATTTATCCTATCCGTGCCCCTCATAATTTTGTAAAACTCTATAAGGTCACCCCTCAGTCTCCGGCGCTCCAAGGAAAACAGTCCCAGCCTGTTCAGCCTCTCCCTATAGCTCAAATCCTCCAACCCTGGCGACGTCCTTATAAATCTTTTCTGAATCCTTTCAAGTTTCACAACATCTTTCCGATAGGAAGGAGACCAGATCTATTGATAGGATGCCGGTATGTTGATAGGATGAGGATATACTGATAGGACAACGATATATTGACAGGATAAGATGAACTAGGGTGGGAGAAGGCTCTGACATAAATCAGACGGAAGGGCCTGCCTTATTTCAATGCTGTATATTCTATATAACTTTATGTAACAACATGGAATGTCACCAGCTAAAGGTGGTAATTCCATGGAAAGACTTGAAGGCATTAGGTTCAAGCTCTGCCTAATGCTATTGTCATATGTCGGCCAATAACTCCTCACCAAGAAAGGGTAAGTTAGCAGGTGTTTGTATGAGGTGGGAGCCAATGATGGTCCTTGCAGTTCAATTAAGTAACAGCTACCTCAGCCAATAGTAGATTGCAATTTCTGTCACAGCTCAGGAATGACAACAACAACAACATTTACAGAGCACCTTTAGCATACAGTCAACTGGCATTGCTGAACACGAGCATTTCTGTGAGTGGGAGTCAGGTAGCTACACAAATGGTTTGTGAGACAGAGTGACGGTAACAACATGGGTTCAATTCCTGCACCTGGCTGAGGTTACTGTGAAGGACTCTCCTCCTCAATTCCTCCTCTTGCCTGAGATATGCTGGTTAAACCCGTTAAACCATAACCAGCCATTACTCTCTCAGCAGAGAGCAGCCCCATGGCCTGGTAAGAATTTAGATTAGATTCCCTACGGTGTGAAAACAGGCCCTTTGGCCCAACCACACGAAGAGTGATACACCCAGACCCATCTCGCTCTAACTGATGCACCTAACACTATGGGGCAATTTAGCATGGCCAATTCACCTGACCTGCACGTCTTCAGACTGTGGGAGGAAACCCACGCAGACACAAGGAGAATGTGCAAACTGCACGCAGACAGTCACCTGAGGCTGGTATTGAACCTGGGACCCTAGCGCTGTGAGGTAGTAGTGCTAACCACTAAGCCACCGTGCCACCCCAGTGAAAATGACACACTGCCAAATCTTTCCATCTGACATTCTCAGGGACAGGTGCGAGAATAGCAAATTGTAAAGAGAACAACAATTTGTACTACCTAAGAAAAGGCAGGCAGATTGCTGACAATAGACTCTAATTGTCTGAGACATCATTATGGAGAATGTATCACATGACAGTTATTCCCCAAACTTTTGTTTACATTCAGAGGTTGGACAAGCCAGGACTTTTTTCTTGAGGGCGTAGCAGACTGAGGGGGGGGGGAGGGATCTTACAGAGGTATATAAGATCATGAGAGACGTGAATAGGGTGAATGCACTCTCTTTTTCCCAGGGTTGGGGAATCGAGGACTAGAGGGCATCAGTTTAAGGTTAGAGGGAAAGAATAAAAGGGAACCTGAGGGGCAACTTTTTTACATAGAGGGTGGTACGCATATGGAATGAGCTGCCAGCGTAAGTGGTTGAAGCGGGTACATTAACAACATGGATAGGAAAGGATTAGAAGGGTATGGGCCAAGTGCAGGGAAATGGGGCTAGCATGGATGGACCAGTTTGGGCCAAAGGGCCTGTCTCCATGCTGCAGGACTCTGACATTCAGAAAGGGGGAAATTACCTCTGGTTGGTTGATTGTTACCATAGAATGAACCAGGAAGCAGTTTACCTGTGCTTTTGTTCAGTTGAAAAACAAGTGCAATGTCTGGACTGTTCTTTATGTTTGCAGAGGATAGGGCCCTGTCTATGAACTTATGTGACTCCCGACTAAAGTAAGTGAACCACATTGCACATCCAACTGATCATTTTTTAACATGGTAAAATGACCCAAGACACTTCACAGAAGAGTCATCAGACACTTGGGAAAAACCGGGAGGGATTAATCAAAAAGAATGGGTTTTAAGCAGCATGCAAAGGAGGAGAAGGGCACAGATGTGCGCAGAGGGAGAGAATTTATGGTAAGGTAATGGCCGAGTGGTATTGCTATTAGACTGAGGAAACCCATGTAATGTTCTGCGAACATGAGACTTCAAATTCTGTGCAACAAGAGGAAGCATAAACCAAAGAATATGGAAAGAGAAATCACTGAAATCTCACCATTATTTATTTATTTACTTGTGTGAATTTATGAGAGTCACCGGCACTTTAGCACATATCAACTACAAAGTGAGACAGACAGCGTGAAGGGAAACCTGGAAATGAGAGCAAACCAAGGGCAGAAAGTGGAACCAATAAAAGACCTGAAATTAAGAGTCACTCATTGTTGAGGAAAATCCATTGGATTATTAATCCCCCTTTCAGGAAGGAAGCTATTGCTCAGGCCTACAGGTCATTCCAGACCAATGTGGTTGATCCTTAACTGGGGTAATTAGGATGAGCAATAAAAGCTAGCCTAGCCGATTGTGCCTACAAGCCTGTGAATGAATATATGAATTTTTTTTTTAAAAATCCAGAGCTTATCCCACCTCCACTGAGGGCAGGGTTAATAATGGGTTATAAGTAAATTAGGGATCCATTATCAGAAGGTGCGATCACCCCGGTCTATGACACTGCAGAGAGCCTTTGTACTGAGTGGCTTATTGGGCTATTTTAAAGGTCACATAAGAGTCAAACCCCTTCTGGAAAAACATATCGGAAAAGGCTCAAAGAAAAGTCTCCATACAAGGAGCATGCTTTGAATTCCCTCCTCTCAAGGCCACACAAACCTAAGAAACAAGACTGGAGTCTTGGCGATCTGTCATTCTGCATGTTGTGTTGGTTAAGAGGGTTAATTACTGGGTGCGGCATTGCCCTTAGCTCCCTGTGTGAAAGTGCCCTCATCTGTCATCACTGATTCTTTATTTAACACTGCACTGAGTCCCTTCCACAAACGCTGTCACTTCAAAGAGTCTAAAAGGGGGAAAGCAAAGATTGCAAATGTCGAAAATATGAAAGAAAAACATGAAGTGCTGAAGAAAAAACACTCAGTGGGTCATTTGCCACCCGCAAAGTGGAAGATGGATTGATAATTCAATAAGAAATGTTTAAATGAGGTATTCTTCTACCTGAAGTGTTGACCTGTGAATTCACGTTTCAGATGCTTTGGATTTTTTGTTTAATGTTACACACAGCTGATGTTACACTAGTCAGCAAAGTGTCCAGACTGAAAATTAGTTTAATCGGGGCTGCCCATCATGACATGGGACTTCAAATTCTGTGCAACAAGAGGAAGTATAAACTAAAGAATATGGAAAGAGAAATCACTGAAATCTCACCATTATTTATTTACTTGTGTGAATTTATGAGAGTCACTGGCACTTTAGTACATATCAACTACAAAGTGAGACAGACAGTGTGAAGGGAAACCTGGAAATGAGTGCAAACCAAGGGCAGAAAGAAGGAATGGGAAAATGACAGAAAATGAACTTTTCAGATGACATTTGTCAAATTCATATGACTTGGTGATCATTTTAAATAGGCAAAAGTGAGGACTGCAGATGGTGGAGATTAGAGTCGAGGGTGCAGTGCTGGAAAAGCACAGCAGGTCAGGCAGCATCCAAGGAGCCGGAGCATGGACATTTCAGGCATAGGCCCTTCATCAGGAATCAGCCTCATTCCTGATGAAGGGCCTTTGCCTGAAACTTCGATTCTCCTGCTCCTCGGATGCTACCAGACCTGCTGCGCTTTTCCAGCACCACATCTCAACCCTTCCAAATACTTGATTGGATGTTAAGCATTTTGGAACATCCTGAAGTCACTGAGTATGTTACAGAAATGCCATGAACATTTAACAGTTCAGTTTAATAGATTTAAAGTTGTTAGTATTTACCAAGCAATCTGCCTGTAAATTAGACATTTTCTGGATCCTCTCAGATTGGTTGAAAGTTAAGGTCCCCTCCAACAAATCAACAGTCACTTTGCATCACTGTTAGCTTCATTCAAACTTGAGGCAGGAAGTAGTTAACAGGAGATAGTTAAAGGGCGAGATAGTTAACGGGGAGATAGCTAACAGGGAGATAGATAGTTAAAGGGGAGATAGCTAATGGAGAGATAGATAGTTAATGGGGAGATAGTTAAAGGGGGAGATAGTTAACGGGGAGATAGATAGTTAATGGGGAGATAGTTAAAGGGGGAGATAGCTAATGGGGAGATAGATAGTTAACGGGGAGATAGTTAAAGGGGAGATAGCTAACAGGGAGATAGATAGTTAAAGGGGGAGATAGCTAACGGAGAGATAGATAGTTAATGGGGAGATAGTTAAAGGGGGAGATAGTTAACGGGGAGATAGATAGTTAATGGGGAGATAGTTAAAGGGGGAGATAGCTAATGGGGAGATAGATAGTTAACGGGGAGATAGTTAAGGGGAGTCAATAGTTTCTGAGTCATTTTCCACTATTGTACTGTTATCTAATGAATGACCCAGGCCACATCATGCCCCTCTAATTAAAATTCAACCAAGAAAACATTCCATTTACCATAAAGGAACACTGGTGTCTCACACAAAGGTGAATTTTACATTGCTGAGATGAAATGTTAAAGCAGGTGGAGGAGAGGAAGATGGCCAGGAGAGCACTGATGGCCCCAAATCATAAAAAGGAAAAAAGGATAAAAGTTTCTGAAAAAGATGGGACAAAGAATGAGTGGAAACCAGGGTTTTTGAAGAGGGGAAATTGGACTTTAAGATAGAGATGATATTGAACTCCAAGAATTGTAAATGCATATGTTGCTGAGGTGAATGCTGAATATGACTGGATCAAACATAAACATTTCGTCTCTCAGCTGCTCAAATATTCTAATTTGCTTCAAGACAATATATGAGCATTGCCTCTTCCTGAAAGTCCTTGCTACATACCTTGTAAGCCAATCATAACTAGCATTAAATGGTCTAATGTTTAAAATTCCACCATAGTCTTTCAGAAAATTATTGTATAAAGTCCTTCTCTTCTATTAAGTTAATGTTTAACTAAGGGGCATGCTTTGTTGAATTTGATGTTCATTTCAAATGGTTAGCAGTCTCTCTCTATATGCTTTATGTTTCCAATCAGATTCTTTCTCCTTGATCTAACAGCAGCCAAAAGGGTTGTCAGATCCTGAACTCTTTTATTTTTCATTGTCATTGGCAAGTCAAGAGCTTGCATGGTTTCCACTACATGTTCAAATGTTTATAAGTGTCTAATTTCACTTGAAGTCGTAGAATCCCTACAGTGTGGAAGTAGTCCATTTGGCCCATCAAATCCACACCAACCTTCTAAAGAGCATCCCACCCAGACCTACCCACTCTGTAACTGCACATTTTCCATGGCTAGTCCACCTAACTGTGCATCTTTGAACTTTGGGAGGAAACCAGTGTACCCAGAGAAAGCACATGCAGACATGGGGAGATTGTGCAAACTCTACATGGACAGTCACTCGAGGGAGGAATTGAACCCATGTCCCTGGTGCTGTGAGGCAGCAGTGTTAACCACTGTGCTGCCCAATATAATTTATTTTTCACTGTTTTCTTTCTCTGCATAATCATTGGCTCTTTTATTTTGGCCTTTTAATGAATGAATAATACGTAACATCATTGAATGATACTAAAGCAATTTGAGACACCTAAGATGTTTCAAACAGGTTCACAGACTGTGTGCATCACTGGCCTGGCCAGCATTTATTGCCCATCCCTAACTGCCCAGGGGGGAGTTCAGAGTCAACTGCATTGCTGTGGATCTGGAATCACCTGCCAATTCTGAGGAAGGGTCACTTAACCCGAAACGTTAACTTTGATTTCGCGTCACAGATGCTGCCAGACCTGCACCTTCCATTTTTGTTGTCTACATGGACTTTAGCAAGGCTGTTGTCAAGGTCCCTCATGGCACGCTGATGCAAAAGGTGAAGTCACATGGGATCTGTGATGAGCTGATAAGATGTACACAGAACTGACTTAGTCATAGAAACTGAAGAGTAGCAGTGGAAGGGTGTTCTTCTGACTGGAGATCTGTGATCAGTAGTGTTCTGTCGTGTGAGATATTGTGTTATCGTTATAGAACATAGAACAATACAGCGCAGAACAGGCCCTTCAGCCCTTGATGTTGCGCCGATCTGTGAACTATTCTCAGCTCGTCCCCCTACACTATCCCATCATCATCCATGTGCTTATCTAAGGATTGTTTAAATCTCCTTAATGTGGCTGAGTTAACTACATTGGCAGGCAGGGCATTCCACACCCTTACCACTCTCTGAGTAAAGAACCTGCCTCTGACATCTGTCTTAAGTCTATCACCCCTCAATTTGTAGTTATGCCCCCTCGTACAAGCTGATGTCATCATCCTAGGAAAAAGACTCTCACTGTCTGCCCTATCTAATCCTCTGATCATCTTGTATGTCTCTATCAAATTCCCCCTTAGCCTTCTTCTTTCCAATGAGAACAGATCCAAGTTTCTCAGCTTTTCCTCATAAGACCTTCCCTCCAGACCAGGCAACATCCTGGTAAATCTCCTCTGCACTTTTGCCACTGCTTCCACATCATTCCTGTAATGGGGCAACCAGAACTGTACCCAATATTCCAAGTTGTGGCTGCACTAGCGTTTTGTATATTTGCAGCATGATATTGCGGGTCCAGAACTCAATCCCTCTACAGATGAAACCTAACACACCGTATGCCTTCTTAACAGCACTATCCACCTGAGTGGCAACTTTCAGGGATCTATGTACATGGACTCCAAGATCCCTCTGCACATCCACTCTACCAAGAATCTTTCCATTGACCCAGTACTCTGCCTTCCTGTTATTCTTCCCAATAACATTTATCTTTATTAACTCACTCACCAACTTGCTACATTTTACTGCATTTTCAAACCTTATCAGCCCTTGTTACAAGCTATGTTTACTTCTGAATAAGTGTAGCATACAGAACAATACCATCCCATCAAATCTCCACAAAGCATTACAATATTAATCAGCTCTTACCATCCATCTCCTGGACCTGAATAGATTCCCCCATTAGAAAGTACCTGTTCAATACCTTTTAACTGGGCCATTATCCCTTTAAGAAACTAACTGACAAAACAGCGCTTCCATGAAATTGCATGAACGAATGAAACTCATACTGGCAAATCTCACAACTAAGTAGTAAATAAATCTCATTGCAGTAATCAGTTTAATATCATTTACTCTTTTCTTAAGTACAGGTATATTTCTAACTTATTTAGAGCATAAAGGCTGAGTATTTTTACGAACATTTACTAACTTAAAAGACAAACGGACTAACATCTCGTAATTATGCAAGCAGACCGGACAGATACTCTCAATCCCATCAGAAGTAGCATCCAGCATTTAGCACATGTTTAAACTCATCTTCTGTCTCCCAGGACAGAAGCCCCTCACCTTTATATACTATCAATAAAGCAATGTAACGCCATAGTAATGGAATTTTAATATTTGTAAAGACTGTATATAAAAGGGCTCTTGTAAGAACTGCACAGAGGACCCTCGATAATCCGAACATTGATTACCCAAATTTCAGATTATCCGAACAAGATTGCAAGGTCCCAATCCTTGGCTAAACTGTATTATGTGGCATTCGATTATCCAGAATTCGATTATCCAAACTAAATACTCCCTGACTGTGTCGTTTGGATAATCGAGGTTCCTCTGTATTTCCGAATTCTATTGCTGCCTTGAACTTGTGCTGTGATAGCTGAATAAAAGAGGCTAAATTTGCCACTCAAATTTACGGTCGTTATTTGAACATGATCCCAGAGTAGGGAATGGTGCTGGGACCCCTATTGTTTATAATAATTCTGAATCATTTGGGGGAGAATGTGGATGACCTGATTAACAAGTTTGTAAATGACGCAAAGATTGGGGGACTGTGGATAGTGAGGGGGATTGCCAGAGCATACAACTGGATATTGATAGGCTGGAGACTTGGGCAGAGAAATGGCAGACAGAGTTTAATCTGGACAAATGCGATGTGATACATTTTGAGAAATCTACTGCAGGAGGAAAGTATACACTAAATGGCAGAACCCTTAGTAGCTTTAAGATGCAGAGAAATATACAGGTTCATAGTTCCCTGAAAGTGGCAACATAACTGGAGAAAGTGGTTTTGAAGTCATGAGGCATACTTGCCTTCATCGGTCAGGCAGAGAAAATAGAAATTAGCGAGTCACGTTGCAGCTGTATAAAACGTTAGTTAAGTCATATTTGCAATTTTGTGTACAGTTCTGGTTACCAGAAGGTTATGGAGGCTATGGCAAGGGTACAGAAACGGTTTACCAACACGTTACCTGGTTTGGAGGGTATTGGCTACGGGGAGAGATTGGACAAACCTGGTTTATTTTTACTTGAACATTGAAGGATTAGGGAGCAACCAAATAGAAGTTTGCACATTGTGAAATTCATGGACAGAATGGAGAGTCCGAGTCTTTTTCTCAGGGTAGAAATGTCAATTAGGTAGGTGACACGTGTTTCAGGTAAAAGAGGGTAAATTTCGGAGATGTGAGAGGCACGTTTTTTTAGAGAGAGGGTGGTAGGTGTCTGGAATGTGCTGCCAGAGGAGGTGGTGGAAGCAGATACAGTGGCAACATTTAAGAGACTTGACAGATAGAGGACTAGACAGGAGATAGGGTGATATGGTCTGCATAGGGACAAAAGGATTTTACCTGAGAAAGGCATCAGTGCAGGCTTGATGGGCTGAAGGGCCTGGTCCTATGCTGTACCGTTCTTTGTTCTGTTTATCCTCTTAGCCCTAAGAACCATATCTAACTCCTCCCTGAAAAATGTATTGGCCTCAACCGCATTCTATAATTCACCACTCTATCTGGATGAAGAAATCTATCCTCATCTCTGTCCTACATGGCCTACCCCATGTCCTTAGACTGTGTCTCCTGGTTTCTGACTCCCTGGTCATCAGGAACATCCTTTCAGTGTTCACCTTGTCTGGGGTCCTGTTAGAATTTTATAGATTTCTATGAGATCCCCAATCCAGTGTCTCTTCATGTATTCATCCTGCCATCCTAGGAATCATGACCATTCTGGGGTCATGAAAGATGCCAAATAAATGCAATTTATTTCTTTCTCATTCCAGACAGCCAAGGGGCCAGAGCAAGAGTGCTATCAGCAATATATATTGGGAAGTTCTGTCGAAAATGACAGAGATTATAATAATTTGCCGGCTGTCTTATTATTCAATGGCCCCAGCTAATCTCTCTGGCTGCAGATGATATAATCTTTCTGAGGCAATTTTGAACAATGGCGATGAAGAAAATTGCACATAATTGCTGTTGTGTCAGATCAATTTTGACTGCAATAATTACACTGGGCTGAGAGAAAACTCTGGCTTCTTTGCATAATAACCCAGTCAATCGTCTTTAACATCTCAGTCACAGGAGTCCAGTTACTGGCGCCTTCCATGAGCCCTTTGTCCAAAACCAACAGCAATTTATCAAACATTTTACTCTTTAAGGCAATAACATGGAACTTAAAAATGATGTTATTTGTAATAAATTGGCACTGTAGCTCAAATAATAACTATGTAGTGTTGTTTTATTCTCTGAAGGTTGCATATTGACAAGGAACTGGATGGTGCAATGAATCAGAATGGTATTGTCCCTCTCACTGAGCTGGAGCACTGGTAGAGAAGGTCTTCTCAACGGATCTCTACCTATTAAAGCAGATCTGGAGATTTCCAAGAGATGAATGATGATTTGATTCACAATACCAATTGTTCCAACAGGTGAGGAGAGTTAAATTATCTGCCTTCTTTACCACTGCAATAGAGTCTTAGAGATGTACAGCATGGAAACAGACCCTTCGGTCCAACCTGTCCATGCCGACCAGATATCCCAACCCAATCTAGTCCCACCTGCCAGCACCCGGCCCATATCCCTCCAAACCCTTCCTATTCATATACCCATCCAGATGCCTTTTAAATGTTGCAATTGTACCAGCCTCCACCACTTCCTCTGACAGCTTATGTACCATCCTCTGCGTGAAAATATTGCCCCTTAGGTCTCTTTACCCTCTCACCCTAAACCAATATCCTCTAGTTCTGGACTGCCCCATCCCAGGGAAAAGACTTTGTCTATTTATCCTATTCATGCCCCTCATGATCTTATAAACCTCGATCAAGTCATCCCCTCGGCCTCCGATGCTCAAGGGAAAACAGCCCCAGCCTATTCAACCTGTCCCTATAGCTTGAATCCTCCAACCGTGGCAACATCCTTGTAAATTCTTTCTGAACCTTTTCAAATTTCACAACATCTTTCTGGTAGGAAGGAGACCAAAATTGCATGGAATATTCCAACAGTGGCATAACCAATGTCCTGTACAGCTGCAACATGACCTCCCAGCTCCTGTACTCAGTACTCTGACCAATAAAGGAAAGCATAGCAAACGTCTTCTTCACTATCCTATCTACCTGTGACTCCACTTTCAAAGATCTATGAACCTGCACTTCAAGGTCTCTTTGTTCAGCAACACTCCCTAGGACCTTACCATTAAGTGTATAAGTCCTGCTAAGATTTGCTTTCCCAAAATGCAGTACTTCGCATTTATCTAAATTAAACCCCATTAAACTTCTCAGCCCATTGGCCCATATGGTCAAGATCCTGTTGTAATTTGAGGTAACCTTCTTTGCTGTCCACTACACCTCCAATTTTGGTGTCATCTGCAAACTTACTGTACTTCTTATGCTCGCATCCAAATCATTTATGTAAATGACAAAAAGTAGAGGACCCAGCACCGATCCTTGTGGCACTCCATTGGTCACAGGCCTCCAGTCTGAAAAACAACCCTCCACCATCACCCTCTGTCTTCTACCTTTGAGCCAGTTCTGTATCCAAAAGGCTAGTTCTCCCTTTATTCCATACAATAGTTGGCAGATACATAGTGTTTTCATTCCTTTTAGCACATAGCATTCTCAGACTTCGATTTTAAATAGAGTTTGAGCCCGATTGAGACAATTACAAGGTTAGATAAACGTGAAGTGCTGCATTTTGGGAAAGCAAATCTTAGCAGGACTTATACACTTAATGGTAAGGTCCTAGGGAGTGTTGCTGAACAAAGAGATCTTGGAGTGGAGGTTCATAACTCCTTGAAAGTGGAGTCACAGGTAGATAGGATAGTGAAGAAGGTGTTTGGTATGCTTTCCTTTGTTGGTCAGAGTATTGAGTACAGGAGTTGGGAGGTCATGTTGTGGCTGTACAGGACATTGGTTAGGCCAGTGTTGGAATATTGCATGCAATTCTGGTCTCCTTCCTAAAGAAAGATGTTGTGAAACTTGAAAGGGTTCAGAAAAGACTTACAAGGATGTTGCCAGGGTTGGAGGATTTGAGCTACAGGGAGAGGCTGAACAGGCTGGGGCTGTTTTCCCTGGAGTATCGGAGGCTGAGGGGCCATAGAGTCATAGAGATGTACAGCAAGGAAACAGACCGTTCGGTCTAACCCGTCCATGCTGACCAGATATCCCAACCCAATCTAGACCCACCTGCCAGAACCCGGACCATATCCCTCCAAACCCTTCCTATTCATATACCCATCCGAATAGGGTAAATAAGCAAGGTCTTTTTCCTGGGGTCGGGGAGTCCAGAACTAGAGGGCATAGGTTTAGAGTGAGAGGGGAAAGATATAAAAGAGACGTAAGGGGCAACGTTTTCACACAAATGGTGGAGGCTAGTACAATTTCAACATTTAAAAGGCTCCTGAATGGGTATATGAATAGGAAGGGTTTGGAGGGATATGGGCCGGGTGCTGGCAGGTGGGACTAGATTGGGTTGGGATATCTGGCCGGCATGGACGGGTTGGACCGAAGAGTCTGTTTCCATGCTGTATATCTCTATGATTCTAACTCTATGACTCTACTAGCTTTCAGAGCACTGCTTCTTCATTGGTTAGCTGCTGATCGTTAGCACAGTTACCTGATGAAGGAGTAGCGTTCTGAAAGCTAGTGCTTCCAAATAAACCTGTTGGACGATAACCTGGTGCTGTGTGATTTTTAACTTTGTTTCACCCCAGTCCAACACTGGCACCTCCACATCATACTTGGATACCGCAGAGCTCACAATAATACAATAAACTTCCGGCATTTCAGTTTTCTTTTTGTCAGTTTATCAAGAGACCTGGTTCATAATCTGCCAGTTAAAACAATATTTACTGTGCCTTGGGGCTTGCTGTGTTCTTCCAGCCTCCTGCTTGTCTACCTTGGATTCCAGCATCTGCAGTTCTTTTGTCCTGTACCACCTTTTCCCAGCTACCATCATTCCGAAGAAGGGTCACTGGACCCAAAACATTAACTCTGCATATGATATTAGCTAATTAGGTGTTGAGCTCTGGAATTCCTTTCCTTAAACTTCTCCGCCTCTTATAAACTAGATTTTTGACTAAGTTATTTAGAATCAGAATTTGCTTTATTGTCATGTATACCCAAGTACGGGGATACAAGAGGACAATGAAAAGTGTACCATTCCTGGCGCCATCTTTAGGCACAAAGTGCCTCGATACAAAATCTTAGGTAATTTGATATTTGGTCTTAGTTTCTCACACCCTCCAAACCAGTTCAGCATAATATTTTGCAGAATGAGGTTTCTATGAAGATGGGACATTTTCCTTGATGAGCAAAGTTCGATTTTATTGTGTTCAAATGTTAATTTAACACCAGCTCACATCAAGAGGCAAGATAGACGATGAAAACCTTGGTCAAGAAGACAAGAACAACTCAATACAAGGAGGAGGTTAAAGGAGGAAATGTCAAATATTAGAACCTCAGATACTAAGTGTACAGCCAGCAACAGTGCGAGAAAGGAAAATAGATACAAGGAAGACCAGAATTGGAGCAACACAGAGCTCAGCAGTGTACAGGGCTGGAGGAAGTTTAAAATCTATCTTAAGATTCACCTTGAGCCCAAAATCCTTGCCAAACTGTTACTCAATGTTTATGAATCACTGCTCATTTGGTTTGGCATTCAACTGTCTTGTAGTTTTGTGAAATACTTTGAGTTTTTTTAATATGTTAAGCGGCTTTGTATCAATTCACGTTACTGACGGTATATGGGATTTTAAACCGGTTGCAAATCACCTCGTTCATCTTCAGGTTTCTTAGGATTACCATTAGACATTGAGGCCATCACGAAACCCAATGTGAAGTCAAATGACAGAGTAAAGTTGATATTTTTATTCTGATGGTTACATGTCCTGACATCACAAAGATGTGCCTTTTCAGGAGGGCAACACCTATGGTGTTCCTGAGGGCAGACTTAATTAAAAATAATCCTTTCAAGCAATCAACAAGTACACTGACTTCCAGTTACCTCCATCTGCTAATCTGATAGTGAATCTGTTAGAGCTGGCTAGGAATTGTCTCAATTTCTCAATAGAGTCAGAAGTGCCCCTTTAAAGCAACTTAATTGCACCCCCATTTTGAAGTAGACATGAAGAATAGGAGTTTCAGTCAAGCTGCTGAATATGCTATATAACTGGCTTTAGAGGAAATGTGGATGAAGAACCTTCAAACAAGGAGAGAAAATGTCTTCATAGAGTAAGAGTCATATAGCATGGAAACAGATTTTTCAGTCCAACTGGACTAAGCCAAACATAAGGTAAAAACAAGGACTGCAGATGCTGGAAACCAGAGTCTAGATCAGAGTGGTGCTGGAAAAGCACAGCAGGTCAGGCAGCATCTGAGGAGCAGGAAAATTGATGTTTCGGGCAAAAGCCCTTCATCAGGAATAGAGGCAGGGTGCCTGCAGAGTAGAGAGATAAATGAGAGAGGGGTGGGGGTGGGGAGAAAGTAGCATAGAGTACAATGGATGAGTGGGGGTGGGGATGGAGGTGATAGGTCAGGGAGGACGGTGGAGTGGATAGGTGGAAAGGAAGATAGGCAGTTTGGACAGGTCATGGGGACGGTGCTGAGCTGGAAGTTTGGAGCTGGGGTGAGGTGGGGAAGGGGAAATGAGGAAACTGGCAAAGTCCACATTGATGCCCTGGGGTTGAAGTGTTCCGAGGCGGAAGTTGAGGCGTTCTTCCTCCAAGCGTCGGGTGGTGAGGGAGCGGCGGTGGAGGAGGCCCAGGACCTCCATGTCCTCGGCAGAGTGGGAGGGGGAGTTGAAATGTTGGGCCACAGGGCAGTGGGGTTGGTTGGTGCTGGTGTCCCGGAGATGTTCCCTAAAGCGTTCTGCGAGGAGGTGCCCAGTCTCCTCAATGTAGAGGAGACCGCATCGGGAGCAACGGATACAATAAATAATATTAGTGGATGTGCAGGTAAAACTTTGATGGATGTGGAAGGCTCCTTTAGGGCCTTGGATAGAGGTGAGGGAGGAGGTGTGGGCACAGGTTTTACAGTTCCTGCAGTGGCAGGGGAAGGTACCAGGATGGGAGGGTGGGTTGTAGGGGGGCGTGGACCTGACCAGGTAGTCATGGAGGGAACAGTCTTTGCAGAAGGCGGAAAGGGGTGGGGAGGGAAATATATCCCTGGTGGTGGGGTCTTTTTGGAGGTGGCGGAAATGTCGGCGGATGATTTGGTTTATGCGAAGGTTGGTAGGGTGGAAGGTGAGCACCAGGGGCATTCTGTCCTTGTTACGGTTGGAGGGGTGGGGTCTGAGGGCGGAGGTGCGGGCTGTGGACGTGATGCGTTGGAGGGCATCTTTAACCACGTGGGAAGGGAAATTGTGATCTCTAAAGAAGGAGGCCATCTGGTGTGTTCTGTGTTGGAACTGGTCCTCCTGGGAGCAGATACGGCGGAGGCGGAGGAATTGGGAATATGGCATGGCATTTTTGCAGGAGGTAGGGTGGGAAGAGGTGTAATGCAGGTAGCTATGGGAGTTGGTGGGCTTGTAAAAAATGTCAGTGTCAAGTCGATCGTCGTTAATGGAGATGGAGAGGTCCAGGAAGGGGAGTGAGGTGTCAGAGATGGTCCAGGTAAATTTAAGGTCAGGGTGGAATTTGTTGGTGAAGTTGATGAATTGCTCAACCTCCTCGTGGGAGCATGAGGTGGCGCCAATGCAGTCATCAATGTAGCGGAGGAAGAGGTGGGGAGTGGTGCCGGTGTAATTACGGAAGATGGACTGTTCCACGTAGCCAACAAAGAGACAGGCATAGCTGGGGCCCATATGGGACTGTTCTACTAATCTAAACCAAACATAATCCCAAATTAAACTCGTCCCACCTCATAGAGTCATAGAGATGTACTGCATGGAAACAGATCCTTTGGTCCAACTCATCCATGCATATCCAAGATAAATCTAATCCCATTTGCCAGCATTTGGCCCATATCTATCACTTCCTCCAGAAGTTCATTCCAGCTCAAACCATTCTCTGTGTGAAATATTTGCTCCTCATGTCCTTTTTAAATCTCTCTCCTCTCACCTTAAAATTATGCCTCCTCGTCTTGAAATCCCCTATCCTGGGGACAAGACACCTACCATTAACTTTATCTATACCCCTCATGATTTTATAAATCTTGATAAGGTCATCCCTCAACCTCCTTCGCTCCAGTGAAAAAAGTCCCAGCTTATCCAGCCTCTCCTTATAACTCAAGCCCTGCATTCTGGGCAACATCCTTGTAAATCTCTTGTGAACCCTCTCCAGCTTAACAATATTCTTCCTGTGCCAGGGCAAACAGAACTGGACACAGTACTCCAGAAGAGGCCTCACCAATATTGTGTACAACCTCAACATAACGTCTTCTGTGGAACTACTCCATATTAGGGCAAGTAGCTTTTTGGGAAAAAGATTTCCACCTCCATATGTCTGTCTGTGAGCTATGTCTCATGTGAAAAATGCCCAGGCCTCTTATTCAGACAATTGTGGGTTCAAGTTCTACTCCATGAGACTGATGTCCAGGCTGACATCAAACTGAGGGAGTGTTGCATTATCCAAGGTGAATTATTTCACATGGTATTTTAAATAAAGGTTCGGTCAAGTTCAACAAAGAGCTGTTCTTGAGCTGTCATGTTACTAATGCCTGGACATACCACCCTCTCAAGGACAATTGAGAGTTATATTTTTGACTGGATTGAGATGTATTCTATAGAGCTATGACATTAGAGCTGGTAACATGAGCATCCAGATAGAATACCTACTGAGAATAACTATCAGAAGTTTTATTCATAACGCAACTTAATATAACTCTCGCACAGGCATTGGCTTGCTCATGGAATCCTGACAGTGCAGATGCAGGTCATCTGGCCCATTGAGTCTGCACTGACCCACAAAAGAGCATCCCACACAGGACCCCAATTCATATGTACCACAGCCAATTCACCTAACCTGCACATCTTTGGACTGTGGGAGGAAACCAGAGCACCCAGAGGGGACCCGTGCAGACACAGGGAGAATGTGCAAACTCCATCCACCTGAGGGTGGGACCAAACCCGGGTCCCTGGTGCTGTGAGGCAGCAGTGCCAACCACTGAGCCACTCCAAATGGTCTGGGTTCAAGAACCCACAAGAGAAAATGCTGGAAAATCTCAGCAGGTCTGGCAGCATCTGTAAGGAGAGAAAAGAGCTGACGTTTCGAGTCTAACTGACCCTTTGTCAAACGTTCAAGGTGGTTGAGTGGACTTTTTTGACAGACTACAAAGTTCAGCAGGAGCTCTTCAAGATCGAAGTGATAACAAGAACATCACAGCACATGTTCTCACATTGCAGTCATCACTCAACTCTCTTAAAGGGACATGTCTGCCTGATACAGGCGATATCATAATCATTCAGTTAATTTACCCATGTGAATCATTTCCAGAAATCGGGGTTGGAATGGAGCTGCATGTTACCTCCCCTCCCTACCAATCTTTGTCTAAAAAGACACTTCAGAATCATTACACTCCTCCAGTTCTGGCCTTCTGTGTGGCCTTAATTGTTGGTCCTGCCTTCAGTGATCTGGGCCCTTTAGTTCTGGAATTCTTCAAACCTCTCTGCCAACCTCTATCCATCTCTCTCTCCCCTCTTTTATGAGACTTCTTAAAATCCACCTGGTCCTTAAGGTCCAGGCTATTCGGTCCACATTGATGTTTCTGCTCCACACACCAGGCTCTTTGACGGAACCGTTTACATCGTCAGATTTTACTTCGCAATGTTTCATGTCAAGTCAGGAGCGAACTTACTGCAGATGCTGGAATATGCACTGAAAACAACAAATGCCAGAGATCACTGCGAGTCAGGCAGCATCCAAGAATGTGGTCTCCATGTGAACTGTGAAAGACACGTCAATAAATTGTGTAAACGGAAATTTATATTATAAACTGTATTACATAATAAATATATAATAATAATAATAAGGAATCATAGAGATCTACAGCGCAGAAACAGGCCATTCGACCCATTGAGTCAGTGCCACCTGATTATAAACAGTAAATGGCAAAACCCTTTGGAACATTACAGACAGATCTGTAGGTCCACAGTTCCCTAAAAGTGATAATGCACGTGACTGTAGTGATCAAGGCTACATATAGCACGCTTACTTTCATCGGGTGGGGCATGGAGTACAAGAGTTGGCAAACCATGCTGCAGCTGTATAAACCCGACCTGCCTATCTTCTTTTCCACCTATCCACTCCACCCTCTCCTCCTTGACCTATCACCTTCATCCCCTCCCCCACTCACCCATTGTACTCTATGCTACTTTCTCCCCACCCCCACCCTCCTCTAGCTTATCTCTCCACACTTCAGGCTCACTGCCTTTATTCCTGATGAAGGGCTTTTGCTGCTCGTTGGATGCTGCCTGAACTGCTGTGCTCTTCCAGCACCACTAATCCAGTATTTGGTTTTCAGCATTTGCAGTCATTGTTTTTACCTTGTATAAAACCCTTGTCAGGCCGCATTGAGAATTGTGAGCAGTTTGGTTGCCACGCTACAAGAAGGAGGTGGAAGCTTTGGAGAGAGTGCAGAGAAGGTTCACCAGGATGTTGCCTGGTCTCGAGGGTATTGGCTATGGAGGAAAGGTTAAACAGACTAGGAAAGATGGCAGCTGAGAGGAGACCTGATTGAGGTCTATAAAATTATGAGATGCTTATGAGAGGTGGATAGCCTGAGGCTTTTTTTTCCCAGAATTAAAGTTTCAATTACAAGGGGGATCAGGTTAAAGGTGGGGGAAAGTTTAGGGGAGATGTGTGAGGGATGTTTTTCACACAAAGAGTGGTAGGTTCCTGGAACGCACTTCCAGAAGAGGTGATGGAAGCAGGCACATTGGCTACATTTAAGAGGCAGCTGGATGGTTACATAAAAGGGAGAGAAATAAAGGCAGAAGGTTTGTTTTTTAGCTTAGTTAGGGCATGATGATCAACACAGATTTGGAGGGCCGAAGGGCCTGTTCCTGTGCTGTACTTGTCTTTTGTTCTATTGTCATTATTCTAATCCCATTTTCCAGCACTTGGCCCTTGGCATGGCAAGTGCATGCCTAAATACTTCTTCAATAATATGAGGGTTTCTGCCTCTCTCACCTTACAAGCAGTGAGATCCAGAAAATGTGTTTTTCTCACATCTCCTGTCCGAACCTCCAGCCCCTTACCTTAAATCTATGCCACCTGCTCACTGATCCCTCCACATTTTGTTGTTGAAAGAAAAGTGGCTGAACGTATGGGATCAGAAAACAAAACTGTGCAGTGATCACTATAGACTGGCCATGGCTGCACAAGGTCAGAAGTACAATTGTTGAAAAGCTAAGATCCAACGTTCGTGGGAGTGAACTTTAAGCCCCACAGTCCCATTGCAAGAAACGATCCGCCCCAGTGATATTCAGCTTCACACGCAAGGCAGAAAAGTAAGCTGATTCAGGCCGCAGCAGCGGAAGGAACATGATAAGAGTCGCTTATCAAATACAATAAAATCCGGAAACTCCCAGGACCCTATTGTAGAGCCTTAGTGCAGGAGTCCAACAGAAGGAGATACTCTGACAGAGACTCAGAGTTTGTGTTCAGGCAAGTGTTAACGCTGAGCAAAGACAGCAGTGACAGATTGGAGGCCTCCCGATTCATTCTCATCAGCAAGCTTCCAACTATTCACTTCTGAAAACAAGGGCTCTCTGTAGTTTCTCAATGGATGGGTGGGCCCTGTCACATCCCACCACCCAAATCCATCAACTGCACATCTAGCAGCTCTGAACAAACCCTCAGGAAAAACATACACCTCTAACTGCCTGGTAGCACAGCCCTTTCAGTGCCACATGACCTCCAGATTCAAGTGCGTAATAACATCTCCATACAGATTGATGAGAAAACATTGTACCCTTCCCTCACGAGCACCATCTTCTCTGTAAACTCTCACTGACCGTCCTATTTAGTGACATCCCTCCTTTTTTCTGTCACATACAGTACAGAAGCAGAAACTCATCACTATCTGGCTCTTAGCTCACTGAAAGAAAGGAAAGCATTGACACATTGCCCTACAAAACCTTGAGATGTTCCAAAATGCCTCACAGGCCAATAAAGTTCTCTCATAGTTATTGTTTCATTCATTCCCAGGATGTGGGCTTCACTGGCTAGGCCAACATTTATTCACCATCCCTAATGGCCCAGAGGACAGTTAGGAGTCAAACTACATTGCTGTGGGTCTGGAGTCACCTGTAGACCAAACCAGGTAAACGACATTAGTGAGCCAGATAGGGTTTTTTTCTCAACCGTTGACAATGGTTCGCAGTCATTATTAAACTCTTAATTTCAGTTTTCTTTTCTAAAATTGAACTCAAATTCCACCATCTGCCATGGCAGGATTCAAACACAGGTCCCCAGAATATTACCTGGGTCTCTGGATTAACAGTCCGGGTGATAATACCACTAGACTGCGCCTCCCCGCTCACAACTTTAACATTCATAGAATCCCTACAGTATGGACGCGGGCCATTCTGCCCATCGAGTTCACGCCAGCTCTCCGAAGATCATCTTACCCCAAACTATCCCTCTACCCTCTCCCTGTAACCCTGGACTTCCCATGGCACATCCATCTCACCTGCACAACCCTGGACACTACGGGCACATGGCTCCCACAAACAGCAGCATTGTCTTGGCCAGACACTGTTTTGGTCAAACAACATTGGCAAAGGACACTGGGCAGAACTCCCCTGTTCTCCTTCGAAAACAGTCAGAGGAGAGTTTCTATACGCCCAAGGAGGCAGACATAGCTCTGTTTTTAGGGTACTTTTGGTGCTGTAGCATTCTAACCCAACGCTTGCATTTGGATTGTCAGTCTGGACTACGTACTTCAGACTTTGGAGTATTTGGCTTGACCTCCTCCTAACGACCTGCTGACCAAGGTTACCAAATGAACCCCAGCAGCAAATGTATCATATTGGAATCTGTCAGACATGTGTTATCGAGACAGCTTTGAAAACAGCAGCTGAGAAAGTCCTTCCAATTAGGATTTGAAGTAATCTGTGCCCTTGTTGCGAAGTAAAATACACCGAGGCATTGAGTGTTCCTTAAATCAGACAGCTGCTTGCCCCCACATCACCAGCTGGGGGCGGTGCTGGGGTTTAGCTGTCCATCCCTGGGTCATGGTACAGATCTGGTCATCTCAGGAAGTAATGATTTTTCACTTGGCAGATGAGGGAGGAGTAAGCAGGCAAGAAATTTGCAGAGTTCACTTTCGCCGTTGTGAATCTCTGGGACATTGCTGTACACCGAATGAAGCAAACAGACCTGTAATCTGCACAAAGGCAGACAGCTCTACTGTGTACAGAGGCACCTCGATTATCTGAACAACATGGGTAAGAGAGTATTTTGTTCAGGTAATCGAATGTTTGGTAACCAAATGCCGGATAACATAGTTTACCTCAGCATCAGGACCCTACGATCTTGTCCGGATAATCCGAAATTCGGATAATCAAATGCTGGATAGTCGAGGTTACTCTGTACGCAAAGGGACAGTCAGCTACGCTGTAACCTTTCTTGCTGATGGAATTTCCTCACATTTTTCCTCTCCTCTTGTTCAAGTCCTGACCCTAACCACCACCAGTACTGTCCCCACATTCTTAGAATGTGGGCTATTCAACCGCACAGGCATCACATACAAGACATTCATGCAGGCCACCGGATACAAATCAATGGGAATATGTATGGGTGGATGTCCATTCCTGGTGTAAATGTAATGGACTAGTAATCCAGAACTCCAGACCAACATTCTGGGGACAAGGATTTAAATCCCACCATGGTTAATCTAATGTGAAAAATGTTGAATTGAATAAACGAGCTAGCCTTGCGATGACCACGTAGCTACTGTTGATTGTTGTAGAAACCTGATATCGTTTAGGAAAGGAAATCTGCCATCCTTACTCGTTCTGGCGTACCTGTGTCTCCAGGCCCAGAGCAGTGCAATTCACTCTCAGCAGTTAGGGGTGGGTAATAAATGTTGGCCTAGCCATGTCCTCTGAATGAATATCAAACAAGCCACAGATTCAAAATGGCGTTGGGCATCAGTTATAAGAACCTTTTTGACATGGGATGTAGATATCAGTGGTTCAGCCAACATTTAGTGCCCATCTGTCAATGCCATGAAGATGTTGGTGATCAGTTGCCTCCTTGAACCACTGCAATCCTCGCGCATAAAGGAACCATGGTGCCTTTAGGGAGGGAGCTCCAGGTCTTTGACCCAGCCTTAGTGAAGGAACAGTACTATGGTTCCAAGTCAGAATGGTGGGTGACATGGAGGAAAATGTACAACCACTTTTCCTGTACCACTGCCCTTGTCCTTTCCAATGGTGGCTTCATGAGCTGGGTGGCGTGGTGCCACAGTGGTTAGCACTGCTGCCTCACAGCACCAGGGACCTGGGTGTGATTCCAGCATCGGGTGACTGCCAGTGTGGAGTTTGCATTATCGAACCGTGTCTGCGTGGGTTTCCACTGCGTGCTCCGATTTCTAGTGACAGTCCTCCCATCAAGATGTGCAGCTTATGTGGATTGGCCCTGGAGAAAGCCGGGTTCCATGGGTAGTGTAGAGGGGTGGCTCTGGGTGGGATGCTCTTTGGAGGGTCGCTGTGGACTTGATGGGCCGAATGGCCTCTTTGAGGACTGTCGGGATTCTATGACAATATTGTAATGTGCCAAGGTGCTCTGCATGGGAGTGATATCAAACAAACCTGACACCAAGACACAAAGAATCATGGGACAGAAATAATCATGGGTTCACAGAAAAAATGTCATTTGGCCCCTTGTGACCATGTTGGCTCTCTGCAAAAGCAACTCAGGGCTTGTCCCCCTTGGCGATTCTGGTAATTGTATAATTCACTTTCGAATGTCACCTCTGCTCCACCACACTCTGCTTTCCTGTCTCAAACCACTTGCTACATCAACAGGCTCATGTTGGCTTCACCTCAAAGTGGTGTCCTCTAAGGTAGGTTTTAATAGATGGTTCATAGGAGGACAGCAAGGTGGAGGGGTTATAGAACATAGAACATTGCAGCACTGTACAGGCCCTTTAGCCCACGACGTTGTGCCAAGCATTTATCTTCATCTGAAATCAACCTAACCTACACACCCCTCGATTTACTGCCATCAATGTGCTTCTCCAGCAATCACTTAAATGTCCCTAATATCTCTGACTCTACTACCACTGCTGGCAGTGCATCCCACACCACTCTCTGCGTAAAGAACCTACCTCTGACATCTCCCCTAAAACTTCCTCCAATCATCTTAAAATGATGCCCCCTCATGATAGACATTTCCACCCTGGGAAAAAGTCTCTGACTACCCACTCTATCTACGCCTCTCATCACCATGTACACCTCTAGCAAGTCACCTCTCTTCCTTCTTCTCTTCAGTATGAAAGACCTCGCACACACAACCTCTCTTCATAAGACAAGCCCTCCAATCCAGGCAGCATCCTGGTAAATCTCCTCTGCACTCTCTCTAAAGCATCTACATGCTTCTTATAACGAGGTGACCAGAACAGGATACAGTATTCCAAGTGTGGGGTTGAGGGAATTGCAGAGCCTCTGAGGTCTGGTCACCATGTCAAACTCGGGAGCGATAAGAGGTGAGAATCGGAGGAATACCATTTGATTGTGTTCACACTCACACCCCAGTCACTGCCACTTTGCGGTTTACAGCCACAGTCTGATTTGAACAGTATGATCCACTTCTTTGTGAAATACAAATTAGATTCTTCTTTTTAACCTGTTCAGTGATGTTATGACACACCTCTGGTGCAAGGAGGACTTAAAAGCGGGCATCCTAGCTCAGAGGTAGGGACACTACCACTGCACCCATCCTTGTGGAGCACCAAGACAAGTGGTCCCCAGCACCTCCAAATAACCAAAGTTGTGCTTCTGAAATCTCTTGATGCTGATTGCGCACGGAGAGTCTGCATAGAGCTTATCCAGATACAATTTAAGACTAAGTGATACACTTACAGTGTCCCTCCTAATCCCCTCCTCCCAACCCATGGTTCACTTCCCCATTACTCCCTGTTCAGAAGAATTCAGCTGCTCCCACTACCCCACTCTCATTTCACTTAACACTTCCACCAGGGATCACTTTCTTCCACACTCCCGTACCACACAAACACAACCGCACATAAACACACACAAAAACACAAATGCACCCACGTACACAAGCACCCATATCAACACACAATTACACATGCACACACAGACACACACACAGACACACACACACACACAGACACAGATGCACAGACCATCATACCCATCTACACCATAGACACACGTACACACCATCATACCCATCCACACCACAGCTACACACACACACAGATGCACATACCATCATACCCATCCACACCCCCCCCCACATACACACAGACACACACACACACAGACACACACACACAGACACACAGACACAGATACACACACACACACACACACACACACAGACACACATACAGATACACACACACAGACACACACACAGATACACACACACACACACAGATGCACAGACCATCATATCCATCTACACCATAGACACATGTACACACCATTATACCCATCCACACCACAGATACACACAGACACACACACAGATGCACATACCATCATACCCATCCACACACCACCCCCCCCCACACACACACAGATACACACACACAGACACACACACACTCTCACACACACACATACACACACACACACACACACACAGACATATCATGTGGCAGTTATCTCCTGAGTCCCAGCCAATATTTACCCCTAGTTTAATTTAACTAAAACAGCTGATCAAGACATTGCTGCCTGGGAGAGGTTCGGTTGTCCTCATTAGCTGCTGAACTTCCTACACTAGTGAGTACCATTCAAAAAGTCTTTCATTCGCATAAAGACACTTTGGGACATTCTGAAATGTGAAAGGTGCGACATAAACATGTAGTTTTATTTTCTCTTTCAAATGTAAACTTATTTGAAGAAGTTAATAATTTTCCTTTATGAAACTTTTACACTTGTGGAAACAGCAGTTATAGTCATACAGCACGGAAACAGACCCTTCAGATCGAAGAGTCCATGCTGCCCACAATCCCAAACTAAACTAGTCCCATCTGCCTGAACTTGGCCCACATCCCTCCAAACATTTCTTATTCTTATACATATCTAAATGTCTTTTCAATGTTGTAACTGTACCTGCATCCACCACTTCCTATGGAAATTCATGGTATACGTGAACTTCTTAACACTCTGTGTTAAGCAAATTATTTAATAGAAAGTACCTTTTAAGGCTTGAGCATTGCATTTAGTGTCCATTGCTCAATCCAAATTGCAAGGAAATTGCTTTTCATAATGAGATGTTTATCAGATGGCTGTTTCTATTGTAAATGTTTTTGATTCAGAGCCAAGCTAATTTGTCCCTCTGCCCTTTCACTGCAACATCGATCAAAGATACAGGATGGCTTTGTTTTAGAAGTACTTTTTGCACTTTTTGTACTTCATGAAAGAGGGTTAGGAAAAGATCAGACGACCTCTTCTCCCTTGCCCACACACCCTGCTGCTTGAATTTAACCCAGGCCTGCGCACAGTTTCGAGGTGATGTTAGTCAGAAGCAGGAATCCTGGCCAGTTTCCACCACAGCTCAGAGGAACAAAGGCAGTTGTAACTCCCTAACTGCAAGCCACATCTATCAATCATTGGTCAACCTGAAGATATCAACCTGGCACCATCTAGTCTAAGAGCTACAATAGAAAGGATGTTGTGTAACTTGAAAGGGTTCAGAAAAGATTTACAAGGATGTTGTCAGGGTTGGAGCTATTGACTGGGGCTATTGTCCCTGGAGCACCAGAGGCTGAGGGATGACCTTATAGAGATTTATAAAGTCACGAGGGGCGTGGATAGGGTAAGTAGACAACAGTCAATGAAATAAGTTTAAAATCACACAACACCAGGTTATAGTCCAACAGGTTTAATTGGAAGCACTAGCTTTCGGAGCGACGCTCCTTCATCAGGGGGTTGTGGAGGACACAATTGTAAGGCACAGAATTTATAGCAAACATTTACAGTGTGATTTTTAATTTTGTACACCCCAGTCCAATGCCAGCACCTCCAAATCGCGTCAATGTTTTTGAAGTGTGGTCAATGAGGCAGCCATTTTGTTCACAGCTAGTTCCCACTGACTGCAATGTGATAATGGTTACTTATCTGCTTCAGTGAAACTTGAAGAACAAAGATTGATCAGGAAGAACCCCATCACTCTTTTTTGGGATATTATAGGCACAGATGAAGATTTGGTCTTGTGTTTTTCAAGATTGGAGCACTCTGCACTGATGTGTCAATCTGGATCATGTGCTCAGGTCCTTGTAGTTCAACATAAACCTACAAATTTCTAATTCAGAGGTGAATGTGCAGAGATGAACTGTTCAGACAGAAGCAGACAGGCCTCAACTGAATATTTCAAAATAGAGGTTATTAGATTTTTGTTAGGGAAATACATTGATGATTTAACCTACCCTTTAACCTCCAAAATGACCCACAAGGTTGGGAGAATAGACTTTGGCTTTAGTCTTGTTGGCATCACTGAAGGAGTTGAATGGTCTATTCTTGTTCCTATGTTTCCCTGGAGGCCATCTTCTGCCAGTCCATCTTGAGTAGCACGGTGGCTCAGTGATTAGCACTGCTGCCTCCCAGCACAAGGGATCTGGGTTTGATTCCAGCCTTGGGTGACTGTCGGTGTGGCATTTGCACATTCTCCCCGTGTCTGTGTGGGTCTGCTCTGGTTTCCTCCCACACAGGTTAGGTTTAGGTGCATTGGCTGTGGAACTAACGGGGTGGGTGAGATGCTCTTTTGTGGGTCAGTGCAGACTCAATGGGCCAGATGACCTCTATCTGCATCGTCGGGATTCCATGAGTAAGCCAATGCCTGTGCGAGAGTTGTACTGTATTAAGTTGCTTTATGAATAAAACGTCTGTGCAGATTAGGTGCGTTGGCCATGCTAAATTGCCCATGGTGTCCAGGGATCTGCAGGCTAGATAGGTGAACAATGGGAAATGCTGGGTTACACGGATGGGTCTGAGTGGGATGCTTTTCAGAAGGTCGATGAGGATCCAATGGGCCGAACGGCCTGCCTCCACATAAAGATTCTGTGATTTTTATCAAGAGCCATCTTAAACATCACCACTTCCTCAGGCCTCAGCTCTCTGCAATGGTAAAAACAATGACTGCAGATGCTGAAAATCAAATACTGGATTAGTGGTGCTAGAAGAGCACAGCAGTTCAGGCAGCATCCAACGAGCAGCGAAATCGGCTCCATCATTGAACTGAGTCTATGCAACCCAGTCTCATAATTTAACCCCGGAGGCAGATAATTGAATGCCCCCTCCCCACAGTCCTTGTCTCTTATGCACAACCGACTCGTTTGTGTGCTGTATGTATGTGGAGTTTTTCTGACAGGATTTCTCCCATCACTGAGGAGGTCAGGAAATTGAGGAACTCTAGGGAGAGGATAGGGTGACAGAAGGGTGCCAACAGGAGGTGTCAGCGGCTGGCATCAGAACAGATTGTTCTTTGCCAAGAAGCCTTGAAGACCTTGTCGATCAGTGAGTTAGATCTCAGAGGATTCCCTCTTTGCTAAGCCAGCCACTCACCTTGTTAACAGATGGCATTTTCACTAATGAGGCTCGACGAGGAATCTGGACGTTGAGAAGTGAAGGGCGTTGATAGAAATGGTCATTGGGGAATAGCCAGGGAGATGTAGACAGGAGGCCAACACCGCTTATTTGTACCATGCATTAGTGCACCGTACGCTGGTGGAAATGTGCCTACGCTGGAGAGTTGTTACACCCTTTTGGTTAGCTTTCATTTTCTCAGTTCCTTTTGATTTTTGTCTCCCTGCTCCCGCTGCCTTCCGAGTGCCCAGATTCAAAGCATTAAATAGCATCTGTGAAAAAGCTGCATTGCCATTTATTTCCCATAATTGTGAAATAATGTAGTGACTTCAGGAGAAATTGATTCAACAACAATATGCATTGGCCATCTCGAGTAACATGCCTGGATTAACCGCTTGGAGTCATGCATCTGGAGCAGTCAGGCAGGCTACCACATCCTGGACTCGACCCACACGTCTACCATGGTATGAAGATTCTCATGATCTGCTCAGTCTGTGCCTCTCATTATTTCGTATACCTCAATCAGATTCCTCTGCCCCTCCCCCCACTTCCAGCTTCCTCTGCTCCAGGGAAAACAAACCCAGCCTGTCCGAGTCTCTCCTTCATCCCAGGCAACATCCTGGTGAATCTCCCCTACACTCTCTCCAGTGCAATCACATCTTTCTTATGGCGTGGTGGCCAGGACTCCACAGTGTTCTCAAGTACATTAGCGACAAATAGTTACCTCAGCCAACACCACCCACATCCTGTAAAGGAGTAATAAAAAGATAGAATAGACTTAACTTTCCCCGCCCATTTATGATTGTCCAATCATCTCTTTACATGAGTTTAACTCGCCATATCACAGGCTCCACTCTAAGTTGCAGATAAAGGAACAGGAGGAGGCCATTTAGTCTCACAAGCCTGTCCCACTATTCAATTAAATCCTGGCTGCTCTGTGGCTTAACTCCATCTTTTGTTTCTAAAATTCATTCACAAGACGAGGGCATCAGTGGCTAGGCCAGCATTTACTGCTCAGAGGGCAGTTAAGAGTCAACCATATTGCTGTGGATCTGGAGTCACATGTAGGCCAGACCAAGTAAGGACAGCAGTTTTCTTCCCCAAAGGACGTTAGTGAACGAGATTGGTTTCTCCCCCCAACAATTGACAATAGATTCATGGTCATCATTAGACTCTTAATTCCAAATATTTATTAATTCAAATTCTACCTCTCCCACAGCAGGGCATGAACCCTATCTGGGTCTCTGGATTTAACAATCCAGTGAAAACACCACTAGGCCTTTGCCTCCCTCTACCAGCCTTTGGCCCATGTTCCTGAATCCCTAAAATTATGTAACCCTTCCAGTAATTGCTTGGCAACCCCTTTTGAATCAGGAAAGATGTTATGAAGAGGTTTTCAGATGGAAGTAGCATTTTCTGATGCTATTGAGAAAGCTGTGAGGCCTTTTTCCAAATGCTTTTCAGTGACACCTTCTGTATATATTCTCTCCCTTTGAGTGGATTTTTATGGCATCAGTGTGAGGCATATTAAAAATGGTAAAGGGATCACAAAACAACACGCAACCTGAGAATTGTTACTGTGTACAAAGTTAAAAATCACACAACACCAGGTTATAGTCCAACAGGTTTAATTGGAAGCACACTAGCTTTCGGAGCGACGCTCCTTCAATCACCTGATGATGGAGCATCACTCCGAAAGCTAGTGTGTTTCCAATTAAACTTGTTGGACTATAACCTGGTGTTGTGTGATTTTTAACTTTGTACACCCCAGTCCAACACCAGCATCTCCGAATCATGACTAATGTGTAGAAGGATACCATTGAGCCAATTGTGCCTGCCCCAGTTAGTCATCCTGACCAACAGTGTTAAAGGGATTTAGAACAACTTTTTTTTTGTATTAGTTGTGTCTATTTATGAAACCAAGGAGACTACATGCTTCTTTCCAAACCAGCTTTAACACTTTCCTTGGCAATTTAAATGGTGTTTGCATGTGCACTCTCAGATCACTGTTAACACACCCTGCTTAAAACCATAGCATTTCACATTATATTAACAGTTCTCTCTTTGAGTCGTGGAGATGTACAGCATGGAAACAGATCCTTTGGTCCAACATGTTCATGCCAACCAGATATCCCAAATTAAACTAGTCCTGTTTGCCAGCACTTGGCCTATATCCCTCTAAATCCTTCCTATTCACAGACCCATCCAGATGCCTTTTAAGTGTTGTAACTGTACCAGCCTCCACCAACTCCTCTGGCAGCTCATTCCATACACGTGTGAGAAGTTTGCCTTTTAAATCTTTCCCCTCTCACCCTAAATGTATGTCCTGTACTCAGGACTCCCCCACTCCAGTGAAAAGAGTCTGTGTATCCTATCCATTACCCTCATGATTTTATAAACCTCTATAACGTCACCCCTCAGCCTCCAACGCTGCAGGGAAAATAGACCCAGCCTTTCCAGTCTCTCCCTATAGCTAATTCTAACACTCATTCTAATTCTGTGGTGTATCCAATGCTTGATTTTTATTTTGTGGGAAGCAATTACTATCAGTGAAATGTCACCAGTGCCATGAAATGTCAGTAACCTCAACCCCTGTTCAATTCTGTTGACTTATCCCCGTAAACAGCATAAGTCAAGTTACGTTAACAAAGACGGCTCAGGAGATGGGGTGGGTCAGTAGGTCACAAACTGTCCTTTCACCTAAAACCCTGTCCAAACAGTGAGGTGAATGTCTGTTCTGTGTAATGTGGGACTGGTTGGTGCAATGGGACAAAGTATTAATCACTCACCTCTTGCGAACCTGACATTAAACTCCATGTAAACAGATAAGGTGAAAGCCACTGCTCTCTGTTATGGGACTGGTGAGTTTAATGGGTCTGAACAATGGTTCTTTATCTCTTGTGCTAATAAGTAGATAAAGATTTCATTGCAAGGGTGGGAGTTCTTCAGTCTCTGTCTTCTAAGCCAGCTTCAGGAACATTTTGTGATGAAGTTGTTTTTCTAAGGGGTGTGTGTGTGTGTTTTGTAGTGTCCCACACAAGTGGTTTCTAGAGATTTGTGACTGTCAGGGAATTTGACAAGCCAAAGACAATTCAAATAAACAGTCCTGTCAAGATTTACTGTTGATTGGTTGTGATCGTCCTTGCCATTGGATATTGGCTAAATACTTTCAGAGATTGGTCATCAATGATGTGTGAAGAAGTTCTTGACAAGGCCACTGTTCAAATACTTCATTTTGAGGTCTGTGCAGGTTTTTATTTTCGACTGAATCTGGTGTTGAATCATTAAAACAGGCTGCACAGACAAGACTTAGAACCCCTTAAATATTAAACACCTGATAACAACCACCTTATAGAACATAGAACAGAGAAAAATACAGCGCAGTACAGGCCCTTTGGCCCTCGATGTTGCGCCGATCCAAGCCCACCTAACCTACACTAGCCCAATAACCTCCATATGCCTATCCAATGCCTGTTTAAATGCCCATAAAAAGGGAGAGTCCACCACTGCTACTGGCAGGGCATTCCATGAACTCACGACTCGCTGAGTAAAGAATCTACCCCTAACATCTGTCCTATACCTACCACCCCTTAATTTAAAGCTATGCCCCCTTGTAATAGCTGGCTCCATACGTGGAAAAAGGTTCTCATGGTCAACCCTATCTAAACCCCTAATCATCTTGTACACCTCTATCAAGTTACCCCTAAACCTTCTTTTCTCCAATGAAAACAGCCCCAAGTGCCTCAGCCTTTCCTCATACGATCTTCCTACCATACCAGGCAACATCCTGGTAAACTTCCTCTGCACCCGTTCCAGTGCCTCCACATCCTTCCTATAGTATGGCGACCAAAACTGTACACAATACTCCACATGCGGCCGCACCAGAGTCTTATACAACTGCAACATGACCTCAGGACTCCGGAACTCAATTCCTCTACCAATAAAAGTCAGTACGCCATATGCCTTCTTCACCGCACTATTTACCTGGGTGGCAACTTTCAAAGATCTGTGTACATGGACACCAAGATCCCTCTGCTCATCCACACTACCTAGTATCCGACCATTAGCCCAGTACCCCATCTTTTTGTTACTCTTACCAAAGTGAATCGCCTCACACTTACCCATATTGAACTCCATTTGCCACCTTTCTGCCCAGCTCTGCAGCTTATCTATATCCCGCTGTAACCTGACACATCCTTCCTCACTGTCAACAACTCCACCGACTTTCGTATCATCCGCAAACTTGCTCACCTAACCTTCTAGCCCCTCCTCCAGGTCATTTATAAAAATGACAAACAGCAATGGTCCCAAAACAGATCCTTGCGGAACACCGCTAGTAACTGCACTCCAAGATGAACCTTTACCATCAACTACTACCCTCTGTCTTCTTCCAGCCAGCCAATTCCTAATCCAAACCTTCAACTCACCCTCAATGCCATACCTCCATATTTTTTGCAGTAGCCTACCATGGGGAACCTTATCAAACGCCTTACTAAAATCCATATACACCACATCTACCGCTTTACCCTCGTCCACCTCCTTAGTCACCTTCTCAAAGAATTCAATAAGGTTTGTGAGGCATGATCTGCTCTTCACAAAACCATGCTGACTATCCTTGATCACATTATTCCTATCCAGATGTTCATAAATCCTATCCTTACAATTCTCTCTAAGACTTTGCCCACAACAGAAGTGAGGCTCACCGGCCTATAGTTACTAGGGTTATCCCTACTCCCCTTCTTGAACAAGGGAACCACATTTGCTATCCTCCAGTCTTCTGGCACTATTTCTGTAGACAACGAAGACATAAAAATCAAGGCCAATGGCTCTGCAATCTCCTCCCTTGCTTCCCAGAGAATCCTAGGATAAATGCCATCAGGCCCAGGGGACTTATCTATTTCCAGAATTTCCAACACCTCTTCCCTACATACCTCAAAGCCGTCCATTCTAATTAATTGTGACTCAGTATTCACATCGGCAACAATGTCCTGTCCCTGAGTGAATACTGACGAAAAGTATTCATTCAGTGTCTCCCCAATCTCTTCAGCTTCCACACGCAACTTCCCACCACTATCCTTGACTGGACCTATTCCTACCCTAGTCATTCTAGCCTAGCAGTGCTACCAATCACAACCTTTTGGACTATAACCTGGTTAATATTGAACAGTAGGCTAAAGGAGCGATCTGTTTGAGGTGGATAAACTTATAAAGGGGCATAAACAGCGGGGATAGGACAAAGCTGATGCCTTTAGTTCAAAGGTCAATAAGAGGGGGTGCAGTTTGAAAGGTGAGGGCAGGCAATTTAAGGGGGAATTTGTTCCCCCCTCCCTCCCCCAAAACAAGGTGTTGGGGTGTCTGGAAGGCACTGCCTGGGAGGGTTGTTGAGCTTGCAAACCTCAAGTACTTGCATGGCATAACATTCCAGGCTATGGGCCAAGTGCTGGAAGGCAGGACTCATGTAGATACGTTGATGCAGACATAATGGGCCAAAGGGCCTGTTCTATACTGTATGACTCTATGAATAGGTCATTTGATGCTTGAAGGGTTCAATGGGGTCGATGAAGTGAAACTATTGCTTTCAGCCTTGGGAATCCAGAATGATGGGACGAACTGAGGATGGCCATATCCTTAGAATTCAAGCCAGACCACACACAGGAAAGGTTTCACATAGTCGGAAGTGGAAATCTGCAACTCTATTCCCCAATAGAGGCTGGGTCCATTGAAAACAGAGATCATAAACTCTTGTGAAACAAAGATATAAAGAGGTATGGAAACAAGAGAGGTACAGATACAGATATGATCTCACGTTGACACACTGCTTCTTAACATTTAGCTGTACAGTCATGGTGGTTGGCAAGAGGACTCTGGGTAATCCAAAATGGAGGATGGGAAAATTTTCTGGCTGTAAGAGCTGCTCCTTTTTTTGAGGTATTTTAGGTGCTGGAGGCGATGTCCTCGAATTTCAGGAGCAGCAATTACTGTTTTATATGCTGTTCCATTGTTTTGGAATTTTGGAAAAAAAAAAGTCAAAACAACAGCAGTTTAAAAGGGAGAAGAGCAGACAAAGGAAGCACATGGTGAGGTCAGTGCAGGAGAGAGAGAGAGAGAGAGAGAACCTGCACAGTTACCGCCTTTGCTGTTTGAATTCATGTGTCACTGGACATCAGAGTGTAACTGGGAAAATTAACAAACAGTAAAATTCATAACTAATCTTGGAGGAACTGTTGGGTGAAGTTCACAACACAGAATCAGATAAGTTAATTGTTGTTTTAAGTCTGTCCAAGAGAAAGGCTGTATTAGTGTGTACAGTGGGTTCTTTCTTGATTATATGTTTTGGGAGATAAGTCTTTTGATTAAACTTAAAATATAACCCATAACTATTAATTTAACCTGGTGCAGTATTTTGTAGAGGAATAAGATGGTGTTATTTTCTGGGTCTGTAGATTGTGAAGGAGCAAAAATGGCCTTTGTAGTGATATGTACTTCTTGTCAGATGTGGGAGTTTAAAGAGTGTTTAAGGGTTACTGCGGATTATATCTGCCATAAATATTGTTGGATGTGAATCTTATCAGGTCGAATGGATCGGTTGGAGAGACAGATAGAAGCAACAGCAACAGTATGTGATGGATGGTAGTTATAAGAAGGGGGGAAAGTCTCAGATAGAGTCACATAGATGGGTTAACTCCAGGAAGGGTAAGAGAGGTTGGCACCTAGGGCAGGAGTCTTTTGTGGATATACCCATTTCAAACAGGTATGCTGTTTTGGAAAATGTTGGGGGTGATGGATTCTCAGGGGAACGTAGCACGAACAGCCAAGTTTCTGGTATTGAGACTGGCTCAGGCTTTCAAGAGATCAATTGTGTTCGGGGATTCTGTAGTCCGAGGTACAGGCAGATGTTTCTGTGGCTAGCCGAGAAAAAGCAGAACGGTGTGTCGCTTCCCTAGTGCCAGGATCAAGGATGTCTCAGAGAGGGTGCGGAATGTTCTCATGGGGGAGAGGGGGTCATTGTCCACATTGGAACCAACGATATAGGAAGGGAAAAGGATGAGATTCTGAAGGGAGATTACAGAGAGTTAGGCAGAAATTTAAAAAGGAGGTCCTCAAGGATAGTAATATCTGGATTACTCCCAGTGCTACAAGCTAGTGAGGGCAGGAATAGGAGGATAGAATAGATGAATGCATGGCTGAGGAGCTGGTGTATGGGAGAAGGATTCACATTTTTGGATCATTGGAATCTATTTTGGGGTAGAAGTGACCTGTACAAGAAGGACGGATTGCACCTAAATTGGAAGGGGACTAATATACTGACAGGGGAATTTGCTAGAACTGCTTGGGAGGATTTAAACTAGTAAGGTGGGGGGGAGGTGGGGGGGGCGGGGTTGGGACCCCAGGGAGATAGTGAGGACAGAGATCAATCTGAGACTGGTACAGTTGAGAACAGAAGTGAATCAAACAGTCAGGGCAGGCAGGGACAAGGTAGGACTAATAAATTAAACTGCATTTATTTCAATGCAAGGGGCCTAACAGGAAAGGCAGATGAACTCAGGGCATGGTTAGCAACATGGGACTGGGATATCTTAGCAATTATAGAAACATGGCTCAGGGATGGGCAGGACTGGCAGCTTAATGTTCCAGGATACAAATGCTACAGGAAGGATAGAAAGGGAGGCAAGAGAGGAGGGAGAGTGGCATTTTTGATAAGGGATAGCATTACAGCTGTGCTGAGGGAGGATATTCCTGGAAATACATTCCAGGGAAGTTATTTGGGTGGAACTGAGAAATAAGAAAGGGATGATAACCTTATTGGAATTGTATTATAGAACCCCTAATAGTCAGAGGGAAATTGAGAAATAAACTTGTAAGGAGATCCCAGCTAGCTGTAAGAATAATAGGGTAGTTATGGTAGGGGATTTTAACTTTCCAAACATTGACTGGGACAGCCAGTGTTAAAAGTTTAGATGGAGAGGAGTTTCTTAGGTGCATACAAGACAATTTTCTGATTCAGTATGTGGATGTACTTACTAGAGAAGGTGCAAAACCTGACCTACTCTTGGGAACTAAGGCAGGGCAGGTGACTGAGGTGTCAGTGGGGGAGCACTTTGGGGCCAGCGACCATAATTCTATTCGTTTTTAAATAGTGATGGAAAAGGATAGACCAGATGTAAAAGTTGAAGTTCTAAATTGGAGAAAGGCCAATTTTGACAGTATTAGGCAAAAACTTTTGAAAGCTGATTGGAGGCAGATGTTCGCAGGTAAAGGAACAGCTAGAAAATGGGAAGCCTTCAAAAATGAGATAACAAGAATCCAGAGAAAGTATATTCCTGTCAGGGTGAAAGGGGAGGCAGGTAGGTAAAGGGAATGCTGGATGACTAAAGAAATTGAGGGTTTGGTTAAGAAAAAGAACGAAACATATGTCAGGTATAGACAGGATAGATCAAGTGAATCCTTAGAAGAGTATAAAGGAAGTAGGAGTATACTTAAGAGGGAAATCAGGAGGGCAAAAAGGGGACATGAGATAGCTTTGGCAAATAGAATTAAGGAGAATGCAAAGGGTTTTTACAAATATGTTAAGGATAAAAGAGTAACTAGGGAGAGAACAGGGCCCCTCAAAGATTAGCAAGGCGGCCTTTGTGTGGAGCCACAGAAAATGGGGGAGATACTAAATGAATATTTTGCATCAGTATTTACTGTGGAAAAGGATATGGAAGATAAAGACTGTAGGGAAATAGATGGTGACATCTTGCAAAATGTCCAGATTACAAAGGAGGAAGTGCTGGATGTCTCAAAATGGTTAAAGGTGGATAAATCCCCAGGACCTGATCAGGTGTACCCACAAACTCTGTGGGAAGCTAGAGAAGTGATTGTGGGGCCTCTTGCTGAGATATTTGTATCATCGATAGTGACAGGTGAGGTGCTGGAAGACTGGAGGTTGGCTAACATGGTGCCACTGTTTAAGAAGGGTGGTAAAGACAAGCCAGGTGAGCCTGACCTCGGTGGTGGGCAAGTTGTTGGAGGGATTCCTGAGGGACAGGATGTACATGTATTTGGAAAGGCAAGCCCGACTCCAAGTTTACTTTCACAATCAGGGCTCCCGTCCACCTTCTGGGGACCCCTTCACTTGCATGCAACACACTCCATCCACCTGGACACCCCGTGCTGGCCTATTGCCCACCCTCGACCTCTTCATTTCCAACTGCCGCCAAGACATTAACCGCCACAACCTGTCTACCCCCCTCCCCCACTCCAACCTCTCACCCTCACAACGCGCAGCCCTCCACTCCTTCTGCTCCAATCCCAACCTCACCATCAAGCCAGCGGATAAAGGGGGTGCAGTGGTAGTCTGGCACACTGACCTCTACACCGCTGAAGCCAGACGCCAACTCGAGGACACCTCCTCCTACTGCCCCCTCGACCATGACCTCACCTCCCATCACCAAACCATCATCTCCCAGACCATACAGAACCTCATCACCTCAGGAGATCTCCCACCCACAGCTTCCAACCTCATAGTCCGGGAACCCCACACCGCCCAGTTCTACCTCCTTCCCAAGATCCACAAGCCTGACCACCCTGGCCGACCCATTGTCTCAGCATAATCCTGCCCCACTGAACTCATTTCTACCTACCTCGACACTGTCCTATCCCCCCAGTCCAGGAACTCCCCACATACGTTCGAGACACTACCCACACCCTCCACCTCCTCCAAGACTTCCGTTTCCCCGGCCCCCAACGCCTCATCTTCACCATGGATATCCAATCCCTCTACACCTCCATCCGCCATGACCAGGGTCTCCAAGCCCTCCATTTCTTCCTCTCCCGATGTCCCCAAGAGTACCCTTCCACCAACACACTCATTTGTTTGGCCGAACTGGTCCTCACCCTTAACAATTTCTCCTTTGAATCCTCCCACTTCCTCCAGACCAAAGGTGTAGCCATGGGCACACGTATGGGCCCCAGCTATGCCTGTCTCTTTGTTGGCTACGTAGAACAGTCGATCTTCCATAATTACATCGGCACCACTCCCCACTCCCCACCTCTTCCTCTGCTACATTGATGACTGCATTGGCGCCACCTCGTGCTCCCGCGAGGAGGTTGAGCAATTCATCAACTTCACCAACACATTCCACCCTGACCTTAAATTCATCTGGACCATCTCTGACACTTCCCTCCCCTTTCTGGACCTCTTCATCTCCATTAATGACGACTGACTTGACATTGACATTTTTTACAAACCCACCGGCTCCCACAGCTACCTGGATTACACCTCTTCCCACCCTACCTCCTGCAAAAATGCCATCCCGTATTCCCAATTCCTCCGCCTCCGCTGTATCTGCTCCAGGAGGACTAGTTCCACCACAGAACACACCAGATGGCCTCCTTCTTTAGAGACCGTAATTTCCCTTCCCACGTGGTTAAAGATGCCCTCCAACGCATTTATTGTATGCGTTGCTCCCGATGCGGTCTCCTCTACTTGGGGAGACTGGACGCCTCCTAGCAGAGCGCTTTAGGGAACATCTCTGGGACACCCGCACCAATCAACCACACCGCCCTGTGGTCCAAATTTCAATTTCCCCTCCCACTCAGCCAAGGACATGCAGGTCCTGGGCCTCCTTCATCAACTCTCCCTCACTACCCAACTCCTGGAGGAAGAATGCCTCATCTTCCGCCTCGGAACACTTCAACCTCAGGGCATCAATGTGGACTTCACCAGTTTCTCATTTCCCCTTCCCCCACCTCACCCCTGTTCCAAACATCCAGCTCAGCGCTGTCCCCATGACCTGTCCTACCTGCCTATCTTCTTTTCCACCTGCCCACTCCACCCTCCTCCCTGACCTATCACCTTCATCCCCACCCCCACTCAACTATCGTACTCTATGTTAGTTTCTCCCCACCCCCACCCTCCTCTCCTTTATCTCTCCACCCTTCAGGCACTCTGCCTGTATTCCTGATGAAGGGCTTTTGCCCGAAACATCGATTTTCCTGCTCCTCGGATGCTGCCTGACCTGCTGTGCTTTTCCAGCACCACTCTACTCCAGAACTGATTAGGGATAGTCAACATGGCTTTGTGCATGGGGAATCACGTCTCACAAACTTGATTGAGTTTTTTGAAGAAGTAACAAAGAAGATTGACGAGGGCAGAGCAGTAGATGTGATCGATATGGACTTCAATAAGGTGTTCGACAAGGTTCCCCATGGGAGACTGGTTAGCAAGGTTAGATCTCATGGAATACAGGGAGGACTAGCCATTTGGACACAGAACTGGCTCAAAGGTAGAAGACAGAGGGTGGTGGAGGGTTGTTTTCCAGACTGGAGGCCTGTGACCAGTGGAGTGCCACAAGGATCGGTGCTGGGTCCTCTACTTTTTGTCATTTACATAAATGATTTGGATGTGAGCATAAAAGGTACAGTTAGTAAGTTTGAAGATGACACCAAAATTGGACAGTGAAGAGGTTTACCTCAGATTACAACAGGATCTTGACCAGATGGGCCAATGGGCTGAGAAGTGGCAGATGGAGTTTAATTCAGGTAAATGCGAGGTGCTGCATTTTGGGAAAGCAAATCTTAGCAGGACTTATGCACTTCATGGTAAGGTCCTAGGGAGTGTTGCTGAACAAAGAGACCTTGGAGTGCAGGTTCATAACTCCTTGAAAGTAGAGTTGCAGGTAGGTAGGATAGTGAAGAAGGCATTTGGTATGCTTCCTTTATTGGTCAGAGCATTGAGTACAGGAGTTGGGAGGTCATGTTGCAACTATACAGTACATTGGTTAGGCCACTGTTGGAATATTACGTGCAATTCTGGTCTCCTTCCTATTGGAAAGATGTTGTGAAACTTGAAAGGGTTCAGAAAAGATTTACAAGAATGTTGCCAGGGTTGAAGGATTTGAGCTACAGGGAGAGGCTGAACAGGCTGGGGCTGTTTTCCCTGGAGCGTCGGAGGCTGAGGGATGACCATCTAGTCATTTACAAAATTATGAGGGGCATAGATAGGATAAATAGACAAAGTCTCTTCCCTGTGATTGAGGGATCCAGAACTAGAGGGCATAGGTTTAGGGTGAGAGGGGAAAGATATAAAAGAGACCTAAGGGGCAACCTTTTCTCGCAGAGGGTGGTAGGTGTATGGAATGAGCTGTCAGAGGAAGTGGTGGAGGCTGGTACAATTGCAACATTTAAGAAGCATTTGGATGGGTATATGAATTGGAAGGGTTTGGAGGGATATGGGCCGGGTGCTGGCAGGTGGGACTAGATTGGGTTGAGATATCTGGTCGGCATGGACAGGTTGGACCGAAGGGTCTGTTTCCATGCTGTACAACTCTATGACTCTAAACATTGACTGAGCTGACAAAAGGGTTAGGGTTTATCACTCACCACGGGATAGGATCACTGGATCTTCTTAGCACTTCTAAAACTGAGCCTGTCTCGGAATCCTAAGGGTTCCCACTGTACATACTCAAGGATAACAATCTTAGCATCAGTAAGTGAACTCAAAATGTGTTCTCTTTTCCCTTTTTATAATAAATCCCTGTAATTTTTTCCCTGACCGTGACATCTCTCACACTTCCTTTAAGATGGAACTTATTGACCTAATATTTTGTCAATCTTCTTACTCCAGAAAGTAATAAGACTATAAAAAGTAGGAGCAGGAGTAGGCCATTAAGGTGTTCCACTATTTAGGAGCATGGCTGATTCAACATTCCTTACGTCCACTTTCTTGCACTTTCCTTGTAATCCTTGATTTCCCCAACTGATTAAGAATCTACTTATCTCAGGCTTAGAGAGGTAGCCTTCAAATGTATGAGGAGGCATTGTCGCTGGGCTAGTCATCCAGAGGCCTAGACTAATACTCTAAGGAAATGAGTTCAAATCCCACCAGCATAGCTGGTGGAAGTGAAATTTGATAAGTTAGGAAATGTTTCTCTGCTGTTAGTGCACTAATAATTGCTCCATTAAGTCATTAATTAAGACCTGCCATCTTTACCTGGTCTGTCCTGTAAATGAGTGGGGAGCACAGCAGTGTGATTGGTTCTCAACTCCCTTCTGAAATGTCCGAGCAAGCCATTCAGTTCAAATGGGTAACAAATGCTAGTCTTGCCAGTGGTGTCCACATCCTATAGAACAGCCTCACATTTCTCGATATCAAGTTTCTTTCTGTCTTGGCGTCATGAGGCACCTTTTACCATGCAATAGGTGCTTTATAATTGGTTTGATGTTTGCGACTGCCAAACAAACCATTGAGCTTTCGAAAGACTAAGGCCAACGTATAAGCGGAGATGTATCTCTTTTTATCCAGCAAACATTCCCTGGACAGTGCCTGGTGTAAAAAGCACTCCAGCCTGTGTGACCTCTCTCATGGCTTTTCAAGGATCCAGGCCATTCTGAGTTATTTACTTGGTTTTAGCAGTAATATCCTGCAATATCTCACAGCTTCAAAACAGTGCAGACCCATGACCCAAATGGTGCTATAGTAAGACTTTAATCTGCTGGATGATGTGAAGAATTGTCCGAAAATGCTTGCGCCAATAATATAAGCCACCAAAAGACACAACCCACTATCACTAGTTTCCATACATACAGACAAAGAAGGACACCACTTTGACTGGGACAACACACACATCCTAGGAGAGGCGAAACAAAGACACGCACGAGAATTCCTAGAGGCATGGCATTCTAACCAGAATTCTATCAATAAACACACCAACTTAGATCCTATCTACCTTCCCTTGAAAAAAAGGAACCGGAAATGACATCACCCACCTTAAGAAACCAACACCTATATATAGAGAGGCAGGACATACCACCAGTGCTTCACCGGAGACTCTCACTGATGATGTTACCGAGCAATGGTGACAAAATGGCTGGAAACAAATCTTTCACCTCAGCGAGCTAACTTACATGATATAAGATTATGCCCCATTTCAGTCCGACTTGACTAAACCGCTTAAACATCATGGTTCTTTAATTATACCATGTTGAGAAATTGCAGAACTCTGAGATCCAGAGGAATCTGGGTGTCCTAGTGCATGACTCATAAAACGTTAGTATGTAACTACAGCAAGTAATTAGGAAAGCTAATAGAATGATATAGGTTAAATTTTGAGAAAGTATCACTGGACCAGTAGTTCAGAACCCCAGGCTAATGTTCAAATCGTACCCTATTAGATTGTGAAATTTGAACTCAAAATCTGGAATTAAAGGCTAGTATAATGACAAACATGTAACCACTGTAGATTGTTGTTCAAAACACATCTGGTTCACTTACGTAATTCAGTCTGCCATCCTCACCTGGTCTTGACCTGCATGTAACTCCAGATTTACAGAAAAAGTGGCTGTTTGTTAATTGCTCTGAGCAATTGTGGATGGACAACAATTGCTGGCCCAGGCAGCAACACCCACTTTACACAAACAAATACAAAAAGCCATGATTTAGATGAATAAGCAGCGCTCCAAAAGCTAGTGCTTCCAACTATAACCTGGTGTTGTGTGATATTTAAAAATAAAACAAGGGTATTATATTACAGTGATACGGGGAATTGTGATGAAGGTTCATTGTGTAATTTTATTTATTTGAGAGTTTGTAATGTGGAAGAATGACACAAAGCTTGAAGTTGAAGTTTTCATATTAAGAAGGGGAAAATTTGGCTTTTAGTTTCATTTTAAACTTATTTTGTAAGCTGCATCAGGTTTGTTTAGTTTGCGTGCTTTTAAAGTCTTGAGGTGAACAGTTCAATGCATTAGGAAAAAAATATAGTTGAGATAAATTGCAGGGGCCCAGTAGAGATATTTGTATCATTTACAGTCACACGTAGGATACTGAAGGACTGGTGGGTGGCTGATGTTGTGTCTTTATGAAAGGCTGTAAGGAGAAGCCTGGGAAATATAGACCTGTGAGTCTGATATAAGTGGTGGGTAAGATGTTCGAGGGGATCCTGAGAAATAGGATTTGCATCTATTTGGAGAGGAATGATGTATTAGAGATAGTCAGCATGTTTTTTTAAGTAGGAAATGGTGGCTCACAAATATGATTCAGCTTTTGAGTATGTAACCCAAAGGTTTGATGAGGGCAGGACAGTAGATGTAGTCTGAATGGACTTTAGTAAAACCTTTGACAAGGTTCCACATGGTAGACTATTCGTAAAGATAGATCACATGGATTAGGGTGAACTTGACAATTGGATACAAAATTGGCTTGCCAGTCGGAGAGGGTGGTGGTGGAAGGTTGTTTTACAGACAAGAGGCCTGTGATCAGCAGTGTTCGGCAGGGATCAGTACTGGGTCCATTTGTGATTTGGAGGTGCCGGTGTTGGACTGGGGTGTACAAAGTTAAAAATCACACAACACCAGGTTATAGTCCAACAGGTTTAATTGGAAGCACTAGCTTTCAGAGCGCTGCTCCTTCATCAGGTCGTTGTCCATATGTGTCATTTATATGAACAATTTGGATGAGAATTTAGGATGCATGGTTAATAAGTTTGCGGATGACACAAAATTGATGATATGTGGACAGTGAAGATGGTTATCTAAGATTACAAAGGGATATTGATCAATTGGTTCAATGAGCTGAGGAGTGGCTAATGGAATTTAATTCGGATAAATGCGAGGTTTTGCATTTCGGTAAAACAACCAAGGATAGCACTTATACAGTTAATGATAGGGCCCTGGGGAGTGTTGTTGAACAGAGAGACCTAGGCATTCAGGTACATAGTTCTGGATGTAGGTTTGCTCACTGAGCTGGAAGGTTCGTTTTCAGACATTTCATCACCATACTAGGTAACATCATCAGGGAGCCTCTGGATAAAGCACTGGTTACATGGCCTTCTTTCTTTTCATGTGTTTAGGTTTCCTTGGGTTGGTGATGTCATTTCCTGTTCTTTTTCTCAGGAGGTGGTAAGTGGGATCCAAGTAAACGTGGATTAGTGGTGCTGGAAGAGCACAGCAGTTCAGGCAGCATCCAACGAGCAGCGAAATCGACGTTTCGGGCAAAAGCCCTTCATCAGGAATATTTGTTTTTACCTCCAAGTAAACGTGTCTGTTGATAGAGTTCAGTTAGAATGCCATGTTTCTGGAAATTCTTGTGCGTGTCTCTGTTTGGCTTGTCCTGGGATGGATGTGTTGTCTCCCAGTTGAAGGACAAACTAAACACATAAATAGAAAGTGGCTCATGCCACCAATGATCCATCAGGAGGCACACTGACGATGTCACCTAGTATGGTGACAAAATGTCTGAAAACGAACCTTCCAGCTCAGCGAGGAAACCTATATCCAGAGCTACAAATCTTATCAAAACTCGCTAGGTACGTAGTTCTTTGAAAGTTGCCTCACATGTCGACAGGGTGGTTAAGAAGGCATTTAACACACCTGTCTTCATTACTCAAACCATTGAGTATAGGAGTTGGAAATCCAGGTTGTACAGGACATTGGCGGTGCCACTTTTGGAATACAATGTACAATTCTGGTTGTTCTGCGATAGGAAGAATATTATTAAACTGGAGAGGGATCAGAAAAGATTTACCAGGATGTTGCTGAGACTAGAGGGCTTGAGTTATAAGGATAGGCTGGGTCTTTTTTCATTGGAACAGTGAAGATTGAGTGGTGATCTTAGAGCTTTATAAAATCATGAGGGGCACAGTTAAGGTGAAAGCAAAGAATTTTTCTCTAGGGCGGGGGAATTCAAGACCAGGGGCATATTGTTAAAGTGAGAGGAGAAAGACTTAAAAGGGACCAGAGGGGCAACGTTTTCACACAGAGGGTGGTTTGTACGTGGAATGAGCTGCCAGAGAAAGTGGTAGATGCAAGCACAGTTACAACATTTAGAAGACATTTGTACAGGTACATGAATAAGAAAGGTTTAGAGGGATATGGGAAAGTGGGATTAGTTTAGTTTGGGGAATGTAGTTGGTGTAGATGAGTTGAACCGAAGGGTCTGTTTCCATGATGTAGGACTCTATGAGAGAAAAATGTCCAGTGTTACCTAGTAACAGAAATTCAGTAAAACAGGAAATCAGAACAATACAGAAAAAGGTCCTTCAGAGAAGAGAAGAGATCCAAACAGTAGAGGTGCTGTTATTAACAGTGTGGGCTGGATAGAAGGCTCGAGTGGCAAAAGCTTCAGAAACAGATGCTTGGTGACGTATCCGAGAGGAAGCCCACAAGGATAGTGAAAGCATGCTTTGTGAAATAGTGAGTGGGCTGAGTTGGTGCGATGTTTATGGAGCACCAAAAGCATTGTAAACTGATGAAAATAGTGTTGAATGAGTGCGGAAATTTGCCAGAAAGAAACTGATTACAGTCTTGCCAGCTGAAAACATAAAGCTTTAATGTGGAGACAGGCTGGGCCCATCTCTCAGACTGTTGTGGGATGAGAAAGGTTGAAACTTTCTGACAATAGAAGTAAGACAGTTTCAAATAGCTCTTGTATAGTTAAACTTGGTTTATTTTTTTTTATATTGTGTGTAATATATTCTTCTGCCTTTTTACAAAGAGTACACAGGCAGCCATTTGTGAATGACCTCCAGTGAACAGAAAGAAAAATAAAACTTATGATATTTATTTCTTTATTCATTGATGGGATGAGGGCATCGCTGGCTGGGCAGCATTTATCGCCCATCCCTAATTGCCCAGAGGGAGAGTCAACCACATTGCTGTGGGTCTGGAGTCACATGTAGGCCAGACCAGGTAAGGATGACAGATTCTTTCCCTAAAGGGCATTAGAGAACCAGATGGGTTTTTCCCAACAGTTGACAATGGGATTCATGGTCATCATTAGACTCTCCATTTCGGAATGTTTTTATTGAATTCAAATTACACCATCTGTTGTGGCAGGATTAGAATCCAGGTCTGCAGAACATTACCTGGGTTTCTGGATTAACAGATCAGTGATAATACCACTGGGCCAAGCCAGGGCTGACTCTGAGATCTTCTAGGAGAAAGTGAGGACTGCAGATGCTGGAGATCAGAGCTGAAAATGTGTTGCTGGAAAAGCACAGCAGGTCAGGCAGCATCCAAGGAGCAGTAGAATCGACGTTTCGGGCATGAGCCCTTCTTCAGGAAGAATTCCCGAAGAAGGGCTCATGCCCGAAACGTCGATTCTACTGCTCCTTGGATGCTGCCTGACCTGCTGTGCTTTTCCAGCAACACATTTTCAGCTCTGACTCTGAGATCTGACTTGGCTAGTGTTACCATCAGATGGATTGTAACAGCATTGTCAAAACGCGTGGTGCTGGAAAAGCACAGCAGTTCAGGCATGATCCGAGGAGCAGGAGAGTCGACGTTTCAGGCAAAAGCCTTTCATCAGAAATATTCCCGATGAAGGGCTTATGCCCGAAATGTCAACTCTCCTGCTCCTCAGATCATGCCTGACCGGCTGTGCTTTTCCAGCACCACGCATTTTGACTCTGATCTCCAGCATCTGCAGTCCTCGCTTTCTCCTCACATCAGCATTGGCCAATCAACATGGAGCCCTGTGTATAGTATCAGTCTCCTTATTTGTGGAAGGATGTAACTTATGTTAGGAGCAATTCTGAGAGAATTTTCTGAATGGTCACCTAGACTGGATAGGTGATCTTATTGGTAAAGGTTGAATCAGCAAGGCTTGTATCGGCTGGAGTTCAGAAGAGTAAGAGATGCCTGGACTGAAACGTAAGATCCTGAGGAGGTGGATGTGGAAAGGATGTTTCCTCCTTTAAAACTGAGAGGTCACCAATTTAAATCAGGGATAAGTGTTGTGTCTTTTGGATTAAATTACAGGTAACCCCCGCTTTTCGAATGTTCACTTTACGCAAGTTTGGGAAAGACCTACATTAGTACCTGTTTTCGCAAATCTGAAGAGATTTTCATTTTTACGGTAAATGGCACTATGTTTACTTAAATCACGCACCTTCACTTTACTCCATTTTTGGCTTGCGAAGGGTTTCCTGGGAACGGTCTACTTTCAGATAGCAGGGATACCTGTATGATGGAGGCAGAGTCTTTGAATATTTTGAGGTCAGAGATATACAACATGGAAATAGGCCCTTCTGCCCAACTTGTCCATCCTGGGGATGGTGGGTAGAGTTTTGATAAGCAAGGGGGTGAAAGTTGATGAGGCTAAGTGGGACTGTGGAGTGATGAGATCAGCCATGATCTTATTGGATGGGGGAGCAGACTCGGGAGTGGGGGCCAAATGGCCTATTCCTGTTCCTAGTTTGTGTATTTACACTCAAAAGGCAGTGTCATCGTTCTTGACTCAGGAGTGAGCTGGCAGATATATTTGCAATGATTCAGAAGGGGTTTCATGGGTTAGATATGCAGGACTTGAGTCCAAAAACAGGAGCTCAACATCACATCACATCACATAATAAAACCATTAAGGAATTTGGGACAATCTTCATTTCCCATTGAATATTACCAATTACCTTCTATCGGAAGGATGCTGTTACACTTGAGCGTGCACAAAAGACTTACAGGGATGTTGCCAGGGTTGGAGGATTTGAGCTATTGGGAGAGGCTGAACAGGCTGAGGCTGTTTTCCCTGGAGTGTCGGAGGCTGAGGAAGGACCTTACAGAGGATTGTAAAATCATAAGGATCTTGGATAGGGTGAATAGCCAAGGTCATTTCCCTGCGGTGGGGAATCCAAAACTAGAGGGCATAGGTTTAGGGTGAGAGGGGAAAGATTTAAAAAGGACCTGAGGGGCAACCTTTTCTACACAGTGGGTGGTGTGTGTATGAAATGTGCTGCCAGAGGAAATGGTGTGGGCTGGTACAATTACAACATTGAAAAGGCATCTGGATGGGTATATGAATCGAAGGGTTTAGAGGGATATGGGCCAAATGTTGGAAATGGTACAAGGTCAGATTGAGAAGTCTGGTCAGCGTGGAGGAGTTGGACTAAAGGATGTGTTTCCAGGCTGTATGACTAATTGAGTGTTAAGGTGAATAGTATGCATGACTTTATTGGGAAGCTGTTTAAATACACAGGCAGAAAGGAATGGAAAAGATGCAGATAGGGCTAGATGAATTCGGATGTGAAGAAGAGCCTCATGAGGACCATTAACACCAGCACGGACCAGTTCGGACAAATGATCTGTTTCTCTGCTGTCAACTCTAGGTAAATAAATGGTTGCAAAGTCAAAACTGAGACTGTGGACATCTGGAGTAGTAAATGGTGAAATCGCCACCCAGGGACTGGACAGTCATTGTTTACTCTCTTTGCCACCCCAGCTTTTAATGCCGCTTGTGGCTAAAACAGCAACAGCCTCGGTGAATTTTATATTTTTTCTTACGTCCCAGAGGGAATGTCAGAGGTAAATTACATTGACGCCCATCAAGCGAATTCAACTCTTCCCAGAGCTTTGTGACTGAGAAAGATCAAACACTGTTTGTGTGTGTGTGTGTTGGGGGATGGGGTGGGGGGGGGGGGGGGGGGGGGGAGAGGGTGGGGAGCGGTGTAGGTGCCACGATAAATAACCTTGAAACGGTCTTGTCATTGGGAGTGTGCTAGCCATCTGTTGATTTAATCTAATCTGCCGCTCAGCGTCACGCTTCTGCCCTGGTTTGGAAGGGGCGTCTGGGAGAAATTATGTTCTTTATTCCACTGCTCCCCCCCCCCCCCCTCAAAAAATGGCAAATTTCCTCATCAATTTGAAGTAAATGAGCCCATAGCTCCTGCACTCCACATCTGGAAGTTATGAAACTCGCTGGTATCAAGATTAAACTCCCGTACCGAAAAGGCAGGAGAGGAAGTGAGGATTTGGACTTTTCTTTTTAAATGAAAAGAAAAGGAAGCTTGTGAGAAATAAGAGAGTCAGATTTCTGAAAGCCCTCTGCAGTCAGCAATGTGCTGTCTCCATGTATGTAGGAGCTACTCAGAGTTGTAAAGTTTCTCAAATTGCCTCGAAATCTCCAGTAGTTAAGAATTACACTCCAGGATACTACTGTAAGTGTACAAGAAGAGAAGGATCACTGTGTAATTTTTATTTTAGTTTTTCCTTGTTGGGGACATGGAAACTGGAATGTGGCACTTAACTCCTTGAACCTGTTCTGCCTTTTCGGGAGATCGCAACCTAACTCCCTCAACCCGTCTCAGATCCTTAGACAGCTTTAACCAAGAAAGATCTATCAATCTCAGATTCAAAATGAACAATTCATATTACATCAATGATAGTTTTCAGAGCAGAGCTCAAGACTTCATAATAACCTTCATGTGAAACCACCTTTCCAAATTTCACTCTGCCTCTTTCTCCCAAAGATTATGTTTTCTCCATCCACCAATTCAACTATACAGAAGTCGCTTTTCTAAATCTGTTCTTTTTAATATTCTGGAACGTTTGATTAAATCTCCCCTTAACCTTCTGAATGCCCTGGTTTCTGTGATTGCTCCTTGTAATTTAATCACCAGAGTCAATGCATCATATCCATTAAATTCCCACCACACTCTTTCCAAAGCCAATATAGTCAAATTAATCTGGGGTGTTAGAACTGCTCATATGGTTTTGTATAGCTGTTACATAAGGTTCTCGCTGTTTGGAAAGAAGTTTGGAGGATAATTTATGATTATTTGATGGAGCTGAGTCAGAATATGTTCAAATTCCTGTGATTAAACATCCACGTGTGCAGCCAGAGCTAGCTTTTCTATAGCTACCTCAACTCAAAATGCTGTTTGCCCAAATTATTGTAAACAATTACACTGCGACAGTTCTATGCCTGAAATAGAAGTCAGCTCAGTCCTGTGTATAGTGTAAAGATCCAACCTATTCCAGGATAAAAGCAAATTTGGGCGGCACCGTGGCACAGTGGTTAGCACTGCTGCCTCACAGTGCCAGAGACTCGGGTTCAATTCCCGCCTCAGGCGACTGACTGTGTGGAGTTTGCACATTCTCCCCGTGTCTGCGTGGGTTTCCTCCGGGTGCTCCGGTTTCCTCCCACAGTCCAAAGATGTGCAGATCAGGTGAATTGGCCATGCTAAATTGCCCGTAGTGTTAGGTAAGGGGTAGATGTAGGGGTATGGGTGGGTTGCGCTTCGGCGGGGCGGTGAGGACTTGTTGGGCCGAAGGGCCTGTTTCCACACTGTAAGTAATCTAATCTAATCAAATTCTTGTAAATGTTGGAAATCTAAAGCAAACGCAATGAACGTTAGAGAAACTCAGTAGGTCTGTGGAGGGAGAAACAGAATTAACCTTTCAAGTCCAGTTTGAAGAGTCCAGCTTGAAAAGCTACCACCTTCTCTCCACAGGCACTGCTGAGTCACTCACAAGTTCCAGCTCCCATTCCAGATACAGGATCACAAATATCCCGGGAAGGCAGAAGCACTAAGGGAGTGCTGCTATGTTGAATATTCTACATTTATGATGGTATCAGAGACCCTGGTAGCCCTCTTGGGTAAAGGATCCTGCTGCAGCATTTGGAAGATGAATAGGGTGTTCTTTCGATGGCCCATTTTTCCCTGCCATGAAAATCTGGTCATTTCTATTTTTCCTGTTTGTGGGAGCTTGTTGTGTCGGCCTTCCAGTAACATGGCAGGGATACTTACCGCCCAGCGGACTGCAGAGGTACAAGAAAGCAGCTCACCACCAACTTTGAAAGGGCAATTATGAATGAGTCAATAATGTCATATCCCATGAAACCATTAATGAAGACATTAAGTTGGGGGAGGTGATGGCCAAACGGTAATATCACTTGACTGTTAATCCGGAGACCTGGGTAATGGTCTGGGGTTGCCATGACAAATTGTGGAATTGGATTTCAATAAAAATCTGGAACTCAGAGTCTAACTCAGAACCCACCTGGTTCACTAATGGCTTTTAGGGAAGGAATCTGCTGTTCTTTCTTGGGCTGGCCTACATGTGACTCCAGACCCACAGCAATGTGGTTGACTCTTAACTGCCCATTGGGCAATTAGGGATGGACAATAAATGCTGGCCTGGCCAGTGAGGCAGTCATCCCATGATGGAATTAAAAAAAAACATGGCAGTGGTGACCAGGGAGCTGGTTAGCTCAGTTGGTTATATGACTGATTTGTAGTGCAGAGTAGTGCTAACAGTGCGGGTTCAATTCCCACACCAGCTGAAGTTACCATGAAGGGCTCTCCTTCTCAAACTGTTCCCTTACTTGGGACTTGGTGATCCTCTGGTTAAACCACTACCAGGTATTCTCTCTGTGGTCTGGTAGGATCACAGTGGTGTTGCGTTTACAGCAGTGACTACAATTCAAAACAACTTAAATTTGTTCAAACAGCTTTTCAGATGTCCCACAATCAAAAGACACTTTTGATACAAAGGAAATGTGACACACCATAAAATAGAAAGTATATCCTTAATCCTGTTCAGGAACAGAGGACAATAGAAAGATGTATGGAGTTTATGCAGAACTAACGCAGTGCAGTCACTATAGCTTGGTTGGAGTACTGAATACTGTTCATATTATAGGAAGGACCTGAACATGTTGCAGGGAGTGCAGAAGGGGTTTGTGAAAAGAAATAACTGCACGGGCTGACACCCCACACCACATCTCCCTTTATTTACACATGCCCAGTACATGTGCTCTGACCAGCCGGCTCAGAGCCAATTCCTAGAGTGAAGAGACGCTCTGAATCTCCTGTTTCGATCTGTCAGCCAGGGCTCCCTGATTAGCCCTAGTTAACAGCCTCAATCAAGGATCTCATAGTCAATGAGAGCCACATGACCCAATCACTACATGAAATGCTTCCAGGAATCAGAAACTTCAGGTAGAAGGATTGATTAGAGAAGTTGTGACCTCTCTCCTTAGAGATGAGAGGACTGAGGGCAGTTTCAAAAGTCTGAGGGGTCCAGTTAGATCAAATAGGTAGAAATCTATATCCACTCATAATTGGATCAAACATCAAAAACTACAGTTTTAAAGAGTTTTGCAAAAGAAGCAAATGTGAATTGAGAGAATAAAAACCTTAAACACAGTGACTAATTAGGATATGGAACACAGTACCTGGAGATGAGATGGAAGTACTTTGAACTGAGGCATTCAAGAGGGAATCAGATGGTTATTTAACTGGAAACAGTGTGAAAGAAATGGGGTGAAGGCAGGAGTTTGGCTCAGAGTCAGAGTACAAACAGTCAGACAATCCCTACAGTGTGAAAACAGGCCTTTTGGTCCAACAAGTCCACACTGAACCTTTGAAGAGTATCCCACCCAGTCCCATTCCCCTACCCTATTATCCTATGTTTACCCCTGACCAATGCATCTAGCCTATACATTTCTGAACACTATGGGCAATTTAGCATGGCCTACAATGCACGTCTTTGGATTGTGGAAGGAAACCGGAGCACCTGGAGGAAAGCCACACAGACACGGGGAGAATGTGCATACTCCACACAAGCAGTCGCCTGAGGCTGGAATCGAACCTGGGTCCCTGATGCTGTGAGGCAGCAGTGCTAACCGCTGAGCCACCATGCTACCCCAATGGACAGAATGACCTTGAAATAACTCCAACGAGGCTGGTATCCTGTCACCAAATCACCCTTTATTTACATTTGCACAGTACACGGGTTCTGACCAGGCAGCTCAGCCAGTCCCTTAGGATGAGGAGAATCCTGGAGACTCCTGTTTCTACCTAGATTAGAGTAGTGCTGGAAAAGCACAGCAGGCCAGGTAGCATCCGAGGAGCAGGAGAATCGATGTTTCCGGCAAAAGCCCTTCATCAGGAATGAGGGAGGGACCCTCTGGGGTGGAGAGATAAATGGGAGAGGGGGGGGGGGGGGCTGGGGAGAAGGTAGCCAAGAGTACAATAGGTGGATGGGGGTGGGGGATGGAGGTGATAGGTCGGAGGGGATGTTGGAGCGGTTAGGTGGGAATGGCGAATTGCAGGTAGGACAGGTCATGGGGACGGTGCTGAGCTGGAAGGTTGGATCTGGGGTAAAGTGGGAGGAGAGGAAATAACGAAACTGGTGAAGTCCACATTGATGTCCTGGGGTTGAAGTGTTCCAAGACAGAAGATGAGGCGTTCTTCCTCCAGGCATCAGGTGGTGAGGGAGCGGCAGTGGAGGAGGCCCAGAATCTGCATGTTGCGGGTGTCCCGGAAGTGTTCCCTAAAAGCGCTTTAGGGAACAACTCTGGGACACCCGCACCAATCAGCCCCACCGGCCCATGGCCTAACATTTCAACTCCCCCTCCCACTCTGCCGAGGACATGCAGGTCCCGGGCCTCCTCCACCGCTGCTCCATAAGACCATAAGACATAGGAGTGGAAGTAAGGCCATTCGGCCCATCGAGTCCACTCTGCCATTCAATCATGGCTGCTGGGCACTTCAACTCCACTTACCCGCATTCTCCCCGTAGCACTTAATTCCCCGAGACAACAAGAACCTATCAATCTCTGCCTTGAAGACATTTAGCGTCCCGGCCTCCACTGCACTCTGTGGCAATGAATTCCACAGGCCCACCACTCTCTGATTGAAGAAATGCCTCCGCATTTCTGTTCTGAATTTACCCCCTCTAATTCTAAGGCTGTGTCCACAGGTCCTAGTCTCTTCACCTAACGGAAACAATTTCCTAGCGTCCACCCTTTCCAAGCCATGTATTATCTTGTACGTCTCTATTAAGTCTCCCCTTAATCTTCTAAACTCCAATGAATACAATCCCAAGATCCTCAGCCGTTCCTCATACGTTAGACCTACCATTTCAGGGATCATCCGTGTGAATCTCCGCTGGACACGTTCCAGAGCCAGTATGTCCTTCTTGAGGTGTGGGGACCAAAACTGGACACAGTACTCCAAATGGGGCCTAACCAGAGCTTTATAAAGTCTCAGTAGCACATTGCTGCTTTTATATTCCAACCCTCTTGAGATAAGTGACAACATCGCATTCGCTTTCTTAATCACAGACTCAACCTGCATGCTGACCTTTAGAGAATCCTCGACTAGCACTCCCAGATCCCTTTGTACTTTGGCTTTACGAATTTTCTCACCGTTTAGAAAGTAGTCTGTGCTTTTATTCTTTTTGCCAAAGTGCAAGACCTCGCATTTGTTCACGTTGAATTCCATCAGCCATTTCCTGGACCACTCTCCCAAACTGTCTAGATCCTTCTGCAGCCTCCCCACTTCCTCAGTACTACCTGCCTGTCCACCTATCTTCGTATCATCGGCAAACTTCGCTAGAATGCCCAAGTCCCTTCATCCAGATCATCAATGTATAACGCGAACAGCTGCGGCCCCAACACTGAACCCTGCGGGACACCGCTCGTCACCGGCTGCCATTCTGAAAAAGAACCTTTTATCCCAACTCTCTGCCTTCTGTTAGACAGCCAATCCTCAATCCATCCCAGTAGCTCACCTTGAACACCATGGGCCCTCACCTTGCTCAGCAGCCTCCCGTGTGGCACCTTATCAAAGGCCTTTTGGAAGTCTAGATAGACCACATCCACTGGGTTTCCCTGGTCTAACCTACTTGTCACCTCTTCAAAGAATACCAACAGGTTTGTCAGGCATGACCTCCCCTTACTAAATCCATGTTGACTTGTTCTAATCAGACTCTGCGCTTCTAAGAATTTAGAAACCTCATCCTTAATGATGGATTCTAGAATTTTACCAACAACCGAGGTTAGGCTAATTGGTCTATAATTTTCCATCTTTTGTCTTGATCCTTTCTTGAACAATGGGGTTACAACCACGATCTTCCAATCATCTGGGACTTTCCGTGACTCCAGTGACTCTTGAAAGATCTCAACCAATGCCTCCACTATATCCTCAGCCACCTCTCTCAGAACTCTAGGATGTATCCCATCGGGGCCAGGAGATTTATCAATTTTAAGACTTTTTAGCTTTTCTAGCACTATCTCTTTTGTAATGACAACCATACTCAACTCAGCCTCCTGACTCCCTTTAATTGTTGGGATATTACTCCTGTCTTCCACTGTGAAAACTGATGCAAAGTACTTGTTAAGTTCTCCTGCTATTTCCTTATCTCCCATCACTAGGCTTCCAGCATCATTTTGAAGTGGCCCAATGTCTACTTTTGTCTGTCGTTTGTTTCTTATGTATTGAAAGAAACTTTTACTATCATTTCTAATATTACTGGCTAGCCTACCTTCATATTTGATCCTCTCCTTTCTTATTACTCTCTTTGTTATCCTCTGTTTGTTTTGTAGTTTTGGTGCTCCCTCACCACCCAACGCCTGGAGGAAGAAAGCTCATCTTCTGCCTCGGAACACTGCAACCTCAGATTGAACCCATACTGTTGGCTTTTGCCCGAAACATTGATTTGCCTGCTCCTCGAATGCTGTCTGACCTGCTGTGCTTTTCCAGCACCAGTCTAATCTAGACTCTGATCTCCAGCATCTGCAGGCCTCACTTTTGCCCTGTTTCTATCTGTCAGCCAGGACGCTCTGAGCCAGGTTAACATCCCCAATCAGGAATCTCATAGTCAATGAGATCCACTTGGCCCTAGTCTCAAAAGCAACATCCCTCCTGTCCTAATTCAGGGGATCTAGGCCTGTTCTTTTTCTTGAAGCTTTTCCTGCAATGCTTTCAACCCAAATCCGAATCCTCTGGTCCAGACTCTGACATGCGTACTGGAGTGAAGTTTCCTCCTCTTCTTCTGGCAGTAATGATATTGTGGCTGCATCTATTTTGGACCCGGGGGAGGTTTCTTCAACACTAGACAGAGAGGGAGAACCCATGGTTTGTGACAGGGCCTTCAAGCTGTCTGAAGTGACTGCGTATGTTTGGCACCAGCCCTGTTTGTGCAGTAACAGCTTTCAGGTAATCCACGTGTTTGTTTAGGATGTGTCACCTACCTGAGATCTTGAATTATAGAACCCCCTACAGTGTCCAAAAGGTCCACATCGACCCTCCGACGAATAACCCACCCAAACCCATTCCCCTATTACTCTACCTTTCCCCTGGACTAATGCACCTAACCTACACATCACTGAACACTGTGGGCAATTTAGCATGGCCAACCCACCTAACCTGTACATCCTTGGACTGTGGGAGTAAACTGGAGCACCCAGAGGAAACCCACGCAGACACACAGAGAATGTGCAAACTCCACACAGACTGTTGCCCGAGGCTGGAATTGAACCCGGGTCCCGGGCGCCATGAGACAGTGCTAACCACTGAGGCAGTGCTAACCACTGTGCCACTGAACTTTGGAAGTTACGGGACCTGACCTCACATCTGGTTAAAAAGTCACTTAGTTCTAATGGAGGTCGATACCAGCACAACAATTTCAGTGATTGCAGAACCAGTCTGTTACAAAATTGGGTCTGGAATCTAATCCTTAAGTTTGTGCAAGACCTTGGCTAGACTGAAAACCTAGACCAAGAAATCTTTCCTGATTAAGGGTACAACTTCAGTTATAGTCTCGAATGAGAAGCAACTAGCTTAGTTACCACTGATTGTGGTAAAAGGCTTGGATGAAATTGGTTGCGAGAGATTCACCTCGGCCTCTTTGCGTCAGTCTCAACTTGTACCCACACAGGGTCATTTCCATGGCTCCGGCACTAAACTTTATCCCCTGAATAAAAAATCTCTCTCACTTGGAAAAGAGACATAGATGGCATTGGTGTTCCTGTGGCCATTTCAACCTCCAACCCCCCACCCAGGAAAGCCAGGTTTAACCTGGTGCGTAGTCTTCTGCCCATCAGTAACTCTGCTGGAGGTATCCCTGTTGCTGCGTGAAGGGTGGTCCTATAATCAAACAGGAATTGGGGCAGTTTGGTATTGAGTGAAGCTGCATGATGTATCTTTAAGCCTGCCTTCAATGTTTCGATTGCTCTTTCCACCAGACCATTGGATGGCAGCTGTACTTTTAAGCTAAATACCATTCAACTTTAGGATATATTCAAATTCCCTGCTGGTAAATAACATTTCATGTTCTATGTGTCACAAACAATGCTCAAAGCTTTTCAATTGTCATGGAACCCCGACAGTGTGGAAGCAGGTTATTCGGCCCATCAAGTCCACACCAATCCCCCGAAGACCATTCCATGCAGACCCACCCTCCTGTCCTATAACCTGCATTTCCCATGAATGATCCACCTAGCCTGCACATCTCTGGATACTATGGGCAACTTAGCATGGCCAACCCATCTAACTTGCATATCATTGGACTGTGGGAGGAACCCAGAGGAAAACTACGCAGACACAGGGAAAATGTACATACACCACACAGACAGACAGTCGCCCGAGGCTGGAATCGAACCCAGGTCCCTGGAACTGTGAGGCGGCAGTGCTAACCACTTCCAGCATCCCTGACCAATACACGCATCCAACCACATTGAATGGGTATCCACATTGACCAAGAACATTGAGCCCATAGTTCATAAAGGATCAGCATAGTTGACATGTACTGAGTGCAGGGTTTACCTGGCCATTCCCACAAATGTGGGGTAGTCGCTGGTGGTAATTTTTGTTCTTGATGGGACTCTGGGCACTGTCCCACACATGCAGCTATGTCTGCATCCAATCCGAGCCACCAAACACAGCATCTTGCCAACTCTTTCCTTTTGGAAACCCTTGCTGGAGTTCAGACAGTATCTGACGGGTGATCTTTACTTGGGACAATCACTCTTGCTCCCTAATACTAATACGCCGTCCTCTACTGTGATCTGATCTCGCCAGGTCCAGAAAGGTTTCAGCATCTGGTGCCTCAGGGAAGGTCAGGCTTCCAATAGCTGAAAATGCTGCGGGTCAGCAAGCTGCCAGAAGAATCCCTCGTACTGTCATGGAATGAGGCCTAAGAGCTTTGTTACTTAGTTCAGGTCCAGTGGGTCTCTGTTATTGTCTCAAGCCCACACAATGGCAGCAACTACAATGACTTGCTGGCCCAGATCCTGAAGAAAATGTTCACCAATTGGCTGAGGCTTGGCTTTGTTTTGGGGTTTTGCTATGGGCTGACCCTGCTCTCAGGAAAAAATCCCATATTCCCAATTCCTCCGCCTCCGCCGTATCTGCTTCCAGGAAAAACCACCACAGAACACACCAGAGACCGCAATTTCCCTTCCCACGTGGTTAAAGATGCCCTCCAATGCATCTCGTCCACATCCCGCACCTCCGCCCTCAGACCTCACCCCTCCAACCGTAACAAGGACAGAACGCCCCTGATGCTCACCTTCCACCCTACCAACCTTCGCGTAAACCAAATCATCCGCCGACATTTCTGCCACCTCCAAACAGACCCCACTACCAGGGATATATTTCCCTCCCCACCCCTTTCCGCCTTCCGCAAAGACCGTTCCCTCCGCAACTACCTGGTCAGGTCCACGCCCCCAAACAACCCACCCTCCAATCCTGGCACTTTCCCCTGCCACCGCAGGAACTGTAAAACCTACGCCCACACCTCCTCCCTCACCTCTATCCAAGGCCCTAAAGGAGCCTTCCACATCCATCAAAGTTTTACTTGCACATCCACTAATATCATTTATTACATCCGTTGTTCCCGATACGGTCTCCTCTACATTGGGGACACTGGGCGCCTCCTAGCAGAGCGCTTTAGGGAACATCTCCGGGACACCCGCACCAATCAACCACACTGCCCTGTGGCCCAACATTTCAACTCCCCCTCCCACTCTGCCGAGGACATGGAGGTCCTGGGCTTCCTTCACCGCCACTCCCTCACCACCAGACGCCTGGAGGAAGAACGCCTCATCTTCCGCCTCGGAACACTTCAACCCCAGGGCATCAATGTGGTCTTCAACAGTTTCCTCAATTCCCCTTCCCCCACCTCACCCTAGTTCTAAACTTCCAGCTCAATAACTGTCCCCATGACTTGTCCGGACTTGTCCTACCTGCCTATCTCCTTTTCCACCTATCCACTCCACCCTCTCCTCCTTGACCTATCACCTTCATCCCCTCCCCCACTCACCCATTGTACTCTATGGTACTTTCTCCCCACCCCACCCTCCTCTAGCTTATCTCTCCACGCTTCAGGGTCACTGCCTTTATTCCTGATGAAGGGCTTTTGCCCGAAACGTCGATTTCGAAGCTACTTGGATGCTGCCTGAACTGCTGTGCTCTTCCAGCACCACTAATCCAGAACCTAGAGTCCCTGTGTTCAGGTTGTGTCCTGAGTGAGACTATGCAATTGCTTTCACTCAAGTGGTGATCCTCAAGCTCAGTCAGACTGGCGAGGGTGACCACTTCCATCAGAATACCCTACACCTTGTACACACCATTTGCTGCATTTCCCATTGACAATGCCAGTTGTAATGTCTGTTCGAATTCTAGCTGGGCTTTGACCAGTAGGCACTTTGCATGGTTACATCATTAATCGTACATATCATATAGCCTCTTAGCATCTCATTAACAGTTAAACCAAAATCACACACATCTTAACTTGGTCAAATGTCCCAAGATGGATTCCTCAAGTTCTCAAATTAAAACTGATATCATGTCAGAATTAGGGGATGTTTGGGGTCATAATATTCCTTAACTAAATCCATCAGCTCTTGAGAAGTTTTAGCATCTGGTGCCTTATGGAGTTAGTGTCCTAACAACCGAAAAAGCTGCGGGTCCATAAGCTGTCAGGAGAATGACCTCTTGCTTTTCATCTGCCCGGAAGAAAATAGCACATTCTTTCCACATGCTGGGCCCAGCCTTCAACAGAAGGATCAAACAAGTCAAGCTTCCCAAATGAAGGGCATGATACCAGAAATGCTTACCCCAACTCAATGGTGACTGTTGCAAGCAAATGCCTTCAGGTGTGTGCTCTCCCCACCTCACCCCTGAAATAACTCCAAGGAGATAGGTATCTGATCACCAAGTCACCCTTTGTTTACATGTGCATATATGGGCTCTGACCAGACTCTCTGAATCTCCTGTTTCAATCCGTCAGCCAGGGCTCCCACATTGGCCCTGGTTAACAGGCCCACTCAAGGATCTCATGGTCAATGAGATTCACCTGGCCTTCGGTCCAATCACTACGGACCTCCTGTACTGTACAAATTACGTAGTTCTCGAAGCCTCTCTATTTGCTAGGGAATGTGATGAGCAGATCCAAACAAAATCTGCCTGTACTGCTTCAGCTGGCCACTGGTGAGCACCATTTTGCTCTAATCAGTTCAAATCATTTTTGTCAAATTATAGGCTTTATCAGCCCCAAGGGGTTAAAGTAATTCCACATAGACCTTTTCCAACGAGCAGCCCAAGGAGACTCTTACCTCATAGCCGACACTGTAACCCAAAGCAAAACCTGACCAGCAGCTGCACTAAAAGGGTTCTCCAAGAAGGACTGCCCTCTCTAATCCTTTAATGTGTGAAAAGAAGCAGTTTAAATAGATTTCGTAACCTTAGCTATGAGAGTGCACTTCTTTTTGAATAATAAAATCTTAATTAGAGAACAGGGTGGAGGAGTTTTTGAGGTGTTGAAAGCAGGAAGTTGCCCAAAGGTTTACAACTTCTGGTGGGTTTTCTGTGTCAAAATCCATGCAATTTAACACCTTGCTGTTTTACAAACCCATAGGATTTTCATGGGGGGGTAATAAGAAGCTAGTTTTTTTCAACAGAGGGCTTCACTTTTCACATATTTTCCACAATCATCGCAACCCCACATCCAAACTGTTTCAGTCCAAAAGTGAGAATGTGAAGGTGGCATTACAATCAGATCATTCAAGGTATCCTTGAATAGCAAGACTGACTTGAGAGACCAAGTGGCTGCGCCAACTCCTGAATCCGACGTTTCTCGGTTGGGAGTCAATCTTTGAACCCAGGTCCACATTTCCTCTCTGACTTGCTCCCTATTTCTTCATTTCATCCAGAGTTTAATCCTTTCTTCTTTCGAAAACATTGACGCTCACGATATATCATTTATACTGATTTTAAAAATAAATACAGAACAGGAGGAGGAGGCTTAACATGGCTGTACTAGAGACTGTATCCGTGTCTCTCAAAACTTTATCGCTATGATCCCATTTCAAAGCTTGAAAATTGTCACAAGCCCTCTGTGAGGAAATGTGAAAGTAGGGGGTAGAGGAACAGAAGACTGTGACTGTAGGGGTTATAGGAACAAAAGACAGTGAGAGTAGGGGGGTGGGGGATGGGACAGACAACTTTGAGCATAGGGGTGGGGGAGACAGAATGCTGTGAGAGTAGGGGGTGGGGGAGACAAAATGCTGTGAGAGTAGGGGGTGGGGGAGACAAAATGCTGAGAGAGTAGGGGATGGGGGAGACAGAAGAGTGTGAGAGAAGAGGGTGGGGGGGACAGACGACTGTGAGAGTATGGGGTGGGGGGGACAGAATGCTGTGAGAGTAGGGGGTGGGGGGGACAGAAGGCTGTGAGAGTCGAGGGTGGGGGGACAGAAGATTGTGTGAGTAGTGGGTGGGGGAACAGAAGACTGTGAGAGTAGGGGGTGAGGTGACAGAAGATTGTGAGAGTAGGGGGTGGGGGAACAGAAGACTGTGAGAGTAGGGGGTGCGGGGGGGGGCAGAAGAGTGTGGGAGTAGGGGGTGAGGAAACAGTCACTATTGTTGCCCCTGACCCTATGATCCCAAGTTGTCACGTCCACCTTCCCAGGAAGCCCCTATTTCCCCCTTGGGAAGTCTTGTGTTGATTAGTTATGGAGGAAACCCAGTGGTAGTAGTCAGTGGTAATGCTCAGGGAATCTGTGTTCAATCCCCATCACAACCACTGGCAAATTCAATAACTACATCTGGAATATGAAACCTGTCGATATAGCACACAAAATCACACTTTTCACTGTATCTCGTCACATGTGACAATAAATCAAACTCAACCTGAACTCAGTAATGGCGGCCATGACATTAATTGTTGTAAAAGCCCATTTGTTTCACTAAAGCCTTTTAGGGAGAGCATCTGAAATAAACACAGAGAGTGCTGGAGAACCTCAACAGGTCTGTGTTCTCTCTGTCTATCTCTCCCTCTCTCCACAAATTATGTCAGACCATCAGTGAGGCAACTGTTAGAGTACTGTGTACAATTCTGGTCATCCTTCGAGACAAAGGACGTTGTGAAATGTGAAAGTGTTCAGGAAATATTTACAAGGATGTTGCTAGGGTTGGAGGGTTTGAACTACAGGGAGAGGCTGAATTGTCTGGGGTTGTTTTCCCTGGAGCGTCGGAGACTGAGGGGTGACCCAATAGAGGTTTGTAAACTCATCAGGGGCATGGATAGGATAAATAGACAAGATATTTTTCACAAAGTCAGGGAGTCCAAAACTAGAAGGCAGAGTTTTAAGGTGAGAAGGGAAAGAGTTAAAAAGGGAATCTTTTTCACTCAGAGGATGGTTGCGTGTATGGAATGAGCTGTCAATGGAAGTGGTGGAGGCTGGTACAATTACAACATTTAAAAGGCAGCTGAGTGGATATTTGAATAGGAAAGGTTTGGAGGGATATGGGCAAAGGGCTGGTAAATGGGTTGGAATTAAGTTGGAACGTCTGATAGGCATGGATGAGTTGAACCGAAGGGTCTGTTTCCATGCTGTATCACTTGATGACTCCTTGGGCTGCTGAGTTACTCTAGCGACCTTTGTGTTCGACCCTGCTATCCTTACCCAGTTTAGCCCAGATGTGACTCCAGACCCATAGTAATGCATTCAATTCTTTACTGAAATTAGGGATCGGCAACAAATGTTGACATTCAGAAATGTGGCCAACGTGATACCAGGAACAGCTCACCACCATCAATGAGATGGATGACTCATGCTTGTGCTTTTAGTGGGAGTGATTGAAGGACGTTGGTCCAGATACAGGCATCAAAACCCTGTGCTATTTTTTCCAGCTTTTCCAATGTCATTCACCTGAAGAAACTAGGATTTCCAACTTGCCAGGGTTAAAGAGTAATCTCACAGACATTGCTACATAAATGTAGGGAAGATAAATCCTCAAAACATGCTTGAAAGCAATTTCGTTATCCTGCTAATTTGACAGCACTGAAAAGTTGAAGGAAATCATTCGAGCTGCTCTTGGACAACTCATTTGAGAGTTTTCACCAGGAGTAGGAGGTTCAATCCTTCGTATGTTCTAACTCAGCAGAATGAAGCTCTGTTCCTGTCCATCCATCATGGGAAATTATAAGAGATTATCAACAGTGATTTACTGCAAACCAATGAAGCCTGAGTAAACGGTTACAGGAAATAAGTTATTCACTAAACGGGAACAAGCTGACAGCCCCAGTGGGAGTTTTCTGTTAAACGCTATTAAAATGCAGCCTCTGGACATGTCGGGAGAAGCTTTCATCAGCTCTGGGAAAATTGTTTGGGGAGAGCGGGAGCTCACAGTTGAATTTCTGACAGACTTTCCCAGTGACAAGTCGGAGAGGAAAGTTTAAGCTCTTTGTTCAATTAGAGAGGGGTGTGTGAAACCCAATGGAATAGTGGTACCAGCTTCTGACTTCCTGTTGGACCTGGTCACCTCCCCATTTGAAGACCGGTTCCCCTCCTGACTCATCCCCGTGACCTGTATTTAATGATGGAGCCTCAGTGGAGAACGGGACGCTCATACCTGACGTGACTCCCTGTCCACAAACCCCTCCACTGAGTGTGTCAGTACAGCTGTAGGACTGCTGCTCAATTGGTAGGACTCTTTGCTTTTTGAGTCAAAAGGATGTGGGTTCACCTCACTGCAGAAACTTGAGCCAGAAGTTCCATCCTTTTTGGAGGCACTATCCCCACTTGTCATTACCCACACAGGAAACTTTGGAGGAAGAACACTCCTGAATTAATTCAAAGTGGTCACCAAAACTTCATTGCTATGTTGGAGATAAAATATTGATTGATGGTGCTTTTGTTTTCATTCGAGGGATGATGATGTTATTGGCTGGACCATCATTTACTGCCAATTCCTGATTACCCAGAGGACAGTTAAGTGGTAAGCACATTTCTGTGAGTCAGGATGGCAGCTTCTGCCCCTAAAGGACATTACTGAGCCAGATGTTTTTTTTTCCTGACAGTCGTTTCGTGATCATCATTAGGCTCTTAAATCCAGATTTTTACTGGATTTTGACCATGGTGGGATTTGAACCCAGCTCCCTGGAACATTACCAGAGTCTCTAGATTAACAGCCCAGCGATAATACCACAAGGCCAGGTGCCTTATTTTTTTTTTGCGTAGTTATGGTTTTTGCTTTTAGAATGCCCCCACAGTGCATGAAGCTGAAGGAGGTTGATCTCATCTGGGAAGGCATTAAGGTAGACTGCACCCCCCCCCCCTGCCACCCATCCCTCACCCACAGCTGAGCCGCCAACAGCATCTATCACCTAGACTTGCAACTGGGAAACACAATCTGAAACAAAAACCGAAATTGCTGGGGAAACTCAGCAGGTCAGGCAGCAACAGTGGAGAGAAAGCAGAGTTAACGTTTCAGGTCCAGTGACCCTTTTCACAACACAACTGCAGCTGGGCATGGCTCCCTGGCATTATCAATGAGAGCCACTGACAAGTTCCACAGAGAGAAATTACAGAACATTGCCACTTCCTGCAGGGAACTACCTTTGGAGGAGGGCATCACTGCAAATAGTGTTTGGGGTCACCTGCCAACTCAAAAAGTAAGGTGCCCCTCTGCTCATTCATACAACATTCATATGAACCCAAAGAACCAAAAAGCAGCCTCTCATTGAGGATCAAAACCAATGTGTAGGCCCTAGCCTCAAAGGCTAATTCCCTCAGTCAGAGAGATGGTCAGCCAAGTCGGAAAAGATCTTTAATGAGCCTGGAGCAACTTTGCAATGATGTCACAGAGCTGCTCCTCACTGACTATAAATAACAGAATTTTGGTGAAGTTGGAGGAGAGAGAGAGACGCACAGGCAGACAGACACAGGGATAGGTTGAAGTCTGCAGCACAGCTGGATGAATAGGGAATGCTCCACACACCTGCTACGTTTATCCAGCATGCTGTGTCTTTGTTGTGGACAGGCTGTATTAGGTGCCCCTAGTTTCAGTAAACATGTCAATGCCGTGATCAATCAGGGAGTAGGTGCAACTCTGTTCCAAGAAGATGAGTCGAGCATGGTGAGGCCAGTGGGATACTTTTCCACAAAGATAAATCCACATCAAAAGAGATTGTCTCGAGTGGAAACAGAAACCCTGGCACTGCTCTGAAACAGTTTGATGTATTTGTCTGTCATGTGTACTTTCTTTCCAAAGTAAATCTCCGCAGAGAGAAATCCATTTTTGTTTGTCTTTACTTGTTGCGTGAGAGAGTGTATATGTGTGTCTGTGTGTGTGCATGTGTGTGTCGGAGAGACAGTGTGGTCTGTGTGCAGTACGTGGTGTATGTATCTGTGTTAGGTGTATGTGTCTGCATGTCTGGCATGTGATTATGTGTGTGTGTGTTGTGGGCGTGTGTGAGCATGTGTGTCATGTGTTTTTGGGCATGTGATTGTGGCATGTGTGATTGTGATGTGTAAGAGAATGTGTAGCGTGTGTATGAGACAGTGAGGGGGTGTGTGGGTTTCCTTGTGGGTTTTTAGTTATTTAAAGAGATAAACACTTACATTGTCACATTACAAACTGTTTTCTACCTAATTCTGCATCTTCACTGAATAGGTTTTGTTTAAAATGCTGCAATAATTAAAGCAGTCCAGTTGGAAGATCTCTTTTCTAAGTCTAATGTCAAGAAAGCATATGAATGGCCAGGTGAGGACCTGGATAAAATAATTAAAATTAATAGCAGGAGTAGGCCATTTGGTCCTTTGAGTCTACTCCACCATTCATTATGGCAGCATGGTGGCTCAGTGATTAGCACTGCTGCCTCACAGCGCCAGGGACCCAGGTTCAAATCCTCCTACAGTCCAAAGATGTGCAGGTTAGGGTGAATTGGCTGTGCTAAATCACCCATAGTGTTCAGGAATGTGTAGGTTAGGTGCATTAGTCAGAGAGAACATGGGTCTGGGTGGAATACTCTTCAGAGGGTCAGTGTGGACTTATTGGGCTGAATGGCCTGTTTCCACACTGTAAGGATGCTATGGTGATTATCTGACTCAATAGCCCATTCCTGCTTTTCCCACAAATCCTTTAGCCTAAGTTTTACTTTCAACTCCTTCTTGAAATCATAAAATGTCTTCATGCCTTCTGTGGTAGTGAATCCCAGAGGCCAACCACTCTCTGGGGTTTCTTGACTCACCCCCAGCATCGGAACATCCACCCTGTATCTATCCTGTCGAGTCCTGTTGGAGTTTTACAGGTCTCTATGAGATCCCCCCCCTTCCGATTCTTCAGAACTCCAGTGAATATAACCCTAACCAATTTAACCACTCCTCATATGTCAGTCCTGCCAACCCAGGGATCAGTCTGGTAAACCTTAAGTTTGTATTGCGACCTATGCAGTAGTTGAATTGAGGAGAGGGTCAGTGCACTCCCCACATCTCAGTTTGAGTGCAATCATGTGTGCCAACCTAATTGGCCAAGAATGTATTTTGTGGACAGCAATCCAAGTCTTGGTGAATGTAGCCAGTGTTCCCTGCCCGTGACCCTTGTCCTTATTAACTGCCATCATAAACATCAAACCTGGGTCCAATATTCTTCGGCGATGATTGGAACCAGGCCTGAGCTGGACAAGGGGAAAGAAACAGCAGGAGAGAGGATTTAACACATGTTCACGAGGAAAAACCCCTAAATTTGACAATAATTTAAAATAATGAAAAAGAAACAAGGTCACACGATTGCTGTGGACATTTCCTGTCCATATTGTCAATGCACAGATTGTTCGACTCAAATCAGCTCTACTGCCGTCTCCTGACTCATTTGTCACTGACTTTAGCATTGCTACCTCCAAATGTTTATGAAGGAAATATTTTCAAGCATTGAGAACGTGTTTGCATTTGTATAGCACCTTTCACAACCTCAGCGTCTCCCAACCACGAAGCATTTCCAAAGCACGCCGTAATGCTAGAAACGTGACAGCCCATTGGCCCAGAGTAAGGTCCCACAAAGTGATAAATGACCCACGTTAGTCAGGACGCCTGGGAGATCTGCTCAGCTCTTCTCATGCCGATGGGCCTTAACTTGCACCTTAAGTGTCAGAAAGTGACTCATTTTAAGGCTCAGGCAGTTTTAAAGGCAGCTACATTTGCTCAGCATTTCACTGAAGTGTCAGCCCCAGATTAATACACTTCAGCGCCTGGAGTGCAGCTTGAACTGCTGACCTTCTGACTTACAGGGGGTGAGTGCCATTGCTGAACCAAAGCTGCCACTTTAGCTAGCTAATCCCATACGATGCTGCAATTCACTCAGCGTTGACACTCACTGGTATTGAGGTATTCCATATTTTAGCACATCTTCATCCATGTCACATCCGTTTTAAATGTTCGCTGTTGATCTTGCACCACGTGGTATCTCAATCATGGCTGAGTCGATAATGCACCCTCAGTTAAAATGGATGTGAGTTCAAATGTTGCTCTAGAGACAAGAGCACAAAAGGCTTTCACACTGGGATCACACTCTCAGAGGCACTGTCTTTCATAGCAGACAGTTAAACTGAGGCATTGAACCCAAAATCGCTGAAAATCTCAACAGATTTGGCAGCCACCCATGGAGAGAAATCAGAGTTTAACGTTTCGGGTCCAGTGAATCATCAACGGTGGTTTCTCTCCACTGATGCAGCCAGACCTGAATTAAACTCCATCTGCCACTTCTCAACCCATTGGCCCATCTGGTCCAGATCCTGTTGTTATCTGAGGTAACCCTCTTCGCTGTCCACTACACCTCCAATTTTGGTGTCATCTGCAAACTTACTAACTGTACCTCTTATGCTCATATCCAAATCATTTATATAAATGACAAAAAGTAATGACAAAAACTAGGCAACAATCCTTGTGGCACTCCACTGGTCACAGGCCTCCAGTCTGAAAAACAACCCTCCACCACCACCCTCTGTCTTCTACCTTTGAGCCAGTTCTGTATCCAAATGGCTAGTTCTCCCTGTATTCCATGAGATCTAGCCTTGCTAATCAATCTCCCATGGGGAACCTTGTCGAATGCCTTATTAAAGTCCATATAGATCACATCTACTGCTCTGCCCTCATCAATCTTCTTTCTTACTTCTTCAAAAAACTCAATCAAGTTTGTGAGACATGATTTCCCACGCACAAAGCCATGTTGACTATCCCTAATCAGTCCTTGCCTTTCTAAATATATGTACATCCTATCCCTCAGGATTCCCTCCAATAACCTGCCCACCACCGACATCAGGTACACTGGTTTATAGTTCCCTGGCTTTTCCTTACCACCCTTCTGAAACAGTGGCACCACGTTAGCCAACCTCCAGTCTTCTGGCACCTCACCTGTGACTATCAATGATACAAATATCTCATCAAGAGGCCCAGCAATCACTCTCTAGCTTCCCACAGAGTTCTAGAGTACACCTGATCAGGTCCTGGGGATTTATCCCCTTTTTTGTGTTTCAAGATATCCAGCACTTCCTCCTCTGTAATATGGACATTTTTCAAGGTGTCACCATCTATTTCCCTACATTTGAAATCTTCCATGTCCAGGCTGACCAAATTTCCTAAACTAAACTTATATTTGGCCCATTTCCCTCTGAACTTTTCCTATTCAGGTAGCTGTCCAAATGTCTTTTAAATGTTGTAATTGTACCTGTATCTACCACTTCCTCTGGCAGTCCATTTCCACATCTGAACCACCCACTGTGTGAAAATGTTGCCCTCATGTCCCTTTTAAATCTTTCTCCGCTCACCTTAAAAATATGTTTCCCAGTTTTGAACTCTCCAACCCTCGGGAAAAGAGCTTTGCTAGTCACCCTATCTATCCTTATCATGATTTTATAAACCTCTGTAAGGTCACCCTTCAAACTCCTACGCTCCAATGAAAAATGTCCCAGTTTGATTGATTGATTGATTTATTATTTGTCATATGTACCTAGATACAGTGAAATGTGTTGTTTTGCATGCTATACATCAGGGTAGCAGAACAGAGTGCAGAATACAGTGTTACAGCTGCAGAAAAGGTGAGAGAGAGAGAGAGAGAGAGAGATCAGAATTAACATTTGAGAGGTCAGTTCAAAAGTCTGATAAAAACGTGGAAGAAGCTCTTTTGAATTTCCAGCCTCCCCTTAGAACTCCAACCCTCCAGCCCTGGTAACATGCTTGTAAATCTTTTCTGCGCCCTCTCCAATTTAATAATGTCCTTCCTATCGCAGGGCGACAGAACTATACACAGTATTAATTGCCTGTAAAATACATTGAGATGCCTTGACATTGTGAAAAGTTCCCTGTAGATACCAGCATTTCTTTATGACAAAACTTGTAGTGAGTGATACATAATTTTAAAAAACTCATTCATCGAATGTTGGCATCGCGCCAAGGAACTGCTGTGCCAAGTTGGTGGTGAACTGCTTTATGGAGCCATTGCAGTCCATATGTTTGCTGTAGGGGCATGCACAGTGCTGCTAGGGAGGGAGTTCCAACAGGAAGGCACCAAGTCAGGATTGTGAGTCGCTGGGAGGGGAACATGTAGTTGCTGGTCCTTCCGTGTATCTGCTGAGCTTGTCCTTCTAGCTGATAAAGATCACTGGCGTCTGGGCCGGTGTTACCGAAGGAGCCTTGGTGAAATATTTGTTTGAAACCGTTTACTTATTGTGAGGCGATAAATTCACTGCCAGCAGTTGAGGGGAGACTCGAAAGTCTGTGTGTTCAGGTGCAATTCCTAAATTAGAGCAACTTGTCTGTCTAGACACAGTGTTTGGGGCCAAGTGAGACTGAGGGAAATCGGTCTGAATTCCAGAGAAGGGAGTGGAGCCTTGTGGCTTTAACAAAACTGAGCAGATTGAGTGGGCGTGGGTGTTAACTTTCAAGGAAGGTTTTTTTTTGTATCAGGTTGAAACATTCTAGGACAGTCCCAGATGGATAGGTGCACTTTCCCCTGTTCAGCTGGGCACATGTATCATAATTGCATTGACTTTCGGACTAAAACAAAGAGTCAGTGACAAATATACTTTAGATGCAAGACAGACCCAATGGAAACAGAAAAATGTTTTAATGTTCCACAGAACACAAAGCAGTTGCAGAAAGTGAGCCCTCTCCGAAACCACTGTAGTCCATAGGTCTCACGAACACCTTCTAACATAGCATGGAGTGATAACTGCTCTTCCCAGGAGTGAAAGAAGCTGTAGAGAGTTGTGAAAACAGCCCAGTCCATCACACAAATCAGCCTCACATCCATTGGCTCCACCTATACTTCTCGCTGCCACAGGAGAGCAACCAACAGAATCAAAGACCCCTCCCAAAGCCGGTTATAACCTCTTCCAACCTTTTCCATTGGTCAGAAGATACAAAGGTTTGTATGCACGTATGAACAGTTTCAAGAACCTCTTCTTCCCTGCTATTACCAGACTTCTGAATGAACCTCTTTAATATTAATCTTGATCACTCTCTGTGTCTCCTCCAGCACAGTGGTTCAGTGGTTAGCACAGCTGCCTCCTAGCACCAGGGGCCCAGGTTCGAATCCATCCTTGGGCGACTGGCTGTGTGGAGTTTGTACATTCTACACATGTCTGTACAGGTTTCTTCTGGGTACTCCAGTTTCTTCTCACAGTCCAAAAGATGTGCAGGTTCAGGGGAATTGCCCATGGTGTCCAAGAGCATGTAGTTTAGATTCCCTATAGTATAGAAACAGGCCCTTTGGCCCAACAAGTCCATACCGACCCTTTAAAGAGTAACCCATTCCCCTACATTTTACAACTGACTAATGCATTCTAACCTACACATCCCTGAACACTATGGGCAATCTAGCATCGCCAATTCACCCTAAGCTGCACATCTTTGGACTGTGGGATGAAACCAGAGCACCCAGAATTCAACCCACACAGCCACAGGGAGAACATGCAAACTTCACACAGACAGACGCCCAGGACTGGAATCGAACCTGGGTCCCTGGCGCTGTGAGGCAGCAGTATTAACCCCTGAGCCACCATGCACCCTAGGTTAGGTGGGTCAGCCATGGAAAAGACAGAGAGGTCTGGGTCTGGGTGGAATATTCCCAGGAAGGTCGGTGTGGACTCAGTTGGCCAAGCAGCCTGCTTCCATACTGTAGGGAGTCTCTGATTCTCAGCAGCTGTGTTTTTCACTCTCTTTTGTTACCCTGATGCACTTGTACAGTATGATTTGCTTGTAAACTACGTAAGACAACACCTTTCACTTTACCTTGGTACACGTGGCAGCAATGAATTAAATCAAATCAATTCTTTCTCAAAGGCAGTCAGGTGGCAAATGGCAAATGATAATCTCTAATGTTGCTCAAACCTCATAAACAAATAAATGAAAAGGGCATGGTGGCAGAGTGGTTAGAAGTACTGCCTCACAGCGTCAGAGACCCGGGTTCAATTCCCACCTCAGGCAACTGTCTGTGTGGAGTTTGCACATTCTCCTCGTGTCTGCGTGGGTTTCCTCCGGGTGCTCCGGTTTCCTCCCACAGTCCAAAGATGTGCAGGGTTAGGTGAATTGGCCATGCTAAATTGCCCATAATGTTAGGTGAAGGGGTAAATATAGGGGAATGGGTCTGGGTGGGTTGGTCTTTGGAGGGTCGGTGTGGACTTGTTGGGCTGAAGGGCCTGTTTCCACACTGTAAGTAATCTAATCACATGCACAAGGCTGGTAAATAATAAACAGTTTTGACTAAGTGACTGGTGACACAGTTCAAACTGCAAGGTTACGCACTTTGGCAGGTGGAGGAGCTGAATATTAATCCAATGGGGACTTACTGCAGAGAGCTGTAGCACAGAGGGAGTCTTCATGCACGAATCACAAAAAGCTAGCTTCTGATTCTTGCTATGTGAATATTTGACACTCTTTCTCAAACATTACCATAGTGACTACAATCTATTGCTGTAGCACACTGTGGAGAAAGTGAGGACTGCAGATGCTGGAGATCACAGTCGAGAGTGTGGTGCTGGAAAAGCACAGCAGGTCAGACAGCATCCGAGGAGCAGGAGAATCACGTTTCAGGGATAAGCTCTTCGTCAGGAATTGCTTTCTGAAACGTTGACTCTCCTGCTCCTCGGATGCTGCCTGACCTGCTGTACCTTTCCAGCACCACACTCTCAACTGTAACACACTGTGGGTCTTCTTAGGTCATTCTAACGTTCATCAACTGTTCCCAGTACCAGAAGGGTTTTGGTTATGTAGATTTAAGGTAGCTGGCCAGAACAAAAGGCATTATGATTCCTAGGATTTTTACACCACAATGGGGAGGCCATTCAGCCCATCATGCAAGAGCAGATCGTTTTGCCCCACTGATGAGAATATGAAGAAAATAAAAACTGAAAGATCTGCAGATGCTGTAAATCAGAAGCAAAAATTTAAATTTGTTTTTGTACAAAGAAAACAAAATAGCCAGCAAGTTGTTGTAATCTGGAAAACATTCCCTGAAAGGGAGGGTAAAAGTAGATTCAATTGCGGCTGTCAAAAGAGAAATTCGATTAATGCTTGTTGGGGAATGAAAGTATTGGGACAAAGCAAGGGGGAGTGGGGCTCATTGGAACTGGTTCAGGCACCCTCTATGAAATGATTTGTTTTTGTGCTGCACATTCTGTGACTCAACGATTAAAACAATTTTAAACTGAATCCAGGAGCTTGCTAGTGAGATGTTCCTGATGCGCAATTTGATATAAGCTTGGTACAATCAAAGGATAGATAGCAATCGTCAGCAATCACACTAAATGTTCATGTTAAGAAGGGATTTCCAGGATTTTAACCTAATTCAGTAAAGGAACAGCGTTACAGTTCCCAGTCAGGATGGCGAGCGAAGTTGGGGGGGGGGGTGGAATTTGTTGTGTTATGGGGGACAATTGGTGTTCATAGAATCCCTACAGTATGGAAGCAGGCCATTCAGCCCACCAAGTCCACGCTGACCCTCTGAAGAGCAGCCCACCCAGACACGCTCCCAACCCTTTCCCTGTAATACTGTGCTCCCCATGGCTAAAATCTAGGAGGTTTGAAAGAGAAATCTGCTTTCCATAATTGCTGCTGTGCACCTTATAGATGGGACACCCTGTTCCTGCTCTGTGGTATCGAGCCTGCATATCCCTGGACACAATGGGCAAATCAGCATGGCCAAGCCACCTAACATGCACAGCTTTGGACTGTGGGAAGGAACCACAAAACCTGAAGGGAACCCACGCAGGCACTGGGAGAATGTATGAACTCTACACAGACTATCACACAAAGGTGGAATCTGTGAGACAGCACTCCTAACCACTGAGCTACTGTGCTGTCCAATGGTATTCTACTATGCCTTTTGCCTTTGTCCTTCTAGGAGGTTTGAAAGGGAAACCTGCCTTCCCTAATTGCTGCTGTGCACCTTGTAGGTGGAACTCCCTGCTCCTGTTCTGTGTCACTTACAAAAAGGAATGAATGTTGAAGGTGGTGGATGCCTTAGGGAGTCACGAAGTAACTAGTAGGTTGCCCTGGGGTGATGTCAAGTCTCTTGAAGGTGGTTAGAACTGCAATGTTTCTGGCAACTTTCAAGATTTTCAGCACACTTCCCAACTTATGCCTTGTAGGTGGTCAACAAGGCTTTGAGCAGTTAGGAGGAGAGTTACTTATCACAGCCTACAAGAGGAAATTATTGAGAAAGTTATTTTGTTTCAGTGTGTTAAGTCAATATAATGTCCTGTGATTCTGTCATTGCCACAGAGGGCCTTAGTAGGGTTACACCCATCCTTCTCAATCTGCCAGATGGTCTCGCAATGGTGTCGAAAGTGATAGCTGCAGATCAGGTGGCCAAAATGGGTAAGCAGCAGAGAAATTTTGTTGGTGAGCAGGGGGAGGGGTGAGAAAAATCCAGATGGCACAATGGGCTCCAACATTAGTCTCATTCATGGTTCGCATCAGGACTTGAATGCAAGCCAAACAGATGAAATGATAGTCACAAATCACTGCCAGCTGCTTGCAACCAACGTGAAGCCAATTAGGGATCAACCTAACCCCATGCTCAGTCAGCATCAGTCTACAATGGCACAATCCTCATATTTCAGCTTTAATTGGGGCTAAGATAGCAGAGTCGCAGCCATAGAGTCATACAGCATTAGAAACAGACCCTTCAGTCCAACTTGTCTATGCTGACCAGATATCCCAATCTGATCTAGTCCCATTTGCCAGCAATTTGCCTACATTCCTCTGAAACCTTCATATACCCACCAAGATGCCTTTTAAATGCTGTAATTGAACCAACCTTCCTCTGGCTCTTGTTCCATAGACACACCACCTTCTGTGCAAAACATTTACTCTTCAGGTCCATTTTAAATCTTTCCCCTCTCACCTTAAACCTATGCCCTCTAGTTTTGGACTCCACTACCTTGGGAAAAGGACCTTGGCTATTCACCTTATCCATGCCCCTCAGCCTCCGACACTCAAGGGACACTCCGACACTCAATTGGAGTCCAAATGCTATGACTGGAAGCATCTAAAGTTGGCAAATCTAGTCTGTGCTTGAACCATGTGGCGCTGGCATTGACTATTAAGTACATTTGGGAGAAAGTGAGGACTGCAGATGCTGGAGATCAGAGTGGAGAGTGTGGTGCTGGGAAAGCACAGCAGGTCAGGCAGCATCCGAGGAGCAGGAGAATCAACATTGATTCTCCTGCTTCTAGGATGCTGCCTGACTGGCTGTGCTTTCCCAGCACCACACTCTCGATTATTAAATATATTGCACATTCCCAAATGCTCACAATGCTCAGTTTGACGCGATAATGTTCAATACCTGTACACCATAAAGCCAAAGCTAACACAATCCCAGAAAAAAACGTGATATGCAAAGAAGTGCCAAAATAATAATATTCTCAGTTAAAAAGCAGTGTTTTCTTATTTTCAGCAGCGGTTTTGGCACAGGCTGAATACATTTAATCAGCTCCAAAATCCTGCAGGCAACAGGATATGGGTTCCAGAAGTTTCTGCCAGTGTTAAATGTGCATAATACAATAAGTGATAAACACATTATAACCTGAGGACTGGTTGCCAAATAGAGTCTGAATTTAAATGATCATCTGCCATTTTAGTGCAGTCCTGTTGTTCAGGCTTGCATTAAATTTTAAAGCTGACCAGTCAGGCTAAAGTACTGTCAGGTTGTAAGTTTGCTCACGTGGGTTTCCTCCGGGTGCTCCGGTTTCCTCCCACAGTCCAAAGATGTGCAGGTCAGGTGAATTGGCCATCCTAAATTGCCCGTAGTGTAGGTAAGGGGTAGATGTAGGGGTATGGGTGGGTTGCGCTTCGGCGGGGCGGTGTGGACTTGTTGGGCCGAAGAGCCTGTTTCCACACTGTAAGTAATCTAATCTAATCATGGGTGGCACGGTGGCACGGTGGTTAGCACTGCTGCCTCACAGCGCCAGAGAGCCGGGTTCAATTCCCGCCTCAGGTGACTGACTGTGTGGAGTTTGCACATTCTCCCTGTGTCTGTGTGGGTTTCCTCCGGGTGCTCCGGTTTCCTCCCACAGTCCAAAGACGTGCAGGTTAGGTGAATTGGCCATGCTAAATTGCACGTAGTGTTAGGTAAGGGGTAAATGTAGGGGTCTGGGTCGGTGTGGACTTGTTGGGCTGAAGGATTGCATTACCCTTTCATGTAATCTAAATCTTGTTGAGCTGGTAGGTTTGTTCTCAGTAGGTTCGTCCAGTAGCTGGTAGGTTCGTCACCATGTTAGGTAACGTCATCAATGAGCCTCTGGTGAAGCACTGGTGTTCTATCACGTTTGCTATTTATTTTCCTTGGTCTGTTGTGGGTGATATCACTTCCGGTTCTGTTTCTGAGAGGTTGGAAAATTGGAGCCAAATCGATGTGTTTGTTATTATGTTTGTACTTTTCAATGTCCTGTCACCTTGCAGTTAGAAAATGTTGTGGCACTCAAGAAGACCATTTGACCCAGCGTGTGTGTGCCCAGTTGAGAAAAACAAATCTTGTTTCAATCCCACTTCCAAGTTCTTCATAGATGGCTCTCTAGTCCAGGTCCTTTTAAAGTGCAAGTTCAAGAATTTTTCCAAAAATGTGCCTCTCCCATCCTTTCAGGCAGTGTGCTCCAGGTCCCCACTGCCACCTGGGTGAAAATACTTTTCCTGTAAGACTTCTACTACCAACACCTTCCAACAGTGCAATCATAAGGGGCATGGAGAGTGTAAATAGCCAAGGACTAGAGGGCACAGGTTTAAGGTGAGAGGGGAAAGATTTAAAAAGGACCTGAAGGATACCTTTTTATGTAGTGTATGGGATGAACTGCCATGGAGGTGGGTACAATTACAACATTTAATAGGCATCTGGATGGGTATATGAATAGGAAGGGTTGAGAGAGATATGGGGCAAGTGCTCGCAAATGGGACAAGGTCAGATTGGGATATCTGGTTGCTCAGACAAGTTAGACCAAAGGGTCTGTCTCTGTGCTATTTGACTCTATGACTCTATAAATCCATGCTCTTAAAGAGAAGTTAATGACATCTCAGTGAAAGGAGTTATATTTTTCCAATAATTCTTTGTATAATTTAGTGCACCTCAATTAAACCATCCCTCAGTCCTCTCTGTTCCACAGCAAACAATCCCAGCCTAGCCAATCTTTACATAAAACTAAAATTCACCAGACCTGTCCATGTTGTTGTGAATCTCCTCTGTACACTCCTCAGTGTAGTCATGTCCTTGCTATTATGTGCTGGCCAGAATTGTACTCAGTCCTCGAGCTGTTAAGGTGGGAGTTTGAAGGTAACCTGAACAGGCGAAAGGACAATCTTTTCACTGATATTAGAGAAATGAAACACCAATAATATCGGAAGGATAAGTGAACAGAAAAGATTTACAAGGATATTGCAGGGTTGGAGGATTTGCACTATTGGGAGAGGTTGAATAGGCTGGGGCTGCTTTCCTGGAGCGTCAGAGGCTGAGGGGTGTCCTCATGGAGGTTTATAAAATCATGAGGGGCATGGCTAGGGTAAATAGACAAGAGTAGGGAGTTCAAAACTAGAGGGCATAGGTTTAAGGTGAGAGGGGAAAGATTTAAGAGGAACGTAAGGGGTAACCTTTTCACAAGGGTGGTACGTGTATGGAATGAGCTGCCAGAGGAAGTGGTGGAGGCTGGTACAATTGCAACATTTAAAAAGCACCTGAATGGGTATATGAATAGGGAGGGTTTAGAGGGATATGGCCAGGTGCTGGCAAATGGGACAAGATTAATGTAGCATACCTGATCGGCATGAACAGGTTGGACTGAAGGGTCTGTTTCCGTGCTGTACATCTCCATGACTTTATGACTGTAACTTTCACTTGACTCTTGAGCATCTAACTGTGGTTTGCTGTTACAGGGAATCTCTGTCAGGTTTGGAATTGCCAACCCTGCAGCATTGCCATGGAGACCCCAGGAAACAAAAGCTGTACTCTGGAACCCACTTGCCAGAAACCCCGAGAGAAAAGTCAATGGGGATTTTAAAAATATACCTTTGACTTCACTTTCTGACAACTTTTCCAGTTCTTATTTGTACCAATGTTAGAGATGGAGGAAAGGAGACAAACAAGCTGTTGAGAAAAATCAAGTCAGGTACCAAAGATGACCCTTTCCAAGTGAGCAGTACTTCTTTCAGTCTGGTCGACTGTATTTGTTGCTCTCAATGTGGTCTCCTCTACACTGGAGAGAACAAACACAGACTGGCTGGCTGTTTTTGTTGGACATCTCCATTCAGTCTTTCTGGTCACTTGCCATTTCAACGCCATTTTGTTCTCATGCTTATCTCTGGTTTGCATCTGCTGCAGTGTTCCAGTGAAGTTTGTTCTGTTATGCCTCATGGTCAGTGTGTCAGTATACATGCTCACTACATCATCACTGTATCATACACATGACCCGGGTGTGTAAAATCCTCATTTTCCATCCTGCCACTGATCACTTGAAGCATGATACTGTACTGAAAACATGCCATTCTATCGTAATTAATACCTTATGGTAATGTAACTAATACCTCCATATCTTAAATCCCCAAATATCTACTTTGGGTTTCTTTTGTTGCTAAGGATCACAAAGCATTGCTTCATCAGGTGAAACAGCTTGTGGGAGGCAAACCCAAACCAATCTACAAAATACTCCAATTTCTTAGTGGTAGATATTTGGAAATCTAATTGAAGACCAGTTTTGGATCACAGTTTTGAACAGCAAACAATTTGGCCAAAGCATGAGTATCTCGCTCTTGAGCAGCATCTGTTTTTCTGAGTCTGGACATCAGTGGGGATGTGTACACAGGACATCGATTAGCAAAAAAAAAAAATCCCTGTAATTAGAAAGTAATTTCTTTCAAGATTGAACAAATTTCTGACCTTGCACGATCTAAAAACAAAAAGACTCAAGTCTCATCTTGAGGTGGAACTCAAGGCCAGTGTAATGTAGCGCAAACCATTGAAAACTAGGTTTCTCTGTTTTTGCCAGTTGATAAGTAACATTTTAATAACAACATCTATAAAGTCTTTGTTAGTAAGAGTGGATCAGTTTGAATTGACACTGTTCCAAAGTCATAGGCTAATGGCTTTAGATAACACAATTTTAAGACAGAACACTGATAGTAGAAACCTTATTATTCATTGGGGATCCAATGACATGCTTACTGAGTTACAACTGTTTAAACTGCAGTGCTGTTTAACTGTTCAAGCAATAGATGATCACAAGAAAATAGCTCTAAAAATCTTGCTTGTCACTGATAAAGAGGGGCATTGCAGAATTAACACATTCTGTCTTTCCATGGATGATCTGAAAGATTAGGAATCACCTGGAAGGTTGTTGAAGACCAGCTCAAGGTGAAAGGAGATATAGCAATTTGGATCAGTAATTGGCTTGCTGAAAGAAGACAGAGGGTGGTGGTTGATGGGAAATGTTCATCCTGGAGTCCAGTTACCAGTGGTGTACCACAAAGGTCGATGTTGAGTCCACTGCTGTTAGTCATTTTTATAAACGATCTGGATGAGGGTGTAGAAGGGTGGGTTAGTAACTTTGCAGACGACACTAAGGTCAGTGGAGTTGTGGACAGTGATGAAGGATGTTGTAGGTTACAGAGAGACATAGATAAGCTGCGGAGCTGGGCTGAGAGGTGGCAAATGGAGTTTAATGTGGATAAGTATGAGGTGGTTCACTTTGGTCGGAGTGACCGGAATGCAAAGTACTGGGCTAATGGTAAGATTCTTGGTTGTGTAGATGAGCAGAGAGATCTCGGTGTCCAGGTACACAGATCCTTGAAAGTTGCCACCCAGGTTGACAGGGTTGTTAAGAAGGCATACAGTGTTTTAGCTTTTATTAATAGAGGGATCGAGTTCCGAAACCATGAGGTTATGCTACAGCTGTACAAAACTCAGGTGTGGCTGCACTTGGAGTATTGTGTACAGTTCTGGTCACCGCATTATAAGAAGGATGTGGAAGCTTTGGAAAGGGTGCAGAGGAGATAACTAGGATGTTGCCTGGTATGGAGGGAAGGTCTTACGAAGAAAGGCTGAGGCACTTGAGGCTGTTTTCGTTGGAGAGAAGAAGGTTGAGAGGTGACTTAATAGAGACATATAACATAATCAGAGGGTTAGATAGGGTGGGCAGGGAGAGCCTTTTTCCAAGTATGGTGACGGCGAGCACGAGGGGGCATAGCTTTAAATTGAGGGGTGATAGATATAGGACAGATGTCAGAGGTAGTTTCTTTACTCAGAGAGTAGTAAGGGAATGGGATGATTTGCCTACAATGGTAGTAAATTCACCAACTTTAAGTACATTTGAATCGTCATTGGACAAACATATGGACGTACATGGAATAGTGTAGGTTAGATGGGCTTCAGATTGGTATGACAGGCCGGCGCAACATCGAGGGCTGAAGGGCCTGTACTGCGCTGTAATGTTCTATGTTCTATGTTAAAATTAATTTAAGGATTAACAGACACCAACTCATGTTATATAAACAGCAAACTCCAAAAGTCTATTGACTAGTTTATTGGTAGAAGCTACAGCAAAGGGCCTGAATGTGACTTTTCCAAAGACGAACGGACAGAGAGAATAAATAAATTATTTGCTGTTCTGCACCAATTAAAGCCTTTATGAAGGACCTTTTGAGAAAGATAAAGGTCCATGCTGTTAACATGTTACTTAAGGATAGATACAAATGTGACATTATAATGGCAGGCCTGCAGCAATTACATGTTGTAGGTGCCGCCTACATTATTGAGATAGTCAGCAAAGTGCAACAAGCCAACACAATTTGTAATAGATGTGGTTTATCATTAGTATTCCCTCTAAGCTGTGTAACCTGATGTTCCGTACATACCCATTGGTATGATCGTCATGCCAACGCTTCGGTTTCCACTTTCAAAGTCAGTGCCACACACACACTCGGAGCTTCATGCACTAGAAGACAAAATGGAGGGAGTACAGTTCAGTTCTCATGATGTAGAGTCATAGTCATACAGCACAGAAACAGACCCTTCGGTCCAACCAGTCCATGCTGAACATAATCCCAAACTAAGCTAGTCCCACCTGCCTGCGCTTGGCCCATATCGCTCCAAACCTTTCATATTCATGAACCTATCCAAATGTTTTTTAAATGTTGTATTTAGAGTCATAGTCATACAGATGTACAGCATGGAAACAGACCCTTCGGTCCAACCTGTCCATGCCGACCAGATATCTTGTACCCACATCCACCAGTTTCTCTGGAAGTTCATTCCACACATAAACCACCTTCTGTGTAAATAAATGCACCCCATATCTTTAATAAATCTCTCTCCTTTCCCTTAAATATGTACCCCCTAGTCTTGAAATCCTCCATCCCAGGGAAAAGACAACTACCATTAACTCTATCTATATCTCTCTTTTTTTTAAGAACTCCAATCAGGTAGCCTCTCAACCTCTTCTGTTCCAGTGACGGAAGTCTCAGCCTATCCAACATTTCTTTATAACTCAAACCACCCATACCCAGCAACATCCTGGTAAATCCCATCTGAACCCTCTCCAGCTTAATAATATCCTTCCTATAACTGGGTGACCAGAACTGGACACAGTATTCCAAGAGGCCTCACAGTGTCCTGCACAGTGGGACGATGGTTAGCACTGTTGCCTCACAGCACTAGAGACCCGGGTTCAATTCTTGCCTCAGGCGACTGACTATGTGGAGTTTGCTCAGTTTCTGCATGGATTTCCTCCAGGTGCTCTGGTTAGCTCCCACAGTCCAAAAATGTGCGGCCTAGGTGAATTGGCCATGCTAAATTACTTGTAGTGGTAGGTGTAGGTGGATGGCGGGTCGTTGTGGACTTGTTGGGCTGAAGTTTCCACACTGTAAGTAATCTAATCATGACATCCCAACTCCTATATTCAAAGGATTGAACAATGAAGGCAAGTGTGCCAAACACCTTTTTAACCACCCTGTCCATGTGAGATGCAAACTTCAAAGATTTATGTACTTGCATCCTCTAAGTCCATCTGTTCTACAACTCTGCCCAAGGCCCTACCTTTAATTAAGCCCTACCCTTGTTTGTTATACCAAAATGCAATACCTCACATTTCTCCAGATTGGAAAAACATATGCCACCCAGAGACATTGGACATGCATGTGCAAGGAACCTATATTCCCAATTCCTCCGCCATATCTGCTCCCAGGAGGACCAGTTCCACCACAGAACACACCAGATGGCCTCCTTCTTTAGAGATCGCAATTTCCCTTCCCACGTGGTTGAAGATGCCCTCCAATGCATCTCGTCCACATCCCGCACCTCCGCCCTCAAACCCCACCCCTCCAACCGTGACAAGGACAGACCCCCCTGGTGCTCACCTTCCACCCTACCAACCTTCGCATAAACCACATCATCCGACAACATTTCCGCCACCTCCAAATGAACCCCATCAGCAGAGATATATTTCCCTCCCCGCCCCCTTCCACTTTCCTCAAAGGCCATTCCCTCCGTGACTACCTGGTCAGGTCCACGCCCCCCAACAACCCACCCTCCCATCCTGGCACCTTCCCCTGCCACTGCAGAAATTGCAAAGCCTGCGCCCACACCTCCTCCCTCACCTCCATCCAAGGCCTAAAAAGAGCCTTCCACATCCATCAAAGTTTTACCTGCACATCCACCAATATCATTTATTGTATCCGTTGCTCCCGATGCGGTCTCCTCTACATTGGGGAGACTGGACGCCTCCTCGCAGAGCGCTTTAGGGAACATCTCCGGGACACCCGCACCAAACAACCCCACTGCTCCCCCTACCTTACCCCAGTTCCAAACTTCCAGCTCAGCACTGCCCTCATGACCTGCCCTACCTGCCAATTTCCCTTCGCACCTATCCACTCCACCCTCCTCTCTGACCTATCACCTCCATCCCCACCCCTATTCACCTATTGTACTCTTTGCTACCTTCTCCCCCCTCTTCCCCCCCCGCCCCCCGGACCTTAACTCTCCACCCTGGAGGCGTTCTGCCTCCATTCCTGATGAAGGGCTTTTGCCTGAAACGTCGATTTTCCTGCTCCTCGGATGCTGCCTGACCTGCTGTGCTTTTCCACTCTGATCTAAAACCTGGTTCCAAAAGCCAAGCCAAACGGACTAAGAAGAACATAAAACTTCACGTCACTGGTTGTAAGGAATGTGTTCGGAGGACACACAAACATCAATGAAGATCAGAGTCAGCCAAGAGTAAAACAGACTTCCCAGGATGATCCAGCTTTCTCCATATTATTTCTAATGAAAATGTAGAATACTGCAGTTCAATGCTATCTAGAATTGACACTGCCAACGTATTACCACTGCACATCCTGAAAGACTTATACCTTAGCAAATGGGTCTTCATGATACAACCCATGAGAGACTGTCTCACACCATAAAATGGATTCTTCATTGTGTGTCTCTACAGAATCACACAGCAGTGTCAATATGCAAGCTCACTTTGACATCCCAAGATCTTCCACATGGTAGATACCAATGGTCCAGCAAGGGCAGGACTGTGCACAGACCTTAATGTAGTCACAATCCATGAGATTCAACCGCACCCAACGTGGCAGAACAGGCCACACGTCATTGAACCAGTCAATAATTGTGAAAGGCTGTCAGCTTTGAAGTGAGATATAAGCTAAGCTCCAGGATGATTACGTCTGATCTGTTGAGCACACCCTCCCTCAGTGTTACAGATGGGTGTAATGCTGGGGAATGAAAATGGGACAGTTTCCATTTCATGCTCGCAAAGGCAGAACCTTGGCACTCCTCGTTCCTTATTACAACTGAACACTCCCCAGGCAGATTTCAGAAGATTATCCCTTATCGAACCTGTGTGGCATTTTTCCAATTCCCACATCAATCCTCATTAGCCTTGAATGGCATTGCTGACGGAAGTTGTGTGGCATCATTAATAACGATTGGATAAAGGCCAGCTGAACTTATTTCAAATGGGGCATGTATATTAATTTGAGTTGACTTAGGTTTGATTCCAGACCTTGGAGGAAAATTTCAATTCTCTTCCCCCAAGGGATAGGAAATGGTTTGTCACAAGAATCTCAGTGAGTCTCCCTCTCACTGCAACCCCCAGGTCATCTCTTCTGCCCTGAAGCTCTTACTCTTTGCTACCTTCCCCCACCCTCCTCTCTGACCCATCACCTCCGTCCCCATCCCTATTCACCTATTGTATCTTTGCTACCTTCTCCCCAGCCCATTTATCTCTCCACCCCTGGAGGCTTCCTGCCTCTATTCCTGATGAAGGGCTTTTGCCCAAAACATCGATTTTCCTGCTCCTCGGATGCTGCCTGAAATGCTGTGCTTTTCCAGCACCACTCTGATCTAAACAACGGTTTGACAATACCCTGCCCCAAATCAGTATAATATTCGTGGAAGTGGTTTCAATCATCTATGACCCTCTCTATGAATGCAAACAATGACCCACTTAGCATGTGCAATATTAGCATCTAACAATGACTATTGTTATCACCTAATCAGGAAACCATAGCAGGAGGATTGACACAACAGAGGCAGAGGTAGGTTGAAGAGATTCATATTGGTTTGAATTCCTCAAGTTCCTGGAGAGAGTAAGTGCTCTTCTCATGCACCACTAACTTCAAAGGTGTCTTTCAACCTCCAGAACTTAATAGACTGAATCTTACAATATTTTGACTAAGCACAATTTTCTTTGAGTTTCACTTCTTCACCCTCTCTGGTTAGAGGAATGGACAGTACAGGCCGCAAGAAGTGAAGGCCTTTAACCCACTTTGAGGATGAATAATAGAGAGAGTTTTTAAAAAATTAATTCATGGGATCATCAACATTTGTGACCCATCCCTAATTACCCAGAGGCTGGTTAAGGGTCAACACCATTGCTATACACCTAGAGTCACACGTAGGCCAGACCAGACAAAGAAGTCAGATTTCATTTCCTCACCATTTGGACAGATACTTTAGTTAAATATATTACATTTGAACTGAGTATTAGGTTATGATGACTGGATTTCTACCCCAGTGACATTAACACTATGCCACCACCTCCTCAGGGAAGTGAAGGGCACGAAATGAAAGGGAATTAGTCCAGTCATCTCACCTAGCAGATAAGTTATGTTTGCAATGCACCCTCTGTGGGGTGGTGAGAGTAAAACCGTTATGGTTTAAATGACACCTTTTATAGTGTTGTTAGAATTCATGTTTAAGTTTGTTGGTGGTGCTCCCTCAGATTGAAGAAAGGACCAGAATTAAAATTTGTTTATGCATATTTATTATTCAATATTATTAGCTTCATAGACTGGATACAGCTTAGAAAGAGGCCAAGCCATCAATCATTTCTGCGCCAGAGCTCTGTAAATGAAACGTAGCTAGACCCACACTCATTTAATTGCTATCCAGTTCCTTGTTGAAAGCTAAAACTAATTATACCACTGTCAGACTCCCAGAGACGAATGAGAGGAAATTTCACTGAAATGTATAAATTCTGACAGCAGAACAGACTGGATGCAGGATGATGCTCAGTCTTCCCAGGCAAGAGGGGTCGTGAGGGTCTAGGACAAGGGGTCACAGGGGAGGGGATGGCCGAGTGGAATTATGTTATAAATATGTGAGTGTACTGTACCTTTAAGAGAGTTAAAAGCTAGCAGAACAACCTGACACAGCACCAAGTGTTCTGAACAAGATACAATGTCACATTTGATTGAACAACTCGATTAGCTGGATGCCTAGAGACAACAAAAGAAATTTGAATTAAGCCAATCAGTTTAAAATATACCCTGAAAAATACCAAACCCTAATCAAGTTTGAAATTAGTATATTGACAAGCTTAAAAGCCAATGACACAATCTGATGCTTTAGGGGTATAAATCTGGAGGAAATTGAACAGTTGAGAGGAGAACTGCCAAGTCACCAGCATGTACAGACTGCCCAAAAAATAGCTCTCTTAAAGGTACCTTTTTCAATCAGTAACCTGTGAAACAGAAATCCACTAAGAAGAAGAAAAGGACACCGTGGAAGGAAAGATTCGATATCTGACTGGTTTTGATAATTTGAATTTTGGTCAATCTTGATCAGGGTGTTTTATTGGACTAGTATTGTAGAAGGGGAAGGTAAAAGATAGGTTAGCGGAAGGAGTTGTAAATAGTTGTTAGTTAATTATCCTCTGTTATACTTTAGGAAATAAAGTTGTTAATTTTTACTTTAAATAGCTTGTGGCCTCTCAAATTTTCACAGATTACTGCACAGGCTAGATGTTTTCTGTGTTGCTGGCTTAAATTAAGCAGGAGGGTTTAGCCTGTGACGTAAAATTTTGGGGGCTCATCATCAGGATTTAAACTGTTTTAGATAGCTTTGAATAGATTTGGGGATATGAAAAATCCCAGCAGATTTAAACGCTTGCAGGTTAGTGTCCTAGATCTTTAAGTAAAACAAAGGTGACGCAATGTGTTTAATTTCGGTGACTTGTGGTTGATGAAATTAAAAGTGAGGGAAATGGCTCTTAAAATTGCTAAAAAGGTTCTGAGATTTGAAGATGATTCACAAATTTGCCAAGAAAGTTTAGAAGCAAAAAAAAGAGCCATATTTTTAGAATTCACAAATAAGTTAGATTTGGGTTTAATCAAGGACAAAAGTAACGCTGAAATTGTAAGGGAATTACTCAGAGAAACAGACAAGTGTAGAAGAGGTGGAAAAACATAAATTACAATTGAGGAAAATTGAATTAGAGGATAAATAAAGAAAGAGAGAAGACGGGAGAGGGAGAGAGATAGCGAAAGAGAAATGAAAGAGAGAGAGAGAAGAGAGGGAGAGAGAGAAGGTTCTTAGCTGAGCAAAGAGGAAAGGGAGAGAGAAATAGAGAGGAAAAGGAAAGAGACAGAAGGCTCTTAGCTGAGCAAAAAGAGAGAGAATTGGAACTAGAGAAGTTGCGACGTAGTCAGCAAAGTCAAGTTAACAGGATGGAGATTAAAAGAGAAAGTAGTGATATATACAAATATGTCAAAGCTCTGCCACATTTTGATGAGAAAGATCTTGAAGCCTTCTTTATTTCAATTGAAAAATTGGCTAGGCAGATGGAGTTGACCGAGGAGTTATGGGCAATGCTAATTTAGACTAAACTAGTAGGCAGAGCTAGTGAAGTATTTGCCGCACTGTCAGATGAGGGGTCAAGAGATTATGAAGAGGTTAAACAGGCTATTTTAAGTGCTAATGAATTGGTACTGGAAGTTTATAGACAGCGGTTCAGAAACACAAAGAAGGAACCAGGTCAGACTTATGTTGAGTTCGAAACAATTAAACATAATTATTTTGATTGATGGGTGCATGCTTTAAAAATAGATAAGACATTTGAGGCTCTACCTTCCAGAGATGCTAAGAATCCACATGGAGGAACAGAAAGTTCAGGAAGTGAGAAGGGAAGCAGAATTAGAAGATGAGAACATGCCGGTGCATAAGACAAGCTTCTGGCCAGAATTACATCTTGGGATGAATAGAAGTTGGGAGAAGGGGAGATCCTATACTATGAAACTAAGCATAGAGAGCACTGGGAAGATTTTGCCATTGGATAAAGAAGCCAAGAGGGTGGACAGAAGGTGGAAGGCCTCAGGTGTAATGGAGCAGGACACAGAAAATTACAGTGTCAGTGGTTTCAGAAGGGCACTGGGAAAAGGTGTTTTCAATGCCAGGAAGTGGGACACATAAAGACACAGTGCTGGTCGTTAAAGAAAGGCACTGTGGGAAAAGATGTGGTAAAAGAAGCTACGCCAGTGGCATTAGTGAAGGTAGTAAAGGAGACCCCAAGAAGAGCCGAGGAGCTGCAGGAGAGAGCACAGCCTAGGTAGAGGCTGGGTATGGAGTTAGTACCTGATCTCTCCAAAGAGTTCACCTCTGTGGGTAAAGTTTACTCAGAAAGAATAGGGGGAGAATGACAAGAAGTTATAATTTTGAGAAATAAAGGATCAAACCAGTCACTGGTAGTATGAGATCTCTCTGATCTGTTCCCTGAGAGTGTGGTGATTTGTGGGATAGATTTAGCATTCCTCTATGTAAGATCAGGTTGGTGTGCCAACTCAAGACTGGGGAAGTGATTGACAGAGTGTCAGTTCCAGGGGAATTCAGTTTGTTCTTGGGAATGATTTGGCAGGATCCATGGTGGGAGTGATACTCCTTATTGTGGGGAGGCCCAGGGAAGACCAAGAAACTGAGGAGTTAAAACAGAAATATCCTGCTATTTTCCCAGGCTGTGTGGTAATCAGATTCCACTATCATAAGTCACTGCATGAAGCGAAAAGTAAAGAGAATGCTGAAGGAGTTGAGGTTCAGTTAATGGATACCCTGTTTGACGTATTGGTGTAGGAAAAAATTGAACAGGGAGAGGGTCAAACATGAGTGTTTAGTTCTGAAAGGCGAAGAGACTTGCAACAGCAAGGCAAGATGATAAAAGATATATATGTGGATGCATACTGTGAAAAGAAGGCAGAGAATATTCCGGAGGGTTATTATCTGAAAGATAGAATCCTAAGACGGAAATGAAGACCATGGTAAGTTAGTGCAGAGGACAAATGGGCCGACGTGCACCAGATTGTGTTGCTGGTATCATACAGACAGGAAGTAGCGGGTTTTGAGAAGATTTGTAGCTCAGGTTGAGGTTTTGGATGTAGATTTGCTCACTAAGCTTGAAGTTTCATTTTCCAGACATTTTGTCACCCTACTAGGTTACATCTTCAGTGGGCCTCAGGTGAAGCTTCGCCTGGAGACCTACTGAAGATGTTACCTAGTAGGGTGACGAAACATCTGGAATGAACCTTCCAGCTCAGGGAGCAAACCTACATCCAAAACAGACAGGAGGTGTTACAGGTAGCACATGAACTACTGTAGGAGGGGTATGAAAGACTCAGGCTAAGGTACAAAATCATTTTTATTGACCTGTAATGCACAAGATTGTGATTAACTTTTGCTGTACGTGCTATACATGCCAAATGATAGGTAAGCCATAGGCAAGAATCAAAGCAGTACCTTTGATGCCAATTCCCGCATATGAAAACTTTTCACGTGGGTTATAACTGATTGTGTAGGTCCACTCTTGAGAACTAAAAGTGGGAACCAGTACTTGTTAACCAGAATGGATGTGTCTACCAGATTGCTGGAGGTAACTCCATTACGGAGTATCAAGACAAAGAAGGTGGTAGAGGAGTTAGTAGCTTTCTTCACACAGTCTGGGCTACCCAGAGAGATTCAGATGGACCAAGGGTCAAATTTGACTACTAGGCTGCTTGAGGAGGTTATGGATAGCTTCGGTACACAGCACTTTAAATCCAGTGCGTATCATCCTGAATCCCAGGGAGCTTTAGAAAGGAGGCATCAGACCTTGAAGACCAAGTTGAGACCTTACTGTCAGGATTACCCAAATGATTGAGATAAAGGTATCCCATTCATATTTTTAACCATTAGAGATGACCCAAATGAATCTACTCAGTTCACTCCCTTTGAGTTAATATTTGGGCATGAAGTGAGAGGCCCTTTGAAATTAATTAAAGAAAAATTGACAGGACCAAAGTCGGAGATCTCACACTTAGATTATGTATCGGAGGTGAGGGAGAGACTAAATCGAGTAGGTGAGTCAGATAAACAGCGCCTAAAGAGGTCACAGTATAGAATGAAGCAGGTGGCAGATAAAAGCTCTGAGACTTGGACATTTTCCCAAGGGGATAACGAGTTAGTACGGTTACCAGTGATAGAAGATTCCTTCAGAGCCAGGTTTAGTGGTCCTTACCAAATTGAGAAAAAGTTGAGTCAGGTGAACTATTTGGTAAAGATGCCAGATAGAGAAAACGGTATCGGGTATGTCATGTCAACACGTTGAAACTGTATTATACTAGAGAGAGAAAGGGCAGGAGAAACAGGTGTTAGTTACTGCCCTGCAGAGTGAGGAATCAAATCCAGAAGGTGTGGATTTTGATGTGCCTTAAAATAGATTTTAAAAAATGAAGAAGTCCTTGAGGAATGGGATAGATTACTAGGCTATCCGTTTCAGGAGCGTAGAACACAGTTGAAAGATTTGTTACTGCAGTATAAGGACAGATGTAAGCATAAGATGGAGAGGACTAATGCTATTGTACATGAAGTAGAGGTAGGGAATACTGCTCCGATAAAACAACACTCCTATCGGCTTAATCCTTCCAAAACCAGACAGGTCCAGATGGAGATGGAGGCCATGCTCAATGAGGACACCATTGAACCAAGCCAGAGCGAGTGGAGTTTGGCGATTGTCTTAGTTCCCAAACCAGACAGGACTCAACAATTCTGAGTGGATTATCAGAAGGTTAACACTGTTACAAAATCGGACTCATGTCTAATTCCTAGATGGGAGGACTGTATCGAGAAAGTCGGACATACCAGTTACATCACCAAGTTGGACTTAATGTGTGGTTACTGGCAGGTACCTCTATCAGAGATGGTGAAAGAGATTTCTGTGTTTGTAACCCAAATGGGCTATATCAGTTTAAAGTGATGCCCTTTGGAATGAAGAACACACCCGCCACATTGCAAAGACTCATGAACAGAGTTGTGGCTGTGTTAACAAATTGTGCAGTCTACTCAGACAATGTAGTGATCTTTAGTAAGTCCTGGAAAAATCACATGGTACAGTTGGCAGAGCTCTTTGAACGACAACAAGAAACAAAACTGGCGATAAACTTAAATAAAACAGAATTTGCAAAAGCAGAGGTGACGTTCTTGGGATATAACATTGGTCGTGGGAGGTTGACCCCATGGAACGCAAAGACAAAGGCCATCGAGAAAGTTCCACGACTAACCTTGAAGAAAGAGATGCTTCTTTTCTTAGGACTCAGCGGATTCTATTGCAAGTTTGTTCCAAACTTCAGCAGTGTAGTGTCGCCGTTGACCGATTTTCTGAAGAAGAACACGAAATTTCAGTGGACAGAACCATGCCAGGAGGCATTTGACCATTTGAAATTGATATTTACCACCAATCCAGTTTTAGCTACACCAAACTTTACTAAACCTTTTAAAGTCACCATCGATGTTAGTGACATAGGAGTTGGAGCAGTACTCCTCCAGACGATGAGGATGGGATTGAACTGCCAGTTGGTTACTTTTCAAAGATGATCAACATCCACCAGAGGAAGTATCCCATGATCGAAAAAGAACAATTGATAGTGGCCTTGCAACAATTTAGTGTGTCTGTCACAAACAATGTGTTGGAGACGGTTGTGTACACAGCTCACAATCCTCTTACATTCTTAGAACACTTTAAAAACAAGAATATGAGACTATTTCACTGGAATCTTATGTTACAGAATTTTCATTTAAAAATCATACCTGTTGCAGGTCATAAGAATGTAATTGCAGATGCGTTATCGAGGATTTAACGGATAAAGTTTAGATGAGATTTGCCTTTATTTAATGTTTACATTATATACACACATACACATACACATACATATACACATAAACATATGGGAAGGAGCTAAGCTGAGCTTAGATTAATGTTATCGGTATGTTAAGGTAATGTGTTTAAAGAATATATAAAAAAATGAAGTCATCTTTTCATAATGATTGGTCATTTTTACTTGGGGGGAGGTATTATGAAGCTGTGGGTGTACTGTACCTTTAAGAGAGTTAAAAGCTAGCAGAACTATCTGAAACAGCACCAAATGTTCTGAACAAGATACAATGTAACATTTGGTTGAACAATTTGATTAGCTGGTTGCTTGGAGATGAGAAACAAATTTGAATTAGGCCAATCAGTTGAAATTATACCCCGAAAAATACCAAACTCCAATCAAGTTTGAATCTAGTATACTGACAATCTTAAAAGCTAATGTCGCAATCTGATGCTTTGTGGGTATAAGATCGGGGAAAACTTAACAATTGGGAGGAGAACTGCCAAGCCACCAGCATGTACAGACTGCCCAAAAATTAGCTCTCTCAGAGGAACCTTTATCAATCAGTAATCTGTGGAGCAGAAATCCCTAAGAAAAATAAAAGAAGACAGAGGAAGATATAAAGAGACATCTGGTTGGTTTTGAAAATTTCAATTTTGGTACATCTTAATCGGGGATGGTGTTTATCGGACTAATATTATAGAAGGGAGAGTAAAAGATAGGTTAGGGGAAGGAGTTGTAAAAAGGTGTTAGTTAATTATTCTCTGTTATGCTTCAAGAAATAAAGTTGTTAATTTTTTAGTTTAAATAATTCTTGGCCTCTCAAATTTTAACAGGTTACTTCACAGGAAAGATCTTTTCTGTGTTGCTGGTTTAAATTAAGCAGGAGGGTTTACCCCACGTCATAGCAATTATCACTGGACTGTTAATCCAGAGAGTCGGGTCATGTCCAAGTCCTGGGTTTGAATCCTGCCACAATAGGTAATGGAATTTGAATTCAATAAAGAAAATCTGGTCGATAATGATGACCATGAAATCATTGCTGATTGTGAGGAAAAACCCATCTGTTTCACTAATGTCTTTTAGGGAAGAAAATGTGCATCCTTAACTGGTCTGGCCTACATGTAACTCTAGACCCATAGCGATTGTTGTTAACTCTTAACTGCCCTCTGGGCAAGTAAGGATGGGCACTAAATGCTGGCCCGGTCAGTGACAGCCACATCCTGTGAATGAATAAAAAAAGTCTCAGGATGCAGAGTAGACCATTTAGGACTGAAATAAGGAGAAATTTCTTTACCTCAGAGAGTGGGGAATCTGTGGAACTTTCTACCACAGAAGGTGAAATCATTGACTACATTTCAGAAAGAAGCAGGCCGGCTAAAAGATTATAAGGAAAAAGTAAGAGATCAGCCAATATGGCACAGTATACATAATGGGCTGAATGGCCTCCTCCACTCCTGTTATCTATGTTTCTATCCAAACCATTCTATGCAAAACAAGCGTTTCCCTTATGTTGCTTTCAGCTCTTTGATACCTACCTTAAACCAAATGCTCAGCCTCAAACCCTTCCTCCTCCAACGGTAACATGTTCCCTCTCTCTAAACTATCCACTCTTTATAATTTTGAACCCCCTCAGACAAATGTAATTGGAATGCTTTAATTTTGGCAAATGTTTAGCCTCTGACACACCGCAAAGAGGTTTCTCTGCTCAGAGCCTGTTGTGGGAACAGCGTTGTGTGTGAATTACAATCAGAATGCAGAACTCAACTGCAAAATAATTTAATCTGAGGAAAGTTGATTCAAATTGTTAAACAGCAAATGGGGATTAGTCAGCTCAATTGGCAAAGTGGCTAGAGAACGGTGGATTCATGATTCATGATTTGCAACTTATCAACAATAAGGGGATAGATCGCCAAAAATGTTGAATGGTACAGAGTTCTGATCCAAAATGTACTCCGTTTATCTCCTATTCCAGTTGAAGAATCACTGACTCAATCCAAATACTAGTTTCAGTTAATTCATACCTTCAACCTTCAGGAAATGGTAATCAACACGAAAATTTGAGTCAAGGTCTGCAACATTTTTGTCCTAAATGCTGACTGTTGGATTTGAATAACTTATAGTATACAACACAGAGCTCCACTGTCTAAGTGAAAGTGAGAGCCTAGTGGTACTCTTGCCAGGCTGTTAACCCAGAGATCCAGGTAACGCTTTCGGATCCTGGGTTCAAGTCGTCATCATAAAGTCATCATAGAATCCCTACAGTTTGGAAACATTTGGCCCAACTAGTCTCCACCGACCGTCCGAAAAGTATCCCACTCAGATCCATTACTCTTCTCTATTACTCTATTTTCCCATGACTAATGCACCTAGCCTACACATCTCTGAGCACTATGGGCAATTTAGCATGGCCAATTCACCCTAACCTGCACATCTTTGGACTGCCATGGCAGATGGTAGAATTTGAATTCAATAGAAATATGGAATTAAGAGTTTAATGATGACTGTGAATTAATTGTTGGAGGGAAAAAAAATCTCATCTGGTTCACGAACATCCTTTAGGGAAGGAAGCTGCCAGCCTTACCTGGTCTGGCCTACATGTGACTCCAGGCCCACAGCAATGTGGTTGACTCTTACCAGCTCTCTGGGCAATATTAGAAGGATGTTATGAAACTTGAAAGGGTTCAGAAAAGATTTACAAGGACGTTGCCAGGATTGGAGGATTTAAGTTATAGGGAGAGGCTAAATAGATTGGGGCTGTTTTCCCTGGAGCTTCAGAGGCCGAGGGGTGACCTTACAGAGGGTTATAAAGTCATGAGGGGCATGGAAAGGATAAATAGACAAAGTCTCTTCCCTGGGGTCGGGGAGTCCAGAACTAGAGGGCATAGGTTTAGGGTGAGAGGGAAAGATTTAAAAGAGACCTAAAGGGCAATTTTTTCACGCAGAGGGTGGTACGTGTATGGAATGAGCTGCCAGAGGAAGTGGTGGAGGCTGGTACAATTGCAACATTTAAAAGGCATCTGGATGGGTATGTGAATAGGAAGAGTTTGGAGGGATATGAGGTGGATGCTGGCAGGTGGGACTAGATAGAGTTGGGATATCTGGTCAATATGGACAGGATGGACCAAAGGCGCAGCAAGTCAGGCAGCATCCAAGGAGCAGGAGAATCGATGTTTCGGGCATGAGCCCTTCTTCAGGAATCATGCTTATGCCCGAAACTTCGATTCTCCTGCTCCTTGGATGCTGCCTGACCTGCTGCGCTTTTCCAGCAGCACATTTTCAGCTCTGATCTCCAGTATCTGCAGTCCTCACTTTCTCCTAGGATGGATCAAAGGGTCTGTTTCCGTGTTGTACATCTTGATGACTCTAATTAGGGACGGCAACAAATACTGGCCTAGCCAGTGATGCCCTCATCCCATGAATGAACTAAAAAGAAATTATGTTTAAGGCTGAGATAGACAGATTTTTATTCAGTAAGGGAATCGAGTGTTATGAGGAAATGGAAGCTTTGATCTCAATGAATTGTGGATCAGATTCGATGGGCTGTATAGCCTACTTCTGCTCCTGTGTCTTGTGGTTTATGACTCTTAACTTGGAAACAGGAATCATAGAATGATACAGCATGAAAGGAGACCAATCAGCCCATCTTTCCTGTGCCAGCTCCTTGAAAGACTGATTCTAATTATCCCCAAGGTCTAACTTATTTTTAATCTATTTTAAACATGCATCCAATTTCCTTTCAATGTTACTATTGGATCTGCTTCCACCACCCTTCAGGGAGTGCATTCCACATCATAAGCATATGCTATGCAAAGCAAGTTCCTCTCATCTCACTTACCCACTCCCAAAAAAAAATCTCATGTCAATTATCTTAACTGATGTCCTCTGGTTACCAAATCTTCTGTCAGTTCCATCTCGTTAGCTGTACCAAAACCTTTATTGTTTTGAACCTGTCTATTAAACTTATTCTGCTCTAAGAAGAGCAATCCCAGCTTTCCATGGAACTGAGGAACTTCCAGCCCAGAGATGTTGACGGCAGTCTCAGCTAACAAAGCCTGCATCTTTCTCTTTAAAAGAGGGAATATTGCCGGTGAGGTGTGAGCAGCTGGGAGGGAGTCGAAGGAATTCTGAATGGGCTCCACATGGTCATTGTTCTGTGTGAGAACCTTCTCACCTAACACAGAACAGACTCCAATCCATCTCCCAACAGCTTACAGAACACCTCTCCACTGCTTCCAGCACAAAGGCACATATACAACTCATTTTGTAACCTGGCTTCAGTACATTCCCTTCCCCAAAAAGGGCAACATGTTCATTTTCCCATGCCAGACAGACTTCAGTAATAGTTGATCTTTTCTCAAAGGCAATCTTGACCTTTGACCAAAATGAATCCTTGATTTTCCTTCTGTCTCTTGAATATGTTGACAGTCAACTGTTGTGACTTCAATACATTACTTGCACTGTAATAATTTCCACAATATCCTATCATAGAATCCCTGCAGTACAGATAGAGGGTATTTGGCCCATTGAGTCTGCACCAACCCTCCGAAGAGCACCCCACACAGACCCAGTACCATACCGTATCCTCATAACCCCACATTTACCATGGCTAATCCTGGGCACTATGGGGCAATTTAGCATGGCTAATCCTGGGGACTACGGGAAAATTTAGCATGGCTAATCCACCTAACCTGCACATCTTTTGATTATGGAAGGAAACCAGAGCTGCCAGAGGAAACCCATGAAGACCTTGGGAGCCTGTACTGTGCAAACTCCACACAGACATTTGCCTGAGAGCAAAATCAAATCCGGGTCCCTGGTGCTGTGAGGCAGCAGTGCAAACCATTATATATTTAAATGCTAGCCAGTCTGGTGTAAGTGTTGATCTCTGACTTTCACCCAGAAGTCCTTGCATTTCTCATATACCTCTTGCATACATTGACTCTGGAACTTGCTTCCAGGTTGGCCTCCCCTCTTACTATGCTCCCAGCCAACATCTCTCCCGCCAGCTGAATTTCTGCCTCCAACCATTGCTTTGTCTCCCTAAGCCTCCCTGTGAGTAAGGGTTCAGGAGGCAGATGGTGTCTGGAAGGGAGGTGAGCAGGGGAGTTTGGCAGGGGAAACTGGAGGAATTCTTGGACAGTGGAATAGGCTAGAGCTGAAAATGTGTTGCTGGAAAAGCGCAGCAGGTCAGGCAACATCCAAGGAACAGGAGAATCGACGTTTCGGGCATCAGCCCTTCTTCAGGAATGAGGAAAGTGTGTCCAGCAGGCTAAGATAAAAGACAGGGAGGAGGGACTTGGGGGAGGGGCGTTGGGAATGTGATAGGTGGAGGGAAATCAAGGTGAGGGTGATAGGCCGGAGTGGGGTGGGGGCGGAGAGGTCAGGAATAGGCTACTCTGAATATCGCTGATTGTGCCACACTCGTACAGTCACAGAGTCAGCCAGCACAGAAACAGTCCAACCAGTCCATGCCGACCATAATCCCAAATTAAACTAGTCCCACCTGCCTGCATTTGGCCCATATCCCTCCAAACCTTTCTTATTCATGTACTTATTCAAATGTCTTTTAGACATTGTAACATCCACCACTTCCTCTGGACGTTCGTTCCACACACAAACCACTTTCTGTGTAAACAAATTGCCCCTCATGTCTTTTTTGAATCTTTCTCCTCTGACCTTAAAATTATGCCCCCTGGTCTTGAAATCTCCCACCACAGGGTAAAGGCACCTGTAATTCATCTCATCAACATTATTTTATCAGCCTCTATGAGGCCACCCATCAACCTCCTACGGTCCAGTGAAACAAAACTCCCAGCCCATCCAGCCTCTCCTTATACCACAAACCCTCCATTTCTGGCAATATCCTGGTAAATCTCTGCTGAACCCTCTCCAGCTAAATAATACCCTTCCTATAGCAGGGCAAACAGAACTCCAGAGGAGGCCTCACCAGTGTCCTGTAACAACTTCAACATAATAACACACTCCCTTCTTTCAGATCCTAATATGAAACGACAATAAAGTGAAGGTCTCAAAGTGCATTGTCACACTCAAGGTGAGAGATGAATATCATCTTAAGTAATACTTGTGCATACATTGACCCACTACAACTGGCTGGAGCACATGGGCTCAAAAAGTCAAGTTGTACAGCCACGTTACATTTTCCTCCATCCCTCAGTGTCTCAGATTTCCGATTATTTCGCCAATGAGATTTGAATCCACTTTTGTTTGTTTTACCTCTGCCATTGTGCGGCAAAGATTCAGAACCGCAGATTCATGCCATTCGAAAGAGGCCATTCGGCCCATCCCAACACTGCCAGCTTTCTGAAAGAGCAGTCCAACTCGTTCCGTTTTGATCCTTGTTGATCTTTCCTTCATTTTCTTCACTTCCAAGGTGCCCATCCCATTCCCTGCTTGAGGGTTGGAGTGCACTGCAGCTCAACAAGTAATCACGTTTTGCATTGTTTTTAAAAATCGTTCACAGATGTGGTAATGCTGCTGCTGTTATTGCTCACCTACACAAAAATACAGTTCAGAGGTATCCACATTGATGTCGGTCTAGAATCACAGATTCCTTCCCTAAAAGATATCCATGAACCAGGTAAGTTTTTAACATCAGTGGTTACTTGTTGACAATAGGCTAGATTTGATTGAATTCAACCTTCATGATCTACCTTGGTGTGATTTGTACCCATTTGTCCAAAACCTTTGATTGTGGATTGCTGTTACATAAACACTTTTTAACCGAGCAAAATACTCCAAGGTTTGTCACAGGTTAGAATTGGAAACTGGGATAAAGAAGGAAAAGTATGGAGGATTAGGAACAGTGACAGATGCTTGGGCAAACATGGACATCTGTTGAAGAGGCAGGAAGAGATGTGGAGACATTTAACACAGTGATTACATGATGCCAGGTTATCGTCCAACAGATTTATCTAAAATCGCAAGCTTCTGAGCACTGCTCCTTCATCAGGTGAAGTAAACCTGTTGGACCTGGTGTCATGTAACTTGGGACTTTTTCCACCCCAGTCCACATCACAGCAATTACACAGCATTAGGAAGGAAGACACATTTATTTAACACGTTGCATTAGAAGACAATTTCACCCTGTTGTTAGTAAACAAGCGCAGCTTTTCTTTTCGTATGTAAGCTTCCCATAGCATTTGCTTTTACTCATTTATACAAACATTAGAACTTAAAGATCAAAAGTGGAGTCATTTTGGACAGTACAAACATTTCCAGGACTCGATCTTCCTGTGCTTGATTGTGGATGCCAGGTTATATAAATGGTGGAACTTTGTACGACTCAACAGAAAACAGATATTTCAGTAAAGCTTAATTAGTTCTCATGTTTCCAGCATTCGTAATTCAAAGTCAATAAAGCTGAGCATTTATCCTTGCCCTTCTGTTTGGGTAGCATTCATTGTTATTCATTCTGTCAACCTTTCTTTTCTATTCCGAGGCCCCAATTGCTATGTTAGCTCAATGAGTGATTAATTATTGCCCAAGAATTTTCTTTTTCTCTCTTGGCTACACTCTTTATTTTGGCTGTAGTTTCTTGGCTGGGAATCTCTCCTCCAACATCAATGGAGCATAGGACATAGGAGGAGCCTCCACTGCTCTCCAGAGAAGATAATTTCACAGACTAATGACCTTCTGATAGAAAACAATTCTCCTCATCTCTGGCTTATAGGAACACCACTTATTCCTAAACTGTGTTCTATTCTCCCCTATGAGGGACCACCTTCCCAATCTCTGCCCTATCCGGACCCCTCAGGATCTTATTTGTTTTAATAAGATCCCCTCCCATTTTTCTAAACCCCAATGTGTACATGCCCAACTTGTTCAATCGTTCTTTAAGATAGACCTTAAATTCCAGAAACAAGTCAACTGAACTTTCTCAGAACTCCTTCCAATGCAATTATATTCTTTTTCAAATAAGGAGACAAAAATTGCACATAGTGGTCCACCAAGGCCCTATACAGCTTCAGAAAACCTTTCCTCTTTTTATATTCCATTCCTCTTGCAATAAGTGGCATCATTGTATTTGTCTTCATAACCACTTGCCAAACTATCATTGTAATTTTATGCTTAACATTTACCATGACATCAAGATCCCTCTGCACAACTGGAGAGTTCTGTAGTCTCTCCCTTGTTCATTAGTATACTCCTGCCAAAGTGGGCATGTTCACATTTTCGAACAGTGGGGCGCTGGAAAAGCACAGCAGGTCTGGCAGCATCTGTGAAGAGAAACCAGAGTTAATGTTTTGTCCCTTATCTTAGTGAGCAGCTTCCGGTATGATACCTGTGCTTCAAAAATAAACTGCTACAGAGGCAAGCTTTTTCCCAGTGTGCATAAAACCCCAGTTTTTATCTCGATATGCACCTGTATTGCACCCTGCACCACCCTCATTGACATTGTTCTGTTTAGTTTGTATTGCTTCTCGTCAATCTTCCAATCAGAATGTATCCCTTCATGCTATTGTGTGTGTTTCCGCCCATTTGCACAGCCTGTAATTGTCATCCTGAAGTCTGTTACTAACCCTTCCATTTTTTTCTACATTTCCGAGGTTTGCATTGTCTACATATTTTGAAATGATGACCTAGGTCACTAACGATTAATCCAAACTTTCATCTCTCCCCAAATTACCTTTCTGTTTTGAGTCTGCATCTCAGACACCTCACAAAGATCCTTCAAGCAGCCACACTGAGAGGTTCTGACATCCCCTAGTGTCACCCTCATCCTGATATCCATTGCATTTCTGGCTGGGCTTAATTCTGGCACTAACGTCTTCAGACCTTTATTGAGTATGCTGTTAATTTTATTTCAGGGCTAGCTCATCATGTGAGGGAAAGGGGAATGGTAGGATTCTCTCTCAAGGCTCTTTCTAGAATTTGGCAGCTAACAGGTGCCTCCTGCTGCTGTTAACACCTCATACTTTCTTCTGTAATGTTTCCAATCCTTCATTTATCAGAGGCAGGTCGCAGCAAGAGCTATATATTTTGGGCTCCAGTGTGTCAATTTGTAATTTCGAAGATGGAGCAACAATCTCTGCAATCTTTACCTCATTAATTAGACTCTTACAAAATACATTTGAGTGATCACGTTCCAGAATAATTTTCATTCCAATGGCATTCCACTGGAATTTGGCCAAAACACAAACAGTGGCCGTGGGTTTGTTTTTCTCTACATCTCTGCACAAGTATCCCCTTCTGCTCAGGATCAAGGCCTACCTGCCAGCACACGGCCCATATCCCTCCAAACCCTTCCTATTCATATACCCATCCAGATGCCTTTTAAATGGTGCAACTGTACCAGCCCTCCACCACTTCATCTGGTAGCTCATTCCATACACCCACCACCCTCTGCGTGAAAACGTTGCCTCTTGGGTCTCTTTTATATCTTTCCCCTCTCACCCTAAACCTATGCCCTCTAGTTCTGGACTCCCCAACCCCAGGGAAAAGACTTTGTCTACCCATGCCCCTTCTGATTTTATAAACCTCTATAAGGTCACCCCTCAGCCTCCAATGTTCCAGGGAAAACAGCCCCAGCCTATTCAGCCTCTCCCTATAGCTCAAATCCTCCAACCCTGGCAACATCCTTGTAAATCTTTTCTGAACCCTTTCAAGTTTCGCAACATCTTTCTGACAGGAAGGAGACCACCAAACTAAAAAACAAACCTTCGGCCTTTATTCAGTCCATATCCCTCTATTCCCTTCATATTCACGTAACCATCTGACTGCCTCTTAAATGTCGACAATGTGCCCGTTTCCACCACCTCTTCTGACAGTGCGTTGCAGGCTCCTACCTTGTGAGAAAAACATCCCTCGCACATCTCCTTTAAGCTTTCCCCCTCTCACCTTAAGCCTGTGCCCCCTTGAAATTGGCACTTTAATTCTGGGAAAAAGCCTCTGACCACACACCCTATCTAAGCCTCTCATAATTTTGTAGACCTCTATCAGGTGTCCTCTCAGCCGTCGTCTTTCCAGTGAAAACAATCCTAGTCTGTTTAACCTTTCCTCCATAGCCAATACCCTCAAGACCAGGCAACATCCTGGTGAACCGTCTCTGCACTCTCTCCAAAGCTTCCACCTCCTTCTTGTAGCGTGGCGACCAAAACTGCTCACAATACTCAATGCGGCCTGACAAGGGTTTTATACAGCTGCAGCATGTTATGCCAACTCTTGTACTCCATGCCCCGCCCGATGAAAGTGAGCATGCTATATGTCGCCTTGATCATCTCGGCCACCTGAGTTATTACTTTTAGGTAAAAACAATGACTGCAGATGCTGAAAACCAAATACTGGATTAGTGGTACTGGAAGAGCACAGCAGTTCAGGCAGCATCCAACGAGCAGCGAAATCGACGTTTTGGGCAAAAGCCCTTCATCAGGGCTTTTGCCCAAAACGTCGATTTCGCTGCTCGTTGGATGCTGCCTGAACTGCTGTGCTCTTCCAGCACCACTAATCCAGTATTATCACTTTTAGGGAGCTTCTGCCTTCAGTAGAGTGTGAGATAACAGAGGCACAGTTGTGAGGTGTGGCTGCGTGGGAGCATTCTCTATCGCTGAGTTTGGATGATGGTTGAGTTCATAGTCCACCTCTAGAAAGTTGGGTGCAAACTCCAGGCTGCCTTTGGGTCTAGACCTTCTAAACCAACATCAAATCTGCATTCTCAGGTGGATGTGGAAGACTGTTATATTGTCCTTGCCAATATCACCAGAACTGACCACTCATTTATTTCATTGCTGTTTTTGGGAGCTTACTGTGTATGTTATGCATAATAATGAATGCACTGCCAAAGTCATTCATTTATTATAAGATACTTTGGGATGTCCAGAAATTTTAGAGTCATAGAGCTGTACAACACGGAAACAGACCCTCTGGTCCAACTCATCCATGCTGATCCAATATCCTAAATTAATCTGGTCCCATTTGCCAGCATTTGGCCCATGTCCCTCTAAACTCTTCCTGTTCATATACCCATCCAGATACCTTTCAACTGTTGTAATTGTACCAGCCTCCACCACTTCCTCTGGCAGCTTATTCCATACATGTACTACCCTCTGTGTGAAGAAGTTGGCTCTGAGGTCCCTTTTAAATCTTTCCCCTCTCACCCTAAACCTATGCCCTCTACTTTTGAAACTTGCAATCTCAAAGCAAGTCTTTTTCTCTTTGCACGTTTTGTCCGAGGCACCATTCTTCATTCAGGGCAATGACTGAAATATCGTTTTACTTGACAGCCCTTAATTCGTCAATGGGAGTCGGAACGTGTTCACTTCCTCAAATGCTCTTGGAGTGAGCAACCCTATCTCAGAAGACTTTTAAACTATTAGAAATTATTCTGAAATTTTATTGGAGTTAGTGTGTTAAATGGCGTCGGCCATTCCAACTTTGGTCAATCAATTTGTGGAGATTTCAGGTGGAATTCGTGGAGGTTGGGTAAAAGGCCCATTTCTCCTTTTACCAATTCTTGAACGGTTAAAAAAAATGCGTAAAGGAATGGGAGATGGTTGTAAAGATTAGTTTAAAAATTTTTGTTCAAGATGGTGGATGTGTCAGGTTAGGTGATGTTCGCGCTCTTGACTGGCCCACTCCCTTTCGCCTGACCGACCGTATTCTTCCTTCTTTTCTTAATTTACCTTTTGACTCAAATTCACCTTCTCTTCTTTCAGCAGCTGAGGCAGCAGAGTGAGGTTGTAGGGGAATGAAACAGCAGATCATTCCTAGTGGCTGCAGTGGATGTGATGGTTTCTTCAATGGCGTCGTCATGGGTTGGATGTCACGGCGCCAGGGAGTTGGGAGAGGGTCCAGGGTCCACAGGCACAGTCTCCAGGCTTTGGTCGCAGCTAGAATTTCATCGGCTTCCTGTTTGCACCTTGGTGAGTCATTTTCATGGATCCTGGTGGTGATGAGGTGACTTTGGTGACAGACTCACGGGTAGAGACATGGTGGGTCCCATCAGATGCCCTTGAGGTGGTAGTGGAGGGCTCCTACAGTGGCGTTTTTGTGGATCCAAATCTTCCTTCAGATTGGTTTCGGAGGAAGCATTCCATTGCCAACTCATAAAACCAAGAGCAATGGAGTGACCACAAAATGAAATTTGTTTTATATTGTCTCATTTTTCTCGTAATTTATTAAATTAAATGGTGATGGTTTGCAGCAATTTATGCATTATTTATTGTGATTTCATGAATACAAGTGACAGTAAATTACTATATTCCTTCCCATGGCCACAGCTCGGGTTGGTGTTTAAGATTGAATAGAATGCTGCAGTGTGGAAGCAGGCCATTTGGACCATCGAGACCCTCCAAAGAGCATCCCACCCAATCCCCATATCCCTACATTCCCCATTGCTAACCCACTTGACACATCCCTGAACACTGCAGGCAATTTAGCATGGTCAACCCACCTAACTGCACATCTTTGGACTGAGAGAGGAATTTGTGTTGCAGACATTTCGTCCCCTGTCTAGGTGACATCCTCAGTGCTTGGGAGCCTCCTGTGAAGCGCTTCTGTGATCTTTCCTCCGGCATTTGTAGTGGTTTGAATCTGCCGCTTCCGGTTGTCAGTTCCAGCTGCAGTGGCCGGTATATTGGGTCCAGGCCAATGTGCTTATTGATTGAATCTGTGGATGAGTGCCACGCCTCTAGGAATTCCCTGGCTGTTCTCTGTGGCTACACACACAGATGACAAGCAACATGAATTCGACTAGGACAACACTACTATTATAGGACAAGCCAAACAGACACTCAATTCCAGATTTTTAAATTGAATTCAAAAATCACTATGTGCCATGTCAGGATTTGAACCCAGGTTCTTAGATATAGGTTTCTGAATGAACAGCCCAGCATTAATAGTGCTAGGCCATTGCCTCTGCTTTGCTGTATGTTTAGTCTGTAAAGTTTGTTTTCAAGCCAATTGGTTTGAGTCAGACACAATTTGATCAATGCCACTTTGTTGAGGTATTGCATATCTCTGACAGTGCAGCATCTCTTCAGTACCTCACTGGCCAATCATAGCCAGACTTCCTACTCAAGTGGAACTTGAGCCCACAGTCAGCTCACATCAGGGTGACCAAGTAAACTCCAACTGAGATCTGCTTCAGATAAACAAGACAATGAGTCACTCTTCAAGGAAGCAGAACATTTCAAACGTGATTCATTCCCAAATCAGAAATGTTTATAACAGTCTTAACAATAATCATATACCACAGATCTAATTCCAATAAAGCTTAGCTCCGTTTCTCATGTCATTTCCCCGCAGACTTTCAAGTATTTCATTTTCAAATGGGTTGGCCAATTTGCAACTACATTGCCAAGGATGTTTGACACTTTCCTTGATCTGTTGCCATTCAGTTCTGCAGCATGGTCACTGAGCCCAAAATGCATTGACTCTGGCTGTCCCACTGGTTTTAATCTCCTCCATGGCCTTGTCCAACCCACCTCCTTGTCTCTGTGATCTCCAGATCAATAGCCTTCCAAGATATTAGGGGAGGTGATGGCCTAGCGGACTGTTAATCCAGTAATCCAGGTAATGCTGTCATGACCTTCATTTGAATGCCGACCATGGCAGCTGGTCAAATTTGAGTTCAATAAACATTTAGAATTAAGAGTCTAATGATGACCCATCAAAGTCACTAATACCTTCAGGGAAGATACCTATCTATCCTATATGTGACTCCAGAATGTCAATGTAGGTGACTCAGAACTGCACTCCGAGCAATTAGAGTTCAGCAATAAATGCTGGCCCAGGCACTGATGTCCATTTCCTGTGAATGATTTAAAAAATCATGTTCCTCTGATTCTAACCATGAGTGCTTCTGCAATTTTAATGACTCCATCATTTGAAACCGTTGCCTCAGCCCTAAACACTGGAATTCTCCTTCCTAAGCAATGTACTGAAATAGAACCTGAGCTTAAACATTGTTCTCTAGTTCCTTATAGCATGACCAAGAAAGAACAAGCACAAAGGCAGACCAATAAGGATTCATAAAATATTTGGCTCACCTAGATTTGTTCTAAAGGATGGTTTCCTAATATGAGCACCAGGTGAAGCAGGCACTGTATTGTCAATGATAACAGAATAACAGACTCCTAGCCTATTCCAATGATGGTTTGATGGGATTATCACTGGGCTATCAACTCAGAGATTCCTCAGTAATGTTCTCAAAGCTAGATTTAAATCCTACCATAGCAGATGGTGATGGTTGAATTCAATAAAAATCTGGACATAAATGTGGGTGACCGTGAAACCATTGCTGGGAAATATCCTTTTAGGTCATTGATGTTCTTTTAGAAAGAATATTGCTGCCTTTACCCCTTCCAATTCTATGTTGATTTAGCCCCTTCCTGCTTTCCCTCACCTTTTGATGGCTCATATTGCCTTTAATGGGCTTTGCAAAACAATTAGTCCACTGGAAACATGAGAGCTTTACTGGTGGTGGTTAATGGATGACAAAAAAAACCTGGAGTGATGAGAAGGGAAAGAGAACATCCAACTGGGTGTAGAAGCACTTCTGAAAAAAAAGATAATAGTCTCCCGTATATCAATACTCTGAAACTTTTTCTTAATTTCAAAACTATACTTTATTCATAAAATTATTAGGTTCTCTATTCAATTGGTCATGCCATTCTTGTGCACACATTACATTGCTTTACAATCAGACATCGAAATTTATTTTTCCTATGTACAAGTCTGTACATTTACTATCCAGCTCTTCTGCTGAGGCGTCAGCAGAGCCCAAATAACTGGTGGGTCCCCTGTTCTTCTTTAGGCAGGCAGACGTTACACGGTGGTCTTTCCCCACCGTGCCTTGGCAGCAGCTGCCCCAAGCTTCAGCGCATCCCTCAACCCATAATCCTGGACCTTGGAATGTGCCAGTCTGCAACACTCAGTCGGGGTCAACTCCTTCAGCTGGAAGATCAACAGGTTTCGGACTGCCCAGAGAGCGTCCTTCACTGAGTTGATGATCCTCCAGGCACAGTTGATGTTCGTCTTGGTGTGCGTCTCAGGGAACAGACCATAGAGCACGGAGTCCTGCGCCACGGTGCTGCTCGGGACGAACCTCGACAAACACCACTGCATTCCTCTCCAGACTTCTTCTGCATAGGCATATTCCAGATGGAGGTGTGTGACAGTCTCGTTTCCCCCCCCCACCCCCCCCCACCCCCGCAGTCGCTTTGGGGGCAGCATGCATAAAGGATCTCACAGGCAGAGCCCTTCTCACCACCAGCTAAGCCATGACTTGGTGCTTGTTGGAAAGTTCTGGCGATGAGGCATTCTGCCAAATGACTTTGACAGTCTGCCCAGGGAACCGCTCAACAGGATCCACCCTCTCCTTTTCCCGAAGGGTCTCAAGGACACTACGTGCTGACCATTTCCTGATGGACTTGTGGTCAAAGGTGTAATACTCTGATACTCTTAGAGAGAGAGAGAGAGGTGGACACTGCAGGGCATTAGTATGTTTAATGTCCCCTTCCAACTCCATTTTGAGTTAGTCTCCTCCCTCACCTTTCGTGTTATCGTATTGCCTTTAACAGGCAGTTAGTTAATCAGTTAGTGGCAGTTCATCCCGTGGGTGTAAAAAACCACTGTTTGCATGTGATAACGTTTCTGAACATGAAAAAGAAATTAAGACAATGATCTCCCTCTGGTTATAATGGTAATGTCCCTACCGTTGGGCCAGGAAGGGCTGTTTCAAGTCCCAGCCGTTCCAGAGAGGTGTCGTAACATCTCCGAATGGGTTGATTAAAATGTATCTCATGATAGTTTAACATCCAATTTCTCATCAAGGATTGGTTAACTCCATTTGAGGCAGACATTACCACACGTTTGCAGGTTTCCATGCATGTGGCTTGCAGATTCATAGCAACCAGGCAGAGTCAGAACAAGGTATGCACACAACCTTAAAGGTGTACAGCTGAAAATGTGGTGCTGGAAAAGCGCAGCAGGTCAGGCAGCATCCAAGGAGCAGGAGAATCGACGTTTCGGGCATGAGCCCTTCTTCAGGAACGTCGATGCCCGAAACGTTGATTCTCCTGCTCCTTGGATGCTGCCTGACCTGCTGCGCTTTTCCAGCAACACATTTTCAGCTCTGATCTCCAGCATCTACAGTCCTCACTTTCTCCTAGAAGATTTTAACCTACTGCGAATCCTCTTGCAAGGATGCCTTCCTTGAAGAAGCTCTCTTCCTCCCTCTACAAGGATTTCAGTGAGTCCCTCTCTCACTGCACACCCCAGGTTATCTCCTCTACCCAGAAGCTCTTAACCTCCTTCCACCTATTGTATTTGCAACGCCCCTCCCCCAAGTCCCTCCTCCCTACCTTTTATCTTAACCTGCTGGACACACTTTCCTCATTCCTGAAGAAGGGCTCATGCCCGAAACGTTGATTCTCCTGCTCCTCGGATGCTGCCTGACCTGCTGCGCTTTTCCAGCAACACATTTTCAGCTCTGATCTCCAGCATCTGCAGTCCTCACTTTCTCCTCGAAGATTTTAACCTTAAAGTTGTACCGAGTCAAAGGCAAAACAACAGTTACAAGAACCACCCAGCAATGCAGCTGTAGGGTAAAAGAGTGTGGTGACTGGCACTGCACGAGAAGCAGTGAATCAAGAATTCAAGCGCAGCTTCGGAGGTTAATAGCTGTACCAATTATCTGTTGGCTGGCAGTATGATGCACAACTCCCTTCCCTCCTGACCTTATGGTTAGGAGCTTGCTATCACAACTCAGTTTGCACCAAATGGGACTCAAATTATTTCACATAGATTTCAGACCCTTCACAGAAAGCTGGCAATACAAGACCTAAACGGTCCAGCCTTGCAGTTATAAAGGGAACCCACCCCCTCCTCAGGGCATTGAGAAATGGGAAATTAATTCTACCCCCCCATCCCCGTGAACAATTTGTTATTAAAGTACATCGTGTACAAATTTATTGTTGAAGTTAAAATTGCATTGGACAAATCAAGTAGTAAAGTGGGTAGCTTAAGTTGAGGTACAGATCATTTCAAATTCAATAAAGAACAAAGAGAAGGAACAGGCCATTCGGCCCACCAAGTCTGTGGTGACACATGATGCCTTTCTACACTAAAAGCCTTTGACCTCTATTCCCTGACTTCACCCAGCTGTCAAGTTGCCTCTTAAACATTGTTATTGCACTTGCCTCCACCACCTCATCCAGCAGCACATTCCAGGTACTCAGCATCCTCTGTGTACAAAAAAACTTGCCTCTCACACCTCCTTTGAACTTTCCCCCTTTCCCTGAACTCAGATTTCTCCAGTTTCCTCATTTCCCCTCCCCCCACCTTGTCTCAGTCAAATCCCTCGAACTCAGCACCGCCTTCCTAACCTGCAATCTTCTTCCTGACCTCTCCGCCCCCACCCTACTCCGGCTTATCACCCTCACCTTGACCTCCCTCCACCTATCGCATTCCCAATGCCCCTCCCCCAAGTCCCTCCTCCCTACCTTTTATCTTAGCCTGCTGGACAAACTTTCCTCATTCCTGAAGAAGGGCTTATGCCCAAAACGTCGATTCTCCTGCTCCTTGGATGCTGCCTGACCTGCTGCGCTTTTCCAGCAACACATTTTCAGCCCTTTCCCATTACACTGACACCCCCTAGTTATTGCCATTTCTAACCTGGGAAACCATCCATTCTATGATTAGGGCTGATAGGTCTGACTGTTCCTGAGATGTTTCCTAACTCACTCAGAGGTCCAGATAAATTTTTGTGCTGTCATGCCAGGCAGTTTCATTTCAACTCAAATTTGTCACATGCTGTCAATTAGTCAAGACAATTTTTGGCAAAGTTTGCCTGACACAGGCATCAGATGTGGCAGTCATATCAGATTGTTCACATACTGACCAGATCTTGTGGAGCCCCACTTAGATTCCATTCCCTACAGTATCCCCTTCAGCCCAACAAGTCCACACCAACTCTCCGAAGAGTAACCCACCCAGGCCTATTTCCCTACCCTATATTTACCCCCGACTATTGCACCTAACACTGCAGGCAATTTAGCATGGCCAATTCACCTGACTTGCACATCTTTGGACGTGGGAGGAAACTGGAGAACCCAGAGGAAACCCACGCAGACACATGGAGAATGTGCAAACTCCACACAGACAGTCACCTGATGCGGGAATCAAAGCCAGGTCCCTGCTCTGCGAGGCAGCAGTGCGAACCACTGAGCCACCGTGCCATCCTTGTTAGCGTGCAAACAACTATAGTGTCACTTGGCCTCTAAAAGAATCAGGGATTCATAATTAAAACATCAGCAGCACGATAAGACAACAAATAGAACCATTTCTTCCCCTTGGCTTCTCCATCCTGTAGACTACTCGTTAAGCTTTATTGTTGCAGCTCGCACATCTTCAGGAGGTTTTGAGCAAGAAGAGCTCGGGGTATGGGGTTAAAGGGAGGCCAGGGTGAGGTAAAGTCTAGCAGGCAAGGTGCTTCAAATTGCGAGCACTTAACTCTCAGCAGCTGGGCATACAGGTGGTCAGCAAGAGGTGAGTTGGTCTGGCTTCTACCAAAAACAATGCCAGTGTATACAGAAGGAGAGCATTCCATTAAAGTGAGCATTCCATTTAAAAAGAATCCCTTCTCCTCGCAAGTGAGAATTAAATAAAACCTGTGAATAAACAACAGCAAAGAGGATCTCACAGCTCATTCTTGAGGAAGCTAGATAATCACACTTGGGTTTCAGATTTTTTTGTTCTGGATTTAGTGTGACCAGCCTCACCATTTTTAAAGGCTTTTTCCAACATAGCTAACAACGGCTCCGTCCTGTTCAAAAGAGATAGTGCGAGAAAAGCTAAAAGGTTTTAAAATTGACAAATCTCCTGGCCCCGATGGGCTACATCCTAGAGTTCTGAGGGAGGTGGCTGAGGAAATAGCAGAGGCGTTGGTTGAGATCTTTCAAAAGTCACTGGAGTCAAGGAAAGTCCCAGATGATTGGAAGACCACTGTTGTAACCCCATTGTTCAAGAAAGGATCAATACAAAAGATGGAAAATTATAGGCCAATTAGCCTAACCTCGGTTGTTGGTAAAATTCTAGAATCCATCATTAAGGATGAGGTTTCTAAATTCTTGGAAGAGCAGGGTCAGATTAGAACAAGTCAACATGGATTTAGTAAGGGGAGGTCATGCCTGACAAACCTGTTAGAATTCTTTGAAGAGGTGACAAGTAGGTTAGATCAAGGAAACCCAGTGGATGTGGTCTATCTAGACTTCCAAAAGGCCTTTGATAAGGTGCCACACGGGAGGCTGCTGAGTAAGGTGAGGGCCCATGGTGTTCGAGGTGAGCTGCTGGGATGGATTGAGGATTGGCTGTCTGACAGAAGGCAGAGAGTTGGGATAAAAGGTTCTTTTTCGGAATGGCAGCCGGTGACAAGCGGTTTCCCACAGGGTTCAGTGTTGGGGTCGCAGCTGTTCACGTTATATATTAATGATCTGGATGAAGGGACTGGGGGCATTCTAGCGAAGTTTGCCGATGATACGAAGGTAGGTGGACAGGCAGGTAGTACTGAGGAAGTGGGGAGGCTACAGAAGGATCTAGACAGTTTGGGAGAATGGTCCAGGAAATGGCTGATGAAGTTCAATGTGAGCAAATGCGAGGTCTTGCACTTTGGAAAAAAGAATACAAGCATGGACTACTTTCAAAACGTTGAGAAAATTCATAAAGCCAAAGTACAAAGGGATCTGGGAGTGCTAGTCGAGGATTCTCTAAAGGTAAACATGCAGGTTGAGTCCGTGATTAAGAAAGCAAATGCAATATTGTCATTTATCTCAAGAGGGTTGGAATATAAAAGCAGCGATGTGCTACTGAGACTTTATAAAGCTCTGGTTAGGCCCCATTTGGAGTACTGTGTCCAGTTTTGGTCCCCACACCTCAGGAAGGAAGTACTGGCACTGGAGCGTGTCCAGCGGAGATTCACACGGATGATCCCTGGAATGGTAGGTCTAACATACGAGGAATGGCTGAGAATCCTGGGATTGTACTCATTGGCGTTTAGAAGGTTAAATGGAGATCTAATAGAAACTTACAAGATAATACATGGCTTAGAAAGGGTGGAAGCTAAGAAATTGTTTCCGTTTGGCGGGGAGACTAGGACCCGTGGACACAGTCTTAGAATTAGAGGGGGTCAATTCAAAACAGAAATGCAGAGACATTTCTTCAGCCAGAGAGTGGTGGGCTTGTGAAATTCAGTGCCGTGGAGTGCAGTGGAGGCCGGGACGCTAAATATCTTCAAGGCAGAGATTGACAAATTCTTGATGTCACAAGGAATTAAGGGCTATGGGGTAAATGGAGTTGAAATGCCCATCAGCCATGATTGAATGGCAGAGTGGACTCGATGGGCCGAATGGCCTTACTTCCACTCCTATGTCTTATGGTCTCATGGTCTTTGGTATCTCATTACCCCACAGGCGCAAGACAAGGTCCCAGGTTTGGCTGTGATTTACACTCGCTTTTGGGGAAGGCCAGGGGTGTCTCCTATGGTTTTAGATTAGATTAGATTAGATTACTTACAGTGTGGAAACAGGCCCTTCGGCCCAACAAGCCCACACCGCCCCGCCGAAGCGCAACCCACCCATACCCCTACATCTACATTTACATTTACCCCTTACCTAACACTATGGGCAATTTAGCATGGCCAATTCACCTGGCCTGCACATCTTTGGACTGTGGGAGGAAACCGGAGCACCCGGAGGAAACCCACGCAGACACGGGGAGAACGTGCAAACTCCACACAGTCAGTCGCCTGAGGCGGGTTTGTGACAAGACAGGTAACTCTATCCACAAAACAGGTTCCTCTCAGCATGAAAACTAGAGATGTTTTATCAATGAGACAGGTTCTGGATTAGCCATCCAGTTTAATATCTGTCCTGTGTCTTCGATAATTATAACTTTTGATTCGCAATTTTCTTTGCTTAGTTAAATAAATAAATTCACTCAATTAATTTATTTACTTTTTTGTGTGTGGGATGTGGGTATCGCTGGCTGGGCCCAGCATTTATTGCCCATCCTTAATTGCCCCTTGAGAAGGTGGTGGTGAGCTTCCTTCTTGAACCGCTGCAGTCCATGTGCTGTGGGTTGACCCACAATGCCCTTAAGGAGGGAATTCCAGGATTTTGATCCAGCGACAGTGAAGGAATGGGGATATATTTCCAAGTCGGGATGGTGAATGGCTTGGAGGGGAACTTGAAGGTGGTGGTGTTCCCATGTATCAGCTGCCCTTTTGTTTGAGATGGAAATGGTCATGAGAGGTGCTAAGGATTTTTGAATTTCTGCAATGCATCTTGTAGATAGTACACACTGCTGCTATTAAGTGTCGATGGTGGAGGGAGTGAATGCTTGTGGATGTGATGCCAATCAAGTGGGCTGCTTTGTCCTGGATGGTGTCAAGTTTCTTGCGTTTTGTCAATACTCGCTAAGCATTGGTACTATTCATTACCTCAGTGTTCCAGTCTTGCATAGAGTATGAGTTCCCTGATTGGGGTTGTTAAAAAAATGTAGGAGATTTACATGTGTTGAGACATTGAACTGAAGCAATTCTGGCTCACTGACTCCAAAGACTAAAATGATAACGCAGCATTGCCCCTTGATGTGAAGGGCACAGCTTGTCACTGACCACTCGGATGTTTCCTTTCTTCCTGGTGGTGGAAATTTGAATAAAGATTCGTGCACCTTGTGTCTTTCACTGTGTCTCACATCTGCACATGCACAACATGGAATAGAAGAAAAAAGAAGAAAGAGAAATTTTTTTTAAAAATAAACAGGAGTGTCAGAGGTTCTGCTCACTCTGAGAGCTGGCTCTGAGGGCGTGGGATCATTGTCAAGGACTCTCCACATATAAGCAAAGAGTAACTTTGTGATGAGATCTCGGCCTCTCTGGAGTTATATCAGTGGCGATGAGAGAAAAGTATGCTCCTGAAGAAATTCACTTGCAATAGTTACCTTCCAGTTGTCAAGCATTCCTGGCATCATGCTATTATTTGGGAAGCTTGAGTTGTTCAATCCTGCTGTTGAAGACTGGGCCCTGTAAATGGAAATACTGTGTTATTTTTTCAGAGCAAATGACATTGGGGCAGATGAAAAGCAATGAGTAATTCCGCTGAAAGCTTGTGGAGCCACAGCTTTCTCTGTTACTCGGAACCTAATGTTTCCTGCAGCACCAGATACTAAAACCTTTCAAGAGTTGATAGATTTAGTTAAGGAATATTACAACCCCAAGCATTCCCTAATTCTGAGATGCTATCAGTTTTACTTAGCAATTTGAGAACCAGGGAATGCATTTCGGGATTTTTGATCAAGTTAAGGTGAGTAGCAGAGGCAGGTGACTCTGGTTTACCCATAATGAGATGCTAAGAGACTGTTTGGTATTTGGGATTAATGATGTAACCATGTAAAAGCACCTACTAGGCAAAACCAACTGGACTTCAAACAGGCAAAAGTGGAGCAGGGTATTCTACCTGAAATGGACACCCTCGCCAGTCAGACTGAAATTGGAGAACACCATTTGAGTGAAAGCAATAGCGTAGTCTCACGCAGGACATAACCTGAACTCGGGGACTCTAGGTCAGCCCACAGCAAAACCCCAAAACAAAGCCAAGCCTCAGCCAATCGGTTAACATTTTCTTCAGGATCTGGGCCAGCAAGTCATTGTAGTCGCTGCTGAATGTAGAAGAGACAGCAAAAGAGTCCCATTTGACCTAAACTGAGTATGAGATCTCATAGGCTGGTTTCCAGGGGAGTACCCATCCTGGAAAGTCCACCTAATATCTGGTTTGAAAAAGCCAAATTGCTTAGCAACATCCAAATGAGCACCAATCAAACTAAACATCTGGTCACTTGTTTCTAATGGAGATTGATACTGGTGCAGCTGTTCCAGTGTTTGCAGAACCAGCCTGGAACAAACTTCACTCTTATTCTTAACTAGACCTCAGCTAGACTGAGAACTTATACCATGGATGCTTTACAGATAAAGAGCACAACTTTGGTTGTAAAGGTTTTTAAATAACTTTTTGTGATTATCTCTCTGTCTCAATCAAATTATAGGTCATCCCTTCACTTGCTATTCAGCTGTTGACACTTTACTCACACCATCTGACACTTTTGATCACCTACAGAGACTCATTATCCAGCCTATCAACATTCCACTCACACTTGTATGATCTCTCGGCCTATAGATTCCGTGCCTGTGTCCTTCCCTTCATTTCACCTGACGAAGGAGCAGTGCACCGAAAGCTTGTGATTTCAAATAATCAACCTGGGGGACTGCACACTGGTGTTGTGTGACTTCAGTGTCCACCTCAGTCCACATCCTAATTCAGGAGCAAGAATACACGATCGTGTTACTTTGAAGAATAAACCTGAAGACTGAACTTGGCCCAGTTATAGTAAGGATCTTATTAAGCTGAAGGAGGCTCAGAAGAGATTTATCAGGATATTGCTGGGAATGGACGATTTGAGTTATAAGGAGAAGCTAGATAGGCTGGGACATTTTTCACTGGGGCCTAGGAAGTTCAGGGGTGACCACATGGTGGTTTATAAAATCATGAGGAACATAGATAAGGTGAATGACAGGTGTCTTTTTCCTAGGGTGGGGTATTTCAAGATTGTGAGGTATATCTTTCAGGTGATAGGATAAAGATTTAAAAAGGACATGATGAGCAACTTTTTTTAATGCAGAGTGGTTTGTGTGGAAAAACCTCCAAAGGAAGACTTGGTTCCGGATACAATTGCCATGTTTAAAAGTTATTTAAATTTGGAGATGCCGGTGTTGGACTGGGGTGTGCAAAGTTAAAAATCCCACAACATCAGGTTATAGTCCACCAGGTTTAATTGGAAGCACTAGTTTTCGGAGCGCTGCTCCTTCATCAGGTGGTTGTGGAGAATAAGATTGTAGGACACAGAATTTATAGCAAAGGTTTACAGTGTGATGTAACTGAAAGGATGTAACTTTTAAAAAAAGTTTTACAATATACATATGAAAGAACTGAAACCAACATGGTCATTTGAACAGATGAGAGACTTAACAAACAATCCAGGTCTTTTTCAATGTATAATTTCAGTTACATCACACTGTAAACTATTGCTATAAATTCTGTGTCTTACAATCTTATTCTCCACAACCACCTGATGAAGGAGCAGCGCTCCGAAAACTAGTGCTTCCAATTAAACCTGGTGGACTATAACCTGGTGTTGTGGGATTTTTAACTAAAAGTTATTTAGGTAAGTGCATGAATAAGAAATGTTTGGAGGGATATGGGGCAGACACAGGCAGGTGGGACTAGTTTAGTTTGGGATTATGATCAGCATGGACTGGTTAAGCCGAAGGGTCTGTTTCCGTGCTGTATGAATCTATGACTATGACTCACCTTCCCCTCAGCCACTCTGTCTGAAGCTCAAAACTCAATGTGATATGAAAACACACAATAAAATAATTCATCTCTCTCATGAACTCGAAACCTGTCTGGAGGACAATGTTTTGGCATCCATAACAAGAGTTGCTTATTCCTTACTGAGTGGGAATGCCACAAATTGTGGGCGGCACGGTGGCACAGTGGTTAGCACTGCTGCCTCACAGCGCCAGAGACCCGGGTTCAATTCCCGCCTCAGGCGACTGACTGTGTGGAGTTTGCACATTCTCCCCATGTCTGCGTGGGTTTTCTCCAGGTGCTCCGGTTTCCTCCCACACTCCAAAGATGTGCAGGTCAGGTGAATTGGCCATGCTAAATTGCCTGTAGTGTTAGGTAAGGGGTAGGTGTAGGGGTATGGGTGGGTTGCGCTTCGGCGGGGCGGTGTGGACTTGTTGGGCTGAAGGGCCTGTTTCCACACTGTAAGTAATCTAATCTAAAAAAAATGCTTCAAGGGAAAGTGACGCCATCACGGAATACAAGGTTCCTGGGCCACCAGGAGGAAAGCAAAGTCCCATCATCCTGAATGATAGAGGACTGACTCAAAAAAATTGAATCCACAGGAATGCCTTCGTAAGGATTTGATCCTTTATTGAAAGTAGGATCCCAGGAAAGCTCATGTGCAGTCGTGGATTTAGTGGAAGATTGGACAATGTCAGGAAATTCAGAATCATCTTCTTGCCCTTCTCAATCTCATCCAAGATTTTTTGCATGTGTTCAGTGTTGGAGGTTGAGGTTCTGAATTTTCTTCCCTTTTTTTCTATTTCTTTCTTCAAACAAGTTAGAATCGCGCTTTGTGCTACGTCTTCGTGATGTACAGCACAGAAACAAAGTCTTCGGTCCAACCCGTCCATGCTGTCTAGATATTCTAAACTAATCTAGTTGCATTGACCAGCAATTGGCCCATATCCCTCTAAACCCTTCTTATTCATGTACCCAACCAGATGCCTTTCAATTGTAAATTGTACCAGCTTCCACCACTTCCTCTGGCAGCTCATTCCATACATGCACCATCCTCTGCGTGAAAAAAAATTGCCCCTTAGGTCCTTTTTAAATCTTATAACATTATTACAATCATTATTATAATGATCGTTTATTAATGAGTAATTCAGGCTTAATTATCCAGACTGCTCCACAAGCTTAAACAAAGTTCTCGCTTTCTCAAGAATTCCTTTGCAGATGTAAGTTCATCATATGTTGATTGTGGCAGGATGTTTGTCTTAGCTAATCATTCAGCGATCTTTGAACTTTGCCTGCTTCTGAAAAAGAGTCTTGAAGTGAACATTTTCAGATGGTAATCTTTAACCTGTGGAGTGCCACAGAGGTCAGTGCTCGGGTCACAATTATTTACAAGCATATGAATGACTTTGATGAAGGAAATGATTGTTCTGTAGTCAAGTTTGCAGATGACACAAATAAGTAGGTCAGAGGGCAAGTAGTGAGGGTGACACAAAGAGTCTAAAGAACATAGGGGCAAGTTAAGTGAGTTGTCAAAGGCCTGGCAGATGGAATAGAAGATGGAAAAGATACAAGGTTGTCATTGGCAGGAAGAATAGAGGAACTGACTATTATTTAAATGAAAAAAAAACTGCAGAAAGCTGCAGCACTAAGGGAGCTCTTGTGTATAAATCATTAAAAGCTAACATCCAGGTTCAGGCAGGTCACAGGGAAGCCAAATGGGATGTTGGTCTTCATTTCAAAGGGAATGGAATGTAAAAGTAAGAAAGCTTTGCTTAAACTAAACAGGGTTGGATCTCATCAGGATTGCTGTGAACAGTTTTGTTCTCATTATCTAAGGAAATATAGCTAACATTAGAGCAGTCCAGAGAAAGTTCACAAGCTTGATGCTGGGCATGAAGGGGTTTTCTTATGATCAGAAGTTGAACTGTTTAGGCCTGTACTTATTGGATTCTAGAAGAGTGAAAAGATGCCTTATTCAACTGTATAATCTTGGCAGGTTAGGTATGGAGAGGTTGTTCCCCTACTCTGGAGAATCTAGGATGAGACAGCATAATCTCAGACTAAGGAGTCACCCACTTAAGACAGAGATGAGGAGGAATCCTGTCCCTCAGATGATTGTCAATCTGTGGAATGCTTTACTGCAGAGGGCTGTCATTAAGCATATTCAAGGTTGGGATTGACACACTTTTACTCAGCAAGGCAATTAACGGTTAAGGGGAAAAGACTGGAAGTTGGAGGTGAGGATTATCAGATCAGCCATGATCTTGTGGAATGGTGGAGCTGACTCGATGGGCTGAATGGCCTACTTGTGCTCTTCCATCTTATGGTCATACTGATGTCAGACTAACTGGCAAATTTGAGTGAAAGGCTTGTTGTTCATATTGGCAGGACCTCAAACAAATCACATTATTTCCAAACTCTCCCAGGAGCTTTGCACAGGAATACAAAAAGTAGGGTTGGAGGGTTTGCACGACAGTGAGAGGCTGAATAAGCTGGGGCTGTTTTCTCTGGAGTGTCAGAAGCTGAGGGGTGACCTTACAGAGATTTATAACATCATGAGGGGCATGGACAGGATAAATAGACAAGGTCTTTTCCCTGCAGCGGGGGAGTCCAGAACTGAAGGGCATAGGTTTAGGTGAGAGAGGGATGATCTACAAGAGACCTAAGTGGCAACTTGTTTACGCAGAGAGTGGTGCATGTATGGAATGTGCTGCCATAGGAAGTGGTGGAGGCCGGTACAATTACAGCATTGAAAAGGCATTTGGATGAGTATATGAATAGGAAGGGTTTAGAGGGATATGGGCCAAGTGCTGGCAAATGGGACGAGTTTAGGCTAGAATATCTGTTCGGCATGGGTGAGTTAGACCGAAGGGTCTGTTACTGTGCTGTACATCTCTATGACTCTATGACCATATTAAAGCAGTTTGGCCGTTGGTTCCATAAATTATGGAGAATAGACAGTATTTTGTCCAATGTCCTCACATAGGAAAGGAAAGTTAGGAAGAAGACCTTCACATACTCCCGTTTTGTTTAACACAATTCATTCCACTGTGTTCACAATAATGCTGGTAAAAATAGAACAGTTTATTTTCAGTAATTCAACTTCCTCCAGGGGCACTGTTTGGGTATCACAAGTTGTAGGGGGTTTGGGAGAGAAATCACTGGTGGGGGGGATGTTGGAGGTGGTAACTGACTCCCCTCCCTGATAGCTCTGACATAATGATGCCAGTTAATGATGCATGTCAAAGTGATTTATTGCTGTAATTATCCAGCGTGTCTCTCCTCATTCCACCCTCGAGAGAAGAGCAGAGTCTATTAAAGGATTCCAATTGAAGGGTCACGTTGAAAAACTGTAACAACAGGGTTCAGGGAAATAAGGTCATGGCAGAAAAAAAAACACAGATGATGAAAGGTGAGTCTAAGTGAAGAAATTCTGCATGTGGCCAAACTAATATCCTGCACAGCTGCAGCATGACATCCCAACTCCCATACTGACCAATAAAGGTTGGAGCGTTTGAGCTATAGAGAGAGGCTAAATGTTTTGCCTGGCTCATCAGAGGCTGAGGGGTGACCTTACAGAGGTTTGTAAAATTGTGAGGAGCATGGATAGGGTGAGTGAAGGACTATTCTTTTTCCCAGAGTACAGAGTGCAAAACTAGAGGGCATAGGTTTGAGGTGAGATGGGAAAGATATAAAAGGGACCTAAGGGGCAACTTTTTTCATGAAGGGTGGTGCATGTATGGAATGAGCTGCCAGTTGAAGTGGTGGAGGCTGATACAGTTACAACATTGAAAAGGCACCTGGATGGAAATATGAATAGGAAGGGTTTACGGGGAAATGGCCAAATGCTGACAAATGGGACTAGATTTATTTAGGATATCGGGTCCGCCTGTACGAGTTGGACCAAAGGGTCTGTTTATGTGCTGTACATCTCTATGACTCTAAGTAGCTAGTCCCTCCAGGACCATGAGAATTCCTACTAGAATCTTATCCTTTTTGTTTAGCAGAGGGAAAGGAGCAATAGCAATTGTCAGAGAGTATCTACATATCTTCAATCATTAAGCATATGGGCAAATCTCCTAATGAGTTGATCCTGCCATGCTTTTGATAATGTTATTTTGAAGGCATCTGAACAAACAATGCCAGTGGGCACTACTCTCATGTCACAGGGAGAGGGCTGTGGACATCTGTGTCAAGCTGCAGAGATTTCAGCATTTCTTTTATTCATTGCTGAGGGTATTGCTGGCCAGGCCAGCATTTATTGTCCATTTCTAAGTGCGCAGGGGGGCAGTTGAGAGTCAACCACATTGTTGTTGGTCTGGAGTCACATGCAGGCCAGAGGAAGTAAGGGTGGCAGCTTGCTTCCCTCAAGGATATTAGCGAACCAGATGGGCTTTTCCCAATAATGGATTCATTGTCATCATTCAACTCTTAATTCCCAAAATTTTAATCAAAACCAGATTCCACCATCTGCTGTAATGGGGTTTGAACCCAGGTGCTAAGGACATCTCCTGGGTCTCTGGATTAACAACCCAGTGATAACCTACACCATCTGGACTGACCCAGCCATTCAATACTGAGGGAGTGCTGCGCTGTTAGGGGTGCTGCCTTTTGACTAAGACATTGAAGCCCTGGGGTCACTCCCAACTGGATTTAGAAGATCCCAAGGCTTTATTTCCAGGAAGAGAAAGGGATTCTCCTGGCGTCCTAGCCGCCATTTATCCCCAACAGGCCGAACACACAAAAAAAAACTCTTCTCAATTTATCCCAGGGTTATTTATGTGAGCTTGCTGTGTGCAAATTGGCTGCAGTGCAATGACACTTCAGAAAGCCTTTCAATGGCTGGAAGGTGCATTTAGCCATCTCAAACATGGGGAAAGGCGATCCGTAAATGCAAGACTTTATCTCAAAGTGAGAAGTTCTGATTTGCCCCAAACTGTGTGACCCAGAAAGGTTTTAGAGTGGGCGATGTGCAATTACGGAACGCAGGACGTGGAAGCAGGAGAAACAGAAGGGTGAGACCGAACTGAAAGTCTGCAGCCAGTGGAATGAACTATTGCAGCTTGCAGACTTCATTACAATTTAAATACAATACAATATAGTTACAGGGGAGAACACAGTCATTTAATCAGGCATCACCCTGAGGCTGTTTTCCTCCACATAACCTCTGAGCAAAATACCAAGACCTGACTGTCACTTCTAAGGAGAATTTTAACATTACTGAAAACTGAGGTGATTTTTTTCCCCCATTAATCTGAATGACTCATTAGACCACCCTTGGAGGATAATTAAGAGGGAACAAACACAAGACTGAAGTCACATAAACACTAGATTGAGTCAGAATGATAGTTTTACTTTGCAAAGTACCTGAGTGAATCAATTGCATTTATAACGATGTTCCAACAGCGTTGTGACCACTGAGAGCAGGAAATTGTTTCCAGGATGTTTAAAACCTGTATTTAAATCGCCATGATTGGTTTTGCATTCCCGTTTTGTGGGTTATCCGTCTCAGCCTGGTAGATAACGAGCCCAATAACATCAGCAGCATTACTACAAATCGATAGAACAACGAACAAAGAATAGTACACCACTCAAACAGGCCCTTCAGCCCACCAAGACTATGCTGACACATGATGCTTAAGAACACTTCTTCCATCATAGTTTGGATTACAAACATTATGAACAAGTTCTTGCACTACCTGTGATAGAATTGTAAATGCGATCAGAAAGAGCTTGTTTATGATTCAAAACTAACAGACAGATGGACAATCGCTTCCAATCTGTTGTGCAGACCCAGCCGATGGACCAGCCATTCTGCAAGTCTTTGAAAATTGTTACTCAATTGTTAACCCAAAACAAACATTGATGATGCTTATTCATTTTAAGCTTAAAGTCCAGATTAGTATTTCTCCCAAATGTTCACAAGTTAGATTTTATCTCCAAAACCTGTTTGATTTATGCTAACACTGCAGTGGTCATGCATTGTACTACCACCCAGGATGCAAGTCTGGATTGTTCTATCCCCGTGGATTCTGCTTCCGGGGTCTGGGCAGTGGGTGTCAGTCAACACTGTTGAGACCATGTTTTCCAGCTAGATCACTTTGTACTATATCTGTTCAAGTACATCCTTTAACATTCTTTATTTACCCACTAAAATCCTGTAAATCGATTATATCTCTCAAATAGAACATAGAACATAGAACAATACAGCACAGAACAGGCCCTTCGGCCCTCAATGTTGCGCTGACCTGTGAACTATTCTCAGCTCATCCCCCTACACTATCCCATCATCATCCATGTGCTTATCTAAGGATTGTTTAAATCTCCCTAATGTGGCTGAGTTAACTACATTAGCAGGTAGGGCATTCCACACCCTTACCACTCTCTGAGTAAAGAACCTGCCTCTGACATCTGTCTTAAATCTATCACCCCTCAATTTGTAGTTATGCCCCCTCGTACAAGCTGACATCATCATCCTAGGAAAAAGACTCTCACTGTCTACCCTATCTAATCCTCTGATCATCTTGTATGTCTCTATCAAATCCCCCCTTAGCCCTCTTCTTTCCAATGAGACCAGGTTCAAGTCTCTCAGCCTTTCCTCATAAGACCTTCTCTCCAGACCAGGCAACATCCTGGTAAATCTCCTCTGTACCTTTTCCAATGCTTCCACATCTGGTGGTATAATGGTATAACGGCTGCAGAAAGGAAGTTTGAGGGGGATCTGCCTTTGGAGGTAGTATGGGCTGAAGTCAGAAATAGGAAAGGTGCAGTCACCTTGTTGGGTGTTTACTATAGGCCCCCCAATAGCAGCAGAGATGTGGAGAAACAGATTGGGAAACAGATTTTGGAAAGGTGCAGAAGCCACAGGGTCGTAGTCATGGGCGACTTCAACTTCCCAAATATTGATTGGAAGCTCTTTAGATCAAGTAGATTGGATGGGGCGGTGTTTGTGCAGTGTGTCCAGGAAGCTTTTCTAACTCAGTATGTAGATTGTCCAACCAGAGGGGAGGCCATATTGGATTTGGTACTCGGTAATGAACCGGGACAAGTGATGGGCTTGTTAGTGGGTGAACATTTTGGTGATGGTGACCACAATTCTGTGACTTTCACCTTGGTTATGGAGAGAGCTAGGTGCGCACAACAAGGTAGATTTTACAATTGGGGGAAGGGAAATTACGATGCTGTAAGACAGGATTTGAGGAGCATAAGTTGGGAGCATAGGCTGTCAGGGAAGGATGTGGTGGAAATGTGGAACTTTTTCAAGGAGCAGATACGACGTGTCCTTGATATGTATGTACCTATCAGGCAGGAAAGAAATGGTCGTGTGAGGGAGCCTTGGTTGACGAGGGAGGTTGAATGTCTAGTAAAGAGGAAGAAGGAGGCTTACATAAGGTTGAGGAAACAGGGTTCAGACAGAGCAGTGGAGGGATACAGGATAGCCAGAAGAGACCTGAAGAAAGGGATTAGGAGAGCTAAGAGAGGGCATGAAAAATCCTTGGCGGATAGGATCAAGGATAACCCCAAGGCATTTTATGCGTATGTGAGAAACCTGAGAATGACGAGAACGAGGGTAGGTCCGATCAAGGACAGTAGTGGGAGATTGTGTATTGAGTCGGAAGAGATAGGAGAAGTCTTGAACAAGTACTTCTCTTCAGTATTTACGAACGAGAGGGACCGTATTGTTGAAGAGGAGAGTGTGAAACGGACTGGTAAGCTAGAAGAGATACTTGTTAGGAAGGAAGATGTATTGGACATTTTGAACAACTTGAGGATAGACAAGTCCCCCGGGCCTGACGGGATATATCCTAGGATTATGTGGGAAGCAAGAGAGGAATTTGCAGTACCGTTGGCAATGATCTTCTCGTCTTCACTGGCAACGGGGGTGGTACCAGGGGACTGGAGAGTAGCGAATGTTGTGCCCCTGTTCAAAAAAGGGAATAGGGATAACCCCGGGAATTACAGGCCAGTTAGTCTTACTTCTGTGGTAGGCAAAGTAATGGAAAGGGTACCGAGGGATAGGATTTATGAGTATCTGGAAAGACACTGCTTGATTAGGGACAGCCAGCACAGATTTGTGAAGGGTAGGTCTTGCCTTACAAGTCTTATTGAATTCTTCGAGGAGGTGACCAAGCATGTGGATGAGGGTAGAGCAGTGGATGTAGTGTACATGGATTTTAGTAAGGCATTTGATAAGGTTCCCCATGGTAGGCTTACGCAGAAAGTCAGGAGGCATGGGATAGAGGGAAATTTGGCCAATTGGATAGAAAACTGGCTAACCGGTCGAAGTCAGAGAGTGGTGGTAGATGGTAAATATTCAGCCTGGAGCCCAGTTACAAGTGGAGTTCCGCAGGGATCAGTTCTGGGTCCTCTGCTGTTTGTAATTTTTATTAATGACTTGGATGAGGGAGTCGAAGGGTGGGTCAGTAAATTTGCAGATTATACGAAGATAGGTGGAGTTGTGGACAGTGAGGAGGGCATTTGTCGTTTGCAAAGGGACTTGGATATGATGCAGAGCTGGGCTGAGGAGTGGCAGATGGAGTTCAACCCTGCCAAGTGTGAGGTTGTCCATTTTGGAATAACAAATAAGAATGCGGAATACAGGGTTAATGGTAGGGTTCTTAGTCAGGTGGAGGAACAGAGGGATCTTGGGGTCTATGTACATAGATCTTTGAAAGTTGCCACTCAGGTGGATAGAGCTTGTAAGAAGGCCTATGGTGTATTATCGTTCATTAGCAGAGGGATTGAATTCAAGAGTCGTGAGGTGATGTTGCAGCTGTACAGGACTTTGGTTAGGCCACATTTGGAGTACTGTGTGCAGTTCTGGTGGCCTCACTTTAGGAAAGATGTGGAAGCTTTGGAGAGGGTGCAGAGAAGATTTACCAGGATGTTGCCTGGAATGGAGAATAGGTCGTACGAGGATAGGTTGAGAGTTCTCGGCCTTTTCTCGTTGGAACGGCGAAGGATGAGGGGTGACTTGATCGAGGTTTATAAGATGATCAGAGGAATAGATAGAGTAGACATTCAGAAACTTTTTCCCTGGGTACAACAGAGTGTTACAAGGGGACATAAATTTAAGGTGAAGGAGATGTCAGGGGTGGGTTCTTTACCCAGAGAGTGGTGGGGGCATGGAATGCGCTGCCCATGGGAGTGGTAGAGTCAGAATCATTGGCGACCTTTAAGCGGCATTTGGATAGGTACATGGATGGGTGCTTAATCTAGGATAGAAGTTCGGCACAACATCGTGGGCCAAAGGGCCTGTTCTGTGCTGTATTGTTCTATGTTCTATGTTCTATGTTCTATCTTTCTCAAAATATGGCAACCAAAACTGTGCAGCGATCTGTATAGTTGCTGTTTGCAGTTTATACAGTTGCAGCATGATATTACGGCTCCAGAACTCAATCCCTCTACCAATAAAACCAAACACACCGTATGCCTTCTTAACAGCACTATCAACCTGGGTAGCAACTTTCAGGGATCTATGCACATGGACTCCAAGATCCCTCTGCACATCCACACTACCAAGAATCTTTCCATCGACCCAGTACTCTGCCTTCCTGTTATTCTTCCCAAAGTGCATCACCTCACATTTAGCTGCATTGAACTCCATTTGCCACCTCTCAGCCCAATTCTGCCGTTTATCTAAGTTCCCCTGCAACCTGTAACATTCTTCCACACTGTCCACTACTCCACCGACTTTAGTGTCGTCTGCGAATTTACTAATCCATCCATCTATGCCTGCGCCCAAATCGTTCATAAAATCAACAAACAGCAATGTTCCCAAAACAGATCCCTGGGGCTTCCTTTCCTGTTCTTAGAGTTTTTAATAACATATGCCTGTTGATGGGAGAAAGTGAAGACTGCAGATGCTAGTGAGTCAGAGTCAAATAGTGTGGTGCTGGAAAAGTGCAGCAGGGTCAGGCAGCGTCAAAGAGCAGGATCATAAGCTGTTCATCAGGAATGAAGGAAGAGCTCATGCTCGGAACTTCGACTCTCCTGTTCCTCCGATGCTGCCTGACCCTGCTGCGCTTTTCCAGCGCCACACCTTTTGGCCCTATGCCTGTTGATGTCAGAGTTATATCATCATCAACATTAACATATTCATTGCCATTGTACTGCATCTTCTCCCAGGTTTCTCTCTGCTTGTTTGATTATATAATTTCAGCAATTTCTGTAAACTACTTACAAGATCACCATTTCCACCACTTTACTGTATTTGAATCTTTGCGGAATTTTCACTGTATCCTGATCTGCTTCTTACGATGGCCGATTGAGAGTTTTTTTTTCTAGGACGGAGTTCTGTCTTCCTTGTCCCAGATTCAATGGTACCCAAACTCAGTTGCTCCCTTTGATTCGAACAAGACCGAAATATTCCTGTTGTCCTGAATATTCCTTCCGACATGTAAATGATGTAGGACTGTGGTTGCTCTGATCTTCAGAGGACTGTATGCTCTGATTTTCTATCCATGAATCCAACTTCATGATCTGCAATCAGAACTGGAAAAGTTTCCACTCTCCTACACTTCAGTGGAAAAAGTCTGAGCCTATTTAACCCACCATTCCCAGCAAATCTCTCTGAATCCTCTCTAGCTTAATAATATCCTTGGTAAAGCAGGGCGACCAGAACTACACACATTACTCTAACAGTTCCGGTTGGAATGCCATACTTCCATTCGTCCTTCTGGAATTTAATTCTGCACTCAAACCACTGTCTTTGTAAAAAAAAAATTCCCCTCGTGTCCTTTTTAGATCTTTCTCCTCTCACCTTAAAAATATGCACCAGTCTCGAAATCCCCCCTCCCCAGGTGAAAGACATCTGCATTCACCTTATCTGTACACCTCACGATTTTAGAAACCTTTATAAGATCACCCCTTAACCTCTTACACTCCAGTGAAAAATTCCCAGCCTATCCAGCCTCTCTCCTTATAACTCGACACTATGTTCCTGGCAACATTCCAGTGAATCTCTTCTGAATCTTCTCCAGCTTAATAATACCCTTTCTATAATAGGGTGACCAGAACAGGACACAGTACTCCAGAAGAGGCCTCACCAATATCCTGCAAAACCTCAGCAAGACCTCTGAAGCCCTATAGTCAAAACGTGTGGCTCTGGGAAAGCACGATAGGTCAGGTAGCATCCAAGGAGCAGGAGAGTCACTGTTTCGGCCATAAGCCCTTTAAGTCCTACACTCAAATTCATTTCTGAGGAAAATGATTCTACCTTTACAATGAGGACTAAATCTTCCATACTAATCTGATCGAATGTCGCGCTGGCTAATGCATCATCTGTAATGCGGGTCCCTGCAGGGGTATGGACTGTCGAGTGGTTAAACTGATTAACCTCCATCTGAATCTTCCAATTCTCAGCAGCATTTTTGCCATTTCCTTGGGTCCCAATAGTGCCTGATCGTCTTCTGAAATCAAGCTGAAATCTCACATCCTGTCCAAGAAACGTTCAGAGCCCTAAGTAGCTGCTGAATCCTCTTTTTAAAATTTATTCATTTTATGAGGAGTGTGCATTTCATGGCTGGGCCCAGCATTTATTGTCCGTCCCTAGTTGCCCCTCGGGGAAGGTGATGGTACGCTGCCTTCTTGAACCACTGCAGTCCACCTGTTGTGAGTTGACCCACATAGGCTCTTTAAGCATTGAGACAGTAAAGGAACGGTGATATATTTCCAGATCAGGACAGCGAGTGGCTTGAAGGGGAACTTACAGAGTCCTGGTGGTTCCCATATCATGCCCTTGTCGTGATGATTGCTGAGCATTGCTCTGCTTCTGTCAGGATCCTTGATGCCAAGTATTAATGTTCCTGTTATTCAGAATTTGAATGAGTACTGATGGTCGAATGCATCGAGACTCCTACTGTAGCCTCCCCAAGGTTATAGCGATCAAATACATCTTTTAGTAATTCTCCCTAACTTACAAAATGCCATTGGCCAAAGTTACTGTTAATCTTTTCTTGGGTCGTGTGATAGTCACCAAAATTGGAAAGAATTTTCCCACCTGGTTGACCGTTCCTAAAATGAAGTGTCCCTCATTGACAGTCTTTGGTTTTCAGAACTCACTTCTAGCCTTTTTCTTTCTCGGGTCCACAGGATATTTTCCCTTGTGTAATGTGAGACCAAAACATGGCTCTCACCTACATGAATGGCCACTTCTCGCTTTCTCTTTCCCGCAGACTACAATCTGTACCATGCGGTAGCTCAGTGGTTAGCACAGCTGCCTCACAGTGCTGTGGACCCAGGTTCGATTCCAGTCTCAGGCAACTGTCTGTTATGGAGTTTGCACGTTCTCCCTGCGTCTCCATGGGTCAACTCTGGTTTCCTTCAACAATCCAATGATGTGCAGGTTAGGTGGAATTGACCATGCTGTATAGTCCATAGAGTTCAGGCCATGTGGGTTAGCTACGGGGTGTGCAGGAGTAGGGTTTGGGGGCTCGGTCCGAGTAGGATACTCTGCAGAGGGTTGGTGTGGACTTGATGGGCCAAATGGCCTCCTCCACAGTATAGGGATTCTATGAAATCTTGCAATTCCCTCCATAATTGCACTGTGGGTGTTCCTGCACCACATGAACTGCAGTGATTCTCCATTGTACTTCGAGATAGACAATAAATGCTGACCTTGTGATTGACATTCAAATCTCAATAATTAGCGAAACAAAAATGTGGTTTTATAGATATAGCAGGATTGTTCCTTCTGACCCATAATGTACGATCTTGCTGACAAAATACCTGCTCCTTCAAAACCATGGGACAAATTTTGTGGAACACAGTAAGGTCATTGGAAGTTGTTCATCATCGAAATGCAACAATCACAACAGTGCAGTACTGAGGGAGTATTTTGGATGAGACATTACCTTGTCTTCATTCTTTAAAACACCTCGAGGGTAAATCTCAGAGAGTGAAGCGATTTAGAACATCATGGGCACAGGAACATCTGTGACAATCGATAGACCTTCCCCACAGACTTTAATGTTGACTGAATAATCAGATCAACACCCGCATGGAACCAGTATACTCTGATGTGACAGAACACAGCGTGGGAAACAGTCTAGTCTTGAAGCAAATCTTCACAGCCATGGACCTGTAGCAGAGTGAGACTGACAGGTGTACCTGGTGCAGAGTGAGACTGACAGGTGTATCTGAAGCAGAGTGAGACTGACAAGTATACCTGGTGTAGAGTGAGAGTGAGAGGTATACCTGGTGCAGAGTGAGACTAACAGGTGTACCAGGTGCAGAAAGTGAGACTGACAGCTGTGCCTGGTGTAGAGTGAGAGTGAGAGGTATACCTGGTGCAGAGTGAGACTGACAGGTGTACCTGGTGCAGAGTAAGACTGACAGGTGTACCTGGTGCAGAGTGAGACTGACAGGTGTATCTGAAGCAGAGTGAGACTGACAAGTATACCTGGTGTAGAGTGAGAGTGAGAGGTATACCTGGTGCAGAGTGAGACTGACAGGTGTACCAAGTGCAGAAAGTGAGACTGACAGGTGTACCTGGTGCAGAGTAAGACTGACAGGTGTACCTGGTGCAGAGTGAGACTGACAGGTATACCTGGTGCAGAGTGAGACTGACAGGTGTACCTGGTGCAGAGTAAGACTGACAGGTATACCTGGTGCAGAGTGAGACTGACAAGTATACCTTGTGCAGAGTAAGACTGACAGGTATACCTGGTGCAGAGTGAGACTGACAGGTGTATCTGGAGCAGAGTGAGACTGACAGGTGTACCTGGTGCAGAGTGAGACTGACAGGTGTACCAAGAGCAGATTGAGAGTGACAGGTGTACCTGGTGTAGAGTGAGAGTGAGAGGTATACCTGGTGCAGAGTGAGACTGACAGGTGTACCAAGTGCAGAAAGTGAGACTGACAGCTGTAACTGGTGCAGAGTGCGAGTGAGGGGTGAACCTGGTGCAGATTGAGACTGACAGGTGTGCCTGGGGCAGAGTGAGACTGACAGGTGTATCTGGTGCAGAGTAAGGTGACAGGTATACCTGGTCCAGAGTGAGACTGAGAAGTGTCCCTGGTGCAGACTGAGAGTGACAGATGTACCAGGTGCAGAGTGAGACTGACAGGTATACCTGGTGCAGAGTGAGAGTGACAGGTATACCTGGTCAGAGTGAGAGTGACAGTTGTATCTGGTGCAGAGTGAGACTGAGAGATGTACCTGTTGCAGAGTGAGAGTGAGAGGTGTACCTGGAGCAGAGTGAAACTGACTGGTACACCTGGTGCAGAGTGAGACTACGAGGGATATCTGGTGTAGAGTGAAACTGACAGGTGAACCAGGTGCAGAATGAGACTGACAGGTGTACCTGGTGCAGAGTGAGAGTGACAGGTGTATCTGGTGCAGAGTGAGACTGACAGGTATACCTGTTGCAGAGTGAGACTGACAGGTATAGCAGGAGCAGAGTGAGACTGACAGGTGTACCAGGTGAAGAGTGAGACTGACAGGTATACCGGGTGCAGAGTGAGAGTGACAGGTGTATCTGGTGCAGAGTGAGAATGAGAGGCGTACCAGGTGCAGAGTGAGAGTGACAGGTATACCTAGGTGTATCTAGTGCAGAATGAGACTGACAGGTATACCGGGTGCAGAGTGAGAGTGACATGTGTATCTGGTGCAGAGTGCAGAGTGAGAGTGAGAGGCGTACCAGGTGCAGAGTGAGACTGACAGGTATACCATATGCAGAGTAAGACTGACAGGTGTACCAGGCGCAGAGTGAGAATGAGAAGTGTACCAGATGCAGAGTGAGACTGACAGGTATACCTGGTGCAGAGTGAGACTGACAGGTGTATCAGGTGCAGAGTGAAACTGACAGGTGTAACTGGTGCAGAGTGAGAGTGAGAGGTGTACCTGGAGCAGAGTGAGAGTGAGAGGTATAGAGTTTCCATGGTCTGTACAGCATGGAAACAGACCCTTCAGTCCAACCAGTCCATACTGACTAGATATCCCAACCTAATCTAGTCCCATTTGCCAGCACCCAGCCCACATGCCCCCAAACCCTTCCTATTCATATACCCATCCAGATGCCTTTTAAATGTTGCAATTATACCAGCCTCTACCACTTCCTCTGGCAGCTCATTCCATACACGTACCACCCTCTGTGTGAAAAAGTTGCCCCTTAGGTCTCTTTTATATCCTTCCCTTCTCACCCTAAACCTATGCCCTCTAGTTCTGGACTCCCCCACCACAGGGAAGGGACTTTGTCTATTTATCCTATCCATGCCCCTCATAATTTTGTAAACCTCTGTAAGGTCACCCCTCAGCCTCCGACGCTCCAGGGATAACAGCCCCAGCCTGTTCAGCCTCTCCCTGTAGCTCAAATCCTCCAACCCTGGCAACATCCTTATAAATCCTTTCTGAACCCTTTCAAGTTACACAACATCTTTCCAATAGGAAGGAGACCAGAATTGCACGCAATATTCCAACAGTGGCCTAACCAATGTCCTGTACAGCCACAACATGACCTCCCAATTCCTGTACTCAATACTCTGACCAACAAAGGAGAGCATACCAAACGCCTTCTTCACTATCCTATCTACCTGCGACTCCACTTTCAAGGAGCTATGAACTTGCACTCCAAGGTCTCTTTGTTCAGCAATACTCCCTAGGACCTTACCATTAAGTGTATAAGTCCTGCTAGGATTTGAGACTGACAGGTGTACCAGGTACAGAGTGAGAGTAACAGGTGTACCTGGGGCAGAGTGAGACTGACAGGTGTACCAGGTGCAGAGTGAGACTGACAGGTGTACCAGGTGCAGAGTGAGACTGGGAGGTGTACCTAGTTGTGATGATATTGACAGGTGTACCTGGTGCAGAGTGAGACTGGGTGATGGACCTAGTTGCGAATGATATTGATGGGTGTACTTAGTTGTGATGATCTTGACAGGTGTACCTGGTGCAGAGGGCTTCATCACTAAAACTCATGCCATATCATGATGGTGGATACAAACTACATTAAGTTATCTTTTTATATGTTTATCAGAAACACATAGCTTGCTTTTGATCAGTTCCTCCACTGGTATAGTCAGTATATTTGCACTCACTGTTGTATTCTGCTGATCTGAAAGCAACACTGACATATTAAATTGGGTTATTCCACAAAGGAATAACAATTCAAAGTGTGAACAGCGTTACATCCTAAACGTGGTGTTTACAAATTTGAACCATGTGTCTGGATGTCATGGGATTACAATCCTTGCCTCTAAAGTTGCTACATCATCGAGATTCTTTTCATTTCTGAGTGAAGGCAACAGGGGAGCACTTTGCAAGTTTGATGACAGTGCAAAGGATGTGTGTGGGTGGATGAACGTCAGATGTGAGAGATAGTGTCTTAAGGGAGGGAAGCTGGTTAGAAAGGAGATGTTCATGGAGAGAATTCCTCAGCTTGGGGCCTAGCAGCTGCATGTGTTTCCCCAGACCCTGCCATTGGTGTAGCATTTGTAACTGGAAACCAACTGAATTAGCTGAGAACAGGTATCTCAGAGATTGTGGGGCTGGAGATGACAGATACAAGGTGGGTCAATAAAGTCATGGAGTCTTAGAGATGTACCCAGCATGGAAACAGACTCTTCGGTCCAACTCGTCCATGCCAACCAGATAACCCAACCAAATCTCGTCCCATTTGCCAGTACTTAGCCCATATCCCTCGAAACCCTTCCTACTCATATACCCATCCAGATGCCTTTTAAATGTTGTTATTGTACCAGCCTCCACCATTTCCTCTGGCAGCTCATTCCATACACGTACCACCGTCTGCATTAAAATGTTGCCCCTTAGGATCCTTTTAAAATGTTTCCACTCTCACCCTAAATCTGTGCCTTCTAGTTCTGGACTCCCCCACCTTGTCTATTTATCCTATCCATGTCCTTCATGATTTTACAAACCTGTATAAGGTCACCTTTCAGCCTCCGACGCCCCAGGGAAAATAGTCTCAGTCTTTTCAGCCATTCCGATCGCTCAATCCCTTCAATCCTGGCAACATTCTTGTAAATCTTTTCTGAACTCTTTCAAGTTTCACAACAGTTAGGGAGAATCCAAAAGGATTTTTAAAAATACATTAAGGACAAAAGGGTAACCAGGGAGAGATTAGGACCCCTCAAAGGCAGCCTATGTGTGGAACCATAGGTTGTGGGGAGATGCTAAACAAGTATTTTGCATTAGTGTTTACTGTGGAGAACGTCATGGAAGATACAGAATGTGGGGAACAGGTGGTGACATCTTGAAAAATGTCCATATTACAGAGGAGGTGGTGACTTGATCAAGTGTATCCGAGAACTCTGTGGGAAGCTAGGAAAGTGATTGCTGGGCTTCTTGCTGAGCTATTTGTATCATCGATAGTCACAGGTGAGGTGCCAGAAGACTGGAGGTTGGTGAACGTGCCGCACTATTTATGAAGGGTGCTAAGGAAAAGCCAGGGAACTATAGAGCAATGAGCCTGACGTGAGTGGTGGGCAAGTCGTTGGAGGGAAACCCAGGAGCAGGATTTATATGTATTTGGAAAGGCAAGAATGATTAGGGATAGTCAACATGGCTTTGTACATGGGAAATCATGTCTCACAAACTTGATTGAGTTTTTTGAAGAAGTAACAAAGAGGATTGATGAGGGCAGAGTGGTAGATGTGATCTATGTGGACTTCAGTAAGGCAAGGTTCCACATGGGAGACTGATTAGCAAGATTAGATCTCATGGAATACAGGGAGAACTAGCTATTTGGATACAGAACTGGTTCAAAGGTAGAAGACAGAGGGTGGTGTTGGAGGGTTGCTTTTCAGACTGGAGCCCTGTGACCAGTGGAGTGCCACAAGGATCGGTGCTGGGTCCACTACTTTTCATCATTTACATAAATTATTTGGATGTGAGCATTGGAGGAGCAAGGCGAAGGAGGAATTGGAAAACAAGGATGGGAATCTCTGTGATGTTGCAGGGAATAAATGTCACTTGCTCAGTCATTTTTCTTTCAGCAATTTCTTTCCTTTTCCATTTCTAGACAACGAGAGATGTTGCCCATGCGTAATGGGATCTTGTCTTGTTTTTGCATCCAGTGACATCGGGGGAAAGCTGCCTTTACATAATGACCCCAGCTTTCTTCTTTTTGTGGAACCAAAGCATGTGGATGTCGCTGGCTAGACCAACATTTACGGTCCAACCCAGTGTAACCATATTACCATGGGCCTGGAGACATGTGTAGGCCGGATTGGCTAAGGATGGCAGATTTCCTTCTGTAATGATTGGAACAAGAGCCAGGTGGATCCCATTGAGCATGAGATCCCTGATTAGGGTTGTTAACCTGGGCCAATCAGGGAACCCTGGCTGACAGGTAGCAACAAGAGTAACAAGGCTTCTGGTCACTCTCGGGACTGACTCAGAGCTGGCTGGTCAGAGTCCATTACAGTGCATGTATAAATAAAGGGTGACTTGGTGCTGGGATACCATCCTCTGTGGAGTTGTTCCATTTCCCTAGAGGGAATTAAGGTTCTTATGACAATTGACAATAGTCACCATTACACTAGCTTTCTGTTGCGGATTTTTCTTGGTTTATTGAATGCAGGTTTTGCCCTCTGCTGTCATGGGATTCAAACCCTGGTCCCCAGAACATTAATCTGGAATTCTGGATCCAGCGTTATTACTCTCACAGCACTCACCTCCCCCCCAACAACACCCCCCCATAACCTCTCACCCCTCCCACCACCATCACCTCCCGTGAACTCTCACCTCCACCCCCCCCCCCCCCCACCACCACCACCACCACAAGTGTGTGTTGACATTGCACCTGAATCCCCCTCAAATCCCCAATCTGGATCATCCCTGTGTGGACAGGCTGCCCATGGAGTTGGAGAGCATCCATTCTTTCAATATGCCCTTTCTGTGTGTGGCGCAGGAGGGTACACCAACATTTATAGGCCGTGGTTTGATGTATGCCTACAAACCAATCAAATCGGCATCAGTTTGGGAATCATTGACCCCTGAATGATTAGACAACATTGCCCAAGTCACAGGTCAACTCTCATTTTCTCTTTGAAGAAATAGAACAATAACCACAGCATGTATTTATATAGCACCTTTCACGTTTCAAAATGTTTGTTTAATGCAAAAAAAAGAGACATTGGGGCAGGCAGTCAAAAACTTAGTTTTTTTACTGGGTTTGGAGAGGTTGAGCTATAGGGAGAGGCTGAACAGTCTGGGGTTGTTTTCCCTGGAGCGTCAGAGGCTGAGGGGTGATCCTATAGAGGTTTATAAAATCATGAGGGACGTGGATAGGATAAATAGACAAGGTCTTTTCCCTGGGTGAGGGAATCCAGAACTAGAGGGCATAGGTTTAAGGTAATATGGGAAAGATTTAAAAGGGATTTAGGGCTGAATTTCCAAAAACTGTGATCTAGCATGACCACCAATCTTGGAATGACAGAAGTGGGGATGGGCCATGAAATCTTTCACACTTACTTAAGAACTGACTTGGTTTAAAGTTTTATCCAGAGGATTCCACTCACATCACTCCCTGGATACAGCTCCGAAATGTCTGCTTCATCTCCTCGAATCCTGGATTCGAGCTGAAACTCACAACCTCTGACTCGGAGCTGAGAGTTTACTGCAGAGTCAACATGACACATTCTTCACTAGCGAACTCCCACAGCACATGGTTTTCCATGGGTTAGCGTTGTTCAGCACTCACGCTCAGAAGGATTAATATGATAGCTAAACAGAATAACAATTACGTGCTTCATCAAGGTGAATAGCAGGTCTGCTTTCAATCTCTCTCCAACGTGTTGGAGATAGGTTTGTCTATTCCCTGCAGGTCTGGAATGTCTGTACTGGTTATGGTGGGGCTATCTATCCCAGATGTTCAGAAATGAAGCCAAATACAGTGCTAATTCTTCCAGGTACCATGCATGGTGTGAACAATAATTCACATATGGCCTATCAGGCAATAAGCAGGACATGCCCAGTCACAATTCTCGCCCATCAGTGGCACAAACTGGGCATGTTGAATGACAGAGTGAGAATTGAAAGTGTTTCTTTCCAAAAAATGGAAGTTTAAAAAATTAAAACACTTTTTTTTCTTAAATAAAAAAAAGATTATAGCTGGCCACAGGATTCTTCATGAAGGGATAGCAATAGGAGAATCCCTGATAAGAGAAATACACATCCAAATTTGCAGAGTAGAACTATATGCAAACTGTGAGGACAGAGACCACAGCCCATAGGCCAGGGGGAGGCAGTGATGTCATTGACTTAATAGTCCAGACCCCCGGGTGATAGCCCTGACAAGGGTTCCAATCCCACCTTCGTCAATGGCAATCTTTAATTTTAAGCTACACTAATGTTGACAAAGTGACCAGTGCCAATTGTTGTAAAGGTCCATCAGGTTCACTAATGCGCTTTAGGGAAAGAAATCACCCACCCTCTCCCTGTCACCCACCCTCTCCCTGTCACCCACCCTCTCCCGGTCACCCACCCTCTCCCTGTCACCCACCCTCTCCCTGTCACCCACCCTCTCCCGGTCACCCACCCTCTCCCGGTCACCCACCCTCTCCCTGTCACCCACCCTCTCCTGGTCACTCACCGTCGCCTGGTCTCCCACCCTCTCCCGGTCACCCACCCTCTCCCTGTCACCCACCCTCTCCCGGTCACCCACCCTCTCCCTGTCACCCACCCTCTCCCTGTCACCCACCCTCTCCCTGTCACCCACCCCCTCCCGGTCACTCACCCTCTCCCGGTCACCCACCCCCTCCCGGTCACCCACCCTCTCCCGGTCACCCACCCTCTCCCGGTCACCCACCCTCTCCCGGTCACTCACCCTCTCCCGGTCACTCACCCTCTCCCGGTCACCCACCCTCTCCCGGTCACCCACCCTCTCCCGGTCACCCACCCTCTCCCGGTCACTCACTCTCTCCCGGTCACCCACCCTCTCCCGGTCAGACACCCTCTCCCGGTCACCCACCCTCTCCCCGTCACCCACCCTCTCCCGGTCACCCACCCTCTCCTGGTCACCCACCCTCTCCCGGTCACTCACTCTCTCCCGGTCACTCACTCTCTCCTGGTCACTCACTCTCTCCCGGTCACCCACCCTCTCCCAGTCACTCACCCTCTCCCTGTCACCCACCCTCTCCCTGTCACCCACCCTCTCCTGGTCACCCACCCTCTCCCGGTCACTCACTCTCTCCTGGTCACTCACTCTCTCCCGGTCACCCACCCTCTCCCAGTCACTCACCCTCTCCCTGTCACCCACCCTCTCCCTGTCACCCACCCTCTCCTGGTCACCCACCCTCTCCCGGTCACTCACTCTCTCCCAGTCACTCACTCTCTCCCGGTCACCCACCCTCTCCCAGTCACTCACCCTCTCCCTGTCACCCACCCTCTCCTGGTCACCCACCCTCTCCCGGTCACCCACCCTCTCCCGGTCACCTACTCTCTCCTGGTCACTCACCCTCTCCTGGTCACTCACCGTCGCCTGGTCTCCCACTCTCTCCCGGTCACTCACTCTCTCCCAGTCACCCACCCTCTCCTGCTCTGGCCTACATGTGACTCCAGGCTGACAGCAAATTGGTTGATTGAAATGACCTAGCGATCCTGTTAGTTTTACAAACTATCTCATCCTTTGAATTACACTGAAATTTTAGAGCACATTCTATAACTGATGACAATTTTTGATGCCAGAGTTCCCACAGCAGTTGCTAACAGTTACGTAAACAATCTTAGAATCAAGGTAGGCTGCTCATTTTTGCAAATTCACAGAGTTCCAAAACATATTTGGAACATAAAGGGTTGATGTTGATTACAATATGTAATAAATTAGTTATTCAGCCCATTACACACTGTATATATTTCAAACATACATCAGATTTTCAGATCCACTTACCTGATTTGAGCATCTGTCAAGGTACTAGGGTAGAGTGATCCTAATTCTTTCCTTAACTATAGCACACTCATCTCACTAACTCTGTAGTTTCCACTCGGATATCGAAGTAAATATTGTTTAAATAAGATAGTCTGCTTAAAACATTTTACTGTAACAATGACTGCATTTTAAAACGGAATTCTCTATTAGAAATAAGATTACATTTTTTTTGTTAGGAACCAATTTGAGATTGTGATTGACTGACTGCTTTCACCTGACTCTGCATATTGTGCTCAGCTCATTCATAAACGTCTGTGTCCATATTGTGTTGGAATCGTCACTGATAATTTATGAGCCCCTCTGGACCATCTTTGATATGGGGGTGGTGTTCATTATTCAAGAGTTACACCTGGGATCTTACAACATCAGGATATTGTTAAGTGGCTGAATCTTGTGGGAGACACTATCTGAAGGATAATAATACTCTTAGTGGGCTCATTCCAGTGGGACAAGGTAAATCAGTCTTTCAGGTCCATTTAGCATTGTTACTGTTGTATCTCAGAGAGATGCAAAGTCACTTTCAGGTTACTTGTTGAACTGACCTGGCTATAACAGGTGAGTTTTCAGCAAATTTCTGCACTCACTCAATGCTACATCTTAATGTCTCTTGTTGAGCCCACAACTCATTTATCTCCTAACATGAGTTCCTCTCCCACAGTCTTCTTCCCAGTCACTCTCTGCTCACTGACATGTGTCAGCGTCATGACAGCACATTCACCTCCCAGCATCACCACACTGCAAACCCCCAGCCTACACCCCCATGGTCACATCCTTACATCTAACATCCAAACCTCTTCCACCCAGAAGGATATACAGTCACCATCACTCAGACCAGCTTCCTATTCCGAATCCTATCCCACCAGTGGCCCCTGGGATTTGAGCTCGTGTCCCAAGAGGAATAGCTCACAGTTTTCACTCCTATCCCAGCAGCACCTATAACTGTCTGCCCTAACGATTCACACACACAGATCGTACAGATGGACAGGTACAGCAATAATTTTATGGACTGAGGAATATTGAGACTTTGCCCATCAAAGTGCAAAAGTGTGTGTGTCTTGTGTGAGAGAGAGAGAGAGAGAGAGACACACACACAATATGAATCTGTGTGAGAGTATTTATGTCGGTGTGAGAGTGTGTGTCTGTGTGTGCGAGAGAGAGAGAGAGCGTGTGTGTGAGAGATAGAGAGTGTGTCTGTCTGTGTGTGTGAGGGAGTGTTTGTGTGTCTGTGTGTGTGAGAGAGAGAGAGACTGTGTGTGTATGTGTGTGTGTGTGTGTGTGTGTGTGTGAGAGAGAGTGTGTCTGCCTGTGTGTGTGAGAGAGCGTGTGTGTGTCTGCGTCTGCATGTATGTGTAAGAGGGAGGGAGACAATGTGTGTATGTGTGTTTGAAAGACTGTGTGTGTGTGTGTGTGTGAGAGAGAGAGAGAGAGAGAGAGTCTGTGTGTATGTGTTCAAGAGAGTGTATGTCTGTGTGCATGTTTATGTGGTGTATCTGTGTGTGTGCGTGTGTATGTGGTGTATCTGTGTGTGTGTGTCTGTGTGGTGTATCTCGGTGCGTATGTCTAAGTGGTGTATCTGTGAGTGTGTGTCTGTCTGTCTGTGTGGTGTGTATGTGTGCATGTGTCTGTGTGGTGTATCTGTGTGCATATGTCTGTGTGGTGTGTCTATGTGTGCATATGTCTGTGTGTGCATATGTCTGTCGGTGTGGCGTGTCTGTGTGGTGTATTTGTGTGTGTATCTGTGTGCATGTGTATGTGGTGTATCTATGTGTGTGTGTCTGTGTGGTGTATCAGTGTGTGTGTCTGTGTGGTGTGTCTGTGTGTGTATATGTGGTGTATCTGTGTGTGTGTGTGTCTGTGTCTGTGTGTGTGTGCGTGTGTATGTGGTGTATCTGTGTGTCTGTGTCTGTGTGGTGTATCTTGGTGCGTATGTCTATGTGGTGTATCTGTGTGCGTCTGTCTGTGTGGTGTGTCTGTGTGCATGTGTCTTTGTGGTGTATCTGTTTGTGTGTTTGTGTTTGTGTGTCTGTGTGGTGTATCTGTGTGCGTCTGTCTGTGTGGTGTGTCTGTGTGTGAGAGTGTCTGTGTGGTGTATCTGTGTGTGTGTGTCTATGCGGTGTATCTGTGTGTGTGTTTGTGTGGTGTATCTGTGTGTGTTATGTGGAGTATCTGTGTGTGTGTCTATGTGGTGTATCTGTGTGTGTGTCTGTGTGGAGTATCTGTGTGTGTTGGTCTATGTGGTGTATCTGTGTGAGTCTATGTGTGTGTCTGAGTGGTGTGTCTGTGTGAGACTGTGTGTGTGTGTCTGTGTGGTGTGTCTGTGTGTGTGTCTGTGTGCGTGTGTCTGAGTGGTGTGTCTGTGTGTGCATATGTCTGTCGGTGTGGTGTGTCTGTATGTGTTATGTGATGTATCTGTGTGTGTGTGTCTATGTGGTGTATCTGTGCGTGTGTCTGTGTGGTGTATCTGTGTGCGTGTGTCTGTGTGGTGTATCTGTGTGCGTGTCTATGTGGTGTATCTGTGTGTGTGTGTCTGTGTGGTGTATCTGTGTGTGTGTGTCTGTGTGGTGTATCTCGGTGCGTATGTCTATGTGGTGTACATGTGCATATGTCTGTCGGTGTGGTGTGTCTGTGTGCGTGAGTGTCTGTGTGATGTATCTGTGTGCAAGTGTCTGTTTGGTGTATCTGTGTGTGTGTATATGTGGTGTATCTGTGTGTGTGTGTCTGTGTGGTGTATCTGTGTGGGTGTCTGTGTGGTGTATCTGTGTGTGTGTCTATGTGGTGTATCTGTGAGTGTGTGTCTGTGTGGTGTATCTGTGTGTGTGTCTATGTGGTGTGTCTGTGTGTGTGTGTCTATGTGGTGTATCTGTGTGCGTGTGTGTCTATGTGGTGTATCTGTGTGTGTCTGTGTGGTGTATCTGTGTTTGTTATGTGGTGTATCTGTGTGTGCGTGTCTGTGTGGTATATCTGTGTGAGTGTGTGTGTGTCTGTGTGGTGTGTCTGTGTGAGTCTGTGTGTGTGTGTCTGTGAGAGTCTGTGTGTGTGTGTGTCTGTGTGGTGTGTCTGTGTGGTGTGTCTGTGTGGTGTGTCTGTGTGCGTGTGTCTGTGTGGGGGGAGAGAAAGAGAGAGAGACACACACACACAACATGTATCTGTGTGAGAGCATTTGTATCGATGTGAGAGTGTGTGTCTGTGTGTGCGAGAGAGACTGTGTGTGTGTGAGAGATAGAGAGAGAGTGTCAGTCTGTGTGTGAGTGTGAGGGAGCGTTTATGTGTGTGTGTGTGTGAGAGAGAGACTGTGTGTGTGTGTCTATGTGTGTGAGAGTGTGTCTGCCTGTGTGTGTGAGAGAGGGTGTGTGTGTCTGTGTGTCTGTGTCTGTATGTATGTGTAAGAGGGAGAGAGACAACCTGTGTATGTGTGTTCGAAAGACTGTATGTGTGTGTGTGTGTGTGTGTGTGTGTGTGTGTGTGTGAGAGAGAGAGAGAGAGAGTGTTTGTCTGTGTGTGTGTCTGTGTGGTGTATCTCTGTGCGTATGTCTATGTGGTGTATCTGTGTGTGTGCGTGTGTCTGTCTGTCTGTCTGTGTGGTGTGTGTGTGTCTGTGTGGTGTATCTGTGCGTGTATGTATGTGTGGTGTATCTGTCTGTATGTGTGTGTCTGTCTGTCTGGTGTGCCTGTGTGGTGTATCTGCGTGCATGTGTCTGTGTGGTGTTTCTGTGTGTGTGTGTCTGTGTGGTGTGTCTGTGTGCATGTGTCTGTGTGGTGTTTCTGTGTGTGTGTGTCTGTGTGGTGTATCTGTGCGCATGTGTATGTGGTGTATCTATATGTGTGTGTCTGTGTAGTGTATCTGTTTGTGTGTCTATGTGGTGTATTTGTGTGTGTGTCTGGGTGGTGTATTTGTGTGTGTCTGTGTGTGTCTATGTGGCGTGTCTGTGTGTGCGTGTGTCTGTCGGTATGGAGTGTGTGTGTGTGTGTGTGAGTGTCTGTGTGGTGTATCTGTGTGTGTCTGTTTGGTGTATCTGTGCGTGTGTGTCTGTGTGTCTGTGTGGTGTGTCTGTGTGGTATATCTGTATGTGTGTCTGTGTGCCTGTGTCTGTGAATCTGTGTCTGTGTGTGTGTGTCTGTGTGGTGTGTGTGTGTGTGTGTGTCTGTGTGTCTGTGTCTGTGTGTATGTGTGTGTCTGTGTGGTGTATCTGTGTGTGAGTGTGTGTGTGGTGCATCTGTGTGTCTGTGTCTGTGTCTGTGTGGTGTATCTGTACATTTGTGTGTGTGTCTGTGTGGTGTTTCTGTGTGCATGTGTCTGTGTGTCTGTATCTGTGTCTGTGTGGTGTATCTGTTTGTGTGTGTCTGTGTCCGCGTGGTGTATCTGTGTGTGTGTGTCTGTGTGGTGTATCTGCCTCTGTGTGTGTGTGTGTGTGTGTCTGTCTGTCTGTCTGTCTGTCTGTGTCGGTGTTGTGTAATGTCTGTGTGTGCGTCTGTGTTGTGTAATGTCTATGTGTGCATCTGTGTGTATGTGTGTATCTGTGTGTGTGTGTGGTGCATCTGTGTGTGTGGTGTATCTGTGTGTGGTGTATCTGTGTGTGTGTGTCTGTCTGTCTATGTGCATGTCTGTCTGTGTGTGTGTGCGTATCTGTGTGCGTGTGTCTGTGTATGTGTGTCTGTGTGTGTGGTGTATCTGTGTCTGTATATGTGTGTTGGTGTGTGTGTGTGTGCCTGTGTGTGTGGTGTATCTGTGTGTGTGTGTGGTGTATCTGTGTCTGTGTGTGCATGTCTGTGTGTGTATATGTGTGTCTGTGTTTGTGTGTGTGTGCCTGTGTGTGTCTGTGTGGTGTATCTGTGTGTCTGTGTATGTTTGTCTGTGTGTGTGTATGTGTGTCTGTGTGCCTGTGTGTGTGTCTGTCTGTATGTCTGTGTGTGTCTGTGTATGTGTGTCTGTGCGTATGTGTATGAGTGTCTGTGTTTGTGTGTCTGTCTATGTGTGTGTGTATGTGTGTGTGCTGTATCTGTGTGTGGTGTATGTGTGTCTGTGTGCATATGTGTGTCTGTGTGTGCGTGTGTATATATTTGTCTCTGTGTATGTGCGTGTATGTGTGTCTGTGTGTCTGTGTATGTCTGTGTGTGTGTATGTCTGTGTGTGTGTATGTGTCTGTATGTGTGGTTGTGTCTATGTGTGTGTCTGTGTATGCGTGTCTGTGTGTGTATGTATGTCTGTGTTTGTGTGTGTCTGTGTGTGCATGTGTGTGTCTGTGTGTCTGTGTGTCTGTGCGTCTGTGTGTCTGTGTGTGTCTGTGTGTGTGTGTCTGTGTGTGTGTCTGTGTGTGTGTGTGTCTGTGTATGTTTGTGTGATGTATCTGTGTGTGTCTGTGTATGTGTGTATGTGTGTCTGTGCATGTGTGTGATGTATCTGTGTGTGTGTGTATGTATATGTGTCTGTCTGTGTGTTTGTGCGTGTACGTGTGTCTGTGCATGTGTGTGATGTATCTGTGTGTGTGTCTGTGTATATGTGTCTGTGTGTGTGTGTCTGTGTATGTGTGTGTCTGTGTGTGTGCTGCATGTGTGTGTGTATGTGTGTCTATGTGCATATGTGTGTCTGTGTGTGCATGTATGTGTGTCTGTGTATGTGTGTGTGTCTGTGTATGTGTGTCTGTGTGTCTGTCTGTGTATGTGCGTCTGTGTGTATGTCTGTGTGTGTGTATGTGTCTGTGTTTGTGTCTGTGTATGTGCGTCTCTGTGTGTGTATATGTGTGTCTGTGTGTGTGTGTCTGTGTGTGTGTGTGTTTGTGTGTGTGTGGGTGTATATGTGTGTCTGTGTGTGTTTGTGTGTGTGTGCCTGTGTGTATGTGTCTGTGTATGTGTGTCTGTGTGTGTACGTGTGCGTGCGTGTCTATGTGTGTGTGTGTGTGTCTGTGTGCTTGTGTCTGTGAGCGTGTCTGTGTGCATGTGTCTGTGTGTGTCTGTGTGTGTGTGTCTGTGTTTGTGTGTGTGTCTCTGTGTGTGAGTCTGTGTGTGTGCGTGTGTCTGTGTGTGCGTGTATGTGTGCGCGTATGTGTGTCTGTGTTTATGTGTGTCTGTGTTTGTGTGTGTCTGTGCATGCGTGTGTGTGTTTGTGTTTGTGTGTGTATGCCTATGTATGTGTCTGTGTATGTGTGTCTGTGCGTGTGTGTATGAGTGTCTGTGTTTGTGTGTGTCTATGTGTGCATGTTTGTGTGTGTATATATGTCTGTGTGTGATGTATCTGTGTGTGTCTGTGTATATGTGTCTGTGTGTGTCTGTGTGTGTGCGTGTGTCTGTGTTTGTGTGTTTGTGTGTGTGTCTCTGTGTGTGAGTCTGTGTGTGTGTGCGTGTGTGTATGTTTGTGTGTATGTGTGTCTGTGTTTGTGTGTGTCTGTGCATACGTGTGTGTGTTTGTGTGTGTGTCTGTGTTTGTGTGTGTATGCCTGTGTGTGTGTCTCTGTATGTGTGTCTGTGCATGTGTGTATGAGTGTCTGTGTTTGTGTGTGTGTGTGTCTATGTGTGCGTGTTTGTGTGTATATATGTCTGTGTGTGATGTATCTGTGTGTGTCTGTGTATACGTGTCTGTGTGTGTGTCTGTGTCTGTGTGTGTCTGTGAGTGTGCTGCATCTGTGTGTGTCTGTGTATGTGTGTATGTGTGCATATGTGTGTGTCTGTGTGTGCGTGTGTGTATGTACGTGTGTATGTGTGTGTGTCTGTGTGTGCGTGTGTGTAAGTACGTGTGTATGTGTGTGTGTCTGTGTATGCGTGTCGGTGTGTGTGTGTATGTGTGTCTGTGTTTGTGTGTGTCTGTGTGTACGTGTGTGTATGTATGTGTGTGTCTCTGTGTGTGTGCGTGTGTCTGTGTGTGCGTATGTGTGTCTGTGTTTGTGTGTGTCTGTGTTTGTGTGTGTCTGTGCATGCGTGTGTGTGTTTGTGTGTCCGTGTTTGTGTGTGTATGCCTATGTGTGTGTCTGTGTATGTGTGTCTGTGCGTGTGTGTATGAGTGTCTGTGTTTGTGTGTGTGTCTATGTGTGCATGTTTGTGTGTGTATATATGTCTGTGTGTGATGTATCTGTGTGTGTCTGTGTATATGTGTCTGTGTGTGTCTGTGTGTGTGCGTGTGTCTGTGTTTGTGTGTTTGTGTGTGTGTCTCTGTGTGTGAGTCTGTGTGTGTGCGCGTGTGTGTATGTTTGTGTGTATGTGTGTCTGTGTTTGTGTGTGTCTGTGCATGCGTGTGTGTGTTTGTGTGTGTGTCTGTGTTCGTGTGTGTATGCCTGTGTCTGTGCGTGTGTATATGAGTGTCTGTGTTTGTGTGTGTCTATGTGTGTGTGTTTGTGTGTGTATATATGTCTGTGTGTGATGTATCTGTGTGTGTCTGTGTATATGTGTCTGTGTGTGTGTCTGTGTATGTGTATGTGCTGCATCTGTGTGTGTCTGTGTATGTGCGCATATGTGTGTGTGTGCGCGTGTGTGTATGTACGTGTGTGTGTGTGTGTGTATATGTGTGTGTGTCTGTGTATGCGTGTCGGTGTGTGTGTATGTGTGTCTGTGTTTGTGTGTGTCTGTGTGTTACGTGTGTGTACGTATGTGTGTATGTGTGTGTGTATGTGTGTGTCTGTGTATGCATGTTGGTGTGTGTGTATGTGTGTCTGTGTTTGTGTGTGTATGCATGCCTGTGTGTGTCCGTGTATGTGTGTCTGTGCGTGTGTGTATGAGTGTCTGTGTTTGTGTGTGTGTGTATATATGTCTGTGTGTGATGCATCTGTGTGTGTCTGTGTATGTGTCTGTGTGTGTGTGTCTGTGTATGTGTGTGTGTCTGTGTCTGTGTATGTGTGTATGTGCGCATGTGTGTGTGCGTGTGTGTATGTACGTGTGTATGTGTGTGTATGTGTGTGTGTCTGTGTATGCGTGTCGGTGTGTGTGTGTATGTGTGTCTGTGTTTGTGTGTGTCTGTGTGTACGTGTGTATGTATGTGTGTGTATGTGTGTGTGTCTGTGTATGCGTGTTGGTGTGTGTGTATGTGTGTGTATGCCTGTGTCTGTGCGTGTGTGTATGAGTGTCTGTGTTTGTGTGTGTGTGTGTCTATGTGTGCGTGATTGTGTGTGTGTATATGTCTGTGTGTGATGTATCTGTGTGTGTGTCTGTGTATATGTGTCTGTGTATGTGTGTGTGCTGCATCTGTGTGTGTCTATGTGTGTATGTGCGCATGTGTGTGTGTACGTGTGTATGTGTGTGTGTCTGTGTATGCGTGTCGGTGTGTGTGTGTGTGTGTGTCTGTGTTTGTGTGTGTCTGTGTGTACGTGTGTGTATGTATGTGTGTATGTGTGTGTGTATGTGTGTGTGTATGTGTGTGTGTCTGTGTATGCGTGTTGGTGTGTGTGTATGTGTGTCTGTGTTTGTGTGTGTATGCATGCCTGTGTGTGTGTCCGTGTATGTGTGTCTGTGCGTGTGTGTATGAGTGTCTGTGTTTGTGTGTGTGTGTATATATGTCTGTGTGTGATGCATCTGTGTGTGTCTGTGTATGTGTCTGTGTGTGTGTGTCTGTGTATGTGTGTGTGTCTGTGTGTGCTGCATCTGTGTGTGTCTGTGTATGTGTGTATGTGTGCATATGTGTGTCTGCGTGTGCGTGTGTGTATGCATGTGTGTCTGTGTTTGTGTGTGTGTGCCTGTATGTCTATGTATTTGTGTCTGTGTTTGTGTGTATGTGTGTCTGTGTGTGTGCTTATGTCTGTGTGCATGTCTGTGTGTGTCTGTGTGTGTGTCTGTGTGTGCGTGTGTCTGTGTTTGTGTGTCTGCGTGTGCGTGTGTCTGTGTGTGTGTGTCTGTGTATGTGCGTGTCTGTGCCTGTGTGTGTGTCTGTGTATATGTGTCTGTTCATGTGCGTATGAGTGTCTGTGTTTGTGTGTCTATGTGTGCATGTTTGTGTGTGTATGTGTGTCTGTGTGTGATGTATCTGTGTGTGTGTCTGTGTGTATGTATCTGTGTGTGTGTGTCTGTGTATATGTGTCTGTGTGTGTGTGTCTGTGTATGTGTGTCTGTCTATATGTGTGTATGTCTGTGTGCGTGTGTCTGTGTGTGTGCTGCATCTGTGTGTGTCTGTGTATGTGTGCATATCTGTGTCTGTATGTGCGTGTGTGTGTCTGTGTGTGTGTCTGTGTATGTGTGTCTGTGTTTGTGTGTCTGTGTTTGTGTATGTCTGTGTGTATGTGTCTGTATGTGTTTGTGTCTGTGTGTGTCTGTGTATGCGTGTCGGTGTATGTGTATGTGTGTCTGTGTTTGTGTGTGTCTGTGCGTGCGTGTGTGTGTTTGTGTGTGTGTCTGTGTGTGTGTGTCTGTGTATGCCTGTGTGTGTGTGTGTCTGTGTATGTGTGTCTGTGTTTGTGTGTATGTGTGTCTGTGTGTGTCTGTGTGTCTGTGTATGCCTGTGTGTGTGTGTGTCTGTGTATGTGTGTCTGTGTTTGTGTGTATGTGTGTCTGTGTGTGTATATGTGTGTCTGTGTGTGTATGTGTGTATGTGTGTACGTGTGTCTGTGTGTGCGTGTGCGTGTCTGTGTGTGTGTGTCTGTGCGTGAGTGCATGTGTCTGTGTGTGTGTGCGTGTGTCTGTGTGTGCGTGTGTGTGTGTCTGTGTGTGTGTGTGTCTGTGTCTGTGTCTGTGTCTGTGTGTGCGTGTGTCTGTGACTGTGTGTGTGCGTGTCTGTGTGTGCGTGTGTCTGTGACTGTGTGTGTGCGTGTCTGTGTGTGCGTGTCTGTATGTGCATGTCTGTGTGTGTGTATCTGTGTGCGTGTGTCTGTGTCTGTGTCTGTGTCTGTGTGTGTGTGTGTGTGTGCGCGTGTCTGTGTGTGTGTGTGTGTGTCTGTGTGTGTGCGTGTGCACGTGTCTGTGTGTGTGTGCGTGTCTGTATCTGTATCGCTCTGATTCAGAAGTAAAACCTCTGTTGGGACCACAACATCTGGAGTAACTGCATTTAGTCTGATCCCCAGTAAGGAAGGAATAAATTAAATTAAAGTAAAGTAAATTAATTCCATAAATTAAACTGGGAACTGGGGTAAAACTAGAAAATGGTGAAAGGGTAAAGTTATGAGGACAAGATTCCTTAAAAGAGGTTTGAATTCCCTGGAATGTAAAAGATGAAGGACTGATGTAATTGAGGCATTGAAGATGACTAAAGGATTTGATATGGACGATGGGGAGAGAAACAACTTCCTCTGACGAGACAGTCCAGAACAAGTGGGAAAATTGTTGGGCGTAGGGGTGAGGCTGTTCAGTGCTGATGTGAAGAAACTCTCCCTCCTTCAAAGGAACATGTAAATGCAGAACTCTGTCCCCTCCCGCCCCCACTCAGAACAAAACTGTCAACTGCAATTCTCAAAACAGAGATCAATGCATTGTTGCTAGTTGATGATAATTCAGGATCGGGAAATAAAGGTGGGAAGATTGGCTGATCTGTATCTTCAGCCTAAGGGCTGAATGGCCTCCTTCCTGCTCTGATGTTCCCTCACTCCTTTCGGAACACCTGCTGGAATCGAACCCTTTAGGAATCCTGGGAGAAGCTCTGACCTGTGAGTCTGAACTTTGTAAAATTAGCACAAAGTTTCTCAGCTACAGGATCCACGAGGAACCAAGGAAACCGAAACATTTATATATGCAGCCAGTGGCTTTGACAATTTGAACTGCACGAGGTGTGACCTTCATTACAAAACAAATACCTGTGGGTGCTGGAGATCGGAAACAAAACAAAACTGAAACTGCTGGAGAAACTCAGCAGGTCTGGCAGCATCGTGGAGAGAAAAACAGAGTTAATGTTTCATGTCAAGTGACCCTGTATAAGGAAGCAGTGTCATGCTAGACATGAAACATTAACTCTGTTTCTCTCTCCCCAATGCTGCCAGACCTGCTGAGTTTCTCCAGCAGTTTGTAAGCTTTAACTCTTCCTGCAGCACACTCCCTCTGTATAGAGCGGGGATATTTTGGCATCATGGCATTGTCATTTGGAGGCACATGTTAGTGTTCCAGAGGGTTAGATTAGATTAGTGTGGAAACAGGCCCTTCGGCCCCTACAAGTCCACACCAACCCTCCAAAGGACAACCCACCCAGACCCAGTCCCATACGTTTACCCCTGATTAAGGCACCTAACACTAAGGGCAATTTAGCATGGCCAATTCACCTAACCTGCACATCTTTGGACTGTGGGAGGAAACTGGAGCACCCGCAGGAAACCCATGCAGACACAGGGAGAATGTGCAAACTCCATACAGACAGTTGCCCGAGGCAGGGATCGAACCCGGGGCACTGTGAGGCAGCAGTGCTAACCACTGAGCCACCCTGCCAGACTTGCTGAGTTTCTCCAGCAATTTCTGTTTGTAAATTTTGTCACAGATTGAAATCTCACTGCATCAACTGGTGTGATTTACATTAAAGCAGACCATGAAACTATCATTTGTTAAATCCTCTCTGATGCGCCAATGTTCTGTACGGAAGGAATCTGCTGAGCCTACCTGGTCTGGCCTCGATATGACTCCAGACTCACAGCAATGTGGTTCATTCATAGCTGCCTTCTGTAGTGATCAAGCAAGGCACAAAGTGCAAGGGCAGCTAGAGATGGGCAACAAATCCCAGTGACGCACACAGCCTACAATCCAAAAGGGAACACCATCACTCCTGCCTGCATTGGACTCCATCTCCCGTGGTCTCGCCTGCTGGAAATCTGCAGAAGTTGTGCCTGAGTTTTGGATACATACCCCCTTGGGTGGAAACAGGGGGCGCTGAGGCAAATTGTGAATGTTACCCCCTTCAAATCCTGGCTGTAGTTGGGGTTAACAGGGTAAAGCTGACCAATTTTCCACAGAACTCAATGGTGTGCAATCACTGCCCCCTGGTGACCAATAGGTATACAATCGGTTTCACCTCCTTTACAATGGAACGAGGGCGTCTCAGAGTGGACAGGCTGTACTGAGGTAAGTCTCAAATTCATTACATTTTTGATAATGGACAAGTCAATATCTATTGGAACGGGCTTTTACAACATGTTTTGAATAAAGTTTATCTTTGGAGTAAAAACCTGGTAAACCTCTTAACTGACAAGACAAGAGCCCATATTAGATTGAACAGGGGCTGCTGACCCTGTGGCACAGAAGGTAACTTTCCTGTCTCTGGTCTAGAGGTTCCAGGACCTTTATAGACAGGCAAAGGCATGTCCATTGTGAAGTCCAAAATCAACTTGTCCACCCATCCAGTAGCGGGTGGTAATGAGCAGGAGAGGCTCCTGGTCTGGTCCACTTGGAATAGACCAATTACAATCAGGCTGCAGCTTTCATAGTGCTCAGTAAAACGAGCTAAAGCGATAAATGTAATTGTGAGCTTTGTCTGTCTCATTAGCCTAGACCTGAGAAGCTGTCTGAGTGGTAAGCCTGAATTAAAAACACTCAGGAAGCTGAACACCATTCAGGACAAAGCAAGCCCACTTGGCACTGCATGCAGCACAGATGCCTCAGTAGCTGTGGTGTGTAGCACTGCAGGAAATCCCCAAGGCTCCATCGACAGCAGATGTTCACCAAGGATCCAAACCCATCTAGAAGGACAAGGGCAGCGGTGCGTGGGAACACCACTCCCTGCAATGTGGTTCATTCATAACTGCCTTCATTCAAGCAAGGCACAAAGTGCAAGGGCAGCTCGAGATGGGATCATCACCTCCAAAGCACTCATCATCCTAACTGGGAAATGTACCATCATATATATATGGAATCTCCACAATGTGGAAACAGGCCACTCGGTCCAACAAGTCCACACCGACCCTCCAAGGAGCATCCCACCTAGATCCATCCCTGTAACCCAGCATTTCCCAAGGCTAGCCCACCTAACCTACACTTCCCTGGACACGATGGGTAATTTAATGTGGCCAATCCACCCGAACCTGCACATTTCTGGACTGTGGGAGGAAACCAGAGCACCCGGAGGAAACCCACACAGACACAGGGAGAACACTCAAACACCACACAGACATTCACCTGAGGGTGGAATCGAACCCATGCCCCTGGCACTGTGAGGTAGCAGTGCTAACCACTGAGTAACTGTGCCCTTCAGGGTTGCTGGGTCAAAATTCTGGAATTGTCTCCTTCAGGGCATTGAGAGTAGAAGTGTGGGAATAAAAACAGAAGGGGTCGAGGCTAATACTTACCAGTGGGGAAAGGATACCTTAGTATAGGCTGCGAGAGACAGGTGAGTCGAGGTGGCTGGGGGAGTCGGTGAGTTTGTCATCAATATTAATGACAGGCCATTCCCCAGAAAGTCAGGCTGAGAAGCTAAGGAAGGGAATGGCAGAGTTGGAAATGAACCACGCCAAACTGGGAGACGGATGGACTTTGGAAGCAAAGCGAATAGAATTTTCCACCTTATGGAAAGACCAGGGGGTGACTCTGATGGTGATGATGATGATGATGATGGAAGGGACCTGTGTAGGAGGGAAATAGTGCTCCACAAATTTCATGAAAAGACAGGTGTGACTAAGACCTCTGCGGATAACCTTTTACTTGGAGAAGGTGAAGAGAGTAGAAGAGCGTTCGATGTAGATTGATGCAATGATTGGCTGAAACCGTCCAATCCTCTGAATCGGAAATAGGCCATTCTGCCCCTCAAGCCTGCTGTACCAGATCTGATTTCTCCACATTCCTGCCTACCCCGATAACCTTTGACCCACAGAAACATGATGGGTGGAATTAAAGCAGTTCTCTTGGTCACCATTTATCCCTCAATCGACGTGACTTAAAAAATACACACAGTTTGGTCATTTTCACACTGCTGTTTGTGGGAGCTTGTTGAACTCAAAGTGGCAACAATCTTTCGGACATTACAACAATGACCACAGAGAGAGGCAGTTCATCGGCTGTAGAGGGTTTTGGGAAGCACTGAGCGCTCAATAGGCGCTATATAAAGTCATAGTCATACAGATATACAGCACCGAAACAGACCCTTCAGCCCGACTCATTCACGCTGACCAGATATCCTAAATTAATCTGGTCCCATTTGCCAGCACTTGGCCCATATCCCTCTCAACCCTTCCTATTCAGATACCCATCCAGATACCTTTTACATGTTGTTATTATACCAGCTTCCACTACTTCCTCTGGCAGCTCATTCCATACATGCACACCCTCTGCATGAAGAAGTTGCCCCTTAGGTCTCTTTTAAATCTTTCCCCTCTCATCCTCTAGTTCTGTACTCCCCCACCCCAGGGAAAAGACCTTGCCTATTTACCCTATCCATGCCCCTCGTGATCTTATAAACCTCTATGAGGTCACCCCTCAGCCTCTGACGCTCCAGGGAAAACAGCCCCAGCCTCTTCAGCCTCTCCCTATAGCTCAGATCCTCCAACGCTGGCAACAGCCTTGTAAATCTTTTCTGAACCCTTTCAAGTTTCACAACATCCTTCCTACAGCAGAGAGACCAGAATTGCACACAATATTCCAAATGTGGCCTAACCAATGTCCTGTAAATGCAATTGGGTTCTTTTTGTCTCTTCTCCTGGAACCTGAATTAAAATTAACCCGGAATTGTAAGCCAAAACTCGGCCCTTGGGAGCCACTGAAGCTGATTCATGATCTCTGATCCCTCTTTGAACTAATCTGACAGTAAGTCTCCATTTCCGCTGGAATCTGCAGTTACTGGTGCTCATTTATGAAGCTGTACCGCCCTCTGCAGCTCAATCTGGTCATTGCAGCTTCACCAACCTGCAGCAGGGACTCTGGAGGGAGTCATGTGGAAACAGTAGTGGAGTGGCTGTGGTTACGTGTACTCCCATAGCCAAGCTGCAAATGCTCACCTGGTCATGCAAACACAAAAATGCAGGTTAATGTTTCGGCTAAAGGCAGGAAACTATGATCTGGAGGTGCTGGTGTTGGATGGGGGTGGACAAAGTTAAAAATCACACAACACCAGGTTATAATCCAGCAGAGTTAATTGGAAGCACTAGCTTTCGGAGCGACGCTCCTTCATCAGGTGGTTGTGGAGAGCAGCGCTCCGAAAGCTAGTGAGCTTCCAATTAAATCTGTTGGACTATAACCTGGTGTTGTGTGATTTTTAACTTTGTCAGGAAAATAGAGAGAGAGAGAGAGAGAGAGAGATGGAGAAAAGATGTTCCAGTCACAGAACCATAAGCAGGGTAAATGTACAGGCTCAACACAAAGAGGACACAATTCACAACAAGTGCAAATTTTACTAACGTGCTTCACGAGAATAACTACCTTTGAAGAGTAAATTGTGCTGCAAGTTAACTTTCCCAGGTGAGAGAGGCTTGAGAAAAGAAAGTGTCTTGAGTATTAATTTAGGCCTGAATAGGGAAGGTAATAGCCTCGTGGTATTATCACTGGACTGTTACACCAGAAACCAAGGTAATGTTCAGGGACCATGGGTTTGAATTCCACTACAACAAATAGTGCAGTTTGAATTCAATTAATATCAGGAATTAAGAGTCTAATGATGACTGTGAATTGATTGTCAGCAAAAATACCCTTTAGGGAGGGAAACTATCATCCTTACATACATGTGACTCCAAACCCAGAGCAGTGGGGTTGACCCTTAACAGAGCAGTTAGTGAGGGGTGGTAAATGCTGGCTGAGCAAGAGATGCCCTCAGCCCATGAGTGAATGAAGAAAAATTTGAGTTAGTGGGTAATTGCGTGGCAGTTGAAGTTAAACGTGAGGTGATCCAATTTGGAAGCAAAATAAGCACTGGCCTAAGCTGTTCAGGGAGAGGGGGGCACCGCAGGGAGTGGAGGGCTTTATTTCCCAGTCAAATTCTGTCTTGATTTAATCCCTGCCCTCCCCCTCACTGTCTGATCACACAGCATTGCCCTCTGAGAAGGGCACTGCTTGTTCCTGGTGGTGGGAATTGAATAAAGATTCGTGCACCTTGTGTCTTTCACTGTGTCTCACACCTGCACACACACACAAAACATGGGGGCTGGGGGAAAATATAAGCACTACCGCAGTTAGGTGGGAGTGTGGGGCCTTAAGCACTACCACAGTTAGGTGGGAGTGTGGGGCTTTAAAAACTACCGCAGTTAGGTGGGAGTGTGGGGCCTCAAGCACTACCGCAGTTAGGTGGGAGTGTGGGGCCTTAAGCACTACCGCAGTTAGGTGGGAGTGTGGGGCTTTAAAAACTACCGCAGTTAGGTGGGAGTGTGGGGCCTCAAGCACTACTGCAGTTAGGTGGGAGTGTGGGGCCTTAAGCACTACCGCAGTTAGGTGGGAATGTGGGTTCTTAAGCACTACCGCAGTTAGGTGGAGTGTGGGGCCTCAAGCACTACCACAGTTAGGTGGGAGTGTGGGGCCTCAAGCACTACCGCAGTTAGGTGGGAGTGTGGGGCCTTAAGCACTACCACAGTTAGGTGGGAGTGTGGGGCCTCAAGCACTACCGCAGTTAGGTGGGAGTGTGGGGCCTTAAGCACTACCACAGTTAGGTGGGAGTGTGGGGCCTCAAGCACTACCACAGTTAGGTGGAGTGTGGGGCCTTAAGCACTACCACAGTTAGGTGGGAGTGTGGGGCCTCAAGCACTACCGCAGTTAGGTGGGAGTGTGGGGCCTTAAGCACTACCACAGTTAGGTGGGAGTGTGGGGCCTCAAGCACTACCGCAGTTAGGTGGGAATGTGGGTTCTTAAGCACTACCGCAGTTAGGTGGGAATGTGGGGCTTTAAAAACTACCGCAGTTAGGTGGGAGTGTGGGGCCTTTTTAAAAAAAAAAGAGGAAATAAAAGAAAAATGTCAAACACTGGCCGAGCCAGTGACCCCCTCATCCCCATGAATGAATAAAGAAAATGAAATTGTAGTGAACCGATTTGATCACTATTGCGGGCACCTACCCAACACTGGGGAAGTTGCTGGTTTGTTGCCATTCTCATCACTGGGCTGCAGACCTGCTAATGTTCAGGGACAGCTTGGCTCAAATCCCATCACAGCAGATAGTGTAAAGCTGAATCAGAGTGACCAACCTGGAAGGCAACCATGTTTAAAAACCCCTCATCTGGTTCAGTAATACCCTGAAGGGGAAGAGGAATCTGACCTGCATGTCACTTCAGATCCACAGCCAGACTGTTGACGATGTAATGTCCTCTGGAAAGGTTGAGGAAGGGATTGGACCTAAAAGGGGTTGAAAATGGATGGACCACCCACCAAGACACGAAGCTGCTAGCAATGGTACATGCCCTGGTTACTGGAGGTTTCACCAGTAATCCCACTCTCAACACATCAATGTAAATGGGCAGTGCAGTGGGAATGTTATAATGTCATAGAGATGTACAGCACAGAAACAGACTCTTCAGTCCGACATGTCCCTCCTGACCGGATATCCGAAATTGATCCCGTCCCATTTGCCAGCATTTGGCCCGAGTCCCTCTAAACCCTGCCTATTCATGTACCCAGAGAGAAAGTGAGGACTGCAGATGCTGGAGAGTCGGAGTCAAAAAGTGTGGTGCTGGAAAAGCACAGCAGGTCAGGCAGCATCCGAGGAGAGTCAACGTTTCGGGCATACGCCTCATTCCTGACGAAGGGCTTTTTTTCCAAAACGTCGATTCTCCAGCTCCTTGGATGCTGCCTGACCTGCTGTGCTTTCCCAGCTCCACACTTTTTCACTCTTTTCATATACCCATCCACATGCCTTTTAAATGTTGCAATTGTACCAGCCTCCACCACTTCTTCTGGCAGCTCAATCCATACCCGTACCACCCTCTGCGTGAAAAAGTTGCTCCTTAGATCTTTCCCCATTCACCCTTAACCACACCCTCTAGTTCTGGACTCCCCCCACCCTCGGGAAAAGACCTTGTCTATTTATCCTATCCATGCCCCTTATGATCTTAAAAACCTCTGTAAGGTCACCCCTCAGTCTCTGATGTTCCAGGGTAAATAGCCCCAGCCTATTCAGCCTCTTCGTATCGTTCAAACTCTCAAACCCTACCAACATCCTTGAAATTTTTTTCTGAACCCTTTCAAGTTTCATAACATCCTTCCTATAGCAGAGAAATCAGAGTCAAATGCAACATTCAAAAAGTGGCCTAACCAATATGACCTCCCAACTCTTATACTCAATGTACTGGCCTTCTTCACACCCAGCCACTAGTGATCGTAAATCCCAGATAAATGTTTTTGGGACATTCAAGGGAGCCATGGCCCAGTAGGATTATTGTGACACTGTTCACTTGGAACCACCCCTCCCTCGCGGCTGCTGGTGAAATTTGAAATCTCTGGAATTGAGGGTCTAATGATGACCATCAAGCCACTGCCGACTGTCAGGAGAAGCCCCACCTGTTTCACTAATCCCCTTCAGGGATTGTGACTGTTTGAGGTCAGTCAGTTCAGTGTAGGACATCATCTCAAGGTCCTGGGCCCAACCGTCTTCAGCTGCTTTGTGAATGACCTTCCCCCCATCATAAGGTCAGAGTTGGGGATGTTCGCCGATGATTACCCAATGTTCAGGACCGTTCACAACTCCTCAGATAGGATGAAAGTAACATTCATGCCACACAAACGCAAGCAATGACCGTCTCAAACAAGACCAAATCTAAACATCTCCACATGACATTCAATGGCAATGAACCCCCCGCCTCCCCCCACCCCCTGCCTCCCCCCACCCCCCCCCCCCCCCCCCCCACCCCCCACCTCCCCAGAATCCTGGGTGTTATCATTGACCACAAACTGAACTGAACACAACATGCAAATACAGTGGCTGCAGGAGCAACATTTAAGAGACAACTGGATGAACACCTAAAATGTCAGGATATACTAGACTATGGGCCAAGTTTAGTTAATTGGGAATAGTGTGGTTTGGTGTTAGTTGGCCAGCATATACAATCTAGGCTGAAAGGCCTATCTCTAGACTGTATGACTGTATGACGGTCGAAGAGCAGGTTGGAGGTCAGGAGTCCTGCAGTGAGTAACTCCCCTCCTGACTCCCCAGAACCTGTCCAACATCTACAAGGCACAAGTCAGGAGTGTGATAGAACACTCCTCACTTCCCTGGATGGTTGCAGCTTCAACAACACTCAAGAAGCTCAACACCATCCAGAGCAAAATAGTCTGCTTGATTGGCAACCATTCAACATTCGACTTTTAACATTGACTCCTCTCACCTCCATTGCATACTGATAGCTGTTTGTACGACCCACAAGATGCTTTTTAGACAGCATCTTCCAAATTCACAACTTTTATCACTCTGGAATTAATGGTTTTTCACCTTCAGCAAATGGCTTAACTATTTATTAAATACACAATAACTTTAGTAGAGGAAAAATTGAACAAGGCGAGCTGATTAATTTTTATGCTTTATACCCAAACACTTATTGTCAGTCCCCATTCACATGAAAGACAGACAATTACAGTTAAGGGATAAGTCAAATTAAATAACAAAGCTGGCGAGATTGCTTAAATAGCTTTCATGATGTGTTACTTCACAAACATAAATGTGGACTCCTTGGTTGCTTTTCTGGAAATGCTGATTAGGATCACCTTCGCAATTCTTTCTGTTATAGAAAGTAATACTCTAACTCAGCTTTCTGTTATTGTGAATTTCTGGAAGCTGGTGTAGCAGATTAGACAGAGAGTTTTCAAATCTTCATGCTGTCTTGTCAGCAGTTAAACTCATCTCCCCAGAACACATAGTTCAAAAAAACAACTTCAGTTCATGTTCCACCCTGACAGATTGATCATCACTCCTCAAAGCATCAATCATTATTCAGCAACAACCATCTGCTTGAACATGGGGTCTCTTCCAGACTTGCCAGAACCAATCTCCACAGACTGATCTCGCTAACAGTCAAGTTCTGCTATCTGTTTAAACACAATGCCTTTCCTAGAGTCGCTGTGTTTGTTAGAACACAGAAGATAGAACATTACAGCGCAGTACAGGCCCTTCAGCCCTCGATGTTGCACTGACCTGTGAAACCAATCTGAAGCCCATGTATTTGACACTATTCCATTATCATCTATAACTTTATCCAATGACGATTTAAATTCCCTTAAAGTTGGCAAGTCTACTACTATTGCAGGCAGGGCGTTTCATGCCCCTACTACTCTCTGAGTAAAGAACCTCCGTCTGACATCTGTCCTATAACTATCACTCCTCAATTCAAAGCTATGTCCCCTCGTGCTAGCCATCACCATCCTAGGAAAAAGGGTCTCACTGTCCACCCTATCTAACCCTCTGTTGAAGTTCTTTTTTCCAAAATCAAATCTTGGCCTGCAATTCGTCTCCAGGCTTCACAAAGCAACAAAATCTTGTTTAGTCTGCTCTTTTCCTTTCACCACAAGCTTTCCCAAAGTCCACAAGTCCAAACCAAAATTGCTAAAAGCATAAAAGTTAAAATTATGAAAATTCAGCCAGGGTTCTAACAGTAGGAAAGAGAGAATGGTAGGGTGTTGTTTAAATGGTGGTAGTGTGGGAAGTGTGATGTACAAATGGTGATAGAAAATGGTGGATGCTGGCGACCTGAAGTAATTAATGGAGATATTACTGGAGACACTTGTCAGATTTGGCAGAGTCTCTGCAGAAAAAAAGTGTTAAAATTTCGAATCCAGTCACCCTTCTGAAGTTCAGAACAAGGGTCACTAGACTCAAAACGTTAACTCTCTCTCCACGGATCCTGCTGAGTTTCTCCAGTAATGTCCGTGTTTGTTTATGTATCAACTGTAGATTGTTTGAAATTGAATTGAATTGAATTAGCTTTATTGTCACATGAGTACAGAGGAAAGGTTGCCCACTTACAGCACCATCTTGGGTACAAAGGTACCTAGGTACAGATCCTTGAGTACCAAATTCTTAGGAAAAGAAAAAGAGAAAAATAAAGAAATAAAAATTCCAGCCTTGCAGAAATTCAAGAATACAGAATCATCTCGGTATTCGGCTGTCTCTGACCAGGCCAGCATTTATTGCCCATCCTCAATTACCCAGAAGGCTGTTTAAGAGCCAACCACATCACTAGGTCTGGAGTCACAAACAGGATGAAAGTTTGCTTCCCTAAAGGACATTAGTGAGCCGGGTGGGCTTTCCTCAAGCACTCACCAATGGATTCACAGTCATTATTAAATGGTTCTTAATTGAACTCCAATTCCAATATCTGCCAAGGCAGGGTTTGAACCCAGGCCCCCCAGAACAGAAACTAGGCCTTTAGATCAATGGCCCAGTGATAACACCACTAGGCCACTCCCTCTCCTAGCAGTATCATAGCAATAGGTTAGGGAAATAAAATAAATAAAATGCTCAAACTAAGAGGCCTCCCACCATTAGACAGGCTTTTAGGGAGCTAGGTTGGAAGCTCAGAGTTAGAACGAACAGAGTTGTTGTCTCTGGTTTGTTACCCGTGCCACGTGATAGAGAGTCGAGGAATAGGGAGAAAGAAGAGTTAAATGCGTGGCTACAGGGATGGTGCAGGAGGGAGGGATTTCGGTATTTGGATAACTGGGGTTCTTTCTGGGGAAGGTGGGACCTCTATAGACAGGATGGTCTGCACCTGAACCTGAGGGGCACCAGTATCCTTGGGGGGAGGTTTGCTAGTGCTCTTGGGGGGGGTTTAAACTAACTCTGCAGGGGCATGGGAACCCAGACTGTAACTTTAGGGTGCAGGACCTGGAGTGTAGGGAGGGTAGGAATATGGTATCAATCTTAAAGGATCGTGCCTGTAAACAGAAGAGTGGCTTGAAGTGTGTATACTTTAATGCCAGAAGTATACGAAATAAGGTAGGTGAACTCGCAGCGTGGGTTGGTACCTGGGACTTCGATGTTGTGGCTATTACGGAGACATGGCTAGATCAGGGACAGGATTGGCTGTTGCAGGTTCCAGGGTTTAAATGTTTTAGTAGGGTCAGAGGTGGGGGTAAAAGAGGGGGGGGTGTGGCTTTGCTTGTCAAAGATAGTATTACAGCGGTGGAAAGGAAGATGGATGAAGATTTGCCATCTGAGGTAGTTTGGGTTGAGGTTAGGAATAGGAGAGGTGAGGTCACCCTGTTAGGAGTCTTTTACAGGCCTCCTAATAGTCCTAGAATCGTTGAAGAAAGGATTGCGAAGATGATTCAGGAGAAGAGTGACAGTAATAGGGTGATTGTTATGGGAGACTTTAACTTTCCTGATATTGATTGGGAAAGCTATAGCTCAAGTTCGTTAGATGGGTCAGTGTTTGTGCAATGTGTGCAGGAGAGTTTCCTGACACAATATGTAGATAAGCCAACAAGAGGTGAGGCCATACTGGATTTGGTTCTGGGTAACGAACCAGGCCAGGTATTAGAACTAGAGGTAGGTGAGCACTTTGGGGACAGTGACCACAATTCGGTGATTTTTACTCTAGTGATGGAGAGGGATAAGTGTGTACTACAGGGCAAGAGTTATAGCTGGGGGCAGGGAAATTATGATGCGTTGAGGCATGACTTAGGATGTGTGGATTGGAAAAGTAGATTCCAAGGCAAGAGCGTAATTGATATGTGGAACTTGTTCAAGGAGCAACTATTGAGTGTCCTTGATAAGTACGTACCTATCAGGCAGGGAGGAAAGGGTCGTGTGAAGGAGCCGTGGTTTAATAAGGAGTTGGAATCCCTTGTTAAATGGAAGAGGGCGGCCTTTGTAAAGATGAGGCGTGAAGGTTCAATAGGGGCGATTGAGAGTTATAAGGTAGCCCGGAAGGACCTGAAGAGAGAGCTAAGAGCAGCAAGGAGGGGACATGAAAGGTCCTTAGTTGGTAGGATTAGGGAAAACCCTAAGGCTTTCTATAGGTATGTTAGGAATAAAAGAATGACTAGGGAAGGAATAGGTCCAATCAAGGATAGTAATGGGAAGTTGCGTGTGGAGGCTGAAGAGATTGGGGAGGCGCTGAATGAATACTTTTCGTCAGTATTCACTCAGGAACAGGACATTGTTGTCGATATGAATACTGAGGCACGAATAAGTAGAATGGATGGCTTTGAGATATGTAGAGAAGAGGTGTTGGAAATTCTGGCAAGGGTGAAAATAGATAAGTCCCCTGGGCCTGATTGCATTTATCCTAGGATTCTCTGGGAAGCAAGGGAGGAGATTGCAGAGCCATTGGCCTTGATTTTTGTGTCCTCTTTGTCTACAGGAGTAGTGCCAGAGGACTGGAGGCTAGCAAACGTGGTTCCCTTGTTCAAGAAGGGGAGTAGGGATAATCCTAGTAACTATAGGCCAGTGAGTCTCACTTCTGTTGTGGGCAAAGTCTTAGAGAGAATTATAAGGGATAGGATTTATGCACATCTGGATAAGAATGATGTGATCAAGGATAGTCAGCATGGTTTTGTGAAGGGCAGGTCGTGCCTCACAAACCTTATTGAATTCTTTGAGAAGGTGACGAAGGAGGTAGATGAGGGGAAAGCGGTAGATGTAGTATATATGGATTTTAGTAAGGCGTTTGATAAGGTCCCCCATGGTAGGCTACTGCAGAAAATACAGAGATATGGCATTGAGGGTGAGTTGGAGGTTTGGATTAGGAATTGGCTCTCTGGAAGAAGACAGAGGGTAGTAGTTGATGGCAAAGATTCATCTTGGAGTGCCGTCACTAGTGGTGTTCCGCAAGGATCTGTTTTGGGACCATTGCTGTTTGTCATTTTTATAAATGACCTGGAGGAAGGGTTAGAAGGTTGGGTGAGCAAGTTTGCGGATGATACGAAAGTCGGAGGAGTTGTAGACAGTGAGGAAGGATATGGCAGGTTACAGCGGGATATAGAGAAGCTGCAGAGCTGGGCAGAAAGGTGGCAAATGGAGTTCAATGTAGCTAAGTGTGAAGTGATTCACTTTGGTAAGAGTAATAAAAAGATGGATTACTGGGCTAATGGTAGACTACTTGGTAGTGTGGAAGAGCAGAGGGATCTTGGTGTCCATGTACACAGATCTCTGAAAGTTGCCACCCAGGTAAATAGTGCAGTGAAGAAGGCATATGGCGTACTGGCTTTTATTGGTAGAGGAATTGAGTTCCGGAGTCCTGAGGTCATGCTGCAGTTGTATAAGACTCTGGTGCGGCCGCTTCTGGAATATTGTGTGCAGTTTTGGTCGCCATACTATAGGAAGGATGTGGAGGCACTGGAACGGGTGCAGAGGAGGTTTACCAGGATGTTGCCTGGTATGGTAGGAAGATCCTATGAGGAAAGGCTGAGGCACTTGGGGTTGTTTTCTTTGGAGAAAAGAAGGTTTAGGGGTGATTTGATAGAGGTGTACAAGATGATTAGGGGGTTAGATAGGGTTGACAGTGAGAACCTTTTTCCACGTATGGAGTCAGCTATTACAAGGGGGCATAGCTTTAAATTAAGGGGGGGTAGATATAGGACTGATGTTAGGGGTAGGTTCTTCACTCAGCGAGTCGTAAGATCATGGAATGCCCTGCCAGTAGCAGTAGTGGACTCTCCCTCTTTATGGGTATTTAAGCGGGCATTGGATAGGTATATGGAGGAAAGTGGGTTAGTGTAGGTTAGGTGGGCTTTGATCGGCGCAACATCGAGGGCCGAAGGGCCTGTACTGTGCTGTATTGTTCTATGTTCTATGTTCTATTACAGAGCATAGAAAAAAAATCAAATTAAAAAGAGAGAGAATTTAAGACAAAGTCGACTTGGTCCATTTCACAGCTCTAGGCTTGGGGAACCAACCCTCCCCCATTGGAATCCCAGACCAGACCCACCAGGGTCACAAAGAAAATGTCATGTTAAGACCAAGGTCAATGATCTATACTACAGGTGAGAAGGCTGCTGATTGGTTAACAAGCCAACTTCGCCTGACCGACTGCTGTAATTGGTTGAAATTTGGCATTCTTGCATTTCGTCTGTTAATGGCAAGATGCCAATTTTCAGCAACACGTCTCAGCTCTCAGCAAGGGTTGGCATTTCCTCACGTTCAAAATAGGCTCAGTTTGGACTGTGGCTCTGGAGGACGTGTTCATTTACAATTTACAATTCAGGTTTTTTTTCCCCCGAAAGTGCTAACTGCTGTTTTTGTTTCACTGAAGTGCTCCCTGAACAAGTTGTAGTGGAAAGTTTTACAAATTAGTTAATTTAATCTGTGGTTCCCTGTAACCCTGAATCCAACCATAACATTTGCTGGCAACACCAGTTTGTGTATTTATAGGGATTCCTGTTAGCAACCACTTCCTCAATTAAATCACCACTGCAATTGATCCATGGCCAGTGGCTACCGGGGCCAAATTTCTCTGTGCACTAACTGCTCAGAGGCACCAGGAGTCACTGTTGGCCTGCTGTTATACTGTGAGATCGGCGACAGCACTTTGACAACTCAATTTAGATGTTTTAGATAATTGCGAATCAACCTGTTCGACCTAGCTCACCCCTGGAACAGGAGGATATCAAACCCAGGCCTTGTGGCTCAGAGGCAGGAACATTACCACTGTGTCACAACAGCCCCCTGGATTACTTACCTTATTGTTTTTAATGTAAGCCTGCACATTTCTTAACTCCAGATCGCAGTCTGATTCCCTTTGAATCCCTCGTTTGAACCTGCCTCCACCACACTCTGAGGCAGTACATTGCTTAATCATTCTCTGTGTGAAAGGGTTTCACTAAGGTTTCCTAAAGATTTCCTCTTTAAATCACTTCTGTTTCTTTTGTCAGTTACTTTACAAACATGAGAGCTAGGAGCAGGAGTGGACTATCCAGCCCCTTGAGCCTACTGAATAAGATCATGATTTGGAGATGCCGGTGTTGCACTGGGGATGTACAAAGTTAAAAACCACACAACACCAGGTTATAGTCCAACAGGTTTAATTGGAAGCACACTAGCTTTCGGAGCGCTGCTCCTTCATCAGGTGATTGTCAATTAACCTGTTGGACTATAACCTGGTGTTGTGTGATTTTTAACTAAATAAGATCATGGCAACTTGACTATAATCTCCATTGCACAGCCCTGTTTACCACTGATAATACACACCCTCTACATCCTTTCCATCTGTGTCTGCCTATCTTTGATTGGTTCACAAGTGGGAACTGTTTCTTACTAACTGTTGTGGCTGTAGTTCTCATGATGCTGAATACCTCTATCATTTCACCTCTCTGGCCCAGCCTCCAGAACATGGGGTTTTGATAAAGAGGAGTCTTCTTTCCAGCTTCTTTATCTCAGGATATTTGCTTGGTTTTACAGAAAAATGTAAGAACTAGGAGCAGGAGTAGACAATGCAGCCCCTCAAGCCTGTTTTATTTACTCACAGGATGAAGGCATCACTGGCTAGGCCAATATTTATTGCCCATCCCCAATTGCCCAGAGGGGACATTGTCAACCACATTGCTGTGGGTCTGGAGTCACATGTAGGCCTGACCAGGTAAGGATGGCAGTTTCCTTCCCTCAAGGGCATTAGTGAACCAGATGAGTTTTTCCAGATAATGGGTGACATGGTGGCTCAGTGGTTAGCACTGCTACCTCACAGCACCAGGGACCTGGGTTTGGCTCCAGCCTTGGGTGACAGCCTGAGTGGAGTTTGCACCTTCACCCTGTGTCTGTGTGGGTTTCCTCCCACAGCCCAAAGATGTGCAGGTTAGGGTGAATTGGCTGTGCTAAATTGTCCATAGTGTTCAGGGATGTGTAGGTTAGGTGCATTAGTCAGGGGTAAATGTAAATGAGGGATGGGTTTCTCTTTGGAGGGTCAGTGTGGACTTGTTGGGCTGAAGGGCCTGCTTCCACACTGCAGGGAATCTAATTGGCAATGGATTCATGGTCATCATTAGATTGATGATTCCAGATATTTATTGAATTTAAATTCCACCATCTGCCGGGATTCAAACCCGTGTCCCCAGAACATTACCTGAGTCTCTAGATTAACAGCCCAGTGATATTACCACAAGCCTGTCCCCTCCCCATTTGCTCTACACCCTTTGATATGATCATGGCCGATCTCCACTTCACTTTCCTGCCCATTCCCCAGAACCCTTCAACCCATTGGTCATTAAAAAGCTGTCCACCTCCTCCTTAAATTTACTCAATGTCACGCCGCACTCTGGGGAAGAGAATCCCACAGATTCGAGACTCTTTGAGAGAAGAGATTTCTCCTCATCTCTGTTCTAAATCTGCTCTCCTTTATCCTAAAACAACCACCTCTTGATCTGGCTTACTTCACATGGGGGAACAATCTCTCTATATCTACTTTACCAATCCCCTTTAGCATGTAATAGACAATAGGTGCAGGAGTAGGCCATTCTGCCCTTCGAGCCTGCACCACCATTCAATATGATCATGGCTGATCATCCTTAATCAGTATCCTGTTCCTGCCTTATCTCCATAACCCTTGATTCCACAATCCTTGAGAGCTCTATCCAACACTTTCTTAAATGAATCCAGAGACTGGGCCTCCACTGCCCTCTGGGGCAGAGCATTCCACACAGCCACCACTCTCTGGGTGAAGAAGTTTCTAATGTGCCTTCTAAAATAATAGATAATAGTTGCTTTTATGTGGCACCTTGGAACATTGTAGATTATTCTCCCACAGTGAATGGCTACTTGAAGTCGGGTACTGGTTGTCAGGAGAAACCCAGCAGCCATTTTGCTCCCGAAACGCACCACAGTCAGAAAGAAAACCCAACTGCTCTGACATAGATTTTTAATCATAGAATCCCTACAGTGTGGAAACAGGCCCTTGGGCCCAACAAGTCCATATTGACCCTCTGAAGAATAACCCACAAAAACCCAATCCTCTACATTTACCCCTGACACATGCACATAACCTACACATCCCTGAATACTACAGGCAATTTAGCATGACCAATCTACCTGACCTGTACATCTTTGGGCTGTGTGAGGAAAACAACACAGACATGAGGAGAACGTGCAAACTCCACACAGACAGTCACCCAAGGCAGGAATTGAACCTGGGTCCCTAGAGCTGTGAGGCAGCAGGGCCTACCACCGAACCAACATATCACCTCAGGTAAGGATGATTTTTGGCGTTCCTGCTCTTCTTCAAATAACATTGCCAGGGTTATGGTGCAGTGCTTTGTAAACTGCTTCGGAAAAAGGTTAGTTAGAGACAAAAACCCTGTTGATGTTGGAATCCAAGGTGGATAAGCAAGAAGCTGGAAGAACACAGCAAGCCAGGCAGCACTAGGTGGTGGAGAGATCAACGTTTCACGTGTACCCACTGCCATCCAGGGCCCCAAACAGTCCTTCCAGGTGAGGCAGAGGTTCACCTTCCTCTCCTCCAACCTAGTTTATTTATTCAGTGCTCCCAATGTGGTCTTCCCTACATTGGGGAGACCAAACATAAATTTGGGGCACATTTTGCCACGCATCTCCGCCAGGTTCACAGGGGCTGACTGGACCTCTCAGAACAAGCTGGCATACAACATAGGATCTGAAGTAAGGGCATGGCCTGCCCGGCCTGTGACAGTAAGGGTGTGGACCGCCCTGCCTGTAACAATAAGGGTGTGGCCTTCACCGCCTGTAACAGTAAGGGTGTGGACCGCCCTGCTTGTAACAGTAAGGGTACAGACTGCCCTGCCTGTAACAGTAAGAGTATGTACTGGCCTGCCTGTAATCAGTAAGGGTGTGGCCCGTCCTGCCTGTAATCAGAAAGTTTACAGAACACCCTGCCTGTAACAGTAAGAATATGGCCTGTCCTGCCTGTAACAGCAAAGGAGTGGCCTGTCCTGCCTGTAACTGTAAGGGGGTGGACCGCCCTGCCTGTAATTGTAAGGGGGTGGACCGCCCTGACTGTAACAGTATGTGTACAGACCGCCCTGCCTGTATCACTAAGGGTATAGACTGCCCTGCCTGTTACAGTAAGTGTGAGGCCTGCCCTGCGTGTAACAGTAAGGGAGTGGACCGCCCTGCCTGTAACAGTAAGGGAACGGACAGCCCTGCCTGTAATCAGTAAGGGTGTGGCCTGCCCTGCCTGTAAACGAAAGGGCACAGACTGCCCTGCCTGTAACAGTAAGGTTGTGGCCGCACTGCCTGTTACAGTAAGTGTACAGACCGTCCTGCATGTAACAGTAAGAGTATGGCTCATCCTGCCTGTAATCAGTAAGGGAGTGGCCCGCCCTGCCTGTTACAGTAAGTGTACAGACCGCCCTGCCTGTAACAGTAAAGGTACAGACTGCCCTGCCAGTAACAGTAAGGGTATGGACTGCCCTGCCTGTAACAGTAAGGGTGTGGCACGCACTGCCTGTAATGAGTAAGGGTGTACCCCGCCCTGCCTGTAACAGGAAGGGGGTGGACTGCCCTGCCTGTAACAGTAAGGGTGTGGACCGCACTGCCAGTAACAGAAAGAGTGTGACACGCACTGCCTGTATTCAGTAAGGGTGTGGCCTACCCTGCCTGTAATCAGTAAGGGTGTGGCCCACCCTGCCTGTAACAGTAATGGTGTGGCCCACCCTGCCTGTAACCAGTAAGGGTGTGGACCACCCTGCCTGTAACAGTAAGGGAGTGGCCCGCCCTGCCTGGAAAAGAAAGGGTACAGACCGCCCTGCCTGTAACAGAAAGGGTGTGGCCCGCCCTGCCTGTAACAGTAAGGGTACAGACTGCCCTGCCTGTAACAGTAAGGGTACAGACTGCCCTGTCTGTCACAGTAAGGGTATAGATTGCCCTACCTGTAAGAGTAAGGTTATGGACCACGCTGCCTGTAACAGTAAGGGTGTGGCCGCACTGCCTGTTACAGTAAGTGTACAGACCGCCCTGCCTGTAACAGTAAGAGTATGGCCCATCCTGCCTGTAACAATAAATGTGTGGCTCATTCTGCCTGTAACAGTAAGGGAGTGGCCCGCCCTGCCTGGAAAAGAAAGGGTACAGACGGCCCTGCCTGTAACAGTAAGGGTACAGACTGCCCTGCCTGTCACAGTAAGGGTATAGATTTCCGTACCTGTAACAGTAAGGGTATAGATTGCTCTACCTGTAACAGTAAGGGTACGGACCGCACTGCCTGTTAGAGTAAGGTTATGGACCACGCTGCCTGTAATCAGTAAGGGTGTGGCCCGCCCTGCCTGTAACAGTAAGGGTGTGGCCCGCCCTGCCTGTAACAGTAAGGGAATGGACCGCACTGCCTGTAAATGAAAGGGTACAGACCGCCCTGCCTGTTACAGTAAGGGTACAGACCGCCCTGCCTGTTACAGTAAGGGTACAGACTGTCCTGCCTGTAACAGTAAGGGTATGGCCCGCCCTGCCTGTAACAGTAAGGGGGTGGCCCGCCCTGCCTGTAACCAGTAAGGGGGTGGACCACCCTGCCTGTAACAAGTAAGTGTACAGACTGCCCTGCCAATAACAGTAAGGGTACGGTCCGCCCTGCCTATAACAGGAAGGGTGTGGCCCGCCCTGCCTGTAATCACTAAAGGAGTGGCCCGCCCTGCCTGTAATAGTAAGGTGAGGCCCGCACTGCCTGTTACAGTAAGTGTACAGACCGCCCTGCCTGTAACAATAAGGGTATGGCCCGTCCTGCCTGTTACAGAAAGGGTGTGGCTCATCCTGCCTGTAATAGTAAGGTGTGGCCCGCACTGCCTGTTACAGTAAGTCAACAGACCGCCCTGCCTGTAACAGTAAGGGTATGGATTGCCATGCCTGTAATAGTAAGGGTACTGACCCCCCTGCCTGTAACAGTAAGGGTACAGACTGCCCTGCCTGTAACAGTAAGGGTATGGACTGCCCTGCCTGTAACAGTAAGGGAGTGGCCCCCCCTGCCTGTAACAGTAAGAATGTGGCCCGCCCTGCCTGTAATATTAAGTGTGAAGACTGACGTGCCTATAACAGTATGTGTACAGACCGCCCTGCCAGTAACAGTAACGGTACGATCCGCCCTGCCTGTAACAGCAAGGGAGTGGACCGCCCTGCCTGTAACAGTAAGTGTACAGACCGCCCTGCCTGTAACAGTAAGGGAGTGGACCGCCATGCCTGTAACAGTAAGTGTACAGACAGCCCTGCCTGTAACAGTAAGGGAGTGGACCGCCATGCCTGTTACAGTAAGTGTACAGACCGCCCTGCCTATAACAGTAAGGGTATGGCCCGTCCTGCCTGTAACAGCAAGGGTGTGGCCCTCCCTGCCTGTAAAAGAAAGGGTACAGACCACCCTGCCTGTAACAGTCAGGGTAGGAAACGCCCTGCCTGTAACAGTAAGTGTACAGACTGCCCTGCCTGTAACAGTAAGGGAGTGGACCGCCCTGCCTGTAACAGTAAGTGTACAGACCGCCCTGCCTGTAACAGTAAGGGAGTGGACCGCCATGCCTGTAACAGTAAGTGTACAGACCGCCCTGCCTGTAACAGTAAGGGAGTGGACCGCCATGCCTGTTACAGTAAGTGTACAGACCGCCCTGCCTATAACAGTAAGGGTATGGCCCGTCCTGCCTGTAACAGTAAGGGTGTGGCCCTCCCTGCCTGTAAAAGAAAGGGTACAGACCGCCCTGCCTGTAACAGTCAGGGTAGGAAACGCCCTGCCTGTAACATTAAGGGAGTAGACCGCCTTGCCTGTAACAGTAAGGGTACAGATTGCCCTGCCTATAACAGTAAGATTATGTACCGCCCTGCCTGTAATCAGGATGAGAGTGGCTCGTCCTGCCTGTAACAGTAAGTGTGTGCTCCGCACTGCCTATTACAGTATGTGTACAGAACGCCCTGCCTGTAACAGTAAGAATATGGCCTGTCCTGCTTGTAACAGTAAGGGTGTGGCCCGTCCTTCCTGTAACAGTAAAGGAGTGGCCAACACTGCCTGTAAAAGAAAGGGTACAGACCGCCCTGCCTGTAACAGTAAGGGTGTGGCCCGCCCTGCCTGAAAAAGTAAGGGTGTTGCCCGCCCTGCCTGTAACAGTAAGGGAGTGCACCGCCCTGCCTGTAACAGTAAGGGTACAGACTGCCCTGCCTGTAACAGTAAGGGAGTGGACCGCCCTGCCTATAATAGTAAGGGTACAGACTGCCCTGTCTGTCACAGTAAGGCTATGGCCTGTCCTGCCTGTAACAGTAAGTGTGTGGCCTGCCCTGCCTGTAATCAGTAAGGGAGTGGCCCACCCTGCCTGTAACAGTAAGGGTGTGGCCCGCACTGCCTGTAACAGTAAGGGTGTGGACTGCCCTGCCTGTAACAGTAAGGGAGTGGACCGCCCTACCTGTAACAGTAAGGGTGTGGACTGCCCTGCCTGTAACAGTAAGGGTGTGGACTGCCCTGCCTGTAACAGCAAGGGTGTGGCCCATCCTGCCTGCTATAGTAAGTGTACAGACCGCCCTGCCTGTAACAGTAAGGGTATGGCCCGTCCTGCCTGTAACAGTAAGGGTACAGACTGCCCTGCCTGTAAGAGTAAGGGTGTGGCCCATCCTGCCTGTAACAGTAAGGGAGTGGCCCATCCTGCCTGTAACAGTAACGGAGTGGACTGCCCTGCCTGTAACAGTAAGGGTGTGGCCCGTCCTGCCTGTAACAGTAACGGAGTGGACTGCCCTGCCTGTAACAATAAGGGTAGAGACTGCCCTGCCTGTAACAGTAAGGGTGCGGCCCGCACTGCCTGTAACAGTACCTGGGGGGTAGGTTTGCTAGCACTCTTCGGGGGGGTTTAAACTAATTTGGCAGGGGGATGGGATCCGGACTTGTAGTCCAGCAAGTAAGCTAGCTGTGTGTCAGGATGTCCAAGACTGTAGGGAGGCTGTGGAGAAGGTAGCACTGACAGGGACTACTTACGGACACAGAGATGGGCTCAAGTGCGTATACTTCAATGCAAGGAGTATCAGAAATAAGGTGGGTGAACTTAAGGCATGGATCGGTACCTGGGACTACGATGTTCTAGCCATCACGGAAACATGGATAGATGAGGGACAGGAATGGCTGTTGGAGGTTCCTGGTTACAGATGTTTCAGTAAGATTAGGGAGGGTGGTAAAAAAGGAGGGGGGGTGGCATTGCTAATTAGAAATGGTATAACGGCTGCAGAAAGGAAGTTTGAGGGAGATCTGCCTCTGGAGGTAGTATGGGCTGAAGTCAGAAATAGGAAAGGTGCAGTCACCTTGTTGGGTGTTTATTATAGGCCCCCCAATAGCAGCAAAGATGTGGAGAAACAGATTGGGAAACAGATTTTGGAAAGGTGCAGAAGCCACAGGGTCGTAGTCATGGGCGACTTCAACTTCCCAAATATTGATTGGAAGCTCTTTAGATCAAGTAGATTGGATGGGGCGGTGTTTGTGCAGTGTGTCCAGGAAGCTTTTCTAACGCAGTATGTAGATTGTCCAACCAGAGGGGAGGCCATATTGGATTTGGTACTCGGTAACGAACCGGGACAAGTGGTGGGCTTGTTAGTGGGTGAACATTTTGGTGATGGCGACCACAATTCTGTCACTTTCACCTTGGTTATGGAGAGGGATAGGTGCACACAACAAGGAAGTTTTTACAATTGGGGGAAGGGAAATTACGATGCTGTAAGACAGGATTTGAGGAGCATACGTTGGGAGCATAGGCTGTCAGGGAAGGATGTGGTGGAAATGTGGGACTTTTTCAAGGAGCAGATACGACGTGTCCTTGATATGTATGTACCGATCAGGCAGGAAAGAAATGGTCGTGTGAGGGAGCCTTGGTTGACGAGGGAGGTTGAATGTCTAGTAAAGAGGAAGAAGGAGGCTTACATAAGGTTGAGGAAACAAGGTTCAGACAGAGCAGTGGAGGGATACAGGATAGCCAGAAGGGACCTGAAGAAAGGGATTAGGAGAGCTAAGAGAGGGCATGAAAAATCCCTGGCGGATAGGATCAAGGATAACCCCAAGGCATTCTATGCGTATGTGAGAAACCTGAGAATGACGAGAACGAGGGTAGGTCCGATCAAGGACAGTGGTGGGAGACTGTGTATTGAGTCGGAAGAGATAGGAGAGGTCTTGAACAAGTACTTCTCTTCAGTATTTACGAACGAGAGGGACTGTATTGTTGAAGAGGAGAGTGTGAAACGGACTGATAAGCTAGAAGAGATATCTGTTAGGAAGGAAGATGTGTTGGACATTTTGAACAACTTGAGGATAGACAAGTCCCCCGGGCCTGACGGGATATATCCTAGGATTATGTGGGAAGCAAGAGAGGAAATTGCAGTACCGTTGGCAATGATCTTCTCGTCTTCACTGGCAACGGGGGTGGTACCAGGGGACTGGAGAGTAGCGAATGTTGTGCCCCTGTTCAAAAAAGGGAATAGGGATAACCCCGGGAATTACAGGCCAGTTAGTCTTACTTCTGTGGTAGGCAAAGTAATGGAAAGGGTACTGAGGGATAGGATTTACGAGTATCTGGAACGGCACTGCTTGATTAGGGACAGCCAGCACGGATTTGTGAAGGGTAGGTCTTGCCTTACAAGTCTTATTGAATTCTTCGAGGAGGTGACCAAGCATGTGGATGAGGGTAGAGCAGTGGATGTAGTGTACATGGATTTTAGTAAGGCATTTGATAAGGTTCCCCATGGTAGGCTTATGCGGAAAGTCAGGAGGCATGGGATAGAGGGAAATTTGGCCAATTGGATAGAAAACTGGCTAACCGGTCGAAGTCAGAGAGTGGTGGTAGATGGTAAATATTCAGCATGGAGTCCAGTTACAAGTGGAGTTCCGCAGGGATCAGTTCTGGGCCCTCTGCTGTTTGTAATTTTTATTAATGACTTAGATGAGGGAGTCGAAGGGTGGGTCAGTAAATTTGCAGATGATACAAAGATAGGTGGAGTTGTGGACAGTGAGGAGGGCTGTTGTCGGCTGCAGAGGGACTTAGATATGATGCAGAGCTGGGCTGAGGAGTGGCAGATGGAGTTCAACCCTGCCAAGTGTGAAGTTGTCCATTTTGGAAGAACAAATAAGAATGCGGAATACAGGGTTAATGGTAGGGTTCTTGGTCAGGTGGAGGAACAGAGGGATCTTGGGGTCTATGTACATAGATCTTTGAAGGTTGCCACTCAGGTGGATAGAGTTTGTAAGAAGGCCTATGGAGTATTATCGTTCATTAGCAGAGGGATTGAATTCAAGAGTCGTGAGGTGATGTTGCAGCTGTACAGGACTTTGGTTAGGCCACATTTGGAGTACTGTGTGCAGTTCTGGTCGCCTCACTTTAGGAAAGATGTGGAAGCTTTGGAGAGGGTGCAGAGAAGATTTACCAGGATGTTGCCTGGAATGGAGAGTAGGTCATACGAGGATAGGTTGAGAGTTCTCGGCCTTTTCTCGTTGGAACGGCGAAGGATGAGGGGTGACTTGATAGAGGTTTATAAGATGATCAGAGGAATAGATAGAGTAGACAGTCAGAAACTTTTTCCCCGGGTACAACAGAGTGTTACAAGGGGACATAAATTTAAGGTGAAGGGTGGAAGGTATAGGGGAGATGTCAGGGGTGGGTTCTTCACCCAGAGAGTGGTGGGGGCATGGAATGCGCTGCCCGTGGGAGTGGTAGAGTCAGATTCATTGGCGACCTTTAAGCGGCATTTGGATAGATACATGGATGGGTGCTTAATCTAGGATAGAAGTTCGGCACAACATCGTGGGCCGAAGGGCCTGTTCTGTGCTGTATTGTTCTATGTTCTATGTTCTATGTTCTATGTAAGGGTATAGACTGCCCTGCTTGTAACAGTAAGGGTAGAGACTGATCTGCCTTTAACAGTAAGGGTGTGGCCTACCCTGCTTGTAACAGTAAGGGTGTGGCCCGTCCTGCCTGTATCAGTAAGGGTGTGGCCCACCCTGCCTGTTACAGTAAGTCTACAGACTGCCCTGCCTGTAACAAGTAAGGGAATGGCTCGCCCTGCCTGTTACAGTAAGTCTACAGACTGCCCTGCCTGTAACAAGTAAGGGAATGGCTCGCCCTGCCTGTTACAGTAAGTCTACAGACTGCCCTGCCTATAACAGTAAGGGTGTGGCCCGCCCTACCTGTAACAGTAAGGGAGTGGACCGCCCTGCCTGGAACAGTAAAGGTGTGGCCCGCCCTGCCTGTAACAGTAAGGGTACAGACCGCTCTGCCTGTAACAGTAAGGGTGTTCACAGCTCTGCCTTTAACAGTAAGGGTATCGACAGCCCTGCCGGTAAGAGTAAGGGTACAGACCACCCTGCCTGTAACAGTAAGGGTGTACACCATCCTGCCTGTAACAGTAAGGGTACAGACCGCCCTGCCTGTAACAGTTAGCGGGTGGACCACCCTGCTTGTAACAGTAAGAATGTGGCCCGCCCTGCCTGTAATATTAAGTGTGAAGACTGACGTGCCTGTAACAGTATGTGTACAGACCGCCCTGCCTGTTACAGTAAGTGTATAGACCACCCTGCCAGTAACAGTATGGGTACGATCCGCCCTGCCTATAACAGTAAGGGTGTGGACCGCCCTGCTTGTAACAGTAAGGGTACAGACCGCCCTGCCTGTAACAGTAAGGGTACAGACTGCCCTGCCTATAACAGTAAGGGAGTGGACTGCCCTGCCTGTAACAGTAAGGGTGTGGCCCGCCTTGCCTGTAACAGAAAGGGTACAGACTGCCCTGCCTGTAACAGTAAGGGTGTGGCCCACCCTGCCTGAAAAACATAGAACATAGAAAAATACAGCGCAGTACAGGCCCTTCAGCCCTCGATGTTGCACAGACCGAAGCCTACCTAACCTACACGAGCCCAATAACCTCCATATGCTTGTCCAATGCCCGCTTAAATGACCATAAAGAGGGAGAGTCCACCACTGCTACTGGCAGGGCATTCCATGAACTCACAACCCGCTGAGTTAAAAAAAAGTAACAGTAACAGTAAATGTGTTGCCCGCCCTGCCTGTAACAGTAAGGGAGCGGCCTGCCCTGCCTGTAACAGTAAGGGTATGGCCCGCCCTGCGTGTAACAGTAAGGGTGTGGCCTACCCTGCCTGTAACAGTAAGGGTGTGGCCCGCCCTGCCTGTAACAGTAAGGGAGTGGCCCACCCTGCCTGTAACAGTAAGGGTGTGGCCCGCACTGCCTGTAACAGTAAGGGTGTGGACCGCCCTGCCTGTAATAAGTAAGGGTGTGACCCGCCCTGCCTGTAACAGTAAGGGTGTACAACGCCCTGCCTGTCACAGTAAGGGTGTGGCCCGCCCTGCGTGTAATAAGTAAGGGAATACACCGCCCTGCTTGTAACAGTACGTTTGTGGCCTGCCCTGCCTGTAACAGTAAGGATATGGCCCGTCCTGCCTGTAACAGTAAGGGTATGGCCTGTCCTGCCTGTAACAGTAAGGGTGTGGACCACCTGCCTGTAACAGTAAGGGTGTGGACCACCTGCCTGTAACAGTAAGGGTACAGCCTGCCCTGCCTGTAACAGTAAGGGTAGGGACCGCCCTGCCTGTAACATTAAGGGAGTGGTTCGCCCTCCCTGTAACAGTAAGGGTACAGCCTGCCCTGCCTGTAACAGTAAGGGTAGGGACCACCCTGCCTGTAACATTAAGGGAGTGGACCGCCTTCCTGTAATAGTAAGAGTGCAGCCTGCCCTGCCTGTAACAGTAAAGGTGTGGACTGCCCTGCCTGTAACTGTAAGGGTACAGCCTGCCCTGCCTGTAACAGTAAGTGTGTGGACTGCCCTGCCTGTAACAGTAAGGGTACAGCCTGCCCTGCCTGTAACAGAAAGGGTGCAGCCTGCCCTGCCTGTAACTGTAAGGGTACAGCCTGTTCTGCCTGTAACTGTAAGGGTACAGCCTGTCCTGCCTGTAACTGTAAGGGTAGTGACTGCCCTGCCTGTAACAGTAAGGGTAGGGGCTGCCCTGCCTGTAACAGTAGTAGACTCGCCAACTTTACAGGCATTTAAATGGTCATTGGATAATCATATGGATGAGAATGGAGTGTTGGTTAGATGGCCTTCTGATTGGTTTCCTAAGTTGATAGCAACATTGAGGGCTAAAGGGCCTGTACTGCGCTGTAATGTTCTCTGTTCTATGGTCTATGATCTATATTCTGTGGAGGAGACCATCTGCTCCACCATCCAACACTATCACGGGTGATTTGTTTGTGTTTTAAGTCTTCCACATTCCTAACTACTCTGATAGCCTTTGATTCCTTTCTCTACCAAGATTCGACCGATAGTCGGTTCTGATATAGCGCAATAGTTCTGTACCTGTGCAATTCCGCGTTCTAAGAAAATCGTGTAAAAACTGCGCTGTTTAAACCAATGGGACCAGAATCGCAGTATAGCCACTCCAGGTAAATTTGCCTTGTACAAATAATGCTACAAATTCTTCAAACACATTACAACCAATTCGCATTGAAGAAACACGCTTGGTCCCACACTGCCTTCTGAGACAGAGAGTTCCAAAGATGTACAGCGAGGAAAGAAACCTCTTCATCTCTATCCTGAAAGGACAATGTCTTATTCCCCTAGTCCTGGACTCACATCCCTACCACATCCACCTTGTCAAGACCCATTCAGGATCTCGTACACTTCAATCAAGTCACCCCTCACTCTTCGAAACTCTAATGGAAACCAATCAAGTTTCTGCTGACAACTGACCAGAGTCCCCTGACATTCAATGGCATCACCATCACTGAATACTCCACTATCAGTATCCTGGACTTGCTATATAAATACTATGGCAACAAGAGCAGGTCAGATGTTAGGAATCTTACAGCAAGTAACACACTTCCTGATTCCCCAAGATACAAATCAGGAATGTGATGGAATACTCCCCTCTTGCCTGGATAGGTGCAGCTCCAACACACTCAAGAAGCTTGACATTCAGGACAAAGCAGCCCGCTTGATTAGCACCATGTCCACAGACATCCACCCCCTCCGCCTCCAGCTCTCAGTAGCAGCAGGGTGTACCACCTACCAGATGCACTGCAGAAATTCACCTAAGATCTTCAGACAGCACCTTCCAAACCCACAACCATCTAGAAGGAGGCAGGCAGCAGATATATGGGAACACCACCACCTTCAAGTTTCCCTCCAAGCCCCTCACCAATCCTGGAAGTGCATCACTGCTCCTTATCCAAGGATCAGAATAGAGAGTAGAAGCTCTGCGATAAGTAACTCCCCTCCTGACTCCCCAAAGACTGTCCACTATCTACAAGGCACAAGTCAGGAGGGTGATGGAATACTCCCCACTTGCATGGATGGGGGCAACTTAAACAACACTCAAGAAGCTTGACACCATCCAGAACAAAGCAGCCGGCTTGATTGGTATCACCTTCAACATTGACTCCCTGCACCCCCAACATATATCGGCTTCAGTGCGCACAAAACAATTAAGACTCTTGTGAAAGGTTCCTCAAATGAGGGAACTGGTATTAAGGGTACTGGTCTTATCACTGCCTGAGATTTTCTAATTACTTGACATGTATGACACGTCTAGCAAAAGCCAACTATAGCCTTGTACAATCCAGGCCATTAAAAATTGAGTTTCCCTTACTTTCAAATTACGTTCTACTGGTAATGCACGTGCTACCAACAACACCTCCTTCCGATAACCCACCGGTAACATAACTTGATGAACAGCTGCCCATTTCTCATCCGCCTGAATGTGTGATGGTCCCATTTCCTCATCAAGACAGTAAGATAGTAATATTCTGGGGATACACTCAGATTTGACATCTGTATATGCTTTTTAATACAACTGTTTTAGCTTTTCATCTTTCTATTGTAATTCAGCTAATTTTTCTGAACTAAAAATATCTACGTTGTCCTCCACCTGTTCTCGTTTCTTTTTCTCAACCATTTGATCAGACATTTCTCCTCCTGCTTCAACCGGTGGCTTTGTGATCTTGTTACCACACTGTTGGGGAAAATCCCAGGATAAACTTCCTGTTATAGCTCAGTTGCCTGATTTTCCAATGGCTCTTCAACCACAGTAAGCATCACTCCAATCTACAATCCAGTTTTATCATTACCAAAGATAAACGGTATTTCGGGAGCCAAGAATCTCTCTCTGACTCCCACCTTTCCCCAGACTCTCTAACTCTATTTGCTGAGAGGTGCGAAGGAGGAGCAAAGGACTTCTGGGAAGGCATATGTTTGTGTGGTTGCGTTACCCGTAACACTACTCGGGTAGTGTCTCCCTCCTCCTCTAACCAAAAGAAAAAGTTCTGCGCGCCAGATTGGTAAGGTAACGAGTTTATTTTTTATTCCTTATTTTTTCAACAGTCTCTTTGGGAATTTAGAATAGTGGGAATGGAAGTGAGGGCAGTTGAATGTTCCTCCTGCAGAATGTGGGAGCTAAGGGTTACCACTAGTGTCCCTGCTGACTACATCTGCGGGAAGTGCACCCAACTCCAGCTCCTCAAAAACCACGTTAGGGAACTGGAGCTGGAGCTGGATGAACTTTGGATCATTTGGGAGGCAGAGGGAGTTATTGAGAGGAGTTACAGGGAGGTAGTCACTCCTCAGATACAAGAAAAAGGCAGATGGGTTACAGTCAGGGGACGGAAAGGGAACTGGCAGGCAGCGCAGGGATCCCCTGTGGCCATTCCACTCAACAATAAGTATACCGTTTTGGATACTGTTGGGGGGGGACGATTACCAGGGGAAAGCAGTGGGGCACAGGGCTCTGGCACAGAGTCTGTCCCTGCTGCTCAGAGGGGAAGGGGGAAGTGGAGCAGAGCAGTAGTCATTAAGGACTCCATAGTTAGGGGGACAGTTAGGAGGTTCTGTGGGGACAAGAAAGACTCACTGTTGGTGTGTTGCCTCCCAGGTGCCAGGGTTTGTGATGTCTCTGATCGTGTTTTTTGGATCTTTAAGGGGGAGGGGGAGCAGCCCCAAGTCATGGTCCACATAGGCTCACAACGACATAGGTAGGGAGAGAGGTGGGGATTTAAGGCAAAAGTTCAGGGAGCTAGGATGGAAGCTTAGAGCTAGAACAAACAGAGTTGTTGTCTCTGGTTTGTTGCCCATGCCACATGCTAGTGAGGTGAGGAATAGGGAGAGAGAGGAGTTGAACACGTGGATACAGGAGGAAGAGTTTTGGATTCTTGGATAATTGGGGCTCTTTCTGGGGTAGATGGGACCTCTACAAGCAGGATAGTCTTCATCTGAACCAGAGGGGTACCAATATCCTGGGGGGGAAGTTCGCTAAGGCTATTGGGGTGGATTTAACTAATCCAGCAGGGGGGTGGGAACCAAAATTGTAGTTCGAGCATAGAAAAGGTTGAGAGTAGGGAGGTCCAAAATCAAGTTTCAGGAACACAAGATGGCACCGACAAGCAAGAAGTTGGTTTGAAGTGTGTCTACTCCAATGCCAGGAGCATCCGGAATAAGGTGGGTGAACTTGCAGCATGGGTTGGTACCTGGGACTTCGATGTTGTGGCCATTTTGGAGACATGGTTAGAGCAGGGACAGGAATGGCTGTTGCAGGTTCCAGGATTTAGATATTTCAGTAAGAACAGAGAAGATGGTAAAAGAGGGGGAGGTGTGGCATTGTTGGTCAAGGACAGTATTGTGTGGGAGTCATGGTTTACAAAGGAAGTGGAATCTCTGGTCGAGAGGAAGAAGCAGGCTTATGTTAGGATGAGATGTGAAGGCTCAGGGCGCTTGAGGGTTACAAAGTAGCCAGAAAAGACCTAAAGAAAGAGCTCAGAAGAGCCAGGAGGAGACATGAGAAGTTGTTGGTGGATAGGATCAGGGTAAACCCTAAGGCTTTCTATAGGTATTTAAGGAATAAAAGAATGACGAGAGTAAGATTAGGGCCAATCAAGGATTGTAGTGGGAAGTTGTGTGTTGAGTCAGAGGAGATAGGGGAAGCACTACATGAATATTTTTCGACAGTATTCACTCGAAAAATGACAATGTTGTTGAGGAGAATACTGAGATACAGGTTACTAGACTAGGTGGGATTGAGGTTCACAAGGAAGAGATATTAGAAATCCTGCAGAGTGTGAAAATAGATAAGTCCCCTGGGCCGGATGGGATTTATCCTAGAATCCTCTGGGAAGCCAAGCCTTTGGCATTGATCTTTAAATCGTCATTGTCTACAGGAATAGTGCCAGAAGACTGGAGGATAGCAAATGTGGTTCCCCTGTACAAGAAGGGGAGTAGAGACAACCCTGGTAATTATAGACCAGTGAGCCTTACTTCAGTTGTTAGTAAAGTGTTGGAAAAGGTTACAAGAGATAGGATTTATAATCATCTAGAAGAGAATAATTTGATTAGGGATAGTCAGCAGCGTTTTGTGAAGGGTAGGTCCTGCTTCAAAAACCTTATTGAGTTCTTTGAGAAGGTGACCATGCAAGTAGATGAGAGTAAACCGGATGATGTGGTGTATATGGATTTCAGCAAAGCGTTCGATAAGGTTCCCCACAGTAGGCTATTATACAAAATGCGGAGGAATGGGATTGTGGGAGATATAGCAATTTGGATCAGTAATTGGCTTGCTGAAAGAAAACAGAAGGTGGTGGTTGATGGGAAATGTTCATCCTGGAGTCCAGTTACCAGTTGTGTACCGCAAGGGTCGGTGTTGGGTCCACTGCTGTTCATCATTTTTATAAACAACCTGGATGAGGGCGTGAAAGGGTGGGTTAGTAAATTTGCAGATGATACTAAGATTGGTGGAGTTGTGGATAGTGACAAAGGATATTGTAGGTTACAGAGAGACATAGATGAGCTGCAGAGCTGGGCTGAGAGGTGGCAAATGGAGTTTAATGTGGACAAGTGTGAGGTGATTCACTTTGGTCGGAGTAACCAGAATGCAAAGTACTGGGCTAATGGTAAGATTCTTGGTTGTGTAGATGAGCAGAGAGATCTCGGTGTCCAGGTACACAGATCTTTGAAAGTTGTCACCCAGGTTGACAGGGTTGTTAAGAAGGCATACAATGTTTTAGCTTTTATTAATAGCGGGATCTAGTCCCGGAACTAGAGGTTATGCTGCAGCTGTACAAAACTCTGGTGCGGCCGCACTTAGAGTATTGTGTACAGTTCTGGTCACTACATTATAAGAAGGATGTGGAAGCTTTGGAAATGGATGCAGAGGAGATTTACTAGGATGTTGCCTGGTATGGAGGGAAGGTCTTACGAGAAAAGACTGAGGGACTTGAGGCTGTTTTCGTTAGAGAGAAGAAGGTTGAGAGGTGACTTAATAGAGACATATAAGATAATCAGAGGATTAGATAGGGTGGACAGGGAGAACCTTTTTCCAAGTATGGTGACGGTGAGCACGAAGGGGCATAGCTTTAAATTGAGGGGTGATAGATATAGGACAGATGTCAGAGGTAGTTTCTTTACTCAGAGAGTAGTAAGGGTATGGAATGCTTTGCCTGCAACGGTAGTAGATTTGCCAACTTTAAGTACATTTAAGTCGTCATTGGGCAAGCACATGGACATACATGGAATAGTGTAGGTTAGATGGGCTTCAGATTGGTATGACAGGTCGGCGCAGCATCGAGGGCCAAAGGGCTTGTATTGCGCTGTAATGTTCTATGTTCTATGTTCATTTTATATAATGGAACATTACTGCTCTCACCATGAATTTCATACGCTGTCACCAATACTCCTTCTGAATTACATATCTCCTCATGTCTCACCATCAGGATTAATTGGTTCCCTCATCTCTTAAAATCTTAATTTCCTTACCCACTCCTTCTAGTATACGTGAGTAAACCTTAGCCACTCAAGTAAATTCTTTAAAGAGATCTGGCACTTACTTCTCAACCAATCCCTGACCAGGTTGTACATTCCCTGACCAATCCCTGACCAATCCCTGACCAGGTTGTACATTCCCTGACCAATCCCTGACCAGGTTGTACATTCCCTGACCAATCCCTGACCAGGTTGTACATTCCCTGACCAATCCCTGACCAGGTTGTACATTCTGTCACAACTTCTGAGCTTCCATGGTGTTCTTCTTGATCACTTCAACAAAACTCACTGGCTTATCCTGTTTTCCCACGTCCAGCTTCCCACTGCTTTTTCTCAATCACCAACACTGCGACTTCATGTGGCCTACTTTGTTACATTGAAGACATCGGAGCTTGTTACTATCTATCTTTACTCTCTTCAGTAAGATCTCCTTCTCCCTTACCACGTGAAGATTTTTCTCTCTCCCAGTTTCTATCCCCTCATGGATTGAGATTGATGTTGGAAGTCAAATTTTGATTCATGAACCAACTCATAGTCATCAGCCATATCCGTGGCTAATCTTGCCATTTTCTGCTCTTTCCCATGAGTTCTCACTATGTCTGGAATTTGAAACTTTGAACACCTCCAAAATAATCATCTCTCTAAGAGCATCGTATGTTTGATCTATTTTCAATGACCTTATCCACCTGTCAAAATTAATTTGTTTGATCCTTTCAAAATCTATGTACTTTTGACTAGGTTCTCTCCTTAGATTCTTAAAATGTTGTCTATGGGCTTCTGGTATGAGCTGATAGGCATTTAAGATGGCTTTCTTCACCTTCTCATACTCCCCAGGCACCTCTCCTGATGATGATGCAACTCCCTCACTTGCTCGACCTACTAACTTTGTTGGGATCAACAAAACCGGCATGGTCACTGGCCGTTTCATTTGTTTAGCTACTTTCTCAAATGAAATGCAAAAAGGCTTCTACATCCTTCTCATCAAACTTTACAACCACTTGGACATATGTAAACAGATTCCCACAAGGTATTTGGCTATGATGGGATTGCTCTCCATCACTGTCCTCACCACTATTCCAACTGTTCATTGCTACCTCCTCCATTTTAAGTCGACTTTGAATTTACAGTTCCAGTCTCTGAAGTTCAAGAACTCTCTCTTTCTCCTTTTCTTTTCTGTCTATCTTCATTTCTTCTACCAGGAGTTGCCTCTCCTATTCGTTTCCTTCTGCTTTTAATCATAACTCAAACTTTCCATTTCATGTTCAAGCTGCTTCATTTACAATTGAATTTCAGTCATTCCCAAGGACTCCAGTGGCATTTCCAGCAATCAGAAAGGTTGAGCTGTTGGTGTCGTTACCTCCCCCTTTTTTGCACGGACACAGGCACCCCCAACTCCAGCTGGTCTGCCAATCCCAAAAGCTTTGACTTGTCCACTTTCTGTCAAACTCCCCCAAGTGACTTCTTCCACCGCCAGGAAGCTGTTAGTGAGTGGAAGAGCCATATACAGCACAAAGCAAACCCTGTTTAGATCAACCAAATTCAACATCTGAAAAGAGAACACCAACACTCACCACTCACTGCCTTTGAGTCCAATAGTCCTAAACCCAAAATTAAAGATTTTGATCCCAACAAGAAGCCCCAGTTCAGTGTGGACCAGACCAAACTCAGTCAAAATATATTAAGGAGATAATGTAGACCCTACATTAAAGGCAAGTGCCAGGTGCTGCATTCCAAATGCAATTCGATTGGTCAAACTACCAGATTTGAAGCAAAACACACTTTAATCATACACTATAGTTAAAATATAACAAAAGAAGAAATTAGAATAGCAACTCTGTTGGAAAACTGAACTGAATAATAGATTATTTATCTACTAAACAGTAACAATTCCAATGTAGAAACATCCTATAAGCACACCCTTGGCAAAGGTGAATTCAGTAAAATAGATTTTTATCACATCCAATTCCAGCAGCAGGAGATCCCCTGCTTTAAGCTGTAAAAGGAAAAGAAATAAGAGCTCCCACATCCAGCTTCAAGACCCCAACAACCTCAGAAAGCTGAAACCAAAACTCCTGGTTATGTGGGAGCTTGACTACACCCATTCAGATTGCTTCTATTGTTCCAATTTAAACAAAAACCCCAAGGCCTGACAAGCTGTTTACTCTATTGGTTATGATCAGACTCTCAGGCACTTCTGTCTTAACCTCTCTTCATAAAAACAAGGACAAAATGAGCTCTTAAAGTCACAGTATCGTCAAATATGGTGAGAGCTCAGGATTTATCTTACAATGATGAAGAAGCTTGGATACTCAATATAGGTACACAATCCTTTATCCATAACATTCGGGACCAGCTGGGTTTCAGAATTTGAAATTTTTCGCATTTCGGAATAAGTGATACTTCAATGGTGAAATTTTTAAAAATCTTACCGAAAAGCAGACTCACTGTGAGTAATGGGCCCTGAGACAAAATTGAAGCCTACAAGTGCTGGGCCATGCCCACCCACATCACATCTGAATGACACACATTGAGTGGGTGTGGAGTTGGGTTAACTGTTTGCACGCCAAACAACCTAGTTAATGAGACACCTTCGGATTTTGGAGCTTTTTGGAATTCAGGATTTTGGATAAAGGATTGTCTATCTCTACTATTAAATACGGCAATTTTAATATTGATGTTAATAATACCAGGCTTTGACTTATGGCTAGATTTGGTCATTTATCTTCATCAAAGGTCAGAAGTCACACAAAGGGGAATATTTTAAACGTGTGAGGAGAAAGAGGACGTGAGGGGCATTTTTTTCACAGAGAGTGGTTTGTGTGTGGAATAAACCTCCAGAGAAAGTGGTGGATGTAAGTGCAGTTCCAACATTTAAAAGACATTTGCGTTACATGAATGTACACGAGTAAGAAATGTTTGAAGGGATTTGGACTAAGCACAGATAGGTGGGGCTCGTTTACGTTGAGATTATGGTCGGCACGGACTGTTTGGACTGAAGACTGTGTTCCCGTGCTGTTTGACTCTATGACTCTATGATATCAGGTTATCGCTCAACATGTTTATTTGAAATCACAAGCACCTGACAAAGGAGCAGTGCTCCAAAGCATGTGATTTCAAATAAACCTGTTGGACTATAACCTAGTGTCATGAGACTTCTGACCTTGTCCACCGCAGTCCAACACCAGCACCTCCACATCACACCTTCATCAATTGATCACTCTGAGCGCTGTCTGACTCTCTTCACTGGTTTGTTCGCATTATTCAATTGCCTTGCAGCAGCGATAAACTGAGCTTCGGATCTCCAGGATGCCACGGGTGGTTGGTGAGTAGACTCTTGATGCATCCAGTTCAGTCAAAGCGGTGTCCAAGCAGCACAGCTTCCTGTCCATGATCGAACCTGAGATGTCACAAAAAATCACAGAGTAACTGAAAGGGTCAAGTGCGATCAACAAGTTAGAATTCACCCATCGTGATGACACGATGAACACCTTCCCTGATTGGACACAGCACAATGATTCAAGAAGGCAGCTCACAACCACCATCTTCTCAAGGCCAACTGGGAACAGGCAGTAAGTTCTGGCCCAGCCAATGACACTCGCATTCAACAAATGAAGAAGATAATAAGTAAATATTTAATAAATGATAGAAAGACTGACCCTGGAATGAGCTAACCAATGTGTGTCACAGTGCCTGGTTCCAACTGTTTTGGTGCAGAACTATCATTGCTAATGATAATGTGTAATTACTCTTTGGTTGAGCTTATACCTCACCAGAGATCACCACATATCTTAGAGGTGATATAATTAACTATTAAACACTATATAATAAACCTTTACCAATATCAGGATTGTGCCTATCTTCTGCTGAAGTGTTCATAGAATCCCTACAGTACAGAAAAAGTCCATTCATCCCATCGAATCTGCACTGATCCTCTGAAGGTCATCCCACTCAGATCCCAGCCCCTATCCTAACCCAGTAATCCCAGATTTATCCCGGCTAATTCATCTAGTCTGCACAATTCTGGGCATTATGGGTAATTTAGCGTGGCCAATCCACCTAACCTGCAAATGTTTGCACAGTGGGAGGAAACTGGCGCATCAGAAGGAAACCTACATAGACACGGGGAGAATGTGCAAACTCCACACAGACAGTCACCCAAAGCTAGAATCAAACCCAGGTCCCTGGTGCTGTGAGCATATAAGAACATAAGAACATAAGAAATAGAAGCAGGAGTGGGCCATCTGGCCCCTTGAGCCAGCTCCGCCATTCAATAAGATCATGGCTGATCTTCTCATGGACTCAGCTCCACTTACCCACTATCTCACTGTATCTCACTGTTCAAACATCTATCTTTGCCTTAAAACCATTCAACCAGGAAGCCTCAACTGCTTCACTGGGCAGGGAATTCCACAGATTCATAACCCTCGGGGTGAAGAAGCTCCTCCTCAACTCAGTCCTAAATCTGCTCCCCCTTAATTTGAGGAGATGTCCCCTACTTTCACCTGCCAGTGGAAACAACCTCCCTGCTTCTATCATATCTATTCCCTTCATAATTTTAGATGTTTCTGTAAGGCCCCCCCTCATTCTTCTAAATTCCAATGAGTATAACCCCAGTCTACTCTATCTCTCCTCATTAGTCAACTGCCTCAATTCTGGCACCAATAACAGTGCGAACCACTGAGCCACCTCCACACAGACAGTCACCCGAGGCTGGAATCAAACCCGGGCCCCTGGTGCTGTGAGGTAGCAGTGCTAACCACTGAGCTACAGTGCAAACTCCACACAGGCAAGTAACCGGAGGTGAGAATTGAACCCGGGTCCCTAGTATTGTGAGGCAGTCGCGCTAACCATTGAGCCACCATGCCAGCCCATTTATGTTAGCATCCTTCCCCAATTATCATCAATTATTGGCTGTGAATCCACCCAAAGCTTCTCAATCGCACCAATATGTTTTGTGAACAGCTCAAGTCCCTGATATTGTAAAATGAGGACAGCGGTGAACACTTTGACAATTATAATAAGTAGGGAATGAAGGACTGTGAAAGCATGAAGGGTGGGGGCGAATAAATGTTAAATTGGGAAGTGAGGGTGCAAAACAAAATGGCGTTGTAAGGAACCAGCTGATCCAGGAGAACTGAGGGGGTGACCAGATGTTTGTAACATCATGAGGGGCATGGATAAAGTGAACAGTAAAGGTCTTTTCACTCATGGGGTGGGGAGTCTAAAACTAGAGGGATAGGTTTGAGGTGGCAGTGGAAAGATTTAAAAGGGCCCTAAGGAGCAACCTTTTCACACAGAGGGTGGTACGTGCATGGAATGAGCTGCCAGATGAAGTGGTGGAGGCTGGTACGATTACAGCATTTAAAAAGCACCTGGATGGGTATATAAATAGGAAGGAGAAAGTGAGGACTTCAGGTGCTGGAGATCAGAACTGAGAGTGTGGGGCTGGAAAAGCACAGCAGGTCAGGCAGCATCCGAGGAGCAGGAGAATCGACGTTTCAGGCACAAGCCCTTCATCAGGAAAGGTTCAGAGAGAGTTCTGAGGAATGGTCACCGAACCTAACACGTTAACTTGGATGTCTCTCCACAGATGCTGCCATACCTGCTGAGCTTTTCCAGCAACTCATGTCTTTGTTTAGGGTTGAGAGGGATACGAGCCAAGTGCTGGCAAATGGGGCTAGGTTAATTTAGGATATCTGGTCAGCAAAGGCTGCAGGGTCTGTTTCCGTGTGTTAAATCTCTATGATTCAAAGTGTGCTAATATCTTTGTCTCGTTGAAATGAAGATTTGTACATGAGAGTGGGGTGATTTTGAAATCAATATGTTGGGAGGGGTATGGGCCCCTTTGAATGCTCAAACATAAATGAGTAAACTTGCAACATACAATTTATATTAGAAGTGTTTGCTATACGCCTTCCTTTAAGTTTTGAAGTGAGGACGGAATGCAGGATGAAAAATTGTGGGAACACAGAACATGGAACAAAACATTCCATTCTTCATTAATTTTTTTTGTGGCATTTTAATTTATTCAAAATACATTGGGAAGGGGGTTGGTTGTGCAAATTAACTTTCATTCAAAAATAAAACCTAGGGACTGCTGGCATCTCACAGGGTGACTAATGAATAACTACTGTGCTGCTTTAAAGCAAAATATTGAATGAGTTAAAACGACTGAGCTGTGAAAGGCAAGGTCATATCGGAGAGACCCTACCCCCCCCTGTGCTCGAACTGGTCTTTTTCCTCAAAATAAATTACCTTGCCATAGACAGGGGCCTGGGAAAGTGCTGTCAGGAGCGAAATGCTGTTAGTTTTTACTTCAAGAATGCCTTTAATTTGCAAGTTGTTTGGTTCCCCATCTATGAGCAAAGAAAGACTTTGACAGGGGACAGGGGAGGCTTGTGTTAATATTACTTGGCTCTTGCTGTCAACTGCACGACACTAGGGAGAGCAAGGGATTGCTCGATGCTTCACTGCAAATGAAGGACCAGGTGGGAAACCGAGAGAGAAAAAAAATGGCCAAAGTAGAGGCTTCATTTTTGGAATCACTCAGGATTCTTGTTGGTTTTCTTTCAGGATATATAGATTCCATTGGAGGTCATTGATGTGAAGGGCTCAATACAAGTGTGTGTGTGTGTGTGTGTGTGGTGTGTGTGTGTGTGTGTGTGTGTGTTTGTGTGTGTGTGTGTCCGTCCGTCCGCGTGAGCGAGGGAAACAGTGTGTGTGACAGCATGCGTGTCAGCGTGTATGACTGTGTTTGTGACAGTGTGTGTGACTGTGTGTGAGAGACAGTGTGTGTGTCAGTGTGTATGACTGTGTTTGTGACATTGTGTGTGTGTGTATATGACGGTGTTTGTGTGACAGTATGTGTGCAACAGTGTGTGCAACAGTGTGTATGTGAGACAGTGTCTGTGACAGTGCATGTGACAGTGTGTATGTGTCATGTGTGCGACAGGTGTGTGACAGCATGTTTAAGACACTGTGTGAGAGCATGTGTGACTGTGTGAGATACTGTGTGTGCAACTGTGCATGTAAGACTGCGTGTGTGACAGCATGTGTGAAAATGTGTGCGAGTGTGTGTGTGTCTGCATATGTGACTGTGTTTTTGACAGTGTGTGTGAGACAGTGTGTGTGACAGCATGTGTGAGAAGGTGTGTGACAGTGTGCATGTAAAAGCGTGTGTGACAGTGCGTGTGACTGTGTGTGCGGGTGTGAGACAGAATGTGTGAGAGTGTGTGTGTGTGCGCTTGTAAAACAGTGTGTGTGTGTGAGTGAGACTGTATGTGATAGTGTATGTGAGAGCACGTGTGAGTGTGTGTGAGAGACCTTGTACAGCCGCAACATGACCTCTCAATTCCTGTACTGAATACTCTGACCAATAAAGGAAAGCATACCAAACGCCTTCTTCACTATCCTATTTACCTGTGACTCCACTTTCAAGGAGCTATGAACCTGCACTCCAAGGTCTCTTTGTTCAGCAACACTCCCTAGGACCTTACCATTAAGTGTATAAGTCCTGCTAAGATTTGCTTTCCCAAAATGCAACACCTCGCATTTATCTGAATGAAACTCCATCTGTAACTCCTCGGCCCATTGGCCTATCTGATCAAGATCCTGTTGTAATCTGAGGTAACCTTCTTCACTGTCTACTACACCTCCAATTTTGGTGTCATCTGCAAACCTACTAACAATACCACTTATGCTCACATCCAAATCATTTATGTTAATGACAAAAGGTAGAGGGTCCAGCACCGATCCTTGTGGCACTCCACTGGTCACAAGCCTCCAGTCTGAAAAACAACCCGCCACCACCACCCTCTGTCTTCTACCTTTGAGCCAGTTCTGTATCCAAATGGCTAGTTCTCCCTGTATTCCATGAGATCTACACTCGCTAACCAGTCTCCCATGGGGAATTTTGTAGAGCATTTTACTGAAGTCCATATAGATCATGCTCTGCCCTCATCAATCCTCTTTGATACTTCTTCAAAAAACTCAATCAACTTCGTGAGACCTGATTTCCCACGCACAAAGTCATGTTGACTATCCCTAATCATGGCACTCAGGGTGGCAAAGTGGTTAACAAAGTGCCAGGGACCCAGGTTTGATTCCAGCCTCAGGCGAATTCGGTGTGAAGTTTGCAAATTCACCCGTGTCTGCGTGTCTTTTCTCCCAGTGACCAAAGATGAGCAGGGTAGGTGGATTGGCTATGCTGTATTGCCCATAGTGCACAGGGATGTGCAGGATAGGTAGGTTATCCAGGGGAAGTGCAGGGTAGGTGGGTTAGCCATGGGAAGCAGAAGGTTACACGGATGTGCAGGATAGGGAGGTTATACAGGGGAAGTACAGGGTTTAAGGGATGTGCAGGGTGGTGGGTTATCCAAGGGAAGCACAGGATAAAAGGATGTGCAGGATAGGTGGGTTGTCCAGGCGAAGCGCAGGGTTACAGGGATGTGCAGGATAGGCGGGTTAGCCAGTGGAAGTGCAAGACTACAGGCATATGCAGGATAGGTGGGTCATCCAGGGGAAGTGCAGGGTATAATGGACGTGCAGGGTAGGTGAGTTATCCAGGAGAAATGCAGAATTACAAGGGTGTGCAGGATAGGTGGATTAGCCAGGGGAAGCGGAAGGTTACAGGGATGTGCAGGATAGGAGGGTTATCCAGGGGAAGCACAGGGTTACAGGGATGTGCAGGATAGGAGGGTTAGCCAGGGGAAGTGCAGGGTTACAGGGATGTGCAGGATAGGAGGGTTAGCCAGGGGAAACGCAGGGTTACAGGGATGTGCAGGATAGGAGGGTTAGCCAGGGGAAGCGCAGGGTTACAGGGATGTGCAGGATAGGAGGGTTATCCAGGGGAAGCACAGGATTACAAGGATGTAGAGGGTAGATGGGTTAGCCAGGGGAAGTGCAGGGTTAATGGGATGTGAAGGGTAGGTGGGTTAGCCAGGGGAAGCACAAGGTTACAGGGATGTGCAGGATAGGTGGGTTAGCCAGGGGAAGTGCAGGGTTACAGGGATGTGCAGGGTAGGAGGGTTAGCCAGGGGAAGCGCAGGGTTTAAGGGATATGCAGGGGAGGTCGGTTAACCAGGGGAAAGGCAGGGTTACAGGGATGTGCAGGATACGTGGATTAGCCAGGGGATGCGTAGGGTTATAGGGATGTGCAGGGTAGGTGGGTTAGCCAGGGGAAGCGCAGGGTTACAGGGATGTGCAGGGTAGGAGGGTTAGCCAGGGGAAGCGCAGGGTTACTGCGATGTGCAGGATAGGTGAGTTATTCAGGGAAGTGCAGGGTTTAAGGGATGTGCAGCGTAGGTGGGTTAGCCAGAGGATGCGCAGGATTACAGGGATGTGCAGGGTAGGAGGGTTAGCCATGGGAAGCACAGGGCTGCAGGGATGTGCAGGTTAGGTGAGTTATTCAGGGGAGGTGCAGGATTTAAGGGATGTGCAGGCTCGGTGGGTTATCCAGGGGAAATGCAGGACTACAAGGATGTGCAGGATAGGTGTTTTAGCCAGGGGAAGCGCAGGGTTACAGGGATGTGCAGAGTAGGTGGGTTAGGCAGGGGAAGCGCAGTGCTACAGGGATATGCAGGATAGATGGATTATCCAGGGGAAACACACGGTTACAAGGTTGTGCAGGATGGGTGAGTTAGCCAGGGGAAGAGCAGGGTTACAGGGATGTGCAGGGTAGGTGGGTTAGCCAGGGGAAGCGCAAAGTTACAGGGATGTGCAGGGTAGGTGGGTTAGCCAGGGGAAGCGCAGGGTTACAGGGATGTGGAGGGTAGGTGGATTATCCTGGGGAAGAGCAGGATTACAGGGATGTACAGGATAGGGGAGTTAGCCAAGCGAAGCGCACGGTTACAGGAATGTGCTTGATAGGTGGATTATCCAGGGGAAACGCACAGTTACAAGGATGTGCAGGATGGGTGAGTTAGCCAGGGGAAGAGCAAGGTTACAGGGATGTGCAGGATACGTGGATTAGCCAGGGGAAGCGTAGGGTTACAGGGATGTGCAGGGTAGGTGGGTTAGCCAGGGGAAGCGCAAAGTTACAGGGATGTGCAGGGTAGGTGGGTTAGCCAGGGGAAGTGCAGGGTTACAGATATGTGCAGGGTAGGTGGGTTAGCCAGGGGAAGCGCAGGGTTACAGGGATGTCCAGGCTAACTGGATTCTCCAGGGGAAGCGCAGGGTTACGGGGATGTGCTGGATAGGTGGGTTAGCCAGGGGAAGCGCAGGCTTTCGGGGATGTGCAGAATAGTTGTGTTACACAGGGGACGTGCAGGGTTACAAGAATGTGCAGGGTAGGTGGGTTAACCAGGGAAAGCGCAGGGTTACAGGGATGTGCAGGGTAAGTGGGTTAGCCAGGGGAAGCGCAGGGTTACAGGGATGTGCAGAATAGTTGTGTTAAACAGGGGAAGTGCAGGGTTACAAGAATGTGCAGGGTAGGTGGGTTAACCGGGGAAGTGCAGGTTTACAGGGATGTCCAAGCTAACTGGATTCTCCAGGGGAAACGCAGGGTTACAGGGATGTGCAGGATAGGTGGATTGTCCAGGGGAATCACAGGGTTACAGGGATGTGCAAGGTATGTGGATTATCCTGGGAAAGCGCAGGATTACGGGGATGTGCTGGGTAGGTGGGTTAGCCAGTGAAGCGCAAAGTTAAAGGAATGTGCAAGATAGGTGGGTTATCCAGGGGAAGTGCAGGATTACAAGGATGTGCAGGATAGCTGCGTTAGCCAGAGTAAGCGCAGGGTTAAGGGTTATGCAGGATAGGTAGGTTATCCAGGGGAAGTGCAGGGTTACATCGATGTGCAGGATAGGTGGGTTAACCAGGGTAAGTGCTGGATTACAAGGACGTGCAGGGTAGGTGGGTTAGCCGGGGAAGCGCAGGATTACAGGGATGTGCAGGATAGGTGGATTATCCTGGGGAAGAGCAGGATTACAGGGATGTACAGGATAGGGGAGTTAGCCAAGCGAAGCGCACGGTTACAGGAACGTGCTTGATAGGTGGGTTAGCCAAGATAAGCGCAGGGTTACAGGGATGTGCAGGATAGGTGGGTTAGCCAGGGGAAGTGCAGGGTTACAGGGATGTGCAGGATAGGTGGGTTAGCCAGGGGAAGTGCAGGATTACAGGGATGTGCAGGGTAGATGGGGTAGCCAGGGGAAGTGCAGGATTACAGGGATCTGCAGGATAGTTGCATTAGCCAGGGTATGTGCAGGGTAACAGGGATGTGCAGGATAGGTGGATTAGCCAAGGGAAGTCCTCGACCCCACCCCTCCAACCGTAACAAGGACAGAACGCCCCTGGTGCTCACCTCCCACCCTACAACCCTTCGCATAAACCAAATCATCCGCCGACATTTCCACCACCTGGAAAAAGACCCCACCACCAGCGATATATTTCCCTCCCCACCCCTTTCCACCTTCCGCAAAGACCGTTCCCTCCGTGACTACCTGGTCAGGTCCACGCCCCCCTACGACCCACCCTCCCATTCTGGCACTTTCCCCTGCCACCGCAGGAACTATAAAACCTGTGCCCACACCTCCTCCCTCACCACCATCCAAGGCCCTAAAGGAGCCTTCCACATCCATCAAAGTTTCACCTGCACATCCACCAATATCATTTATTGTATCCGTTGCTCCCGATGTGGTCTCCTCTACATTGGGGAGACTGGGCGCCTCCTCACACAACGCTTTAGGGAACATCTCCGGGATACCCGCACCAATCAACCACACCGCCCGTGGCCCAACATTTCAACTCCCCCTCCCACTCTGCCGAGGACATGGAGGTCCTGGGCCTCCTTCACCGCCGCTCCCTCACCACCAGACGCCTGGAGGAAGAACGCCTCATCTTCCGCCTCGGAACACTTCAACCCCAGGGCATCAATGTGGACTTCAACAGTTTCCTCATTTCCCCTTGCCCCACCTCATCCTAGTTTCAAACTTCCAGCTCAGTAACTGTCCCCATGACTTGTCCGGACTTGTCCAACCTGCCTTGCTCCTTTTCCACCTATCCACTCCACCCTCTCCTCCCTGACCTATCACCTTCATCGCCTCCCCCACTCACCCATTGTACTCTATGCTACTCTCTCCCCACCCCCACCCTCCTCTAGCTTATCTCTCCACGCTTCAGGCTCACTGCCTTTATTCCTGATGAAGGACTTTTGCCCGAAATGTCGATTTCGCTGCTCGTTGGATGCTGCCTGAACTGCTGTGCTCTACCAGCACCACTAATCCAGAATCTGGTTTCCAGCATCTGCAGTCATTGTTTTTACCTAGCCAAGGGAAGCGCAGGGTTACAGAGATGTGCAGGATAGGTGTGTTAGCCAGGCTAAGAACTGGATTACAGGGATGTGCCGGGTAGATGGGTTAGTCAGGGGAAGCGCAGGCTTACAGGGATGTGCAGGAAAGGTGGATTAGCCAGGGGTAGTGTAGGGTTACAGAGATGTGCAGGGTAGGTGGGTTAGCCAGGGGAAGCGCAGGGTTACAGGGATGTGCAGAATAAGGGTGTTAGCCAGGCTAAGAGCTGGATTATAGGGATGTGCTGGGTAAGTGGGTTAGCCAGTGGAAGCGCACAGTTACAGGGATTTGCTGGATAGGTGGGTTATCCAGGGAAGCGCAGGGTTACAGGGATGTGCAGGATAGGTGGCTTAGCCAGGGAAGAGCAGGGTTCAAAGTTTGGGAGAAGATTTGTAGCTCGGGTGCTCGTTGTTGTGGTTCTGTTCGCCGAGCTGGGAATTTGTCTTGCAAACGTTTCGTCCCATCTAGGTGACATCCTCAGTGCTTGGGAGCCTCCTGTGAAGCCGGTGACGAGCGGTGTCCCGCAGGGTTCGGTGTTGGGGCCACAGCTGTTCGCATTATATATTAATGATTTGGATTAGGGAACCGGGGGCATTCTAGCGAAGTTTGCCGATGATACGAAGTTAGGTGGACAGGCAGGTAGTACTGAGGAAGTGGGGAGGCTACAGAAGGATCTAGACAGGTTGGGAGAGTGGTCCAGGAAATGGCTGATGGAATTTAACGTGAGCAAGTGCGAGGTCTTGCACTTTGGCAAAAAGAATAAAAGCATGGACTACTTTCTAAATGGTGAGAAAATTCATAAAGCCAAAGCACAAAGGGATCTGGGAGTGCTAGTCGAGGATTCTCTAAAGGTAAACATGCAGGTTGAGTCTGTGATTAAGAAAGCGAATGCAATGTTGTCTCTTATCTCAAGAGGGTTGGAATATAAAAGCAGAGATGTACTACTAAGACTTTATAAAGCTCTGGTTAGGCCCCATTTGGAGTACTGTGTCCAGTTTTGGTCCCCACACCTCAGGAAGGACATACTGGCACTAGAACGTGTCCAGCGGAGATTCACACGGATGATCCCTGGAATGACAGGTCTAGCATATGAGGAACGGCTGAGGATACTGGGATTGTATTCGTTGGAGTTTAGAAGATTAAGGGGAGATCTAATAGAGACATACAAAATAATACATGGCTTTGAAAAGGTGGATGCTAGAAAATTGTTTCTGTTAGGCGAGGAGACTAGGACCCGTGGACACAGGCTTAGAATTAGAGGGGGTCATTTCAGAACGGAAATGCGGAGACATTTCTTCAGCCAGAGAGTGGTGGGCCTGTGGAATTCATTGCCACGGAGTGCAGTGGAAGCCGGGACGCTAAATGTCTTCAAGGCCGAGATTGATAGGTTCTTGTTGTCTAGAGGAATTAAGGGCTACTGGGAGAATGCGGGTAAGTGGAGCTGAAATGCGCATCAGCCATGATTGAATGGCGGAGTGGACTCAATGGGCCAAATGGCCTTACTTCCACTCCTATGTCTTATGGTCTTATGGTCTAAGCGCTTCTGTGCTGTTTCCTCCAGCATTTGTAATGGTTTGTCTCTGCTGCTTCCGGTTGTCAGTTCCAGCTGTCCGCTGTAGTGGCCGGTATATTGGGTCCAGGTCGATGTGTTTGTTGATAGAGTCTGTGGATGAGTGCCATGCCTCTAGGAATTCCCTGGCTGTTCTCTGTTTGGCTTGTCCTATAATAGTAGTGTTGTCCCAGTCAAAGTCATGTTGCTTGTCATCTGAGTGTGTGGCTACTAAGGATAGCTGGTCATGTCGTTTCGTGGCTAGTTGGTGTTCATGGATACGGATCGTTAGCTGTCTCACCAGAACAAAGGACCCGATACCCAGCATGAGCAAAACCAATGTAGTGTACAAAATCCCATGCAAGGACTGTACAAAACACTACATAGGACAAACAGGAAGACAACTAAAGATCCGTATCCATGAACACCAACTAGCCACGAAACGACACGACCAGCTATCCTTAGTAGCCACACACAGATGACAAGCAACATGAGTTCGACTGGGACAACACTACAATTATAGGACAAGCCAAACAGAGAACAGCCAGGGAATTCCTAGAGGCATGGCACTCATCCACAGACTCTATCAATAAACACATCGACCTGGACCCAATATACCGGCCACTGCAGCGGACAGCTGGAACTGACAACCGGAAGCAGCAGAGACAAACCACTACAAATTCCGGAGGAAAGATCACAGAAGCTCTTCACAGGAGGCTCCCAAGCACTGAGGATGTCACCTAGACAGGGGACGAAACGTTTGCAACACAAATTCCCAGCTCGGCAAACAGAACCACAATAACAAAGCACAGGGTTACAGGGATGTGCAGGGTAGGTGGGTTATCCAGGGGAAGTGCAGGGTTACAGGGATGTGCAGGGTACGTGGGTTAGCCAGGGGAAGTGCAGGGTTACAGGGATGTGCAGGGTAGGAGGATTAGCCAGGGGAAGCGCAGGGTTACAGGGATGTGCAGGATAGGTGGATTATCCAGGGGAAGTGTGGGGTTACAGGGATGTGCAGGGTAGGAGGATTAGCCAGGGAAAGCGCAGGGTTACAGGGATGTGCAGGGTAGGAGGATTAGCAAGGGGAAGCGCAGGGTTACAGGGATGTGCAGGATAGGTGGATTATCCAGGGAAAGCGCAGGGTTACAGGGATGTACAGGGTAGGAGGATTAGCCAGGGGACGCGCAGGGTTACAGGGATGTGCAGATAGGTGGGTTAACCAGGGGAAGCGCAGGGTTACAGGGATGTGCAGGGTAGGCGGGTTAACCAGGGGAAGCGCAGGGTTACAGGGATGTGCAGGGTAGGTGGGTTAGCCAGGGGAAGCGCAGGGTTACAGACATGTGCAGGATAGGTGGATTATCCAGGGGAAGTGCGGGGTTACAGGGATGTGCAGGATAGGTGGGTTAGCCAGGGGAAGCGCAGGGTTACAGACATGTGCAGGATAGGTGGGATATCCAGGGGAAGTGCAGGGTTACAGGGATGTGCAGGATAGGTGGGATATCCAGGGGAAGTGCAGGGTTACAGGGATGGGGTGGGTCTGATTGGGATGCTCTTTGAAGTGTAGGTATGGATTCAATGTACCAAATGGCCTGCTTCCACCCTGCATGAATGCAAGGCGATTAAATCGAAATGCTTCTCGATCTTTGAAAGATATTGTACTTTAATTATTTTGGCTGAGTGTCAGTGGTAATTGGATCCAGAACCACAGCAATATGGTCGGCCCTCTGAAGTGATTCACGCAAGCAACTAAGGTGGCACAGTTCTTAGTGGTTAGCACTGCTACCTCACAGCACCAGGGACCCGGGTTCAATTCCAGCCTCGGGCGACTGTCTGTGTGGAGTTTGCACATTCTCCACGTGTCTGCGTGGGTTTTCTCCCACAGTCCAAAGATGTGCAGGTTAGGGTGAATTGGCCATGCTGCATTGCCCATAGTGTTCAAGACTGTGCAGGTTCAGTGCATTCGGCAAGGGTAAATATAGGGTGGGGGAATTGGCCTGGGCAGGTTTCTCTTCAGAAGGTCGGTGTGGACTTGTTGAGCTCAAGAGCCTGTTTCCACACTGCCGGAACTCTCGCTCTGCTCAAGGGCAGGAAAGGATGGGTAACAAATGCTGGTGGAAATGTTCCAATTCCAAACAAGGGTTGTACCAAACTCGGAATGTCAATTGTGTTTCTCTCTCCGCAGATGCTGCCAAATCTGCTGAAATGTTTTAATTCGCTCACAGGATGTAATCATTACTGGCTAGGCCAGCACTTAATACCTGTTCCCAATGCTCTTCTGGACTGCTGTGTACAGTTCTGCGCGCCCTGTTATAGGAAGGATATTATCAAACTGGGGAGGGTTCAGATAAGATTGATCAGGATGTTGCCAGGAATGGGAGGCTTGAGTTTTAACAATAGACCAGGAAGGCTGGGCCTTCTTTCAGCAGAGCTTAGAACGCTGAGGGGTGACCTTATAGAGGTTTATAAAATCATGAAGGGTGTAGATAAGGGTCATTATACTAGGGTGGGACAGTTCAAAACTGGGGTGGGGGGGGGGGGGGGGGGGGGGGGGAGGAGGGGCGGGGGCACATGTTTAAAGGGAGAGGAGAAAGATTTAAAAAGTACATGAGGGACAAATGTTTTCACTCAAGGACAAGTTTGTGATTGGAATAAACTTCCAATGGTGCAGGTGCAATACTTAAAAGACATTTGGATAAGTTCATGAACAGAAAAGGTTTGGAGGGATATGGGTCAAACACAAGTAGGTGGTACTAGATGGTATTATGGTTGGCATGGACTGGTTGGACCAAAGTGTCTTTTTCTGTGTTGTATGACTCTAAGAATCAATCACATTGCTGTGGGTCTGGAGTCACATACAGGCCAGACCAGGTAAGGACAACAGTTACTTTTCCTAAATGATATCATGTTGTAAAAACCTAGTGGGTTCACTAATGTCCTTTAGGGAAGGAAATCTGCCATTATTGCCCAGTCTGGCCTACATGTTTCTCCAGACATGTTCCTCCAGCATTCTCAGTGTTTGTTTCAGATTTCCAGCAGCTATTGCCTTTGCCCAGCTCATACCCACAACCCATGAAAGGGGTAAAAGAGGATAATGTTCAAGCTGTCAGGTTTGCTTGTTGCTGGGCTTCATTATGATAGAATCTGACAGCCACCAGTTCTGGGAATGAGAGCCAAAGGGGAGGGTTAGAACAACAGAAAGTAGGAACTTCAAAACTTCCTGGAAGTCTCGCTGCACATGGACTCCAACTGCCTGGTCAATCAAGGTTGGAGGCATTACCCCTTTATACCTTAGGAAGAAATTTCGGCACCATACTCCATCTCTTGACCTTTACCAACTGCCTTATCTAATCGCACTGTAGGAGAATCTTCATCATACAGGCTACAGCAGATCAAAAAGGTGGATCACCACCATTCCTCCAAAAGCAACTATGGTTGAGTAACAATTTCTATCCTTGACAGTGACACTGACGTACAGTCATAGAGATGTACAGCACGGAAGCAAACCATTTGGTCCAACCCGTCCATGCCGACCAGATATCCCAACCCAATGTAGTCCCACCTGCCAGCACCCAGCCCATATCCCTCTAAACCCTCCCTATTCATATACCCATCCAATGCCTTTTAAATGTTGCAATTGTACCAACTTCCACCATTTCCTCGGGCAGCTCATTCCATACACGCATCACACTCTGCGTGAAACAGTTGCCCTTTTGATCTCTTATATATCTTTCCCCTCTCATTCTAAATCTATGCCTTCCAGTTCTAGACTTCCCCACCCTAAGGAAAAGACTTTGCCTATTTATCCTATCCATGCCCCTTATGATTTTATAAACCTCCACTACATCTCCAATTGTGGTGTCATCTGTAAACTTACCAACTATACCTCTTATGTTCACATCCAAGTCGTTTATATAAATGATGAAAAGTAGAGGACCCAGCACAGAACCTTGTGGCACTCCACTGGTCACAGGCCTCCAGTCTGAAAAACAACTCTCCACCACCACCCTCTGTCTTCTATCTTTTGAGCATGTTCTGTATCCAAATGGCTAGTTCTCCCTGTATTCCATGAGATCTAACCTTGCTGACCAGTATCCTATGGGGAACCTTGTCGAACGCCTTACTGAAGTCCATGTAGATCACATCTACTGCTCTGCCCTCATCAATCCTCTTTGTTACTTTTTCAAAAAACTCAATCAAGTTTGTGAGACATGATTTCCCACGCACAAAGCCATGTTGACTATCCCTAATCAGTCCTTGCCTTTCCAAATACATGTAATCCTGTCCCTCAGGATTCCCTCCAACAACTTGCCCACCACCGACATCAGGCTCACTGGTCTATAGTTCCCTGGTTTTGCCTTACCACGCTTCTTAAACAGTGGCACCACATTAGCCAACCTCCAATCTTCCGGCACCTCACCGGTGACTATCGATGATACAGATATCTCAGTAAGATGCCCAGCAATCACTTCTCTAACTTCCCACAGAGTTCTCGGGTACAACCTGATCAGGTCCTGGGGATTTATCCACTTTTTCCTGTTTTAAAACATCCAGCACTTCCTCCTCTGTAATATGGACATTTTTCAAGGTGTCACCATCTATTTCCCCACATTCTGTATCCTCCTCCATGTCCTTCTCCACAGTAAACACTAATGTAAAATACTCATTTAGTATCTGTCCCATCGACCTGTCACCCCACACAAAGGTCGTCTTGTTGATCTTTGAGGGACCCTATTCGCTCCCTAGTTACCCTCTTGTCCTTAATGTATTTATAAAAACTCTTTGGTTTCTCCTTAATTCTATTTGCCAAAGCTATCTCATGTCCCCCGTTTTGCCCCTCCTGATTTCCCTCTTAAATATATTCCTACTGCCTTTACACTCTTCTAAGGATTCACTCGATCTATCCTGTCTATACCTGACATATGCTTCCTCCTTTTTCTTAACCAAACCCTCAATTTCTTTAATCATCCAGCATTCCCTATACCTACCAGCCTTCCCTTTCACCCTGACAGGACTATACCTTTCTCTGGATTCTTGTTGTCTCATTTCAGAAGGCTTCCCATTTTCCAGCCATCCCTTTACCTGCGAACATCTGCCCCCAATCAGTTTTTGAAAGTTCTTGCCTAATACTGTCAAAATTATCCTTCCTCTAATTTAGAACTTCAACTTTTAGATCTGGTCTATCCTTTTCCATCACTATTTTAAAACCAATAGAATTATGGTCACTGACCCCAAAGTGCTCCCCACTGACACCTCAGTCACCTGCCCTGCCTTATTTCCCAAGAATAGGTCAAGGTTCGCAACTTCTCTAATAGTTACATCCATATACTGAATAAGAAAATTTTCTTGGACACTCCTAACAAATTCCTCTCCATCCCCTATCCCCTTTGCGGGTGGCACGGTGGCACAGTGGTTAGCACTGCTGCCTCACAGCACCAGAGACCTGGGTTCAATTCCTGACTCAGGCGACTGACTGTGTGGCGTTTGCACATTCTCCCCATGTCTGCGTGGGTTTCCTCCGGGTGCTCCGGTTTCCTTCTGCAGTCCAAAGATGTGCAGGTTAGGTGAGTTGGCCAAGCTAAATTGCCTGTAGTGTTAGGTAAAAGGGATAAATGTAGGGGAATGGGTGGGTTGCGGGTCGGTGTGCACTTGTTGGGCCGAAGGGCCTGTTTCCGCACTGTAAGTAATCTAATCTAAACAATTAACACTATGGCAGTCCCAGTCCATGTTTGGAAAGTTAAAATCCCCTACCATAATCACCCTATTATTCTTACAGATAACTGAAACCTCCTTATAAATTTGTTTATCAATTTCCTGCTATCTATTATGGGGTCTATAACACAATCCCAATAAGGTGATCATCCTTTTCTTATTTCTCAGTTCCACCAAAATAACTGGTGGGATGTATTTCCTCCCTCAGCACAGCTGTAACGCTATCCTTTATCAAAAACACTACTCTCCCTCCTCTCTTGCCTCCCTTTCTATCCTTCCTGTAGCATTTGTATCCTGGAACATTAAGCTGCCAGTCCTGCCCATCCCTGAGCCATGTTTCTGTAATTGCTGTGATATCCCAGTCCCATGTTGCTAACCATGCTCTGAGTTCATCTGCCTTCCCTGTCAGGCCTCTTGCATTGAAATAAATGCAGTTTAATTTATCAGTCTTACGGTTGATTAGGAATGTCTAGAATCTGCGGGGATTATGATCCATTCATTCGGCAATGTAGCAGTGTGCCTTTCACCTCGACTCTGTAATTCTGTGAAAGCACAATTCTGAGAATGTGGTGGCGTATTATATAAATGTTAACCTTTCTTTCAATCCATTCAAATCGATTGTGCAATGGTTTCACCTCATAGCAAAGACAGAACTGACAATATAGTTGTTAAATGACAATGAAGGTCAGTTGTACAGTTAACAATTTCAAGAAATTTTCAGTACTGCTGCAGAAATATATGGATCTATGTAAATCTCTCAATATTGTCACTGTGCAAAGCAAACTAAAAGAAAGCGACCTCAGACTTTCAGTTCTGAGTCATCCTTTAATTTTGTAAACCACCCACCAACATTCAAGAATACAATTTCTTCTGTGGGAGATTAATTCATGTCTGTGAGTCAGGTCTCAGAAGGAGGGAGGAACATTCTCTGTTCATAGGAGAGTTGGGCCAATGACTCATGGACCTAAGTACTTGTACCAGCCATGGATCACTCATTCCTGAGTTAGAAAGTTGCATTTTCAAGACGCCCCTTTCTGAGACTCTGATTTTCTCCCACAAGCCAAAGATGTGCAGGTTAGGTGGATTGGCCATGTTAAATCACCCAAAGTGTTTTGGGATGAGTGTGTTGGGGCATTTGTCAGGGGTAAATGTAGAGTAAGAGGATAGGGGAATGGATCTGGGTGGTATATCTATGAAGAGTTGGTATGGACTTGTGGGGCCAAATGGCCTGTTTCCACACTGTATGTATTCTAAGGAGCAGGAGTAGTCTATTCAACGCCTTGCTGTGCTATTCAGTAAGATCATGGTTGATCACCTTGCAACCTCATTCCTACTGACCACCATCTTTTACCCCTCTGTTTAACAAATATCTATCCCCCTCTGTCTTAAAAATATTCATAAACTCCTGCTTCCAGCACGTCTTCAGGAAGAGAGCTCCAAAGTCTGACCATCTTCTGAGAGAAGGAAAATCTCTTGAACCTGTGTGTTAAATGGATGACTTATGACCTAGAGATGTCCCCAACACCCTCCCCCCCCCCTCCCCCCACCCCCCCCCCCCCCCCCCCCCCACCCCCATCACCACCCTCACAACTATGCTGGCAAGATCTCTCAACATTTGGTGTGTTTTAATCAAGTCACCTCAAACTTTTCTAAACTCTATTGGATTGCTCATCTTGAAAACTGCTATCTAAAGGCAAGATCAGAAGTCACATGACACCAGGTTGTAGCCCAACAGGTTTATTTGAAATCACAGGCTAACCACATTACACTTGGGAACACCATCCACCATGTACACGGCAGGTATTCATGTGACTCGGCCAATGTTGTCCCTCTCATATGCTGCAGGCAAGGATGCCCTGAGTCTTGTATATTGGCGAGACTGAGCGGACGCTACGACAATGGAATAATGGACGCTGCATAACAATCACCAGACAGGAGTGTTCCCTCCCAGTCAGGGAACACTTCAGGGGTCAGGGACACTCAGCCTCTGATCTTCAGGTAAGCATCCTCAAAGGCGGCCTTCAAGATACACAACAATGCAGAATCGCCGAGCGGAAACTGACAGCTAAGTTTTATACCCACGAAGACGGCCTCAACTGTCATTGAGGATTCATGTCGCGCTACATCTAACCCCATTGCACTATTCTTTAAAATCCTCCTTACTGTCCCGTTGTGACACCATCGCCTTGATAACCTGTTATGATCCTGTTACAGTTTTGGATGACTTGTTACTTTGATTCGACCCTCAGCATGGGAGTCTTACACTTCTCATGTTATTCCAGCCATTTGGTTTGTCTCTTATTTTAAAACTTTTTTGCAATTATCTCTCTGCCTCGATTAATCAGGTTATGGGTCATCCCTTCACTTGCTATTCAGCTTTTGACACTTTACTCACACCGTCTAACACTTTTGATCACCTGTAAAAGACTTGTTATTCAACCTGTCAACAATCCCATCATACCATGTATACCATCTTTTCATCTCCCTGCCCATAAATTCTGTGCCTGTGCTTCTTCTCACTTCACCTGATGAAGGGGCAGCGCTCCAAAAGCTTGTGATTTCAAATAAACCTGTTGGACCTGTTGGACTATAACGTGGTGTCATGGTATCCCTGGTAACCTGGTGTCCCTGGAATGGTAGGTCTAACATACGAGGAACGGCTGAGGATTATATTCATTGGAGTTTAGAAGATTAAAGGGAGATCTAATAGAAACTTACAAGATAATACATGGCTTGGAAAGGGTGGACGCTAGGAAATTGTTTCCGTTAGCTGGGGAGACTAGGACCCGTGGACACAGCCTTAGAATTAGAGGGGGTCAATTCAGAACAGAAATGCGGAGACATTTCTTCAGCCAGAGAGTGGTGGGCCTGTGGAACTCATTGCTGCGGAGTGTAGTGGAGGCCGGGACGATAAATGTCTTCAAGGCAGAGATTGATAAATTCTTGATGTCACAAGGAATTAAGGGCGACGGGGAGAATGCGGGTAAGTGGAGTTGAAATGCCCATCAGCCATGATTGAATGGCGGAGTGGACTCGATGGGCCGAATGGCCTTACTTCTGCTCCTATGTCTTATGGTCTTATGGTCTTATGTGACTTCTGCCTTTTTCCCACCCCAGTCCAACACCAGCACCTCCACATCGTGAATAGGTAAGACCAATATACTGCGAAACTTCTTAAGTTCTGGCTGAGGCAGCAAAGTGCAAAAAAGGGCAAGGATGTTGGGCCAGTCTCTGAGCAGGACACATCTCAAGTGCCAGAAAGTCCGCAATGTTCCCAGAGCAATAATGAACCTGCAATTATCTTTCCAGGTCAGTTCCTATAAACTTACTTGTCGTAAGTTTCTACGTTTTCTCCAGTGCTGTGAATGAATTAATGTTGTCTCTTTGCTTCTCATTGCTGTTCCCAGTAAGAATTGACACTTGAGTAATCTGCCTCTGAATTGGTCATTTATGATATCACACACAATTCCCTCCTACATCATTGACTCAGTAAGCTGCTGAAACTCATAGTCCTTTGCCTTATTTTTAAGGGTCAGTCAAGTACACACCTTTTGATTCTGTCTGCCCTCGCACTTTGGTGAAAAAACATGTGCCTTAAATTTTTTTTGTTGGCTCACAGTGTTCTCAATATCTCTCTCTCAACCACACGCACTACTCCTCTCAATCCCAGCAGGTCCTGTACAACCAGTTACATTGATGCGAGTGTCAGTCAAAGTGAATTGTGAGGGATCTTGTTTCTCTACCTGGCTGCTACTCCAGGGTGTTGGATATACCCCCAAAGTCACCGACAATGTCCCTCTCAATGAGGGTGTCATTGCAGCAGCAGCAGCAGTAAAACAAAACTTTCTCAGTGAAATACTTGGACTACTCTGGATGCTTGAGAAATCGGCAGTGAGGAGTGAAAGCAGAGGCTCAAATCAAATATCAAACTGCATTCACCTCCCTGCTTTGTGCCATTTGGTATCAGAGAAAACCAGAGCTTCATCTAAGAGAAGCTGTGAGGAGAAGCCTCAATACTAAAGACCTGTGAGCCTGACATCACTGCTGGATATGCTGTGGGTGGGGATTCTGAGAGATAGGATTTATATGCGTTGCAAGGGGCAAGGGATTGATTGATTGATTGGTTTTGCGAGGGAAATCCTGTCTCACAAACCTGACTGAGTGTTTTGAGGAACCAAAAAGATTGATGAGGGCAGAGCAGTAGATGTTGTTTCCTTGGACTTTAGTAAAACCTTTGACAAGATACCGCATGGTAGACTAATTACTATAGTTAGATCGCATGGGATTCAAGGAGAGCTTGCCAGTTGGATACAAAATTGGTTTGATGGTAGGAGACAGAGGGTGGTGATGGAGTGTTTTTTTTGGACTGGAGACCTGTGACCAGCAGTGTTCCTCAGAGATCAGTGCTGGGTCCATTATTGTTTGTCATTTATATACACGATTTGGATGAGGATATAGGAAGCATGGTTGGTAAATTTGCGAATTACACCAAAATTGGTGGTATAGTGGATAGTGAAGAAGGTTAGCTCAGATTACAAAGGGATTTTGATCAATTGGGTCAATTGGCTGAAGAGTGGCAGGTGCAGTTTAATTTGGATAAATACAAGGTATTGCATTTTGGTTAAACAAAGAAAGATAGGACATACACAATTAATGTTAGGATCCTGGATAGTGTTGTGGAGGAGAGAGACCTTGGGGTTGAGGTTCATAATTTTGAAATTGCTTCAGGGTGGGTAAGAAGGTACTTGGCACACTTGCCTTCATTGCTCAGACCTTTGAGAAGGAGAGTTAGGACATCATGTTGACGTTATTAAGGACGTTGGTGGGGCCTCTTCTGGAGGACTGTGTCCAGTTCTGGTCACCCTGTTATAGGAAGGATATTATTAAACTGGAGAGGGTTCAGAAAAGATTTACCAGGAGGATGCCTGGACTGGAGGGTTTGAGTTATGAGGAGAGGCTGGATAGGCTGGGACTATTTTCTCTAGAGCATAGGAGGTTGAGGGGTGACTTTATAGAGGTTTATTAAATCATTAGGGGCATAGGTAAGGTGAAGAGCAAGAGTCTTTTCCCTAGGGTGGGAGAGTTCAAAACTAAGGGACATATTTTAAGGTGAGAGGAGAAAATCTTAGAAACGACATGAGGCTCAACTTTTTTACACAGAAAGTGATTTGTGTATGGAATAAACTGCTAGAGGAAGAGGTGGGGGTGAGTACAGTGACAACATTTAAAAGACATTTGGATCAGTACATGAATAAGAAATGTTGGAAGGGATGTGAGCCAAGAATAGGGATAGTGGGACTAGTTTAGTTGCAACATGGTATGCACCGGACAAGTTGGACTAATGACCTGTATCTGTGTAGTCTGACTCTATGACCCTACAAATCCCAGTGGGAAAGTGTGAGACAGGAGCTCAGGCTCAGTCCCTATTTCTGCTCTAGCGCTCCAGCAACTTTCCCTCTTTCCAAATTCCTCCAAATTTATGTGACAGTTTAACAGAAAGTGGCGATTACCTTTACAATAATAGACTTGAATTCTGGAGAGTAGGCCTTTAACGTGACAGGAATGTTTTCATCCTTTGCACTGATACATTTCGAGGCTTTAATGAGTTTGAATGAGTTCAGTTCTTCATTTAATCGATTATTCACTTTGGAGACAAGGATAGGCTGCTGGGCAAAGCTCATATAATCCAACTGCCTTTCACTGTCTCCACACACCATCCTAAAACATATAACCCTGAAGGAGCAGTGACCTTTCCAAACCACACACAACACTGCCAGTTAACGTCTGCAGGTTGACGTTCTGGGAGATACATTTCCCACCAGAACTCTTAACTTGTCTTCTATCTTCACTTGCCTGCTGTGTTCTTCAGCCCTGTTCAGCAACTATTCAGGAAACTATTCATACAGTGGGGTGAGTCACTAACCTCCTCCTCATGGCTGCTGTTACAGTCAATGCTGTCACAGTCAGTTTCCTCCAGGTGCTCTGGTTTCCTCCCACAGTCCAAAGATGTGCAGGTCAGGTGAATTGGCCATGCTAAATTGCCCATAGTGTTAGGTAAGGGGTAGATGTAGGGGTATGGGTGGGTTGCGCTTCGGCGGGGCGGTGTGGACTTGTTGGGCCGAAGGGCCTGTTTCCGCACTGTAAGTAATCTAATCTAATCTAATCTAATCTAATCTAATGGGTCAGCCTACATTTAAGAGGTACGTTCATGAGTTCATCACTCGATCATATCACATGACCTGAGGGTATGGACAGCTCAGACTCTATCCATGGCAGAGGCTCATGCCAGGGGACGTCATTCCAGAGTAAGGAGTTACCCATCTAAGACAGAGATGAGGAGGAATGTCTTCTCTCAGAGAGCCGTGAATCTGTGAAATTCTTTACCACATAGGGCTGTTGAGGTTGGTGCCTTATGGGAACACTCAAGGCTGAGGTAGATTTTTAATCAATACGGGAATCAAGGGTTATGGGGAAAAGGCAGAAAAATATTGTTCAGGATTCTCAGATCAGCCATTAAATGTTGGGAAGATTCAATGGGCTGAATGGCCTACTTCCACTCCAACAGATTCTAAGTTGGGCCGAAGGGCCTGTTTCCACACTGTAAGTAATCTAATCTAATCTAAATCTAATCTACATGTTCTGATCTTATGGATCACTCAAAGCATGGTGTACTACTGGAAGCATGCTACTCTTTGTAACTTAATGTTGGCCAAGACACTTCGGTATCTGAGCAATGTAATGTTGGTATATCATAGTTAGCCACAATAAGAAGCTTTGGATTCTTCAATACTATCAGACCCACACCTGTTTTTTTTCTATGCTGTAGGAGATATTGGTGCAGTCGGTAAAACACTAGTGTGCAGGCAAACTCATATCACTCGCCCTGCATTTACTTTCCTCCTTCATGCCTTTTCCTAATTTTCTTTGGAAAGCTACAGTACGATCTTCCTTCACAACATTCCAGATCCTAATGACTCACTACAGAAAACAACCTCTCCTTGTGTCACAGATGCCAATCACCTTAGAATCTGTGTCTTTCAGGTTCTTTTCCCAATGGGGTAAAATTCTCGGTATCTACATTTATCATTAGTGCGAACAGTTTTATGAAATGTCATTTCAGTCCTAGATAGAACAGCCCAAACTTCTCTTTGCTTCACATATTTCCCTCATTGACCTTTCCAGAAATATTATCCTACAACTCTGGAGCAGGTTGGTCTTGAACCTGAACCTTTTAGCTCAGAGTCAGGGACACTGCCACTAGAATATAGAACATAGAAAAGTACAGCACAGAACAGGCCCTTTGGCCCACGATGTTGTGCCAAGGTTTAATCCTAATGTAAAATATAGTAACTTAACCTACGCACCCCTCAACTCACTGCTCTCCATGTGCATGTCCAGCAGTCACTGAAACGTCCCCAATGACTCTGCTTCCACCACCACAACTGGCAACGCATTCCATGCATTCACAACTCTCTGCGTAAAGAACCTACCTCTGATGTCTCCTTTATACCTTCCTCCTAATATCTTCAAATGATGACTTCTCGTCAATCCTGCCCTGGGGAAAAGTCTCTGGCTATTAACTCTATCTATTCTTCTCATTATTTTGTACATCTCGATCAGGTCACCTCTCTTCTTCTTTCTCTCCAGAGAGAAATGTCCAAGCTTTCTTCATAATGCAAGCCATGTCCAGGCAGCATCCTGGTAAACCTGCTTTGCACCCTCTCCAAAGACTCTGTATCTTTCCTATAGTAGGGCGACCAGAACTGGACACAATATTCCAAATGTGGTCTCACCAGGGACTTGTAGAGCTGCAGCAAAACCTCGTGGCTCTTAAACTCGATCCCCCTGTTGATGAAAGCCAAAATACCATATGCTTTCTTAACAACCCTGTCTACTTGGGTGATAGCTTTGCGGGATCTATGTACTTGCACACCCAGATCCCTCTGTTCCTCCACACTGCCATGAATCCTTTCTTTAATCCTATATTCAGTATTCGAGTTTGACCTTCCAAAATGCATCACTTCGCATTTATCCAGGTTGAACTCCATCTGCCATTTCTCAGCCCAGCTCTGCATCCTGTCTGTGTCGCGCTGCAGTCTGCAGTAGCCCTCGATACTATCGATGACACCTCCAACCTTTGTGTCATCTGCAAATTTACTAACCCACCCCTCAACCTCCTCATCCAAGTCATTTATAAAACCTACAAGAGCAGAGGCCCAAGAACAGAGCCCTGCGGGACCCCACTCAACACTGATCTCCAGGCAGAATACTTTACTTCTACAACCACACTTTGCCTTCTGTCAGCCAGCCAATTCTGAATCCAGATAGCCAAATCTCCCTATATCCCATACTTCCTAACTTTATGAATGAGCCTACCATGGGGAACCCTATCAAATGTCTTGCTGAAATCCATATGCACCACAGCCACTGCTCTACCATCATCGACCTGTCTTGACACGTCCTCAAAGAACTCAATAAGATTGTGAGGCATGACCTGCCCCTCACAAAGCCATGCTGACTGCCTTTAATCACACTATGCTTTGCCAAATAGTCATAAATTCTATCCCTCAGAGTTCTTTCCAAACCTTTGCTGATGACAGATGTAAGACTGACTGGTCTGTAATTGCCAGGGATTTCCCTATTACCCTTCTTGAAAAGAGGAACAACATTCGCTTCCTTCCAATCCTCCGGTACGACTCCCGTGGAGAGGGAGGAGGCAAATATCCTCGCCAGCAGCTTAGCAACCTCCTTTCTCACTTCCTGGAGCAACCTAGGGTAAATCTGGTCTGGCCCTGGGGACTTATCAATCTTAATGTTTTCCAAAAAGTCCAGCACATTAACTTCATCAATCTTGATCTGGTCAAGACTGTTTCCCAGCTCCTCAAAGTTCTCATTCACAACAAGGTCCCTTTCCTTGGTGAAAGCCGAAGCAAAAAACTCATTTAGGGCTTCCCCTATCTGCTCTGACTCCACACACAAGTTCCCTCCACTATCTCTGCTCGGCCCTACCTTCTCCCTGAACATTCTCTTATTCCTCATGTATGAGTAAAACGCCTTTGGGTTCTCCTTCCTGCCAAGCCTTTTTCGTGCCCCTTCCTGGCTCTCCTCAGTCCATTTCTGAGCTCCTTTCTAGCAAGCCTGTAATCCTCTCAAGCTGTGCTAGACCCTTGCTTCCTCCACCTTACGTAAGCTGCCTTCTTCCTTTTGACGAGAAGCTCCTCTGTTCTTGTCATCCACGGTTCCTTAATCTTACCCCTTCTTACCTGTCTCAGAGAAACAAATTCATGCATCACTTGCAACAACTGCTCCTTAAACAATCTCCACATGTCTGCTGTGCCCTTTCTGTGGAATAATTGCTCCCAGTCTGTACTTCCCAACTCCTGTCTGATAGCGTCATAATTTCCTTTTCCCCAATTAAATATCTCCCCTCGGTAACTGCTCCTTTCACTCCCCAAGGCTATGCTAAATGTGAGGCAGTTATGATCACTTTCACCAAAGTGTTCTCCACTGTGACACAAGAGCCCCTAAAGGCAAAGCTTCCCTAATTTGACTCATTGGCACCTTCTCTGAGCCTTTATCAGCCTCAGTTCAAAATCAAACACAATACTCCAGATGAGACTGAACCCATAGAATCTCTCCAGTGTGGAAACAGGCCATTTGGCCCATCAGGTCTGCACCATCCCTCCGAAGAGCATCCCACCCAGATTCACCTACCCCTAGAACCCTGCATTTCCCATTGCTAACCCATCTAGGCACTATAAGTAACTTAACATGGCCAATCCATCAAGCCTGCGCAATCCTGATGAAGAGCTTATGCCCGAAACGTCGATTCTCCTGCTGCTCGGATGCTGCCTGACCTGTTGTGCTTTTTTCGACTCTGATCTTCAGCATCTGCAGTCCTCACTTTCTCTTGGACACCATGGGGCACTTTAGCATGGCCAATCCACCCTGACCTGCACATCTTTGGACTGTGGGAGGAAAATAGAGCACCCGGAGGAAACCCATGCAGACAGGGGGAGAGCCTGCAAACTCCACCCAGACAATCGTTTGAGGCTGGAATCGAACCCAGGAGGCAGTGCTAATCATTGAGCCACCATGCACATTTTATAAAGAGTCCCCATAACCTTCCTGATTTAGTATCCTGGCCTCTTTAAAAAAGCCCAACACATTCTACACTCTAGCACATCACCATGTTCAACTTAGCAATTTGCTTTACTATCTGTCAAGGGAAGTGCTGAAGTTATGTAAGGCTCTGAATAATTCAAACATTGTCTCTTTGCGCATGAAGCCTTCTGTCATGGTGTTCCTGAAACTGATCATGGTCTTTTTACACAGAGGGTGGTACGTGTATGGAATGAGCTGCCAGAGGAAGTGGTAGAGGCTGGTACAATTACATCATTTAAAAGGCATCTGGATGGGTACATGAATAGGAAGGGGATATGCAGGTTAGGTGGGTTGGCCATGCTACATTGCCTGTAGCATCTAGGAATGTGCAGGTTAGGTGGATTCGCCATTACCTGACAGTTCACAGTGCAGTTTGCCCTCGGTACCACACTGCGTTAATCTAAGACACACCACTCAGTTTACAAGAGATTTTGAACCTCCCCACCTTCTGCTTCAGAGTCAAGTGCACAAGCTGCTCGCCCACAGCTAGCACACTTTATTAAGCAGTTTTACTCTACAGCTCAAAATGTCACAACCAAACCACCAAAGGTGGGGAGGGGTAGGCTTCCAATTTTTTCATGTGGAATCATAGAATCCCTACAGTGTAGAATCAGGCTCAACAGGTCCACACCGATCCCCCGAAGAGTATCCCACCCAAACCTATCCCCCTACCCCATTACTCTACATTTGCCCCTGTCTAATACACCTAACCGACACATCCCTGAATACTGTGGGCAAGTCAGCATGGCCAATCCACCCTAACCTGCACATCTTTGGATTGTGGGAGGAAACCAGAGCACCCAGAGAAAACCCACACAGACCCAGGGAGAACATGCAAACTCCACGTAGACAGTTGCCCAAGGCTGGGATTGAACCTGGGTCCCTGGCCCTGTGAGGCAAGCAGTGCTAACCACTGAGCCACTGTGCCACCCAAAGGTTAATCAGTGCTGACTACTCCAAGTGTTATCTCCTAAATATATTAGAGAGTGTGTTCATGATAAGGAATCTCCGTGACAAGATTACACACTATCTCCAGTCAAATAGAAAGGCCGAATTGGCAATGACCACCATCAAAGAAAACTAACTGAGCAAATCCCATGCAGTTTAACATAAGGCAATCCATATGTGGAGAAACGCACTTAATGAAAATGTGGAAAATAGTCGATTACAGAGACTAATGTTGTACCGCGCTCAAACCATTCTTTCAACAGTAAAAAAGATACTGAAACCAGAAGTAGTGACAGGTGTGAGTGGCAGTATCAAGGTAATACAGCAGAAAGCTAAATGTCATTGTCAGAGTTAAGTACTGGAGAACCAGTCAGAGTAGAAGCGTTTAACAATTGCAACAAAAGTCAGTCCAAATGGCAATTCAAGACCGCATGGAGCACTTGTTACTTCAATTGTATGCAATGTCAGTGAACAGCAAAGTACTGCAGCAAACCCACAGTTAGATACAGCCACTGGAGAAGCTGTTCCTCAACAGGCAAGAGGCTGCTCAAGAAGAAATGATCACACCACCTACATTTAACACACATTGACCAATTTACCCAGAATCCATAGCAGCCCAACACTAGACAGAGAACAACAATGGCTACGCAGCAAAATCAAATGACAAAAGGAATGGCCTCCACAGGTGTCACATGGCTAACAACGACAAGGCAAGTGCAAAAGACAAGGCCGAGGTAATGTTGTGATTGTAACAAGGTCAGCCAGGTGGACCTCATCGAATATGAGTTCCCTGAGTGGGGCTATTAACCTGATCCGAACAGGAAGCTGTGGCTGACCGATATAAACAAGCAGTTCTGTTCACTCTGAGTGCTGGCTCTGAGGAAGCGCTATGCACATGTAAATAAAGGGTGACTTGGTAACTCTGTGGAGTTACTTCAGATAGTTCCAAAGATGCAGAATGGATGACCCATCTTAGCCTCCTCCGATCGACCCCAGCATTACAGATACCAGTCTTCAACCAACTCCATTCATTCCACTTGTCATCAAGAAATGGTGGAGGCATTGGTTTCCGCAAAGGCTGCTGGCCCTGACTCTAATCCAGTAACAGTACTGAAGACTAATGCTCCAGATCTTGCCTCAACCCCAGCTAAACTCTTCCAGTACAGCTACGACACTTGGACAATTTGGACAATTGGACACAGCCAGACCAGCCAACTACAACCCCATCAGTCTACTCTCAATCATCAGTAAACTGATGGAAGGTGTTGTCAACACCTACTCAGCAATAACCTGCTCAGTGACACCCAGTTTGGGTTACACCAAGCCACTCAGCTCCTGACTTCATTACAACCTTGGTTCAAACCTGAACAAAAGAGCTGAGCTTCAGAGGTGAGCTGGGAGTGACAGCTCTCAATACCAAGGCTGTAGTGAATAGGTTGGGGCTGTTTTTCCCTGAAGCATCGGAGGCTATGGGGTAATCGTATAGAGATTCATAAAATCATGAGGGTTATGAATAGGGTAAATAGACCAGATCTTTTCCCTATGGGTGGGGGAGTCCAGAACTAGAGGGCATAGTTTTAAGGTGAGAGGGGAAAGATTTAAAAGGAACCTAAGGAGCAACATTTTCATGCAGAGGTTGGTACGTGTATGGAATGAGCTGCCAGAGGAGGAGGTGGAGGCTGGTACAATTACAGCATTTAAAAGATATGTGGATGGTCACATGAATAGGAAGGGTTTAGAGAGATGTGGGCCAAATTCTGGTAAATGGGACTAGATTACATTAGGATATCTGGTTGGCATGGACGAGCTGGTCTGAAGGATCTGTTTCCACACTGTATATTTCTATGACTCTACAATACTATGACTGAGTGTAGCATCAAGAAGCCCTAACAAAACTGCAGCCAATTGGAATTGGGGTAAAACTCTCTGTTATTTGGAGACATAGCTGGCCCAGAGGAAGATGGTTGTAATTGTTGTAGGTCAGTCATCTCTACTTCTCAACAGGAGTTCCTCAGGATTGTGCCCTGGGCCCAACCAACTGAAAAAAAGGTCACTGGAACTTGGAAACATTAACTCAATTCTTTTCTCCATGGATGCTGCCAAACCTTCTGAGTTTCTCCAGCAATTTCCATTTTTGTTTGTTTTAAATCGCCAGCTTCCGCAGCTCCTTGTTTCATTTTATTATCACTGCAGTAGATTTGGACCAAATGGGAGGCCAATGAGACTCACCAAATGTGAGAACTGGGCAGCATGGACAAGTTGGGCCGAAGGGCCTGTTTCTATGCTGTAAATCTCTATGGCGGGTCGATTATCAGGTTACCACTGCATTGCTGGTTTTGGGATCCTGCTGTGCACAAATTGGCTCTGTTATTTCCCGCATTACGACTGAATTGATCGGGGAAGCTGGGTGGATGGCTCGAGGATGGGACAGGCGCTCCAGAAATGAAAGGTCTTCCCTCCACGTCCTTCGTTAAATGCCTTTCACTCAGTCCTTTTCGTGTGAGAACTTCCACTTAGCGTGAAGGTGCCTTAAGTTTTGTCATGAAACCATCGAGACGTAGAAGTCATCAGGGATTGGGAAACACCTCCTTCCTGGTGAGCCAATATGTTGTCTAAGGGGACAGGCTGGGATTACAGGCGTCATTAAATTTAACACAAGCTCTGAACACAGAGTGGAGGTCACCTTCATCAAAACAGGATGATAAAATGAAATTCCCCGTGACTAACCATTCAAAAGAATCAGCTCCATGTCGAAAATCCTGATTAATTTTCACCTCCCATGTCTGTGCTCCTCCTCCATCAATTTCCGCTGTCAGTTCCTGTGGCTGGTGTTGCTGAACCTCACTGCATCGCCCTGTTTATAAATTAAGAATTACGAGGTTAGAGGAGGGCATTCAGATTAATGGTTATCCTCAGGCGCTCCAGCAAGAGTCGCAACTTCCGATGAGTCCCCTTGACAAGATGACCAGGAGCGTGTGCCCTGAAGCTCAGAGTTTAAGAGGTGATGTGATCAAAGTTTTCGAGGTAGCCAGGGAAAATCTCTTTCCTTTCCACTGAGGACAGAAAATGTTGGAAGTGTACGGTAGGTCAGGCAGTATCTGTGAGGTGAAGCAGAGTTAACCTGTCAGTCTTCCTTTCCATTTTAAACTATCTGTATAGGTTGGGGGAGTTCAGGTCAAGGGAGTAGACTCATAAATAAAACAGAATCAGAGAATTCAGTGGTTAACACTGTTGCCTCACAGCTCCAGGGACCCAGCTTATATTTGTGGAGTTTGCACATTCTCCTCGTGTCTGCGTGGGTTTTCTCCAGGTGCTCCGGTCTCCTCCCAGCCCTAAGATGTGCGAGTTAGGTGGATTGGCCATGCTAAGTGGTCTGTCATGTCCAGGGATGTGCAGGCCGTGTGGGTTAGATGTGGGAAATGCAGAATTACAGGGATTGGATAGGGGGTGAGTATGGGTGGGATGCTCTTCTGGCAGTTGGTGTGGACTTGATGGGATGAATGGCCTGGTTCCACACTAAGTCAGGAAACATTACTTTGTACCAAGATTCTAGAAATGCACAATTCTCGTAATTAAAGGCAGACAATGCTAGATCAGTTGTATTGCAATAAGAGATCAGAACCACAAAGGATTTACAGACATTTTTAACATTGAATTGTTCATTGTTTTCAAAAAAAGAGCATTATTACAAACAAAACTGTGGAAGTAAATCCAACGACTGGTGTTGTCCTGTGTTAAGCTCATGGAGACTATTGCACTTATAAAATGTCAGGATAACTTCAAACAGGGAAAGTTTTATCGAGAAGTGATCACAAGGAGTAAGGCTATTTCCCCTCTCTCAGCTGAAAGGACATTGGTAAGGCCACTTTTGGAATGTTGTTGTGGTTCTATTCGCAGAGCTGGGAATTTGTCTTGCAAACGTTTCGTCCCCTGTCTAGGTGACATCCTCAGTGCTTGGGAGCCTCCTGTGAAGCGCTTCTGTGATGTTTCCTCCGGCATTTATAGTGGTTTGTCTCTGCCGCTTCCGGTTGTCAGTTCCAGCTGTCCGCTGTAGTGGCCGGTATATTGGGTCCAGGTCGATGTGTTTGTTGATAGAGTCTCTGGATGAGTGCCATACACAGACTCTATCAACAAACACATCGACCTGGACCCAATATATCGGCCACTACAGTGGACAGCTCAAACTGACAACTGGAAGCGGCAGAGACAGGCCACTATAAATGCCAGAGGAAACAGCACAGAAGCGCTTCACAGGAGGCTCCCAAGCTCTGAGGATGTCACCTAGACAGGGGACAAAACGTTTGCAAGACAAATTCCCAGCTCGGCGAACAGAACCACAACAACGAGCACCCGAGCTACAAATCTTCTACCAAACTTTGACCACTTTTGGAATATTGTGTGCAATACTGATCTCTCTCCCTATAGGAAGGATATTGTGAAACTTGAAAGGGTTCAGAAAAGATTTACAAGAATGTTGCCAGGGTTGGAGGGTTTGAGCTATGGGGAGAGGCTGAACAGGCTGGGGCTATTTTCCCTGGAGACTGAGGGGTGACCTTATAGGGGTTTACAAAATTATGAACGGTATAGATAGGGTAAATAGGCAAGGTCTTTTCCCTGGGTGGGGGAGTCCAGAACTAGAGGGCAGAAGTTTAGGGTGAGAGGGGAAAGATTTATAAGGGACCTAATGTTCGACCTTTTCACACAGAGGGTGGTATGTGTATGGAATGAGCTGCCAGAGGAAGTGGTGGAGGCTGGTACAGTTCCAACATTGAAAAGGCATCTGGATAGGTATATGAATAGGAAGGGTTTAGAGGGATATGGGCCAAATTCAGGCAACTGGCTAGATTAATTTAGGATATCTGGTCAGCATGGACAAGGGGTCTGTTTCCGTATTGCATATCTCTATGACTCTGCATTCATTTTACCTTCCAGGAGGATACAAAGAAAGGGATCGAAGCCTGATTGCAACACTAGACTAAAAGCAAAAGAACTGTGGATGCTGTAATTCAGACACAAAAACAAAGGTTGTGAAAAGCTCAGCAGGTCCGACAGCATCTAAGGAGAGAAATCAGAGTTAACATTTTGGGTCCAGTGACTCTTTTTGTTCTGAGGAAGAGTCACTTGACCCAAAACATTAACTCTGATTTCTCTCCATAGATGCTGCCAGACCTGCTGAGCTTTTTCAGAAATTTCAATTGTCTGCAACGCTGGACTGTTAATGTGTGCGTTAATGGCCAGAAGCCCCTGTGTATGGACTGAGTGCTGTGAGGGTCAGAGCTTTGAGAACAAGCATTTAAACACCCCTGCAGAGCAGGTAAAATTCAGGAAAAGATTCAAACTTTGAATGCTAGAATTCAGTCCCCGCTGAAAGTAATCAGAACAGCAGAATTTCCACTGACCTGCAAAACAGGAAATGCAAAATTGCTCATCTGCTAATATCAATAGTACTGGTGTCATCCAATAATAGCCACAACATTGTCTTATCAACTGTTCACAGGCAATTCAGAGGCTGCTTCATATACCTGCTTTGCGTCTTTATAGACTGATTTTTTTACTCTGTGTGTGTAGTGTTAGTACTTATTAGTAATCATGAAACACTTTTTTTTGTCAATTCAAGAATGCTCAGTCCAAAAGCTAGTGCTTTCAATTAAACCTGTTGGCCTATAACCTGATGTTGTGTGATTTTTAACTTTGTACACCCCAGTCCAACACCAGCATCTCCAAATCACAATTACATTGATTTCTTTTAAAACAAGAATTCACTGGGGACTGGGAGTATCCACAAGGTAAGAGATCCTTTTCCAATTAACCTTGCTCTGACTACCCTACGGGGATGGGCGAATAACTAAGGGAATTCAGCCCATCCCTCCTCATCTGGACCTTAACTATTTGCAGTTTCTAACCTGCAGCCAGAACAAATCTCACCTATTCATTCACAGGGTGAGGGCATCACTGGCTCGGCCAGCATTTACTGCCCATCCCTAATTACCCAGAGGGCAGTTAAAAGTTAACCACATTGCTGTGGGTCTGGAGTCACGTGGAGGTCAGTCCAGGTTCGGCGAAAGTGAGGACTGCAGATACTGGAGCTCAGAGGCGAGAGTGTGGTGCTGGAAAAGCACAGCTGGTCAAGCAGCATCTGAGCAGCAGGAGAATCGACATTTCAGGTAAAAACCCTTCATCAAGAATGAGGTTGTGAGTGGTGTGGGGCTGGGGGGAAGGTAGATGAGAGTGCAATAGGTAGATCTAACGAGCACCAGTGAACCTGATGGGTTTTTCCCAACAACAGTTTGAGGTCCTTATTACACTCGTAATTCCAAACTTCTCTTTGAGTTGAATACAAATCCCACCATCAGCCACAGTAGGATTTGAACCCAGTTCCCCAGAACATTACCTGGGTCTCTGAGTTAATAGGCCAGCGATAATATCACGTGGCCATCTCCGCCCCTATGACCTGGTTGCAACAAGTACAAATGTTATACCTGCAATGTATAGACTTTTACACCGACCAAGGAATATAACACAAAGGGTAGGGTCAATGGTCAGATTGCAGGTCAGCCATGATCACATTGAATGTTGGAACAATCTTGAGGGGCTGAGTGGCCTCCTCTTCTTTATTGTCTCACTAGTTACATTTCAACATCCAATCCAATTTCCTTTCCTGCTCTCTTCCCCCACATGAAGACCCCAGTGAGGAGTTTGCAAAGCTCACAGCTGATGTTGCGATGCCAGGGAGCTTTCTGCCGACACCATCTTTCCTTGACTGGGTCGAGGTGCCCCACTGGGCTACAGTGCTCGAGGAAAAAACACTCATGATTCTTAAAGAGAAGAGAGGCCTTGTCTTAACAGAATGCAGTTCATTGCATGACGAGTAATAAAACGATAAAGTCACATCCTCTCGTGAGAGAGAGGCATCAGTGATGCTGGTTTAAACTGCGGGTCACCGTGCCTCACACGAGGGGACAGGTCGAAAAGGAGACTCCTCAATGACTCCCACCATGGCAATGGTGCAATATGAATACATTAGAATTCTGGAATTGAGAATTTGATGCCGATCATGAATCCATTGCCATCGAGTCAGACAGCACAGAAACAGACCCTTCGCTCCAACCAGGAGAAAGTGAGGACTGCAGATGCTGGAGATCAGAGCTGAAAAATGTGTTGCTGGAAAAGCGCAGCAGGTCAGGCAGCGTCCAAGGAGCAGGAGAATCGACGTTTCGGGCATTGGGAGTATCAGGCAAATATTCTGCTCCTGTCATGACAGACATGGATAGGGTGAATGGCCAAGGTCTTTTCCCCAGGCTAACAGAGTCCAAAACCAGAGGGCATAGGTTTAAGGTGAGAGCGGAAGCATTTGGAAGAGACAGTGGCTCAGTGGCTAGCACTGCTGCCTCATAGTGCCAGAGACCCAGGTTCAATTTCAGCCTTGGGTGACTGTGTGTGTGGAATTTGTATGTTCTCCCCATGTCTGTATGGATTTCCTCTCGCAGTCCAAAGATGTGCAGGTTAGGTGAATTGGTCATGGGAAATTGCCCATAGTGTTCAGGGGTGTGTACGTTAGGGGTATATGCAGAGTAATAGAGTGGGGGAATTGACCTGGGTGGGTTACTGTTCAGAGGGTCTTGTTGGGCCAAACAGCCTGTTTCCATACTGTAGGGATTCTATGACCCTAAGGGCAACTTTTTCACCCAGAGGGTGGTACGTATATGGAATGAGTTGCCAGAGGTCGTGGTGAAGGCTGGTACAATTGCAACACTTAAGAGGCATCTGGATTGGTACATGAATAGGAAGCGTTTAGAGAGATATGGGCCAAAGGCTGGCAAGTGGGACTCGATTAATTTACAATATCTGTTTGGCATAGATGAGTTGGGCTGAAGGGCTTCTTTCTGTGCCGTCTATCTCTATGACTCTATGATGGTGAATCTAAAAGGTTCTTCACCCTGACTCAGCATTGAGACTGTCATTTCGGAGCAAAGACTGACAAATTGGCTGTTTGAAAGTTATAAAGAAAGTGATAAGTTTGTCTCTCATTGGAGAATTAGTGTCCTTCACTTTAAGTGACAATAATCAACTTGGTATCAGTATTGTCCTAACTGGGAAATGTTCCATTAGTGGTCCATTATCTCGGGCCTGCCCACAGATACACTGATGTGATAATGTAATCACATGCTACTTGAACCATGTTATGTGTCCAAGTATTTCAAAATTGTAACCAAGACAGTCAATATCCATTGAATTAAATTCATGTCAACAGCATTCTGACAATACTCTCCCAGCTCAGGCAAATGAAGGGAATTGCAATTAAGGGTGATGTAAGGAAATAAACAGGGAGCCAGCTTTAAACAGAAATTGCTATCCTCTGTGTGCAACTCACAGAGCTGTATTTCAGTCAGGAATAAGCATTTCAGAACAAAGTTTGGTATCTTGTGGGTTCTCAAGATACAAGACACCATGGGGGGAAGTGCTGGGTTAGATCCCAGGTTGGGATACCTGATCTGAGACAGCGCAGGAAATGTTTACACAGCAACTTGTGTTGATCAGGAATGCTGGAAATCAGATTCAAGAACAACTTTCAAAGTGCAATGTGACTGAATACATCCGAAGGGAAAGAGAATGTTGCAAACAATTTTATGGGAACAGGGGAGGGAGGATTGACTGCCCTAATTAGAGATGCCAGAATGCTAAATCAAGGGCAAATAGAGGGGAGGATAACTTATTAATATCCCTAATAAAGATAACTTATTAGGGAAACAATTGAGGCTCAAGACCTACAAGCCTCCTGGACCTGATGGGTCATATCCTAGGATTCTAAAGGAAATAGAATTAGAATTAAATTTTAATGTCATGTGCATTCAAGTCCAGGGTTACAGAAGTACAATGAAAAGTAGACAGAGTCACCATTCTTGGTGCCATCTTAGATGCAAAGATACCTAGGCACAAAATCTTCAATACAAACGAGAAACATAAAGAGGTGACGTTAAAAGTTCAGAATTATGGTCCCTCTTTAGCCATGGCCCTGCAGATGCCCAACACAGAGCTTTCCCTATGAGTGCTCATTCTCTCCCCTGAGCTGAGATTGATCTCCTCCTCGCTGCCATCCAGCCGCTGACTGCCAGAGTCCCGGCTCACCAGCCACCTCATTGCCAAGCGCTCTGGGCCTTGCCGATGCCACAATGCTGCTGACTGAGAGAGTTCCAGCTCACCAACCACCTCATCGCCAAGCGCCAAAGTCCCACTCCGGGCCTGGTTGCTGCTGACCGCTCAGGACCCTGATGCTATTGCCTCCATGACTGAGCTCTCTCCAAAAGCTTCGTAAAAAAAAGATAAAAAAACTAAAGACAAATTGAGAAATGAAGGGAAAAAAAACTAGCAAAACTCCAGAAACAGAGGAGCCTTAAGGGGATGCTATACTCTCATGGTACGGTCAGTGGATTAGTAATCCAGAAAACCAGGCTGCAATGTCCTGAGCATGCAAGATCACATCCCACCATAACGGTTTTCAATAACCATCTGGAATTAAAATTTTGCCTAACAGTGGCTATGTAACCAGTGCCAATTGTCAAAGTGCATTTGACTCCCTTTGTGGAATTGGCCATCCTTGCTTGGTCTGGCCTACATATGACTCCAGATCAACTGCAGTGTGGTTGACTGTTAACTGGCATCTGAAACAGCCCAAGTGGTTTACTCAGTGCCAGGGAAATAAACACTGAGCTTGCCAGTGACGCACACGTCCCATGAATGATGTCAAAAAAATAATTTAGTGACCTTTCAAGAATCCTTAGATTTGGGAAAAGTGTCAGATGATTGACAAGCTGGCAATGTAACATCCTTATTCAAAAAGGAGACAAAAAACAATAGGTCAGTTAGATTAATATCTGTCACTGGGTAACGTTGAAGTCTATTATAAAGAATGTAATAAGAGGGAATTTCAAAATACAAACAGAATCAATCATGGCCTCACTGGCTTCTTGATGGGGATATCCTGTCTGACAAAATCTTTACAATTCTTTGAGGAAGTAAAAAGCAGGATAGATAAATGGGAACCAGCAGGTTTAGTATATTTGGATTTCAAAAAGGTACTGCAAATAAGACTGGTTAATAGGTTGTAAGGTTGCTCACAGAGCTGGAAGGTTTGTTTTCAGATGTTTCGACAGCATGACTAGGTAACATCATCAGTGAGCCTCCAGTGAAGCATTGGTGTTGTGTCCCACTTTCTATTTATGTGTCTTGGTTTTTTTAAGGTGGGTGATATCATTTCTGGTTCTTTTTCTCAGAGGATGATTGATGGGGTCCACATTGATGGGTTTATTGATGGAGTTCTGGTTAGAATGACAGGCCTCTAGGAATTCCTGTGCTCGTCTCTCTTTAGCTTGCCCTATGATGGGTGTGTTGTCCCAGTTGAAGTGGTGTCCTTCTTCGTTTGTGTGTAAGGATACTAGTGAGAGTGGGTCATGTATTTTGGTGGTTGGTTGGTGTTAGAACATCCTGGTGGTGAGTTTTCTGCCTGTTTGTCTGTTACTGTTATGACATGGGGTAAACCCTCCTGCTTAACTTAAACCAGCAACACAGAAAAGATTTATCCCATGCAGTAATCTGTGAAAATTCAAGAGGCCAAGAACTATTTAAAGTAAAACTTAGCAACTTTATTTCTTAAGATATAACAGAGAATAATTAACTAACAACTATTTACAACTCCTTCCTCTAACCTATCTTTTACCTTCCCCTTTTATGATACTAGTCCAATAAAAACCCCGATTAAAATTTACCTAAAATTCAAGTTTTCAAAGCCAGCCAGATGTTCGCTTCTTTGGTCGTCTTTTCTTCTTCTTAGGGATTTCTGTTTCACAGGTTACTGATCGATAAAGGTACCTTTAAGAGAGCTATTCTTTGGACAGTCTGCAGATGCTGGTGGCTTGGCAGTTCTCTTCTCAACTGTTCGGGTTTTCCTGGTCTTATACCCGCCCCCAAAAGCATCAGATTGTGTCATTGGCATTTAAGATTGTCAATATACTCAATTCAAGCTTTATTGGAATTTGGTATTTTTGGAATATATTTTAAACTGATTAGCTGAATTTGAATTTGTTCTGTCGTCTCCAGACAACTCAGCTAATCTAGCTTTTGACCAAGTGTTACATTGTTACCTTATTGAGAACATTTGGTGCTGTGTCCGGTAGTTCTGCTAGCTTTTAACTCTCTTAAAGTACAGTACACCCACATCTTCCTAACAATTACAGTCCTTGCAGGATATTTTTGTAAATGACATTCATTTTGCTGGTTGTTTGCATAAGGTCCTTTAGGTTCATTAGCCTTTGGTTAAGTGCGTTGGTAGGTTTGTGGGCTACCATGATACCAAGGGGTCTGAGTAGTCAAGAATGTAATGTAATGTAAACAATGTAATGTAATGTAAAGTCATTTCGGAGGTGTCTTTGATGTAAAATAACGTGGCTATAGGTTTTGGTTGCGTTGTGTCTGCTTGTTTGGGTTTGTTGCCGAGAAATTGGCAGACTGTGTTCATTGGGTACCCCGTTATTCCTGAATACACTGTATTGGTATTTATCTTCTGCTGTTCATAGCTCCTGGGTGCTGCAGTGTGTTGTGGCTCATTGAAATAATGTCCTGATCCAACTGTGTTTGTGGGTGTTGGGATGAGTGCTTCTGTCGTTGAGTATTTGGTCTGTGTATGTTGTTTTCCTGGAGATGCAGGTTTGAAGTTCTCCATTAACTGTTCATTCGACTGCAACATCTAGGAATGGGAGTCTGTTGTCATTCTCCTCCTCTTTTGTGAATTTTAAGGATATTGTTGATGTGTTATATGGTTCGTCTAATTTGTTCCGTCTTTTGATGATGAAGGTGTCATCCACGTAGCGGACGCAAAGTTTGGGTTGGACAGATGGGAGGGCTGTTTGTTCAAAGTCTCTGCATTACTGCCTCCACTATGAACCCTGACATTGGGGATCCCATGACTCTTCCATTTGTAGATCTTGTCATTGGAGGTGAAGTGGGTGATGAGGCACTAGTGTACTAACTTGAGGATGTTGTCTTAATACAATAAGAGCCCAGAGTGCTGGAAAACATGACAAGACAGTTGAAGAAATGAAAGATTGAACTGATAGAAGATGGAATGATGGCATAAAAGGGGACATTTTCAGGATGGACTGCCCCATGGATGGGTGTTGGGGCCACAATTATTCACAAGATGAACTAACGACTTGGAGGAGGAAGGTGAATATATTATCACCAAGTTCACAATGACACAACAGGCAGGAAAACGAGAGGTGAGGATGGCACGAAGAGTCTAAAGAGAGATATAGACTATCGCGCAGCACAGAAACAGACCCTTCAGTACAACTCATCAATGCCGACCAGATTCCCAAACTAAACTAATCCCATTTACTAGCATTTGGCCCATATCGCTCTAAACCATTCCTATTCATGTACCTGACAAAGTGTCTTTTAAATGTTGTAACTGTATCTTCCTCCACCACATCCTCTGGCATCTTATTCCATACACACACCACCCTCCGCATGAAAAAGTTCCCTCTCAGGTCCCTTTTCAATCTTTCCCCTCTCACCTTAAACCTATGCCCGCTAGTTTTGATATTCCCTTCCCTAGAGAAAAGACACTTACTATTCACCTTAGCTACACCCCTCATGATGTTATAAATTTTTGGAAGATCCTGTCAAACAAGTGGGCAAAAGCCTTGGTGGATGGAGTACGATGTACGAAAATGTGATGTTAAGCACTTTGGCAGAAAGAATAGAGGAGTCGACTATTATTTACATAGAGAAAGACCGCAGGAAGTCACGGCACAGAGAGGTTTGGGGGTCCTCAAGCATGAAACACAAAAAGCTAGCATACAAGTTCATCACTAATAGGGATGCCGCATAGAATCGAGAGTGGGGTGCTAGAAAAACACAGCAGGTCAGGCAGCATCCGAGGAGCAGGAAAATCGATGTTTCGGGCAAAAGCCCTTTATCAGGAATGAGGCTGTTCCTCATGAAGGGTTCTTGCCCAAAACGTCGATTCTCCTGCTCCTCGGATGCTGTCTGACCTGCTGTGTTTTTCCAGCACCCCACTCTCAACTCTGATCTCCAGCATCTGCAGTCCTCACTTATGCCAAGTAGAGAAAAGGGACTATACCCTAAAAATAAGGAGGTTTTGCTAAAACTATAACAAACCCTAGTCAGATCGCACCTGGAATTAGATTTGGTCCCCTCAAGGAAAGATATACCAGCATTCTTTGTTCTCAACTTTGATTGTGGATATGGAGGGATTTTCTGATGAGGCCTAACTTGGGCTGAAGCCACCCGACGATGGGGCAGCGCTCCAAAAGCTTGTGATTTCAAACAAATTTGTTGGACTATAACCTGCTGTCATGTGACTTCTGATGTTTTCTAGCCCAGTCCAACACCGGCTCCTCTCGATCACAGTTAGAATAAAGAAGACAAGAAATGTCTTCTCTTGAGGGCAGTGCACAGAGCTGCCAAGGCTGGGAATTTTGTTGTTGTAAGTGCTTTCAAGGCTAAGATTGATTTTTTTAATCAGAAAGGGTATCAAGGTTTATCGGAAAAATGTAAGAAGGAAGAGTTGAGATCAGCCATCTTGGCCAATACTCCTCCTCAACCACCAAGACTAAAGACAGCCCTCACTGACCACCACAAGCACACCCACAGGAATTTGTGTGCAGTAGTTCTGTCATTCTTTCCAATCTTCAGTCTATGCCATGCGGGTTAGATCAGTGGGAATACTTTATCTGTGCTTTCCTTATTAAACTTCCGTCAGATGTTTGTCATGCTGTAAGGAGTCTTCAATTCCTCACATTTGCACAGCTTCTCACCAAAAAAAGTGACAGTTCAGAAAGAGGAAGGGGTAAGGGAATAGAATAAAGTGGAGAGACTCAGTGTCATTGGTGAGATGGGCTGGATGCTGTGAAATTCCAGGTAAAATGGTAAAGTTGCCATAGTCTTACCAGACCATTGGGCTGCTCTCCCAACAGAGAGAGAGAGAGAGAGAGAGACAACTGATGGTGGTTTAACCTGAGGGTCATCACACCTCAAGCAAGGGGAGAGGTTGAGAAGGAGAGTCCTTCATAGCAGCCTCGGCTGGTGCAAGAATTGAACAAACGCCACTGGCATAACCCAATATCACAGGCCAACTGAGCTACCTGAGCCCATTGATTGCAGGATGGTGGCCAAGGGGAAGCTGTGATGGGGCGCTTCAGATGGTGTGACAATGGAGAGTGGCGGATTCGCTGTGGGCAAGGGAGGTTGCAGATATTTTCAATCAACCTGTTCAGAGATGTTCTGTCCCACTTCTGGAGTAAGTAGGGCAGGAAACTGAGTCTTCTAGCTCATAGGTAGGGACACTACCTCTCTGTCAAATGACACACCCCCCCCCTTCCCCCACCCACCACCACCACAGTATTGTTGCTGACTCTTGTCAATGTGTTTGGTCTGGCACACCACTCCGTTCAAGAGAAATTAAGAATGGACAACAATTTGCCAGTGATTCTCATATTCCAGGGAAGTATACCAAAAAGAAAAGTTAGGTTTGTGATGCCTGCTAGTATTGGATGGCAAGACTCATTATTTGAGGCAAGGATGAGAAAACCTTTCTCACTGAGAGGCTGGTGGGTGTCTGGAATTCTCTGCCTGAGTTGGTGGTAGAGGCAGAGACTCGAAGGGCACCTTAGGTACAGGAAGACTAGATTGGGAAGGACATCTGGATGTGTTTGGATTGGCATGGACAATATGGGCCGAATGGCCCACTTCTGCGCTGTATCATTTCCATGGTTCGATGGATCTCGTTGCGCTCATGAAATCATACCGAGACTTCAGAGATAATGAAGAGAAAGTTATCAGAGGAGGTGGCCATAGGAAGAGAAGAAAATTAAACAGTGCATCCTGCCCAACGTAACACAGAGTGTGAACAGAGACCCAGACTCAGCCCAGCTGATCACAGAGACAAGCTCCTGATGTGTCCGGGAGGGAAAGAGGGAGAGCAAACCTCAATAAACAATTCATATCCAAACTCAGAAAGTGATGCAAAAGCAAAAATAAGCGTCTCCTCTTTAGAAATTCAAAGGCCAGTGAAAATCTAAGCTGAAAAATGTGTTGCTGGAAAAGCGCAGCAGGTCAGGCAGCATCCAAGGAACAGGAGAATCGACGTTTCGGGCATAAGCCCTTCTCCTGCTCCTTGGATGCTGCCTGACCTGCTGCGCTTTTCCAGCAACACATTTTTCAGCTCTGATCTCCAGCATCTGCAGTCCTCACTTTCTCCAGTGAAAATCTGATACCAGGTGGGAGGGAAAAGAACATGCCTTTGTCAAGAAATGGAGGAATCAGCTGAGTCAGTTGTTGGGAATGATTCAGAATCTCAGGAACCTTTAGAATGTTTCCCGAATCAATGCTGGGGGAGAGCTTCACTTGTCTCTGAGACTCAATGTGCATCCCTGAGCAGAGCAATGTGAGTGAGAGTGGGGGAGTGCCTATTCAATCTGAATAATGTGGTTAGATTCTCTTGAGAGCAGAATTCAATTTGGTACACTTTAACTCACAGATTACATCCAGCTTAAAGGGCTACTGCACCCAGTGGGATGCTTAAACTGTCTTGACTGTAACCATTGAATTTGACTTGTTTTGACAGCACACGATCACACCTAAAGTCTCCATCCATTGCAGATTTAAATGAGAGAGATCCTTTGGTCCCATTGTTCAATACCTCCTGCAGTCCCAGGTAGAGTCACAGAGTCATAGAGATGTACAGCACGGAAACAGACCCTTCAGTCCAACCCGTCCATGCCGACCTGATATCCCAACCCAATCTAGTCCCACCTGTCAGCACCCGGCCCATATCCCTCCAAAACCTTCCTATTCATATACCCATCCAAATGCCTCTTAAATGCTGTAATTGTACCAGCCTCCACCACTTCCTCTGGCAGCTCATTCCATAAACATACCACGCTTTGCGTGTAAAAATTGCCCTTTAGGTGTCTTCTAAAACTCCCTCCTCTGACCCTAAACCTTTGCCCTCTAGTTCTGGACTCCCCCACCCCAGTGAAAAGACCTTGTCTATTTATCCTATCCATGCCCTCATGATTTTATAAACCTCTATAAAACCACCCCTCAGCCTCTGATGCTCCAGGGAAAACAGCCCCAGTCTGTTCTGCCTCTCCCTCTAGCTCAAACCCTCTAAAACTAGCGACATCCTTGTAATTCCTTTTCTGAACCCTTTCAAGTTTCACAACATCCTTCCTATAGCAGGGAGACCAGAATTGCACACTGTATTCCAACAGTGGCCTAACCAATGTCCTGTATAGCCACAACATGACCTCCCAACTCCTGTACTCAATACTCTGACCAATAAAAGAAAGCATAATGAACGCCTCCTATCTACCTGCGACTCCACTTCCAAGGAACGATGCGCCAGGACTCTGTGGGGGCCGATACCAGAACTGCAAGCATCTCAGAGAGAAAGAGGAACAGCAACCGGACTAAGCTCAGTCTCTGGCTTTTGACACTTGAAGCAATTGGACACCCACCTAGAGGAGGTAGAGCGCGGAATTTGGAGGTTGAGTGGAGAGGAGAATAGGGAAGCTTAACACCTCAGAGTGGAGGATGTCTGTTATCTACAATGCAGCCCACATACCCACTCCACAGATTGATGGGCCCTTTCCTCCCTCCCATCTTTTCAAAAGCGTGGTGTTAGAAACTGCCTTTGCATCTAACTGCGCCCTCTTACGGTAGTCTCTTCTACTAGGGAAAACATCCTTACAGTATCCACCCTGTTTATTCCTCTCAGTATCCTCTCTGGCTCAGTCTGATGACCTCGCATTCTTCCAAGTTTCCATGGGTACAGGCACAACCTGTCCAAGCTTCCCTCAGAAGGCAGCCCCTTGTACTGTCGAGTTATCCCTGTTAACACAACTGAGATGACCCAACTGAAGAGGATTAACATGCTGTGTCCATTATTCCTACATCACTGCGTTAGGATGCAATGTGCCCAGCTATTACCCTGTGCACTCTCCTTACAAGTGTACATATGAACATATGAATTGGGATCAAGAGCAGTCCCGTTTCTGTACTGTTATGCTTTTCAGGAAGATCCAGCCATATCTAAGTTGGCCTCAACATCACAATCTCCTGATTTGAAGATTGACCTGTTCCCCCCTCCCCGTCAGTCAAAAATATATCAACCACTGCCTTAAAAGTATTCAATGACTCTGCCTCCATCGCTGTCGGAGGTAGAGTTCAAAAGACTCTCAGCCTCTGTAGAGGAAGACTTCCTCCTCATCTCAGAGACTGTGGGAATCTAGCAGTTTGGTGATTCAAGACAAGCCTGCAAATTCTCGTCAACATTGGCTCAGGGCTGTCTTTGAAGAGGTTAAGTCTGACTGATAGAGAGCCATGGATGCTCAGCCGTTGAGTGGACTCAACATGGAGATTGATCCCTTTCTGAGCATAAAGGTCGTTCTGCTGTAACGCGCGTTTCGTTAACACGAATTCACTATAACACGATTGATGAATTGGGGACACTGTTTCTCATGCACAAAGTTTTAAAGTGCGTTTTGATTATAATGTAATCCCAGCCCCATTAGTTTAAATGGTGCTGCTATGAGGCGATTTTCTTATAACACGGGATTGCAGGAGAATGGAACTACTGCCTTATAGTAGAACCGACTGTACTGTACAGTAATTGAGGAATATGGGGATGAGGTGGGAAAGTGGATTCAGTATAGAAGCTTAACTGCTATGACCACAGTGGACGTGATGGGCTGAGGGAATTTTAGCTCTGCTGTATATCTCTATGACTCCATGACTATGATGTCATTGGTTGGTGAAATCAGCTCAAAAGATTGCATGATCTACTTAGGGTTGCCAACTGAGATTCAATCAATTCCTGGGATGTTTCATCACATGACTTGAATTGTGCCCAGTTTCCAGGCATTAGTCAACCAACATATCCAGCTTCGTGACCCACTGCCTTCTTACACCAATCAAAAGGCAAATATAAACTCAAACCCTATTGGATGTTACTTGACTGTCAACCAAACAAACCTCTTACTCCCCGTTTTCAAAATTCTTTGCATCTGGGAAATATTGACAAAACTCTTTTTTGAATGTCCCTGTGCCATGCAGGGTCACACACAACAGGGTTCTACAGATTGATCTTCAATTTCGAAAGACTCCAGACCGATCCTGAAGGCTTGGCAACCTTCGGCCTACTCTCGCATCTATTCCTTATTTCCTTATGTTATTAGAAATGGAAGGTGTTGGAAAATCTCAGTAGGTCTGGCAACCTCTGTGGAGAAAGACAGAGAGGGAGAGAGAGAGAGCGAGAGAGTTAATGTTTTGAGTCTAATATGGCTCTCCTTTGTTCAGATTCCTCACCAGAGGTTAGCACTATCAGATTTAACATCAATATGATTATTCCATGTTGGTACCAAATACGTGACAGGGTGCACTGTGCTCAGGAGGATAAATCCCAGAAAATGTGTTAATATTCTCAGGGGGTGAATTGAAACAAGATACTAATTGAATTCCTCATGGTAATGGAACTTAAAGAACAGTCTGAGACCATTCTGCCCATGAGGGCTATGCCAGTTTGAGCTACAGTCTCCATTCACTGCTCTGTCTTTCAATTTGTTCATGGTCTGCCTTGCTGCTCAAACATTGATCCAATTCCCAAATAACTGGTGAGAAAGTCCCCACTTGTAGCCATGAGCATCGTCCTCTGTTGCAGTTACATCTTGCCCGAGTATCCTTGGAGAGGGACCATTGGCCCTCTTGAGAATCTCTGTGGCCAGTGGACACCATGGGGGCTGACCCGTAGCACATCCCACACTGGATTGTAACTTGAATTTTCATTTTTATTTAGGATTTTCTTCGGTTATAATGCCTTTCTAAGGACTGTCAATTTTGTGTCTTTTTATCCATTCGCAGGATGTGGGTGACATGGCCTAGGCCATCATTTACTGCCTGTCCGTAGTTGTTCTTGAGAAGTTTGTGGTGAGTGAACTGCTGAATTCCATAGTTAAGATTGATTTAATTGACTTAATTTGTTTCAGGGTTGAGTTAAAAGTGTAGCCACTTGTAGTCAAACTTTCCTTGTTCAATACGCCTCCATGTGGAAAAATTCCTTTTCACTTCACCCTTCACTTTTCCCATGGCCATTAACAACATTGAGCTGCATTGACATCGCACCTCTTCAGCGTGGAACACTGTCTCAAGGTGTGATGAGTGCACAGAGGCTGCAGAGGTCAGTTAAAGATACTGTTAAAAGACAAGAGAGATGGCTGGATAAAGTTCTTTCCTCACATCAGCCACTGGTCCACTTTGTGTTGGTAGAGATGCCCACACATGAGAGCTCAACCAGACTCTCCTGGAGCCTTGGGCACTTGGGGGTGACAGGAGGAGACTTGAACTTTTCTCAGTGTTGTTCCAGATATATAAATGAATCAATGGGTGAAATTGGTGGCATTCATGTCTAGATGTGAATGGTCTTTGTGGCTATTTATCATAGAATGCTGACAGTCCATTTGGCCCACCAACTCTCCGAAGGGTATCCCATCCGGACCCATTTCCATACATTTCCTATGATGATGCACATAACCTACACATCCCTGAACACTATGGGCAATTCAGCATGGCCAATTCACCTAACCTGCACATCCTTGGATTACGGGGTGGGGGGGAAACCGGAACACCCGTAGTAAACTCATGTAGACACGGGGAGAATGTGTAAACGCAACACAGGCAACTACCCAAGGCTGGAACTGAACCTGGGTCCCTGGCACTGTGAGGCAGCAGTGCTAGCCACTGAGCTACTGTACCACCCCATTTGTGACCCCTATAAATGTGTGTGAGTGTGTGTATAAATATGTGTATGTGTATAAATGTGTGTGTAAGTCTATGTGTGTGTGGATGTGTATATGTGTGTGTGTGTGTGTGTATAAATGTGTGTGTAAGTCTATGTGTGTGTGGATGTGTATATGTGTGTGTGTAAGTCTATGTGTGTGTGGATGTGTATATGTGTGTGTGTGTGTGGATGTGTATATGTGTGTGTGTATAAATGTGTGTGTATGTCTATGTGTGTGTGGATGTGTATATGTGTGTGTGTAAGTCTATGTGTGTGTGGATGTGTATATGTGTGTGTGTGTGTGGATGTGTATATGTGTGTGTGTATAAATGTGTGTGTATGTCTATGTGTGTGTGGATGTGTATATGTGTGTGTGTGTGTATGGATGTGTATATGTGTGTGTGTAAGTCTATGTGTGTATGGATGTGTATATGTGTGTGTGTATAAATGTGTGTGTATGTCTATGTGTTTGTGGATGTGTATATGTGTGTGTGTAAGTCTATGTGTGTGTGGATGTGTATATGTGTGTGTGTGTGTGTGGATGTGTATATGTGTGTGTGTGTATGTCTATGTGTGTATGGATGTGTATATGTGTGTGTGTGTATGTATGGATGTGTATATGTGTGTGTATAAATGTGTGTGTAAGTCGATGTGTATATGTGTGTGTGTATGTCTATGTGTGTGTGGATGTGTATATGTGTGTGTGTGTATGGATGTGTATATGTGTGTGTGTATAAATGTGTGTGTATGTCTATGTGTGTGATGTGTATATGTGTGTGTGTGTATAAATGTGTGTGTAAGTCTATGTGTGTATGGATGTGTATATGTGTGTGTGTATGTCTATGCGTGTATGGATGTGTATATGTGTGTGTGTATAAATGTGTGTGTATGTCTATGTGTGTGTGGATGTGTATATGTGTGTGTGTGTATGGATGTGTATATGTGTGTGTGTATGTCTATGTGTGTATGGATGTGTATATGTGTGTGTGTGTATGGATGTGTATATGTGTGTGTGTATAAATGTGTGTGTATGTCTATGTGTGTATGGATGTGTATATGTGTGTGTGTGTGTATAAATGTGTGTGTGTGTGTATGTGTGTGTGTAAATGTGTGTGTATGTCTATGTGTGTGTGGATGTGAATATGTGTGTGTGTATGGATGTGTATATGTGTGTGTGTATAAATGTGTGTGTATGTCTATGTGTGTATGGATGTGTATATGTGTGTGTGTGTATGGATGTGTATATGTGTGTGTGTATAAATGTGTGTGTATGTCTATGTGTGTATGGATGTGTATATGTGTGTGTGTGTATAAATGTGTGTGTGTGTGTATGTGTGTGTGTGTGTTAGTGTACAGAATTGCAATGCCCCTGACAATGGTGTACCTCTAGTCTGTTGTTCTGGGAGCATGGGGAAGTGAAGTTGGGGTCGGAAGAATAAGTACACGCCACACAAAACAGCAAAGTGTGTACAGACTTTTCCAAATTGTCATCAAACGCTGCCATCTACCTCACAATCCAGTAATCACAGGACAGCAGGAACACTTGTTCAGGCAGCTTTCATTTCAGGGAATTGTTAAATACTCTGTCAGAGTTGCAACAAAGTGTTTACGTCCGAAAGGGTCTGTGCCAAACCCCAGCTCAGACAGTTAATGAGTTCCATTCTGCTGTGATATGTTCAGTTGATTTCATTGTGTTAAAGATTTTCTTTCAGCTCCACCCAGCACAGCGCTCACTGACTGATTGTGGGAAACTAGTTTCACAAATTGTATGACAAATTCTTTTCACCCTCGTTCTCTTGTCATTGATCTTCACTGGTGATGGGAGGCTGGGCTGAACTAAAGGTTGAGGCCAGCTTCTGGAGGTCTAATGTCTGAGTTTGCGAGAGACAGAACAGCTTCCAGGAAGGTGGACATTAACAATCGAGATGAAGGAACTGAGGGCATTCTGGCTAGGTTTGCAAACGATGCAAAGATAGGTAAAGGGACAGGTAGCACAGGAGGAGGGATGGAGGCAGCAGAAGGATTTGCACAGGTTAGGAGAGTGGACAAAGGAGTGGCAGATGGAGTACAACGTGGGTAAGTGTGAGGTCATGCACTTTGGGAGGAAGAATAGAGGCATGGACTAATTTCTAAATGGGGATAAAATTCAGAAGTCTGAAGTGCAAAGAGACTTGGGGGGGGGTTCTAGTCCAGGATTCTCTCAAGGTAAACTTGCAGGTTGAGTCAGTAGTTAGGAAGGCAAATGCAATGTTGGCATTTATCTTGAGAGGACTTAAATATAAAAGCAGGGATGTACTTCTGAAGCTCTTTAAGTCTTTGGTCAGACTATATTTAGAGTGTTGTGCGCAGTTTTGGGCTCCGTATCTCAGGATGGATGGACTGGCCCTGGAGTCAGTTCAGAGAGAGTTCACAAGAATGGTCCCAGGAATGAAAAGCTTAACATATGAGGGGCATTTGAGGGCTCTAGTTTTATACTCGATGGAGTTGAGAAGGATATGGGGAGAGCTAATTGAAACTTACAAAATACTGCATGGCCTGGACAGATGAGATGTTGGGAAGATGTTTCCATTGGTAGAAGAGACTAGGACCCGAGGGCACAGTCTTAGAGTAAATGGAAGGCCTTTTAGAACAGAAATAAGGAGAAACTTCTTCATTCAGAGAGTAGTGAATCTATGGAATTCACTGCCACAGAACGCCAAGAAGACCAAGTGATTGAGTATATCAAAGACTGAGGTAGATAGGTTCTTGAGGATCAAGGGTTACTGGGAGAAAGCAGGACAATGGGTTGAGAAACTTATCAGCCATGATTGAATGTCAGAGCAGACTCGATGGGCTGAATGGCCTAATTTCTGTTCCTATACATAATGGTCTTACGCTCTTATAACTAAAAGGACTATCCGGTTCTCCGTTTTCTTGAATATGAGCCTAGGAGGGAAACAGGGAAAGGAGTGAGGAAGAATTCAAGAGAAAGTGAGGGGAAAGAGGTGGCATAGGGAACAAAGGGAGAGAGGAGGAGAGAGAAGGGTGGGAAGGGTGATTGGAGGGTGAGAGTAGACGGAGAGAGAGGCGAGAGAGGAGAGAAAATGTGAGGGAGAGAAAGGGAGCTGGAACAGGTTGAGGGGAAGAGAGAGCTGGGACAGAGAGCTAACAGAGGGCAACACACCAAGTGGTAGAGGATAGAGAGGAGGGAAAAGAAAGGGGGAAGTGGGGGGGAGGAATAGAACTTACAATGAATGGAAGGATAAGAGACAGGAGAGAGAGAGACAGGAGAAAGAGAGAAGGGGACGGATGGGATGAGACAGAGTATGCCTCAATTGAATGGAAAGAGTTTAACACAAAATAAGAAATTACTGAACAAAGTACAAATATAAATAGATTGATTAATTGATTATTGTCGCATGTGCCGAGATACAGTGAGAAGAGTTGTTTTGCATACTGTACAGGCAGATCATACCATTTAAAGTGCCTCAGGGTAGCAAAACACAGTGAGGAATACAGTTACAGCCACAGAGACAGTGTGGAAAGAGAGAGAGAGAGAGAGAGATCAACATTAACATTTAAGATGTTTGTTCAAAAGCTTGATAACAGGACTTATACACTGAATGGTAAGGTCCTAGGGAGTGCTGCTGAACTTGGAGTGCAGGTTCAAAGCTCCTTGAAAGTGGAGTTGCAGGTAGATAGGATAGTGAAGAAGGTGTTTGGTATGCTTTCCTTTATTGGTCAGAGTATTGAGTACAGGAGTTGGGAGGTCATGTTGCGGCTGTACAGGACATTGGTTAGGCCACTGTTGGAATATTGCATGCAATCTGATCGCCTTCCTATCGGAAAGATGTTGTGAAACTTGAAAGGGTTCAGAAAAGATTTACAAGGATGTTACCAGGGTTGGAGATCTGAGCTATAGGGAGAGGCTGAACAGGCTGGGGCTGTTTTCCCTGGAGCGTCGGAGGCTAAGGGGTGACCTTATAGAGGTTTATAAAATCATGGGGGGCATGGATAGGATAAATAGAGAAAGTCTTTTCCCTGGGGTCGGGGAGTCCAGAACTAGAGGGCATAGGTTAAGGGTGAGAGGGGAAAGATATAAAAGAGACCTAAGGGGCAGCTTCTTCACGCAGAGGATGGTACGTGTATGGAATGAGCTGCCAGAGGAAGTGGTGGAGGTTGGTACAATTACAACATTTAAGAGGCATCTGGATGGGTATATGAATAGGAAGGGTTTGGAGGGATATGGGTCAGGTGCTGGTAGGTGGGACTGGATTTGGTTGAGATATCTGTTCGGCATGGACGGGTTGGACCGAAGGGTCTGTTTCCATGCTGTACATCTCTATGACTCTGGAGGGGATGTGTTTTCTTAACCATTCTGTTGAGGTGGGTAGACCAGGACAGATTCTTTGTGATTTTCATCCTGGGAACTTGACCATCTCGACCATCTCCACCTCAGCACCATTGATGAAGACAGACGGATGGATAATTTCATTGAATGTTTACAGAATATAGACGTTAATCCAGGCAATCAAAAGCCAAGATGTTACTCTGCCGGTCAACATTTTGGGAGAAACCCTCAGCAGATGTTGAACTTAATTTAAGAACCCTGACAACATGGACACGGGGTAAATGACAGCACGGACACGGAGTAAAGGACAACACGGACACGGAGTAAAGGACAACACGGACACGGGGTAAATGACAACACGGACATGGAGTAAAGGACAACACGGACACGGGGTAAATGACAACACGGACACGGAGTAAAGGACAACACGGACACGGAGTAAAGGACAACACGGAAACGGGGTAAATGACAACACGGACACGGGGTAAATGACAACACGGACACGGGGAAAATGTCAACACAGACACGGGGTAAATGACAACACGGACACAGGGTAAATGACAGTACGGACACGGGGAAAATGTCAACACGGACACGGGGTAAATGACAACACGGACACGGGGAAAATGTCAACACGGACACGGGGTAAATGACAACACGAACACGGGGTAAATGACAACACAAACACGGGGTAAATGTCAACACGGACATGAGGTAAATGACAACACGGACACGGGGTAAATGTCAACACGGACATGAGGTAAATGACAACACGGACACGGGGAAAATGACAACATGGACACGGGGTAAATGACGACATGGACATGGGGTAAATAACAACACGGACACGGAGTAAATGACAACACGGACACAGGGTAAATGACAACACGGACACGGGATAAATGACAACACGGACACGGGGTAAATGACAGCACGGACACAGGGTATATGACAACACGGGGTGAATGACAACACGGACACGGGGTACATGACAACACGGACACGGAGTAAATGACAACACGGACACGGGGTAAATGATAACACGGACAAGGGGTAAATGATAACACGGGGTGAATCACAACACAGACACGGGGTAAATGATAACACGGACACGGGATAAATGACAACACGGACACGGGGTAAATGACAACACGGACACGGGATAAATGACAACACGGACACGGAGTAAATGACAACACGGACACGGGGTAAATGACAGCACGGACACGGGGTAAATGACAACACGGGGTGAATGACAACACAGACACGGGGTACACGACAACACGGACACGGAGTAAATGACAACACGGACACGGGGTAAATGACAACACGGACACGGGGTAAATGATAACACGGACAAGGGGTAAATGATAACACGGGGTGAATCACAACACGGACACGGGGTAAATGATAACACGGACACGGGATAAATGACAACACGGACACGGGGTAAATGACAACACGGACACGGGATAAATGACAACACGGACACGGAGTAAATGACAACACGGACACGGGGTAAATGACAACACGGACACGGAGTAAATGACAACACGGACATGGGGTAAATGACAACACGGAAACGGGGTACATGACAACACGGACACGGAGTAAATGACAGCACGGACACGGGGTAAATGACACTACGGACACGGAGTAAATGACAACACGGACACGGAGTAAATGACAGCACGGTCACGGGATAAATGACAACACGGATACGGGACAAATGACAACACGGACACGGGATAAATGACAACATGGACATGGGGTAAATGACAACACGGACACGGGGTAAATAACAACATGGTCACGGGGTAAATGACAACACGGACACGGGGTAAATGACAACACGGACATGCAATAAATGACAACACGGGCACGGGATAAATAACAGCACGGACACGGGATAAATAACAACACGGACACGGGGTAAATGACAGCACGGACACGGGGTAAATGACAACACAGACATGGGGTAAATAACAACACGGTCACGGGGTAAATGACAACACGGACACGGGGTAAATGACAACACGGACACGGGATAAATGACAACACGGACACGGGACAAATGACAGCACGGACATGAGATGAATGACGACACGGACATGGGGTAAATGACAGCACGGACACGGAGTAAATAACAACACGGACACGGGGTAAATGACAACACGGACACGGAGTAAATAACAACACGGTCACGGGGTAAATGACAACACGGACACGGAGTAAATAACAACACGGACATGGGGTAAATGACAACACGGACACGGAGTAAATAACAACACGGTCAAGGGGTAAATGACAACATGGACACGGGGTAAAAAAACAACACGGACACAGGGTAAATGACAACATGGACACGGGGTAAATGACAACACGGACACGGGATAAATGACAACACGGACACAGGGTAAATGACAGCACGGACACGGGGTAAATGACAACATGGACACGGGATAAATGACAACACGGACACGGGATAAATGACAACACGGATACGCACTAAATGACAACATGGACACGCGATAAATGACAACATGGACACGGGATAAATGACAACACGGTTACGGAATAAATGACAACACGGATACGGGACAAATGACAACACGGACACGGGGTAAATGACAACATGGACACGGGGTAAATGACAGCACGGACACGGGGTAAATGACAACACGGACACGGGGTAAATGACAACACGGACACGGGGTAAATGACAACACGGACATGGGGTAAAGGACAACACGGACACGGGGTAAATAACAACACGGTCACGGGGTAAATGACAACACGGACACGGAGTAAATGACAACACGGACATGGGGTAAATGACAACACGGACACGGGGTAAATAACAACACGGTCACGGGGTAAATGACAATACGGACACGGGGTAAATGACAACACGGACACGGGATAAATGACAACACGGACACGGGATAAATGACAACACGGACATGCAATAAATGACAACATGGACACGGGGTAAATGACAACACGGACACGGGGAAAATGTCAACATGGACACGGGGAAAATGTCAACACGGACACGGGGTAAATGACAACACGGACACGGGATAAATGACAACACGGACATGCAATAAATGACAACATGGACACGGGGTAAATGACAACACGGACACGGGGAAAATGTCAACATGGACACGGGGTAAATGACAACACGGACACAGGGTACATGACAACACGGACACGGGGTAAATGACAGCACGGACACGGGATAAATGACAACACGGACACAGGGTAAATGACAACACGGACACGGGGAAAATGTCAACATGGACACGGAGTAAATGACAACACGGACACGGAGTAAATGACAGCACAGACACGGGGTAAATGACAACACGGACACGGGATAAATGACAACACGGACATGCAATAAATGACAACATGGACACGGGGTAAATGACAGCACGGACACGGGATAAATGACAACACGGACACGGGGTAAAAAAACAACACGGACACAGGGTAAATGACAACATGGACACGGGGTAAATGACAGCACGGACACGGGATAAATGACAACATGTACACGGGGAAAATGTCAACACGGACACGGGGTAAATGACAACACGGACACGGAGTAAATGACAACACGGACACGGAGTAAATGACAGCACAGACACGGGGTAAATGACAACACGGACACGGGATAAATGACAACACGGACACGGGATAAATGACAACACGGATACGCACTAAATGACAACATGGACATGCGATAAATGACAACATGGACACGGGATAAATGACAACACGGTTACGGGATAAATGACAACACGGATACGGGACAAATGACAACACGGACACGGGATAAATGACAACATGGACACGGGGTAATTGACAGCACGGACACGGGGTAAATGACAACACGGACACGGGGTAAATGACAAAACGGACACGGGGTAAATGACAACACGGATACGCACTAAATGACAACATGGACACGCGATAAATGACAACATGGACACGGGATAAATGACAACACGGTTACGGGATAAATGACAACACGGATACGGTACAAATGACAACACGGACACGGGGTAAATGACAACATGGACACGGGGTAAATGACAGCACGGACACGGGGTAAATGACAACACGGACACGGGGTAAATGACAACACGGACATGGGGTAAAGGACAACACGGACACGGGGTAAATAACAACACGGTCACGGGGTAAATGACAACACGGACACGGAGTAAATAACAACACGGTCACGGGGTAAATGACAATACGGACACGGGGTAAATGACAACACGGACACGGGAAAAATGACAACACGGACACGGGATAAATGACAACACGGACATGCAATAAATGACAACATGGACACGGGGTAAATGACAACACGGACACGGGGAAAATGTCAACATGGACACGGGGAAAATGTCAACACGGACACGGGGTAAATGACAACACGGACACGGGATAAATGACAACACGGACATGCAATAAATGACAACATGGACACGGGGTAAATGACAGCTCGGACATGGGGTAAATGACAACACAGAGACGGGATAAATGACAACACGGACACGGGGTAAATGACAACACGGTCACGGGGAAAATGACAACACGGTCACGGGGTAAATGACAACATGGACACGGGATAAATGACAACACGGACACGGAGTAAATGTCAACACGGACACGGGGTAAATGACAACACGGTCACGGGGAAAATGTCAACACGGACACGGGGAAAATGACAGCACGGACACGGGGTAAATGACAACACGGACACGGGGTAAATGACAACATGGTCACGGGCTAAATGACAACACGGACACGGGATAAATGACAACACGGACATGCAATAAATGACAACATGGACACAGGGTAAATGACAACACGGACACGGGGAAAATGTCAACATGGACACGGGGAAAATGTCAACACGGACACGGGGTAAATGACAACACGGACACGGGGAAAATGTCAACACGGACACGGGATAAATGACAACACGGACACGGGGTAAATGACAACACGGACACGGAGTAAATGACAACACGGACACGGAGTAAATGTCAGCACGGACACGGGGTAAATGACAACACGGACATGGGGTAAAGGACAACACAGACACGGGGTAAATAACAACACGGTCACGGGGTAAATGACAACACAGACACGGAGTAAATGACAACACGGACATGGGGTAAATGACAACACGGACACGGGGTAAATAACAACACGGTCACGGGGTAAATGACAATACGGACACGGGGTAAATGACAACACGGACACGGGATAAATGACAACACGGACATGCAATAAATGACAACATGGACACGGGGTAAATGACAACACGGACACGGGGAAAATGTCAACATGGACACGGGGAAAATGTCAACACGGACACGGGGTAAATGACAACACGGACACGGGGAAAATGTCAACACGGACACGGGGTAAATGACAACACGGACACGGAGTAAATGACAACATGGACACGGGGAAAATGTCAACACGGACACGGGGTAAATGACAACACGGACACGGGATAAATGACAACACGGACAGGGGGTAAATGACAGCACGGACATGGGATAAATGACAACACGGACATGGGGTAAATGACAACACGGACACGGGGTAAATAACAACACGGTCACGGGGTAAATGACAACACGGACACGGGCTAAATGACAAGACGGACACAGGGTAAATGACAGCACGGACACGAAGAACATGACAAAACGGACACGGGGGAAATGACAACACGGACACGGGGTAAATGACAACACGGACACGTGGTAAATGACAACACGGACACGGGGTAAAAAAACAACACGGACACAGGGTAAATGACAACATGGACACGGGGTAAATGACAACACGGACACGGAGTAAATGACAACACGGACACGGGGTAAATGACAACACGGACACGGGATAAATGACAACACGGACAGGGGGTAAATGACAGCACGGACATGGGATAAATGACAACACGGACATGGGGTAAATGACAACATGGCCACGGGGTAAATAACAACACGGTCACGGGGTAAATGACAACACGGACACGGGGTAAATGTCAACACGGACACGGGGTAAATGACAACACGGACACGGGGTAAATAACAACACGGTCACGGGGTAAATGTCAACACGGACACGGGGTAAATGACAACACGGACACGGAGTAAATGACAACACGGACATGGGGTAAATGACAACACGGACACGGGATAAATGACAACACGGACAGGGGGTAAATGACAGCACGGACATGGGATAAATGACAACACGGACATGGGGTAAATGACAACACGGACACGGGGTAAATAACAACACGGTCACGGGGTAAATGACAACACGGACACGGGGTAAATGACAAGACGGACACGGGGTAAATGACAAAACGGACATGCAATAAATGACAACATGGACACGGGGTAAATGACAGCTCGGACATGGGGTAAATGACAACACAGAGACGGGATAAATGACAACACGGACACGGGGTAAATGACAACACGGTCACGGGGAAAATGACAACACGGTCACGGGGTAAATGACAACATGGACACGGGATAAATGACAACACGGACACGGAGTAAATGTCAACACGGACACGGGGTAAATGACAACACGGTCACGGGGAAAATGTCAACACGGACACGGGGAAAATGACAGCACGGACACGGGGTAAATGACAACACGGACACGGGGTAAATGACAACATGGTCACGGGCTAAATGACAACACGGACACGGGATAAATGACAACACGGACATTCAATAAATGACAACATGGACACAGGGTAAATGACAACACGGACACGGGGAAAATGTCAACATGGACACGGGGAAAATGTCAACACGGACACGGGGTAAATGACAACACGGACACGGGGAAAATGTCAACACGGACACGGGATAAATGACAACACGGACACGGGGTAAATGACAACACGGACACGGAGTAAATGACAACACGGACACGGAGTAAATGTCAGCACGGACACGGGGTAAATGACAACACGGACACGGGGTAAATGACAACATGGTCACGGGCTAAATGACAACACGGACACGGGATAAATGACAACACGGACATGCAATAAATGACAACATGGACACAGGGTAAATGACAACACGGACACGGGGAAAATGTCAACATGGACACGGGGAAAATGTCAACACGGACACGGGGTAAATGACAACACGGACACGGGGAAAATGTCAACACGGACACGGGATAAATGACAACACGGACACGGGGTAAATGACAACACGGACACGGAGTAAATGACAACACGGACACGGAGTAAATGTCAGCACGGACACGGGATAAATGACAACACGGACACGGGGAAAATGTCAACACGGACACGGGGAAAATGTCAACACGGACACGGGATAAATGACAACATGGACACGGGATAAATAACAACATGGACACGTGGAAAATGTCAACACGGACACGGGGTAAATGTCAACACGGACACGGAGTAAATGACAGCACGGACACGGGATAAATAACAACACGGACACGGGGAAAATGTCAACACAGACACGGGGAAAATGTCAACACGGACACGGGGTAAATGACAACACGGACACGGGGAAAATGTCAACACGGACACGGGGTAAATGACAACACGGACACGGGGAAAATGACAACACGGACACGGAGTAAATGACAACACGGACACGGGGTAAATGACAACACGGACATGGGATAAATGACAACACGGACACGGAGTAAATGACAACACGGACACGGGGTAAATGACAACACGGACACGGGGTAAATGTCAACACAGACACGGGGTAAATGACAACACGGACACGGAGTAAATGACAACACGGTTACGGGATAAATGACAACACGGATACGGGACAAATCACAACACGGACAGGGGGTAAATGACAGCACGGGCACGGGATAAATGACAACACGGTCACGGGGTAAATGACGACATGGACACGGAGTAAATGACAACACGGACACAGGGTAAATGACAGCACGGACACGGAGAATATGACAAAACGGACACGGGGGAAATGACAACACGGACATGGGGTAAATGACAACACGGACACGTGGTAAATGACAACACGGACACGGGGTAAAAAAACAACACGGACACAGGGTAAATGACAACATGGACACGGGGTAAATGACAGCACGGACACGGGATAAATGACAACATGGACACGGGGAAAATGTCAACACGGACACGGGGTAAATGACAACACGGACACGGGGAAAATGTCAACACGGACACGGGGTAAATGACAACACGGACACGGAGTAAATGACAACACGGACACGGAGTAAATGACAGCACGGACATGGGATAAATGACAACACGGACACGGGGTAAATGACAACACGGACACGGGATAAATGACAACACGGACAGGGGGTAAATGACAGCACGGACATGGGATAAATGACAACACGGACATGGGGTAAATGACAACACGGACACGGGGTAAATAACAACACGGTCACGGGGTAAATGACAACACGGACACGGGGTAAATGACAACACGGACAGGGGGTAAATGACAGCACGGACATGGGATAAATGACAACATGGACACGGGGTAAATGACAGCTCGGACACGGGGTAAATGACAACACGGAGACGGGATAAATGACAACACGGACACGGGGTAAATGACAACACGGTCACGGGGAAAATGACAACACGGTCACGGGGTAAATGACAACACGGACACAGGATAAATGACAACACGGACACGGGGAAAATGATAACACAGACACGGAGTAAATGACAACACGTACACGGGATAAATGACAACATGGACACGGGGAAAATGTCAACACGGACACGGGGTAAATGACAACACAGTCACGGGGAAAATGTCAACACGGACACGGGGAAAATGACAGCACGGACACGGGGTAAATGACAACACGGACACGGGGTAAATGACAACATGGTCACGGGCTAAATGACAACATGGACATGGGGTAAATGACAACACGGACACGGGATAAATGACAGCACGGACACGGGATAAATAACAACACGGTCACGGGGTAAATGTCAACATGGACCCGGGGTAAATAACAACACGGTCACGGTGTAAATGACAACACGGACACGGGGTAAATAACAACACGGTCACGGGGTAAATGTCAACATGGATACGGGGTAATTAATAACACGGTCACGGGGTACATGACAACACGGACACGGAGTAAATGACAACACGGACACGGGGTAAATGTCAACATGGACACGGGGTAAATAACAACACGGTCACGGGGTACATGACAACACGGACACGGAGTAAATGACAACACGGACACGGGGTAAATGACAATACGGACATGGAGTAAATGACAACACGGAGACAGGGTAAATAACAACACGGTCACGGGGTAAATGACAACACGGACACGGGGTAAATGACAAAACGGACACGGGGTAAATGACAACATGGACACAGGGTAAATGACAACACGCACACGGGGTAAATGACAACACGGACACGGGATAAATGACAACACGGTCACGGGGTAAATGACAACACGGACACGGGATAAATGACAACACGGACACGGGGAAAATGTCAACACGGACACGGGATAAATGACAACACGGACACGGGATAAATGACAACACGGATACGCACTAAATGACAACATGGACACGCGATAAATGACAACATGGACACGGGATAAATGACAACACGGACACGGGATAAATGACAACACGGATACGCACTAAATGACAACATGGACACGCGATAAATGACAACACGGTTACGGGATAAATGACAACACGGATACGGGACAAATGACAACACGGACACGGGGTAAATGACAGCACGGACACGGGGTAAATGACAACACGGACGCGGGGTAAATGACAACACGGACATGGGGTAAAGGACAACACGGACACGGGGTAAATAACAACACGGTCACGGGGTAAATGACAACACGGACACGGAGAAAATGACAACACGGACATGGGGTAAATGACAACACAGACACGGGGTAAATAACAACACGGTCACGGGGTAAATGACAATACGGACACGGGGTAAATGACAAGACGGACACGGGGTAAATGACAACATGGACATGCAATAAATGACAACATGGACACGGGGTAAATGACAACATGGACACGGGGTAAATGACAACACGGACATGGGGTAAATTACAACACGGACACGGGATAAATGACAACACGGACACGGGATAAATAACAACACGGAAACGGAGTAAATGACAGCACGGACACGGGATAAATGACAACACGGACACGGAATAAATGTCAACACGGTCACGGGGAAAATGTCAACACGAACACGGGGTAAATGACAACACGGACACCGGGTAAATGACAACAAAGACACGGGATAAATGACAGCACGGACACGGGATAAATAACAACACGGTCACGGGGTAAATGTCAACATGGACACGGGGTAAATAACAACACGGTCACGGGGTAAATGACAACACGGACACGGGGTAAATAACAACACGGTCACGGGGTAAATGACAACACGGACACGCGATAAATGACTGCACGGACACGCGATAAATGACAGCACGGACACGGGATAAATGACAACACGCACACGGGGTAAATGACAGCACAGACACGGGGTAAATGACAATACGGACACGGGGTAAATGACAACACGCACACGGGGTAAATGACTGCACGGACACGGGGTAAAAGACAACACGGACACGGGATAAATGACAACATGGACACGGGATAAATGACAACATGGATACGCAATAAATGACAATATGGACACGGGATAAATGACAACACGGTTACGGGATAAATGACAACACGGATACGGGACAAATGACAACACGGACACGGGGTAAATGACAACACGGACACGGGGTAAATGACAGGACGGACACGGAGTAAATGACAACACGGACACGGAGTAAATGACAACACGGACACGGGGAAAATGTCAACACGGACACGGGGAAAATGATAACACGGACACGGAGTAAATGACAACACGTACACGGGGTAAATGACAACACGGACACGGGGTAAATGACAACACGGACACGGAGTAAATGACAACACGGACATGGGGTAAATGTCAACACCAACACGGGGAAAATGTCAACACGGACATGGGGTAAATGACAACACGGACACGGGGTAAATGACAACACGGACACGGGGTAAATGACAACACGGACACGGAGTAAATGACAACACGGACATGGGGTAAATGTCAACACGGACACGGGGAAAATGTCAACACGGACACGGGGAAAATGACAACACGGACACGGGGAAAATGTCAACACGGACACGGGGAAAATGTCAACACGGACACGGGGAAAATGTCAACACGGACACGGGGTAAATGACAACATGGACACGGGGAAAATGTCAACACGGACACGGGGTAAATGTCAACACGGACACGTGGTAAATGACAACATGGACACAGGCAAAATGTCAACACGGTCACGGGGAAAAAGTCAACACGGACACGGGGTAAATGACGACACGGACACGGGGTAAATGACAACATGGACACAGGCTAAATGTCAACACGGTCACGGGGAAAAAGTCAACACGGACACGGGGTAAATGACAACACGGACACAGGATAAATGACAACACGGACATGGGGTAAATAACAACACGGACACGGGGTAAATAACAACACGGTCACGGGGTAAATGTCGACATGGACACAGGGTAAATAACAACACGGTCACGGGGTACATGACAACACGGACACGGGGAAAATGTCAACACGGACACGGGGTAAATGACAACATGGACACGGGGTAAATGTCAACACGGTCACGGGGAAAATGTCAACACGGACACGGGGTAAATGACAACACGGACACAGGATAAATGACAACACGGACATGGGGTAAATGACAACACGGACACGGGGAAAATGTCAACACGGACACGGGGTAAATGACAGCACGGACATGGGATAAATGACAACACGGACACGGGGTAAATGACAACATGGACACGGGTTAAATGACAACACGGACACGGGATAAATAACAACACGGTCACGGGGTAAATGTCAACATGGACACGGGGTAAATAACAACACGGTCACGGGGTAAATGACAACACGGACACGGGGTAAATAACAACACGGACACGGGGTAAATAACAACACTGTCACGGGGTAAATGTCAACATGGACACGGGGTAAATAACAACACAGTCACGGGGTAAATGACAACACGGACACGGGGTAAATGACAACACGCACACGGGGTAAATGACTGCACGGACACGGGGTAAAAGACAACACGGACACGGGATAAATGACAACACGGACACGGGATAAATGACAACATGGATACGGGACAATTGACAACACGGACACGGGGTAAATGACAACACGGACACGGGGTAAATGACAGGACGGACACGGAGTAAATGACAACACGGACACGGAGTAAATGACAACACGGACACGGGGAAAATGTCAACACGGACACGGGGAAAATGATAACACGGACACGGAGTAAATGACAACACGTACACGGGGTAAATGACAACACGGACACGGGGTAAATGACAACACGGACACGGAGTAAATGACAACACGGACATGGGGTAAATGTCAACACCAACACGGGGAAAATGTCAACACGGACACGGGGTAAATGACAACACGGACACGGGGTAAATGACAACACGGACACGGGGTAAATGACAACACGGACACGGAGTAAATGACAACACGGACATGGGGTAAATGTCAACACGGACACGGGGAAAATGTCAACACGGACACGGGGAAAATGACAACACGGACACGGGGAAAATGTCAACACGGACACGGGGTAAATGACAACACGGACACGGGGAAAATGTCAACACGGACACGGGGAAAATGTCAACACGGACACGGGGTAAATGACAACATGGACACGGGGAAAATGTCAACACGGACACGGGGTAAATGTCAACACGGACACGTGGTAAATGACAACATGGACACAGGCAAAATGTCAACACGGTCACGGGGAAAAAGTCAACACGGACACGGGGTAAATGACAACACGGACACGGGGTAAATGACAACATGGACACAGGCTAAATGTCAACACGGTCACGGGGAAAAAGTCAACACGGACACGGGGTAAATGACAACACGGACACAGGATACATGACAACACGGACATGGGGTAAATAACAACACGGACACGGGGTAAATAACAACACGGTCACGGGGTAAATGTCAACATGGACACGGGGTAAATAACAACACGGTCACGGGGTAAATGACAACACGGACACAGGATAAATGACAACACGGACATGGGGTAAATGACAACACGGACACGGGGAAAATGTCAACACGGACACGGGGTAAATGACAGCACGGACATGGGATAAATGACAACACGGACACGGGGTAAATGACAACACGGACACGGGTTAAATGACAACACGGACACGGGATAAATAACAACACGGTCACGGGGTAAATGTCAACATGGACACGGGGTAAATAACAACACGGTCACGGGGTAAATGACAACACGGACACGGGGTAAATAACAACACGGACACGGGGTAAATAACAACACGGTCACGGGGTAAATGTCAACATGGACACGGGGTAAATAACAACACAGTCACGGGGTACATGACAACACGGACACGGAGTAAATGACAACACGGACACGGGGTAAATGACAACACGGACATGGGGTTAATGACAACATGGACACGGGGTAAATGACAACACGGACACGGGGAAAATGTCAACACGGACACGGGATAAATGACAGCACGGACACAGGGTAAATGACAACATGGACACGGGATAAATGAGAACACGTTCACGGAGTAAATGACAACACGGACACGGGGAAAATGACAACACGGACACGGGGTACATGACAGCACGGACACGGGGTAAATGACCGCACGGACACGGGGTAAATGACAACACGGACACGGGGTAAATGACAACACGGACACGGAGTAAATGATAACGCGGACACGGGGTAAATGACAAGACGGACACGGAGTAAATGACAACACGGACACGGGGTAAATGACAACACGGACACGGAGTAAATGATAACGCGGACACGGGGTAAATGACAACCCGGACACGGGGTAAATGACAATACGGACACGGGGTAAAAGACAACACGGACACGGGGTAAATGACAACACGGACACGGGATAAATGACAGCACGGACACAGGGTAAATGACAACACGGACACGGAGTAAATGACAACACGAACACGGGGTAAATGACAACACGGACACGGGATAAATGACAGCACGGACACAGGGTAAATGACAACACGGACACGGAGTAAATGACAACACGAACACGGGGTAAATGACAAGGCGGACACGGAGTAAATGACAACACGGACACGGAGAAGATGACAGCACGGACACGGGGTAAATGACAACACAGACACGGGGTAAAAGACAACACGGACGCGGGGTAAATGACAGCAAAGACATGGGGTAAATGACAACACGGACACGGGGTAAATGACAACACGGACACGGGATAAATGACAACACGGTCACAGGATAAATGACAACACGGACACGGGGTAAATGACAACACAGACACGGGGTAAAAGACAACACGGACACGGGGTAAATGCCAACACGGACACGGGGTAAAAGACAACATGGACACGGGGTAAATGACAACACGGACACGGGGTAAATGACAACACGGACACGGGATAAATGACAACACGGTCACGGGATAAATGACAGCACGGACACGGGGTAAATGACAACACGGACACAGGATAAATGACAACGTGGACACGGGGTAAATGACATCATGGACACGGGGTAAATGACAACACGGACACGGGCTAAATGACAGCACGGACACGGGATAAATGACGACACGGACACGGGGTAAATGATAACACGGACACGGGGTAAATAACAACACGGACACGGAGTAAATGAAAACACAGACAAGGGGCAAATGACAACACGGACACGCGATAAATGACAACACGGACACGGGGTAAAAGACAACACAGACACGGGGTAAATGACAACACGGACACGGGGTAAATGACAACACGGACACGGAGAAGATGACAGCACGGACACGGGGTAAATGACAACACGGACACGCAATAAATGACAACACGGACACGGGGTAAATGACATCATGGACACGGGGTAAATGACAACACGGACACGGGCTAAATGACAGCACGGACACGGGATAAATGACGACATGGACACGGGGTAAATGATAACACGGACACGGGGTAAATAACAACACGGACACGGAGTAAATGAAAACACGGACACAGGGCAAATGACAACACGGACACGCGATAAATGACAACACGGACACGGGGTAAAAGACAACACAGACACGGGGTAAATGACAACACAGACACGGGGTAAATGACAACACGGACACGGAGAAGATGACAGCACGGACACGGGGTAAATGACAACACGGACACGGGGTAAAAGACAACACGGACACGGGGTAAATGACAGCACGGACACGGGGTAAATGACAACACGGACACGGGGTAAATGACAACATGGACACGCAATAAATGACAACATGGACACGGGGTAAATGACAACACGGACACGGGGTAAATGACAACACGGACACAGTGTAATTAACAACACGGACACGGGGTAAATGATAACACGGACACGGGGTAAATAACAACACGGACACGGGGTAAATGATAACACGGACACGGGGTAAATAACAACACGGACACGGAGTAAATGACAACACGGGCACGGAGTAAATAACAACAAGGACACGGGATAAATGACAACACGGACACGGGATAAATGACAACACAGACACGGGATAAATAACAACACGGACACGGGATAAATGACAACACGGACACGGGATAAATGACAACACGGACACGGAGTAAATAACAACAAGGACACGGAGTAAATGACAACAAGGACACGGGATAAATGACAACACGGACACAGGATAAATAACAAAACGGACACGGGGTAAATGACAACACGGACACGGGGTAAATGACAACACGGACACGGGATTAATGACAACACGGACACGGGGTAAATGACAGCACGGACACGGGATTAATGACAGCACATTTAATAAGTAAGTTGTTATGTCTATTCCTTGCATAATTCTAATGAGTATGTTTTTATCCTCCCTGAATGTTCAAAAGTTTGTTTTTTAATGTATGTCTAATGTCCTCAAAACTCTACAGTGCTTCACAGAAGTACTTTTAATTTAACTTGTGATCTCTGTTATAATTTCATTAATTTGGCTTCACATTAGTCAAGTCCACACAAACCGTGAGATAACAATGACCAGAGAGGCTTTCTTTCAGGTCTGTGTGAAGAGATTAATATTCACCGGGGGTCTAGGCCAGGTGCAATGTTCTTCCGCCAAATAGTTCCATGGAATATTTTATCCAAACCTTGGAAGGCTCCAGGGTCTCACTTTATCATCTGATCTGAAGGATGGGTCATTCGCCAACATGGCACTCTGTCAGTACTGCCCTCAAGTGTTGGCCTTGATAATGTACTTCAATGTTTGTATGACTTTGAGGTGGTGGTATTGGACTGGGATGGACAAAGTTAAAAATCACACAACGCCAGGTTATAGTCCAACAGATTTAATTGGAAGCACTAGCTTTCGGGGCACTGCTCCTTCATCAGGTGGTTGCAGAGGTTAAGATCATGCTCACAGAATTTATAACCAAAGGAGTCTAGTGTAATGGAGATGTGATAGAGTAAGCAACACGAGATTAAAGCTTTCCTCTTTTATAATGGGATATGCTGGTTTCTGCTCTTTGATATGTACATCCCAGAATTGCTTTTAAATTACATTCTCAAGATAGATCTGTCTGTCTTGTCTCCCAATGCTATATGAGACTGACAAACCCTCTGTGTAGTTTTACAGAGTTTAACATGAATCCATGCAGCTGCTGAGCTAAATAGAATGTAATTCTGCAAAAATAAATTCACCCCATATATGTGCGTATGTAGGAGTGACAGATTGAGTGTGCACGTGGGTGTGAGTGCACGTGATAGAGTATGTGTGTATATCTGTGTATGTAAACTTGGTTAAGTGATGGGGTATGTGTGAGAGGGTGTGACTGCAGAAGGTGTATGTTTGTGCATAACAAGAAGGAGGGATTGAACCTGAGTTGAAGGGGACTAATATACTGGCAGGGAGATTTGCTAGACTGCTTAGCAGGATTTATAATAGGACCCAGGGAGATAGTGACGAAAGAGATTAATCTGAAACTGTTAAAAATCATACAACACCAGGTTATAGTCCAACAAGTTTAGTTGGAAGTCCTAGTTTTCAGAGTGCTGCTCCTTCATCAGGTGGTAAGGTGCAGCACTCCGAAAGCTAGTGCTTCCAATTAAACCTGTTGGACTATAAGAAGAGCAGAGCAATAGTTATTGGGGACTCGATAGTTCGGGGCACAGATAGGTGGTTTTGTGGGGGCGAGAGAGACTCACGTTTGGTATGTTGCCTCCCAGGCGATGTCTCTGATCGTGTTTTCCGGGTCCTTAAGGGGGAGGGGGAGCAGCCCGAAGTCGTGGTCCACATTGGCACCAACGACATAGGTAGGAAGAGGGCTGAGGATGTTAGACAGGCTTTTAGGGAGCTAGGTTGGAAGCTCAGAGTTAGAACAAACAGAGTTGTTGTCTCTGGTTTGTTACCCGTGCCACGTGATAGAGAGTCGAGGAATAGGGAGATAGAACAGTTAAATGATTGGCTACAGGGATGGTGCAGGAGGGAGGGATTCCGGTATTTGGATAACTGGGGTTCTTTCTGGGGAAGGTGGGACCTCTATAAACAGGATGGTCTACACCTGAACCTGAGGGGCACCAGTATCGTTGCGGGGAGGTTTGCTAGTGCTCTTGGGGGGGGGTTTAAACTAACTCTGCAGGGGCATGGGAACCCAGACTGTAGCTTTAGGGTGCAGGACCTGGAGTGTAGGGAGGTTAGGAACATGTCATCAATCTCAAAGGAGGGTGCCTGTAAACAGGAAAGTGGCTTGAAGTGTGTATACTTCAATGCAAGAAGTATACGAAATAAGGTAGGTGAACTTGCAGCGTGGATTGGTAGCTGGGATTTCGATGTTGTGGCTATTACGGAGACATGGGTAGAACAGGGACAGGATTGGCTGTTGCAAGTTCCAGGGTTTAAATGTTTTAGTAGGGTCAGAGGTGGGAGTAAAAGAGGGGGAGGTGTGGCATTGCTTGTCAAAGATAGTATTACAGTGGTGGAAAGGACGATGGATGAAGACTCTCCATCTGAGGTAGTTTGGGCTGAGGTTAGGAATAGGAAAGGTGAGGTCACCCTGTTAGGAGTTTTTTACAGGCCTTCTAATAGTCCAAGAGACGTAGAAGAAAGGATTGCGAGGATGATTCAGGAGAAGAGTGAAAGTAATAAGGTGGTTGTTATGGGGGACTTTAACTTCCCAGATATTGACTGGGAAAGCTACAGCTAAAGTTCGTTAGATGGGTCGGTGTTTGTCCAATGTGTGCAGGAGGGTTTCCTGACACAATATGTAGACAGGCCAATAAGAGGTGAGGCTATACTGGATTTGGTTCTAGGTAATGAACCAGGCCAGGTGTTAGAATTGGAGGTAGGTGAGCACTTTGGGGACAGTGACCACAATTTAGTGACTTTTACACTAGTGATGGAGAGGGATAAGTGTGCACTGCAGGGCAAGAGTTATAGCTGGGGGCAGGGAAATTATGATGCGGTGAGGCACGACTTAGGATGCATGGCTTGGAAAAGTAGGCTTCAAGGGAAGGGTGTAATTGATATGTGGAGCTTGTTCAAGGAGCAACTATTGAGTGTCCTTAATAAGTATGTACCTGTCAGGCAGGGAGGAAGGGGTCATGTGAGGGAGCCGTGGTTTAATAAGGAATTGGAATCCCTTGTTAAAAGGAAGAGGGCGGCCTATGTAAAGATGAGGCATGAAGGTTCAATTGGGGCAATTAAGAGTTATAAGGTAGCCAGGAAGGATCTAAAGAGAGAGCTAAGAGCAGCAAGGAGGGGACATGAAAAGTCCTTAGTTGGTAGGATTAGGGAAAACCCAAAGGCTTTCTATAGGTATGTCAGGAATAAAAGAATGACTAGAGTAGGAATAGGTCCAGTCAAGGATAGTGGTGGGAAATTGCGTGTGGAGGCTGAAGAGATTGGGGAGACACTGAATGAATACTTTTCGTCAGTATTCACTCAGGGACAGGACATTGTTGCCGATGTGAATACTGAGTCACAATTAAGTAGAATGGATGGCTTTGAGGTACGTAGGGAAGAGGTGTTGGAAATTCTGGAAAGGGTGAAAATAGATAAGTCCCCTGGGCCTGATGGCATTTATCCTAGGATTCTCTGGGAAGCAAGGGAGGAGATTGCAGAGCCATTGGCCTTGATTTTTATGTCCTCTTTGTCTACAGGAGTAGTGCCAGAGGACTGGAGGCTAGCAAACGTGGTTCCCTTGTTCAAGAAGGGGAGTAGGGCTAACCCTAGTAACTATAGGCCGGTGAGTCTCACTTCTGTTGTGGGCAAAGTCTTAGAGAGAATTGTAAGGGATAGGATTTATGCACATCTGAATAAGAATGATGTGATCAAGGATAGTCAGCATGGTTTTGTGAAGGGCAGGTCGTGCCTCACAAACCTTATTGAATTCTTTGAGAAGGTGACTAAGGAGGTAGATGAGGGGAAAGCGGTAGATGTGGTATATATGGATTTTAGTAAGGCGTTTGATAAGGTCCCCCATGGTAGGCTGCTGCAGAAAATACAAAGATATGGCATTGAGGGTGAGTTGGAGGTTTGGATTAGGAATTGGCTGGCTGGAAGAAGACAGAGGGTAGTAGTTGATGGTAAAGGTTCATCTTGGAGTGCAGTTACTAGCGGTGTTCCACAAGGATCTGTTTTGGGACCGTTGCTGTTTGTCATTTTTATAAATGACCTGGAGGAGGGGCTAGAAGGTTGGGTGAGCAAGTTTGCGGATGATACGAAAGTCGGTGGAGTTGTTGACAGTGAGGAAGGATGTGGCAGGTTACAGCGGGATATAGATAAGCTGCAGAGCTGGGCAGAAAGGTGGAAAATGGAGTTCAATGTGGGTAAGTGTGAGGTGATTCACTTTGGTAAGAGTAACAAAAAGATGGGGTACTGGGCTAATGGTCGGATACTTGGTAGTGTGGATGAGCAGAGGGATCTTGGTGTCCATGTACACAGATCTCTGAAAGTTGCCACCCAGGTAAATAGTGCGGTGAAGAAGGCATATGGCGTACTGGCTTTTATTGGTAGAGGAATTGAGTTCCGGAGTCCTGAGGTCATGTTGCAGTTGTATAAGACTCTGGTGCGGCCTCATCTGGAGTATTGTGTGCAGTTTTGGTCGCCATACTATAGGAAGGATGTGGAGGCACAGGAACGGGTGCAGAGGAGGTTTACCAGGATGTTGCCTGGTATGGTAGGAAGATCCTATGAGGAAAGGCTGAGGCACTTGGGGTTGTTTTCATTGGAGAAAAGAAGGTTTAGGGGTGACTTGATAGAGGTGTACAAGTTGATTAGCGGTTTAGATAGGGTTGACTGTGAGAACCTTTTTCCACGTATGGAGTCAGCTATTACGAGGGGGCATAGCTTTAAATTAAGGGATGGTAGGTATAGGACTGATGTTAGGGGTAGATTCTTTACTCAGCGAGTCGTGAGTTCATGGAATGCCCTGCCAGTAGCAGTGATGGACTCTCCCTCTTTATGGGCATTTAAACGGGCAGTGGATAGGCATATGGAGGATAGTGGGCTAGTGTAGGTTAGGTGGGCTTGGATTGGCGCAACATCGAGGGCCGAAGGGCCTGTACTGCGCTGTATTTTTCTATGTTCTATGTTCTAAAACCTGGTGTTGTATGATTTTTAACTTTGTACACCCCAGTCCAACACCAGCATCTCCAAATCAATCTGAGATGGGTACAGTTGAGAAAGGAAGCGAGTCAAACAGTCAGGACAGGCAGGGATAAAGCAGAGAACAAGATAGAACTGATAAAATAAACTGCATTTATTTCAATGCAAGGGGCCTAACAGAGAAGGCAGATGAACTCAGGGCATGGTTAGGAACATGGGACTGGGATATCATAGCAATTACAGAAACATGGCTCAGGGATGGGCAGGACTGGCAGCTTAATGGTCCAGGATACAAATGCTACAGGAAGGATAGAAAGGGAGGCAAGAGAGGAGGGAGAGTGGTGTTTTTGATAAAGGATAGCGTTACAGCTGTGCTGAGGGAGGATATTCCCGGAAATACATCCAGGGAAGTTACTTGGGTGGAACTGAGAAATAAGAAAGGGATGATCACCTTATTGGGATTGTATTATAGACCCCCTAACTGTAAGAATAATAGGGTGGTTATGGTCGGGGATTTTAACTTTCCAAACATAGACTGGGACTGCCATAGTGTTAAGGGTTTAGATGGAGAGGAATTTGTTAAGTGTGTACAAGACAATTTTCTGATTCAGTTTGTGGATGTACCTACTAGAGAAGGTGCAAAACTTGACCTACTCTTGGGAAATAAGGCAAGGCAGGTGACTGAGGTATCAGTGGGGGAGCACTTTGGGGCCAGTGACCATAATTCTATTAGATTTAAAATAGTGATGGAAAAGGATAGACCAGATCTAAAAGTTGAAGTTCTAATTTGGAGAAAGGCCAATTTTGACGGTATTAGGCAAGAACTTTCAAAAGCTGATTGGGGCAGATGTTCGCAGGTAAAGGGACGGCTGGAAAATGGGAAGCCTTCAGAAATGAGACAACAAGAATCCAGAGACAGTATATTCCTGTCAGGGTGAAAGGGAAGGCTGGTAGGTATATGGAATGCTGGATGACTAAAGAAATTGAGGGCTTGGTTCAGAAAAAGAAGGAAGCATATGTCAGGTATAGACAGGATAGATCGAGTGAATCCTTAGAAGAGTATAAAGGAAGTAGGAGTATACTGAAGAGGGAAATCAGGAGGGCAAAAAGGGAACATGAGATAGCTTTGGCAAAGAGGATTAAGTAGAATCCAAAGGGATTTTACAAATACATTAAGGACAAAAGGGTAACTCAGAAGAGAATAGGGCCCCTCAAAGATCAGCAAGGCAGGCTCCATGTGGAGCCGCAGGAGATGGGACAGATATTAAATGAATATTTTGCATCAGTGTTTACTGTGGAAAAGGACATGGAAGATATAGAATGTGGGGAAATAGATGGTGACATCTTGAAAAATGTCCATATCACGGAGGAGAAAGTGCTGGATATCTTGAAATGCATAAAAGTGGATAAATCCCCAGGACCTGATCAAGTGTACCCTAGAACTCTGGGAAGCTAGAGAAGGCATTGCTGAGATATTTGTATCATTGATAGTCACAGGTGAGGTGCCGGAAGTCTGGAGGTTGGCTAACGTGGTGCCACTGTTTAAGAAAGATGGTAAGGACAAGCCAGGGAACTATAGACTGGTGAGCCTGACCTCGGTGGTGGGCACGTTGTTGGAGGGAATTCTGAGGGACAGGATGTACATGTATTTGGAAAAGTAAGGGATAGTCAACATGGCTTTGTGTGTGGGAAATCATGTCTCACAAACAATTGCATTTTTTGAAGAAATAACAAAGAGGATTGATGAGGGCAGAGCAGTAGATGTGATCTATATGGACTTCAGTAAAGCGTTCGACAAGGTTCCCCATGGGAGACTGATTAGCAAGGTTAGATCTCATGGAATACAGGGAGAACTAGCCATTTGGATACAGAACATGCTCAAAGGTAGAAGACAGAGGGTGGTGGTGGAGGGTTGTTTTTCAGACTGGAGGCCTGTGACCAGTGGAGTGCCACAAGGATCGGTGCTGGGTCCTCTACTTTTTGTCATTTACATAAATGATTTGGATGTGAGCATAAGAGGTACAGTTAGTAAGTTTGCAGATGACACCAAAATTGGAGGTGTAGTGGACAGCGAAGAAAGCTATGTCAGATTACAACGGGATCTTGATCAGATGGGCCAATGGGCTGAGAAGTGGCAAATAGAGTTTAATTCAGATAAATGCGAGGTGCTGCATTTTGGGAAAGCAAATCTTAGCAGGACTTATACACTTAATGGTAAGGTCCTAGGGAGTGTTGCTGAACAAAGAGACCTTGGAGTGCAGGTTCATAGCTCCTTGAAAGTGGAGTTGCAGGTAGATAGGATAGTGAAGAAGGCGTTTGGTATGCTTTCCTTTATTGGTCAGAGTATTGAGTACAGGAGTTGGGAGATCATATTGCAGCTGTACAGAACATTGGTTAGGCCACTGTTGGAATATTGCGTGCAATTCTGGTCTCCTTCCTATCGGAAAGATGTTGTGAAACTTGAAAGTGTTCAGAAAAGATTTACAAGGACGTTGCCAGGGTTGGAGGATCTGAGCTACAGGGAGAGGCTGAACAGGCTGGGGCTGTTTTCCCTGGAGCATCGGAGGCTGAGGGGTGACCTTATAGAGGTTTACAAAATTATGAGGGTCATGGATAGGATAAGTAGAGAAAGCACTTTCCCTGGGGTTGGGGGATTCCAGAACTAGAGGGCATAGGTTTAGGGTGAGAGGGGAAAGACATAAAAGAGACCTGAGGGGCAACTTTTTCACTCAGAGGGTAGTGCGTGTATGTAATGAGCTGCCAGAGGAAGTGGTGGAGGCTGGTACAATTGCAACATTTAAGAGACATTTGGATGAGTATATGAATAGGAAGGGTTTGGAGGGATATGGGCTGGGTGCTGGCAGGTGGGACTAGGTTGGGTTGGGATATCTGGTCGGCATGGACAGGTTGGACTGAAGGGTCTGTCTCCATGCTGTACATCTCTATGACTCTATATAAGAGAGATCTTGTGTGTGCGTGCGCGTGTGCATGTGTGCGTGTGTGTGTGCATGTATGTGTGTGTGTGTCTGTGTCTGTGTGTGTCTGTATGTGTGTATGACAGAGTGTATGTCTGTGTGTTTGTGTGTCTGTGTGTGTGTGTCAGTATTTATGTGTATGTGGTGTGTGCGTGTCTGTGTGTGTGCCTGTGTTTGTGTATGTGGGTGCATGTGTGTGTACGTGTGCGTGTCTGCATGTGATTGTGTGCATATGACTGTGTGTGTGGTGCATGTCTATGTGTGTGCATGTGTATGTCTGTGTGCATGTGTATGTCTGTGTGCATGTGCGAGTGTGTGTGTATGTGCGTGAGTGTGTGCATGTTTCTGTGTGTGTACTGCTTGTCTCTGTGTGTGCATGTGTATGTCTGTGTACATGTGCGTGAGTGTGTGTGTGTCTGTGTGTGATGCTTGTCTCTGTGTGCATGTGTATGTGTGTGTGCATGTGCGTGAGTGTGCGCATGTGTGAGTGTGTGCGTGTGTCTGTGTGTGTGGTGCGTGTCTATGTGTGTGCATGTGTGTGGGTGTGCTTGTGTCTGCGTGTGGTGCTTGTCTGTGTATGTGGTGCGTGTCTATGTGTGTGGTGCATGTGTGTGTGTGTGTCTGTGTGTGTGTGTGTGTGTGTGGTGCATGTCTCCGTGTGTGTTCGTGTGAATGTGTGTGTGTGTTTTTGCGCGTCTGTGTGGTGTGTGTTTGTGTGCGTGTGGTGCATATATGTGTGTGTCTGTGTGCGCGTGTGAGTCTGTGTGTGTGTGGTGCGTGTCTGTGTGCGTGGTGCATGTCTGTATGTGTGTGGTGCGTGTGTGTCTGTGTGCGTGTGTGAGTCTGTGTGTGTGTGCCTGTGTGTGTGTCTGGTCTGTTTGTCTGTGTATGTGAGTGTGTGCATCTGTGTGTGTGTGTGTGTCTGTGCACAGGAACAAGACCTTCAGCCCACCAAGACATTGCCAGCACATGATGCCTTTCTAAACCTGAAACCTTTTCTTTCGACATGATCTGTGTACCTCTATTCCCTGCTTAATCATATACCTATCAAAGTGCTATTGTATTTGCATCCACCACCTTCTCCGGCAGTGCATTCCAGGAATTTACTCTCCCCGTGTAAAAAACATGCCTCTCACATCTCCTTTACAGTTTGCCCAGTTTTACTTTAAACGTCCCCTCGTAATGGATGTTTCTAGCCTCAGAAAAGGACTCCAACTATCCATTCCATTGGAGCCTCTCACAACTTTGTAAACCTCTAACAGACAGCTCTGATAGTTTAAACTGCACAGCATTTACCAAGACAAATAGAGAGACATAGAAATTAAAAACTAGAGTAAGGTACTCGTCACTCGCTCCACCTTGCAACAAGACAATGACTGATCTACCCAGGCCATGTTCTCACCTCACAACCACTCACACTCACCTCACAACCACTCACACTCACCTCACAACCCCTCACCTCACAACCACTCACACTCACCTCACAACCCCTCACCTCACAACCACTCACACTCACCTCACAACCCCTCACCTCACAACCACTCACTTCACAACCACTCACCTCACAACAATTCACCTCACAACCACTCACACTTACCTCACAACCCCTCACCTCACAACCCCTCACTTTACAACCCCTTACCTCACACCACTCACTTCACACCCACTCAACTCACAACCACTCACACTCACCTCACAACCACTCACACTCACCTCACAACCCCTCACCTCACAACCACTCACACTCACCTCACAACCCCTCACCTCACAACCCCTCACCTCACAACCACTCACTTCACAACCACTCACCTCACAACAATTCACCTCACAACCACTCACACTTACCTCACAACCCCTCACCTCACAACCCCTCACTTCACAACCCCTTACCTCACACCACTCACTTCACACCCACTCAACTCACAACCACTCACACTCACCTCACAACCACTCACACTCACCTCACAACCCCTCACCTCACAACCACTCACACTCACCTCACAACCACACATCTCACAACCACTCATCTTACAATCACTGACCTCACAACCACTCACCGCACAACAATCCACCACACAACCACTCACACTCACCTCACAACCACTCACTTCACAACCACTCACCTCACAACCACTCACTTCACAACCACTCACCTCACAACCACTCACACTCACCTCACAACCACTCACACTCACCTCACAACCACTCATCTCACAATCACTCATCTCACAACCACTCACCTCACAACCACTCACCTCACAACAATCCACCACACAACCACTCACACTCACCTCACAACCACTCATCTCACAATCACTCATCTCACAACCACTCACACTCACAACCACTCACCTCACAACAATCCACCACACAACCACTCACACGCACCTCACAACCACTCATCTCACAACCACTCACCTCACAACCACTCACTTCACAACAATTCACCTCACAACCACTCACACTTACCTCACAACCCCTCACCTCACAACAATTAACCTCCCAACCACTCACTTCACAACCACTCACCTCACAACCACATACCTCACAACCACTCACCTAACAACCACTAAACTCACAACCACTCTCCTCATAACCCCTCACCTCACAATCACTCACCTCACAACCACATACCTCACAACCACTCACCTCACAACCACTCACTTCACAACCACATCTCACAACCAAAGTAAGGTACTCAGTCACTCGCACCACCTTGCAACAAGACAATGACTCATCTACCCAGGCCATGTTCTCACCTCACAACCACTCACACTCACCTCACTACCACTCACACTCACAACCACTCACCTCACAACCACTCACACTCACCTCACTACCACTCACACTCACAACCACTCACCTCACAACCACTCACACTCACCTCACAACCACTCACACTCACAACCACTCACCTCACAACAATCCACCACACAACCACTCACACTCACCTCACAATCACTCATCTCACAACCACTCACCTCACAACAATTCACCTCACAACCACTCACTTCACAACCACTCACCTCACAACCACTCAACTCACAACCACTCTCCTCACAACCACTCACTTCGCAACCACTCGCCTCACAACCACTCGCCTCACAACCACTCACATCACAACCACTCACCTCACAACCACTCAACTCACAACCCCTCACCTCACAACCACTCACCTCACAACCACTCACATCACAACCCCTCACCTCACAACCACTCAACTCACAACCCCTCACCTCACAACCACTCACATCACAACCACTCACCTCACAACCACTCAACTCACAAACACTCACCTCACAACCACTCACATCACAACCACTCACCTCACAACCACTCAACTCACAACCCCTCACATCACAACCACTCACCTCACAACCACTCAACTCACAACCACTCACCTCACAACCACTCACATCACAACCACTCACCTCACAACCACTCAACTCACAACCACTCACCTCACAACCACTCAACTCACAACCCCTCACCTCACAACCACTCACCTCACAACCACTCACCTCACAACCACTCACACTCACAACCACTCACCTCACAACAATTCACCTCACAACCACTCACTTCACAACCACTCACCTCACAATCACTCACCTCACAACCCCTCACCTCACAACCACATACCTCACAACCACTCACCTCACAACCACTCACATCACAACCACTCACCTCACAACCACTCACATCACAACCACTCACCTCACAACCACTCAACTCACAACCACTCACCTCACAACCACTCACATCACAACCACTCACCTCACAACCACTCAACTCACAACCACTCACCTCACAACCACTCAACTCACAACCCCTCATCTCACAACCACTCACTTCAAAACTACTCACTTCACAACCACTCAACTCACAACCCCTCACCTCACAACCACATACCTCACAACCACTCACCTCACAGCCATATACCTCACAACCACTCACCTCACAACCACTCACTTCACAACCACTCACCTCACAACCACTCACCTCACAACCACTCTCTTCACAACAACTCTCTTCACAACCACTCTCTTCACAACCACTCACCTCACAACCACTCACCTCACAACCACTCACTTCGCAACGTCTCCACTCACAACCCCTCACCTCACAACCACTCAACTCACAACCCCTCACCTCACAACCACTCAACTCACAACCCCTCACCTCACAACCACTCACCTCACAACCACTCACACTCACAACCACTCACCTCACAACAATCCACCACACAACCACTCACACTCACCTCACAATCACTCATCTCACAACCACTCACCTCACAACAATTCACCTCACAACCACTCACTTCACAACCACTCACCTCACAACCACTCAACTCACAAACACTCACCTCACAACCACTCACCTCACAACCCCTCACCTCACAACCATTCACCTCACAACCACTCACCTCACAACCACTCACTTCACAACCCCTTACCTCACAACCCCTCACTTCACAACCACTCACCTCACAACCCCTCACCTCACAACCACTCACTTCACAACCACTCACTTCACAACTCCTCACCTCACAACCACTCACCTCACAACCACTCACCTCACAACCCCTCACCTCACAACCACTCACTTCACAACCCCTTGCCTCACAACTCCTCACTTCACAACCACTCACCTCACAACCACTAACTTCACAACCACTCACCTCACAACACTCACCTCACAACTACATACCTCACCACCACTCACCTCACAACCAGTCCAAGGATCTGCAGGTTAGGTGAATTAGTCATGCTAAATGGCCCATAGTGTTAGGTGCATTAGTCAGAGGGAAATGGATCTGGGTGGGTTACTCTTCGGAGGGTCAGTGTGGACTTGTTGGGCCGAAGGGCCTGTTTCCACCCTGCAGGAAATCTAATCTCTCTTGACTTAAAAATATTCAGAAGTTCAACTTGAAATGCATTTTGAGAAAGAGTTCCAAGAACTCAGAACCTTCTGTAAGAAAGATATTCTCCTCATCTCAGTCTTCAACTTTGGAAAAGAAGAACCAATACATCTATTATCTCACTCACCATTTTTCTTTTTGAAGGACCTGGGCCCTTGCCACGCTGGGGCTCATCGACACCACGTCGCTGGGTGATCGTCATGTTTTTTGAATTTCTGCCCCCTTCCTTTCCTGATTTGCAGATATTTTAGGGATATTACTGACATCCACTATAGAGAAAACTTGCAAAATCTCATTATATTCTGTTATCAATCCCTTAGATTCTCTTTCTATCAAACAGAACAGGAGCTACGTACAAAGGGACATTTTCTGACGGACTAATGCTCAATTTTAAATTTTTTTTAACTTTTCTATAGAAATTCTCTTTCAGTCTGGTAAGGTCCTGGGGAGTGTTGTTGAGCAAAGAGACCTTGGGGTGCAGGTACCTTGAAAGTGGAATCACAGGTAGACAGGGTAGTAAAGAAGGCAGTTGGTATGCTTGCCTTTATTGGTCAGTGCATTGAATTTAGAAATTGGGAGGTCATGTTGTGGCTGTACAGGACATTGGTTAGGAATACTATGTTCAAGTCTGGTCTCACTGCTGTAGGAAACCTGAAAAGATTCAGGAAAGATTTACACGGGTGTTGCCAGGATTGGAGACTTGAGCTATAGGGAGAGGCTGAATAGGCTGGGAGCGTTTGATGCTATGGGGTGACCTTGAGGTTTATAAGATCATGACTGACATGGATCCGGTTAATAGCCAAGGTCTTTTTTTTTCTGGTGTAGGGGAGTCCAAACCTAAAGGGGAAGATTTTTAAGGGACCTAAGGGGCAACCCTTTCACCCAGAGGGTGGTACGTGTGTGGAATGAGCTGCCAGAGGATGTGGTGGAGGCTGGTACAATTGCAACATTTAAGAGGCATTCGGATGGGTATATGAATAGGACGGTTTTGGAGGGATATTGGCCGGGTGCTGGCAAATGAGACAAAGTTAATTTAGGACATCTGGTTGACACGGACAAGTTAGATTGGAGGTTTCATTTCATCTATGACTCTAACTAGGTTTCTCACTTTCTTTAATTTTTTTTTTAATTATCATTTTTTTCTATTTCATGTCCCCAAAATGTTGTCTTGCCAGGTAGGTGTGCATATTGTTTTCCAAACCACATTAAAGGCTATCTCTAGCTGCACAGTATACAGCTTTACAGGCAAGGTTCTGCACATAAGACATACAATTGGAAAATGCCACTTTGTAAGTAACCTCTGTCCATTGATACTCACAAAGATACAGCTGCATTTACGCACCAGCAGAACCCTTCCTTGCCATTGGTGCGTTGCAACAAAGCAAATCAAAGGTTGATCTGTAATGTATCTGTCATGTTCTGAGTTTAAACTTTGAATCCACCACTTTACAAATATTGAAAAAGCCAATGTAAAATAAAAAGGGCTTCCACAGCCAAAGGATTGAACAAGTGGGTAAGTGTAGTGATTGAAACGAGCAGCAGATAGATCTCATTGACATGGGCTCCCAGATTGGGGCCCACTGGGGAGCCTGGCTGACAGATTTAAACAGGGGATTCAGGAGGTTGCCTCATGCTAAGGAACTGGCTCTGAGCTGGCTTGTCAGAACCTACGTACTGTGCCGGTGTAAATAAAGTCGAGAATGTGGTGCTGGAAAAGCGCAGCAGGTCAGGCAGCAACCGAGGAGCAGGAGAATCGACGTTTAAGGCATGAGCCCTTCATCAGGAATGAGGCTGATGGGGTGATTCAGTGACGGGTCACCGGCCTCTGTGCAGTTATTTCAGTAAGTAGCAGTTAAAGCACACAGAGAATAGTAGCAGGAGTAGGCCATGTGGCCCTTTGAGCCGATTCTACCATTCAATATGACCGTGGTTGATCCAACACAGTCCCCTGTTTCTGCTTTCTCCCCAATACTCTTTGATCCTTTAGCCCTGAGAACGATGTCCAACTTCTTCTTGAGAACATACAATGTTTTAGTTTCAACTGCTTTCTGTGGCAGAGAGCTCCACAGGGCTCTGCACTCTCTGGGTGAAGGAGTCTCTCTATATCTCAATCCGAAATAGCTTACCATGTCTTCTTGAACAGTGACCTCTGATGCCAGACTGTAGATGCTAGCAGAAAGGACACTAGACTTTTAAAAGATGCGCGTTGACAGAGTTATAAATGGGTAGAACAGATCATAGAAAAATTAAGCTGTCGCCCCTCACGTTAGTGAAAAGAGTTGTTATAAAACGAAGGTCTCTCATGAAGTGACACATGGAGTCTCGGAGCTTAGAGAGGGTGTTACATGACAGTTCCCACATTGTTCTGTCTGACCAGGGAGCTCTCCCACTGTCTGGATTAGTGGTGCTGGAAGAGCACAGCGGTTCAGGCAGCATCCAAAGATTTCGAAGCTACTTGGAAGCTGCCTGAACTGCTGTGCTCTTCCAGCACCACTAATCCAGAATCTGGTTTCCAGCATCTGCAGTCATTGTTTTTAGCTCTCCCACTGTGATCACTTTCCGTTGGCATATCAAACCGATAGACAGGTTGTTTGGTCACAATATTAACACAGCCCTCCATGGTCATTGAGCGCCAGTGTGGGACTTGAACCTGGAGATTCTGACTCAGGGCTAGGGTACACTCCCTCTACCACCCAAGACATCCAGGTTTCAGACAGAGAATGGGAACAAAGGGAACAAGAAAATATGTGGATGGGCGGATTCAACCCCCATAAAACGTGGGGGCAGTCTGTCCGTCTGCCATTCAATGAGATCTTGGCTGATGTTATAATCCTCAACCCCACTTTCCTACCTGGTTGCCTTGCCGATTAAAAATCTGTCTGAAATGTTTCATAGCAACGTTGGGCGGCATGGTGGCTCAGTGGTCAGCACTGCGGCCTCACAACACCAGGAGCCTGGATTCTATTCCACAGGCATGGGGAGTTTGCACGTTGCTTCAGAGATTTTATGTAGATAGTTTACAAAAAACAAAGGATTAACAAAGTGAGCATCAGTCTGACCGAAAATGCACCTTTGTAAGAAGCTTCTGTTCTGTCTGGAGTCGAAGGGATTAACAACAGGTTGGCAGGATCAGTTGAACATCTATTTTGCAACAGGTTTCGTCCGAGTGCTCCGCTTTCCTCCCACAGTCCAAAGATGTGTGGGCTAGGCGGATTGGCCATGGGAAATGCAAGATTTCAGGGATGGGGTGGGTCTGGGTGAGATACCTTCAGCATAGATGGGTTGGGCTGAATGGCCTGTTTCCACACTGTCGGGATCCTATGATTCTGTGATGTCAGAAATCTGAAATATAAACTGAAATTGTTTCGCGGGGCAGACAAGAGGGTCATTTACCGGGCTATATGACTAGGGAAAAACTGTATCCCTGCTCTCTGATCTGCTGAGGACATTACCATATTTCTGTCCTCATTCTGAAGCATTGAACTGTGCATTAAATGCGAGTCAATGATGACTATTGTAAGAAATCTGTATATACCTACTGCAGCAAAATACAGGGGCAATACCCGGTTCAGGGAGATGAATATATCTCCAGGAGTCCAACGGTTAACCTTGGCACAAATAATTTCCCCCTCCCCTCTGCCAAAATACAACAAAGCCACAGTACATCTAACTCGTACAATGGACAATTCTAAAGTTAATTATGAACTAGACAAGGATATATTGCTGCAGGAATCCTCTGTGGAATTCACAGTGAACACAGAAACAAAATTTCCAGGATTTACTACAATTTAATTCGCTGTTGGCAAGGTCTGTGAGCAGCAAATGGGGCTGCAGTCAACAGGACAAAGACCAGAGGCAAAAATGAAAGATTTAACATTTCCACCTCATTGATGTGGAAGGATCACTCCGCGACATGGCAAGCGCTCAGCCCTTGCCACACCCTGCAATAGACCAGCACGCTCAACTGAACCAGACCTTTACATGTTCGGATGTTGTGAAACCTGAAAGGGTTCAGAAAAGATTTACAAGGATGTTGGCAGAGTTGGAGGGTTTGAGCTACTGGGAGAGGCTGAACAGGCTGGAGCTGTTTTCCCCGGAGCGTCGGAGGCTGAGGGGTGACCTCATAGAGGTTTACAAAGTTATGAGGGACATGGATAGGATAAATAGACAAGGTCTTTTCCCTGGGGTCGGGGAGTCCAGAACTAGAGGGCACAGGTTTAGGGTGAGAGGGGAAAGATATAAAAGAGATCTAAGGGGCAGCTTTTTCACACAGAGGGTGGTACGTGTATGGAATGAGCTGCCAGAGGAAGTGGTGGAGGCTGGTACAATTACAACATTTAAAAGGCATTTGGATGGATATATGAACAGGAAGGGTTTGGAGGGAAATGGGCCGGGTGCTGGCAAATGGGACTAGATTGATTTAGGTTATTGAGTCAGCATGGATGAATTAGACCAAAGGGTTTGTTTCTGTGTTGTACAACTCTATGACTCTCTGACTAACTCTGTCCCAAGCATCATTTGTAGGTTGGCACAGTTTTTATTTTATGTATTAGTGGGATGTGGACATCGCTATTTATTGCCCGTCCCTAATTGCCCTTGAAAAGGTGGCAGGAGCTGCGTTCTCTAAACCCCCTCCCCATTTCATGCTGCATTGAGGCGACCAATTGGTGTGTAGTCGGGGTGGGGGGGAGAGAGATCAGTGAACCAGAAGATGGTCTCACTAGCAGGAGAGACCAGAAGACAAGGGCACAGCCTCAGAGTGAAGGGGTGACCCTTCAGAACTGAGATGAGGAGGAAGGTCTTTAGCCAGAAGGTTGGGGAATCTGTGGAACTCATTGCCACAGAGGGCTGTGAGGACAGAGAGAGATAGAATTTTACTTAGTAAGGGGATCAAAGGTCACAAGGAGAAGGCAGGTGAATGGGGTTGAGAAACATACCAGCCATGATCGAATGGGCTGGATGGGCTGAATGGCTGCTGCTTTATCTGATGTTCGAGCTCTACTACCGAGTGCAAAGTTTCACCCAAACAGGGCGGCACGGTGGCACAGTGGTTAGCACTGCTGCCTCACAGCGCCAGAGACCCGGGTTCAATTCCCGCCTCAGGCGACTGACTGTGGAGTTTGCACGTTCTCCCTGTGTCTGCGTGGGTTTCCTCTGGGTGCTCCGGTTTCCTCCCACAGTCCAAAGATGTGCAGGTTAGGTGAATTGGCCATGCTAAATTGCCCGTAGTGTTAGGTAAGGGGTAAATGTAGGGGTATGGGTGGGTTGCGCTTCGGCGGGGCAGTGTGGACTTGTTGGGCCGAAGGGCCTGTTTCCACACTGTAAGTAATCTAATCTAAAAACCCCCAGTGCTGCACTGTCACGGGTGCTGACTTTTAATCGGGAGTCCCCAACTGAAATACCACCCCCATTCGCAAAACGTCCCGTGGCACTGTTGCAAAGACAGGTTCCCCTCCTGTGCCCTTATCCCACAACCAACATCACTGGAAGGAGACTTTCAAATGGTTGCCTGTGGGTGTTTGATGGGAGCAGACTGGCATCCACACTTACCATGTAACAGCACCGACAACCGGTCGAAAGTAGTTCATCGACCATGAAACACTTCAGAAAATCTTGGGGTTGCTCTGTAAATACATACGCTCCCTTTCTCCAGAGTGTAAAGCACTCAGGCTTTACAAATCCAACGCACCATAATTCCTGAGTCCCCGCCCAAGTACAGCTCTATTTAGAACATGGTTGTGGTGACATTGCGAAGTCTACCTCCAGTATAATGTTGCCAATACAAGGCAAGAGCTTTCAATGCCAAAGCAAAACTGAATGAAAACTGTCGGTGATTGTGGACGCCACTAGATGGCGGAATTTGAGGCAGGCAGCCTCTAACCCTGGTCTCTTCGATGAGCGATTATAGGTTAAAGCTCCCACAAGCAGGATAAAAAAATCACACAACACCAGGTTATAGTCCAACAGGTTTAATTGGAAGCACACTAGCTCTCGGAGCGACGCTCCTTCATCAGGTGATAGAAAGGATCGTTGCTCTGAAAGCTAGTGTGCTTCCAATTAAATCTGTTGGACCATAACCTGGTGTTGTGTGATTTTTAACTTTGTACACCCCAGTCCAACACCGGCATCTCCAAATCATGACAAGCAGGATAGTTATTAAATTCAGGTGGCTCAGGGCTTCCAGACCCGTACAAACAGTTCCCAAGAAAGCGCGGCAACTGGAGAGAAGGCCAAAGTAAGAAGCAAATAATCCCTAAGCGTATCAAAGTAAGTAAAATGTTTCCTAATGTAATTGTAAAGGTGTGGAGCATGGGTTCCCCATCAGGTTATGAGGGCACTTTACAGGGTTTGTCAGAATTGCAGTCATTGGACCATCGCCCCCTAACTAATATCCCTACATTCCTTTCACATTTCCAGACCCCAATTCCACGTTTTGAGCCACAATCCCGAAAAGATTGTTTAACCTTGCCAACCCCAGATGCAAGCCAGTCTCTCACTTTCGTCATGGTGATGTTTTCTAGCCAACCTGTTCAGAGATGTTATTGCACAGCTTCAGAGTGGGTGGGACTTGAGCTCAGATCTGCTGGCTCAGAGACAGGGACATTGCCACAGTACCAAAGCGATACCACTCCCTAGTGACAGATATTTGGAGTCAACCTGTTCAATCATATTTAGGAGTGCTGGATATAGGTTTGCTCGCTGAGCTGGAAGGATCATTTCCAGACGTTTCGTCACCCCACTAGGTAACATCTTCAGTGGGCCTCTGGGCGAAGCACTGCTGATGATTCCTGCTTTTTATTTATTAACCTGAGCTACAAATCTTCTCAAAGTATTTAGGAGTAGATGGGATGGGAAACCCTCCTTGTCCAAAGGTTGAAACACTACCACGAGTTGGACCGAAGGGTTTGTTTCTGTGCTGTACAACTCTATGACTCTAACTCTGCTCAAGCATCGTTTGTAGGTTGGCACAGTTTTCATTTTAAGTATTCTTTTCAGCTGGCATAGATTCTGAGTTCTGATGAAGGGTGACTCAACCCGAAATGTTGATGCTGATTCCTCTCCACAGGCACTGCCAGACCTGCTGAGCTTTTCCAACAATTTCTGTTTTTGACCCTGTTCAGGTCATTCCATAAGCTGCTTCAGGACTGACAAGAAAGCATTGTTCGAATGTCACCATCAATTGGGAATGGAGTTATTCCATGTTCCAAAGTTTTCCAACACCGTGGACAACACTGGAGAGAGTTCTCAATTTTCTGTTTATGCATCAAACGTCTGATTCTGCATGATTTGCGCCAATGAGCTTCACAGCGCTAAAGGCCTTCCGGGATTGTGACTGGGACCAGGAATTCAGAGAACCACGAAATGTGCTGAGGACCTGGGCTTGAAAACCCAACGTGGCCGGTGGTGGAATTTGAAGTCAATCAAAAGGAAGTCTGTAATTCAAAGTCCAATGATGACCATGAATCAGCTGTTGATTGTTGCAAAAACACATTGTGGTGGGGGATGGGGGGCACCGCTGGTGGGTAACAGGTCAAACGTGGCGAAAGTGAGGACTGCAGATGCTGGAGGTCTGAGTCGAGGTTAGAGTGGTGCTGGAAAAGCACAGCAGGTCAGGCAGCTTCCGAGGAACAGGAGAATCAACGTTTCAGGCAGGAGCCCTTCAATCCTGATGATTTTCCTGCTCCTCGGATGCTGCCTGACCTGCTGTGCTTTTCCAGCACCACTCTGATCTTGACCAGGTCGAACATGGTCGAGGAGATTTTCTGCTGATTTCAATCTACTGTACAAACCCCACCCCAGCCCCTAGTCCGTCCCCTCAGCTAGTGGCCCAGTACTCCCCCGTATTGAACAACAGTTAGAGGAAGCATTCAGGGCAGCAGTAGCACAGACTGTACTCTGGGTGATGGACATATCCATCACTGAGATGAGCTCAACAACACCACCACTGACTGAGCTGATTAAGAACATTGCTGCCAGACTGAATATGTGAGTGAGAGAACCAACAAGAGGGAAAAATAGAAGTTGCTGGAAAAACTCAGCATCTGTGGAGAGACGTCAGAGTTAACATTTCAGGTCCAGTGATCCTTCCTCAGGTACTAAGGAAGACCAGGCCTGCTGAGTTTTTCCAGCAACTTGTGTTTTGGTTTTGTTTCTGATTTGCAATTTGTTTGTTCTTTTTTTTGTTTAGAGGTTAACACATACTTGACCTTGTCCTGCCTTCACATTGAGAATACTCTTAATGTGTTGTGTGGCCCTATCACCGTATTAAATGGGACAGATTTCAAACAGATCTAGCAACTCAAGACCAGGCATCCATGAAATGCAGTGGGCCATCACCAGCAGCAGAATTGTTTGGTAACCTCATAGCCCGGCATATCCCCCACTCAATAACAACAGACTAGGTGGGTTAGCCATTGTAAATGCAGGGATAGAGGAAGGTTGCGTGGCTGGGTGGGGTGCTCTTTGGAGGGCCAGTGCAGACGTGGCGGACTGAATGGGTTTGATCTGCAGAGTAAGGCTTGTCTGGTTCATTACCATCAAGCCACGCGATCAACCCTGGCTGAGGACAGTTAAGCGTCATCCACATTGCCATGGGTCTGGAGTCACATGTAGGCCAGACCAGGTAAGGATGGCAGATTTCCTTCCCTCAAGTTCAATGTAGAATGCAGGAGGGCATGCCAAGGCCATCATCAATCATAGCTAAAAAGGAGGTGCCAACCTGGTGAAGCCACCAAACAGCATAAGCAGCACGTGATAGACAGAGCTCAGCAATCCCATAAGCAACAGATCCGATCTCAGCTCTGCAGTCCTATTACATCCAGTCGTGAATGTTGCGAGAAAATTAAACAACTCAGTGGAGGAGGAATGTCCACGAGTATCCTCAGCCTCAATGGTGAAAGGGGCTTGAACGTCAGTGCAAAAGATAAGGCTGAAGCACTTGCAGCAAATGTCCGCCTGAAGTCTCCAGTGGGTGATCCATCACCGCCTCCTCCAGTGGGCCCCAGTATCACAGATACCAGTCTGCAGCCAATTCAATTCACTCCACGTGATATCAAGAAATGGTTGGAGACACTGGATACTGCAAATGCTACAGGCACTGACACCATCATAGTACTGAAGATTTTTAAAAATTTGTTCACAGGATGAGGGTATCACTGGCCAGGCCAGCATTTATTGCCCATCACTAATTACCCAGAGGGCAGTTAAGCGTCATCCACATTACTGAGGGTCTGGAGTCACATGTAGGCCAAACCAGGTAAGGATGGACATTAATGAACCAGATTGGCTTTTCTGACAATTGGCAATGGTTTCATGGTCATCATTAGACTCTTAATTCCAGATTCTTGATTGAATTCAAATTCCAACAACTGCCAAGACGGATTTGAACCTGGGTGGCCAGAACATTAGGAGAAAGCGAGGACTGCAGATGCTGGAGACCAGAGTTGAAAAGTGTGGCGCTGGAAAAGCGCAGCAGGCCAGGCTGCATCCGAGGAGCAGGGCTTATGCCCGAAATGTCGATTCTCCTGCTCCTCGGATGCTGCCTGGCCTGCTGCGCTTTTCCAGCGCCACACTTTTCAACACTGGCCAGAACATTAGCTGAGTTTCTGGATTAATAGTGCAGTAATTAGCACCATTAGGGCCATTGGCTCCTATCCCCATGTTCTCCAGAATGTGTCGCTCCCATAACCATGCTGTTCTAGTACAAATACAACATTACCCAATTATTGATGATTGCGGTTAATGGACGGTCAGAGCAACTCTGCAGGAGTTCCTCAGGATAGTGACCTCGGCCCAACCACCTTCAGCTGCTTCATCAATGAACTTGCCACCGTCATAAGGTCAGAAGTGGGGATGTTCGCCCAATGATTGCAAAGTGTTCAGCCCCCTTCCCAACTTCTGAAGCAGTTCACGTTCAAATGTGAGAAGGTCTGGACAATATCCAGATTCGGACTGACAAATAGCATTTACATCACACAAACGCCACACAACGACTATCTCTAACAAGATAGAATCTAACCAAATCTAAAATTAAATGGCATTGCCATCATTGAATTCCCCACTATCAACATCCTGGGAGTTACCATTGACCAGAAACTGAACTGGACTAGACTAATAAACACTGGGACTACAGAGCAGGTTAGAGGCTGAAATTCCTGCAGTGACTAACTCACCGCCTGACCAACCTAAAGTCTATCCACCATCTACAAGGCGCAAGCCTGGAGTTGGTTGGAATACTCCCCACTTGCCTGGATGGGGGCAGCTCCAAGAAACTTGAACACATTGAGGATAAGCAGCCCACTTGAACACCAAGACTCCTCAGACATCATCTTCAAACCACGTTATCTTTACCATCTCGACAGTGAAGAGCAGTAGATACTTGGGAACATCTGCAAGTTCCCCTCCAAGCCACTGACCATCCTGACTTGGAAATATATTGCCATTCTTTCTTTGTCGCTGGATCAAAGGCCTGGAATTCCCTCCCTTAATGGTCAAACCACAGCACATGGACTGTAGCAGTTCAAGAAGGAAAATCACCACCACCTTCTCCGAAACAATCAGGGACACGCGGCCAATGCTGGCCCAGCCAGTGATGCCCATATCCCATGAATGAATTTTAAATAAAACAGGGCAACCCTCCCTTGGCACTGCATTAGAGTATAGTTTTTTGTGCTTAAGCCTTCATGTGAAGTCAGAAGCTAGTAATTTAGAGTTCAGTGGACAACTGGCTGAACTCTGGGTAATACCTGAATGTCTTTGCTGAATGAAAATCTCAGCTCTGAGGTTTTTAATTGACTCCTCACCTCCACCAGAGATTCCTGAGAGAGTTCAACCTTTCCACTACAGAGCTAACACCACTCACATCCATCCCACCAAATGTTAAAGTTGAGCTTCCTCCTGTTGGTTCTGGATTCACCCCACCAGGGGGAGCAGTTTCTCACTATCTCTCATGATCAAGACCTTTTGGTCATTTGAAATCTCTTCATCGCACTCAAGTTGAGAAGTCAGAGAAAACACCATGCTATCGTCCAACAGGCTTATTCAAAGTCACAACCTTTTGGAGGACTGTTCCTTCAGCAGGTGACGTTGATCAACATTCAGGGTGAGTGAGTGGGCAAATGCGTGGCAGATGAAGTATAATGTGGGTCAATGTGAGGTTATCCACTGTGGCAGCAAAAACGTGAAGGCAGGTTACGATCTGATTGGCAGCAGATTGGGAAGGGGAAAGGCACCACAAGACCTGGGTGTCCTAACACACCAGTCGCTGACAGTATGCACACGGGTGGTGAAGAAGGCAAATGGAAGATTAGAATCCTGACAGTCTGGAAACAGGCCATTCAGCCCATCACATCCACACTGACCCTCCAAAGAGCATTCCAGTTAAAACTACACCCCTCCCCTTGTCGCAGAGTTGCCCATGACTAATCCACCTGACCTGCATATCTTTGGATTGTGGGAGGAAACCCACACAGACACGAGAAGAACATGCAAACTCCACACAGGCAGTCACCTGAGGCTGGAATCGAACCTGGGACCCTGGTGCTGTGAGGCAACAGTGCTAACCACCATGCCACCCATTAGGCAAATGCTGGAATTGTATAGGACCCTGGTGAGACCACACTTGGAATATTGTGTGCAGTTCTGGTCTCTTTATCTGAAGAAGGATATTCTGGCTCTACAGATAGTGCAACAAAGATGTACCAGACTGATTCCTGGGCTGGCAGGTATGATGTATGATGGACTAGATTAGAACTAGATTCACTGGTGTTTATAAGAATGAGATGGATCTCATAGAAACCTGTAAAATTCTAACAGGATAAAGGCAAGGAGGATGTTCCCATTGACCAGGAAGCCCAGAGGCAGGAGTCAAAGTCCAGATCAAACTGAAATTAGGACAGGTGCCTTCACCGAGAGAGTGGGGAGCCTTTGGAATTCTCTGCCACAGAAAGTGGTTGAGGCCAAAGTATTGAATGTTTCCAAGAAGGAGGTTAGATATAGTTCTTGGGGCCAAAGGGATCAAAGGATTTAGGAAGAAATCAGCTACAGGGTACTAAGTTGAATGGTGAAGCAGGCTTGAAGGGCCGAACGGCCTGCTCCCGCTCCTATTATCTATGCTTCTCTGTTTCACCTCATTGCTTGCCTCACCTCATGAGGCTCCTGAGAATGATTTCCTTTATCAAATGTGGGATGGCGTTCCCTTTTATTTCTGTGATTTGGAATTGATTTCACCAGCCGTTGGTGCAACTCTGCTTACTTGGTGGATTGGTGGGACTCAGGTGTGCCACGCGGCGAGAAGCCCTGGAGACAGCCGAATGATTTGTGTCCAGAATTAAATGAAATTTCCTTCAGGTGCTGAGTCTTCGTTTACACCAGGCGATTACTGTATATCGCTTCGCTTCACCTCAGGCAGTTGTTCAGGATTGGGAGTCATTTCTTTCCTCTTCAGACCGTGGGTCGTGTGGGGACTGCAGACTCTGGCACTGGATTCCCTCCAGCTGTGGGGCTGGCGATGATTGATGCAGTTGTGGATGGGATACCGGAGTTTTCACATCCTCCTTCCCCCCATTGGTGCTTGTTCTCCATCTGATTCTGCAAAAGTTATAGAATCATAGAGTCATAGAGATGTACAGCATGGAAACAGACCCTTCGGTCCAACGCATCCATGCCTACCAGATATCCTAAATTGATCTAATCCCATTTGGCCCATATCCCCCTAAACCCTTCCTATTCATATCCCCATCCAGATGCCTTTTAAATGCTGTAATTGTACCAGCCTCCACCACGTCCTCTGGCAGCTCGTTCCATTCAGCCTCTCCCTTTGCATGAAGAAATTGCCCATTAGGTCCCTCTTGATTCTTTCCCCTCTCACCTTAAACCTATGCCCTATAGTTCTGGATTCCCCTACCCTGGGGAAAAGGCCTTGACTATTCACCCTATCCATGCCCCTCATGATTTTATAAACCTCGAGAAGGTCACCCCTCAGCCTCCGACGCTCCAGGGAAAACAGCCCCAGCCTGTTCAGCCTCTCCCTATAGGTCAAATCCTCCAACCCTGGCAACATCCTTCTAAGTCTTTTCTGAACCCTTTCAAGTTTCACAACATTCTTACTATACCAGTCGTTTGCAATGGTTAGCTCATGGGCAGATGCCTCTTCTCCAGTTCAGGCAGCCTTGGATGAGTACCTCCCATGGGTGGGTGGTGGTACTGCATTATTCCAAGATGCATTCATGGAGACCTCTGAAGTGCTTGCTGTGCTTCCTGACAGCTACTTGTCCATAATGGAGCTTGGAGTACAGAGCTCATTTCTGCAAGTCTTGTGTCGGGAATGAAGGAGGTGTGTCCCACATAGTATAGCTGGCTGACCGTCATCAGTACCTCAAATTGGGGATCAGTTGGCTGGACGGCTTGTTTCCAATGCACAGTGAGACCAATAGCACGGGTTCAATTCCCGCACCGGCTGAGGTTACCATGAAGGTCTCTCCTTCTCAACCTCTGCCCTTGCCTGAAGTATGGTGGCCCTCCGATTAAACCACCTCCAGTTTTCTCTCTCTCTCTCTCTAATGAGAAAACAGCCTATAGTCCAGTAGGACTCTGGTGACATTTACTGGGATGAGAAAGGACACTGATATTGGAGCATGTATCTTGCAGGGGTTTGAGGAGAAATGACAGGGGACATTTGTTGGGAGACTCGAGGCATCTGCTGCGTGTTATCCCTGACTCTGATGCATATTGGTGGGTCAAACCGATTGGCGCTGGGTTTGAGATCTTTCTCATCAGATACTCTGTTTCTCAGATGCTCAGAGGCTGGCACACTGGATGCACTGTTGAATTTTATCGTCAATATCTACCCTGACAGGGAAAAGCTGTAGGAACTGACACCCATTATTCACTGGCCCACCTTGGATTGTGGTATTTGGGGGACTGTACTGTGCAGCAGAAACAGGTGACTGGATAACCTTTGCCTTCTGGATGTGGAGTCTAAGACCCATTTTCTCATCTCATTCTCGCAAAGCTTTGACAATCGTTTGGTGATATCTGAATGGGTACACCCACAAGCATCATCTACGCACAGCAGCTCAATGACAGTCGAGGTACTGAGACTAAATGGCTAGTCAAAAGTTTGAGTTTTGACTTTAGCGTGACTAACGTATTTGGAAAGGTTGAAATTACTCTCCCACACCATCTCACTATTGTGTATCAGAGAACGTTCCTTTCAACCCTGCTCTCTGTCAGGACAAGCAAAGATACAGGAACTGAATAACCACCTTCAATGGTGCTCTATCACATGATTCTGTCAAGTAGGTTTCTGTCAGAGCAGGCCCACTTTGGTGATGTGTGTATTTGTATCGGGACAAGTTCAAAACAACTGGTGGTGAGTAGTTAGTAAGTACAAGGAGTTTGATATTTGTGACTAAAAGTCAGAGGTTGAACTATACACAAGATCAACTGTTCTACGAGTATATACGGTAATCTAAGCCCCCAATTTATATGGCTTTGTAAAATCTACTGCTTGGAAAAACCATTGTCATTACTCTTGTTATTTTCTCTCTTGTTAAATCATAGCACGGAAGGCACTGGGCTATATTCAGCCTAAAGTGTCTGTTCGAATGAATCAGCCCCTCACACACCTCATAGCTTCACAAGTGCTTCCCCTTCAAGTCACTTGACCAATCCCCCCTTTGAAAGTTATTACTGAGCCTGCTTTCAGACTGGTTGTCAGATTTTCAGCTTTACTGCTTACGCACAAAGGGATTTTAATCCGTACAATCAGCTCCTTAAAGCTGCACTCCATCTGTTACAACCCACTCTTGGTCAGGGGATACTTTGACACTTTGCTTGTGCATCCACCTGAGCACGGTTCTGTTTTTGCACGCTTGTGGAGCAGGAAGACAAGGATCAGCATCAGAGGGACTATGGGGGACAGTTTCATCCACGCCTTCTGCATTTACTTTGGATCTTGTGTCATTAATGCAGAACCAAGCAACGATACCTGAAGGAATATAGGTTACCAATGATAATTCCCCAAAGAATGTCTCATAGGACTGGACTTGGCATGTAGTCATACCTACAAACCACTTCATAGTGAAGGCAAGACTCCAAATAAGCATTGCTTTGAAGCTGAGCAGTCTACCCAACAACAAGAACAATCATTTGTGTCTTTTTATGTGGCACAGGTAATGTCGTAAAATGTCTCAAAGTGTTTTATAGTTGAAACATCAAGCAAGATTTCACACCAAGATTTTCCATGTACTGCCAACCATTTCTTCTCAGTGTGTGGGTTCTTTAGAGGTTAATAAAGTCTAGTGTATGCAAGTATAGGTACCTTCTGGTCTAACAAGAAGAGTCTAGCCAAGTGGATAGGATTTGGTGTGAAGATTTTTGAAAAGAGACACATTTTGTCAAAGTGTTTCATACTGTAATCATCAGGACAATTTGCAAGAAGTACCAAAGGGGAAGCAATATTTATATTGTTTGATTTGATTTAATTTAATTTATTATTGTCACATGCACCTCAGTAGAGTGAAAAGTTTTGTTTTGCATGCAATACAGGCATCTTATACCATACAAAAGACATTAGGATAATAGAACAGAGCGAGGAATACAGAATGAATTTGAATATGAATATCCTTTACAGCATGATGTTACGGCTGCAGAGAAGGTGCTTGAAGAGCAAGATCAACGTTAAATTTAAAATTTGAGAGGTCCATTCAGAAGTCTAAGTTTGAAAGGAAGGTGCTGACTGGTTCACAAATGGACTCTGATTGGTAAAGACACTGTTCACTGATGGTTACACAGAGTCGAACACCATTTGTGACAGCTCAGGCCCTAAGGCAGTCTGTGCCCCTGTGCAACATCCAGGTTTGATGCTGAAAAGGGGCACTTCCCACTTATGGCACACAAATGCTGGCAAGCACCATCTCCTCCAAGACTAACCAACCCCCTTGATGTTCAACGGCATAACCATTGATGAATTCACCACTATCAACATTGTGGGAGTCGTCATTAACCTGAATAAAGTATATTTTTGCCATTTAAAAAATTAACCAGAAACGAAGCTGGACTAAACTTTTAAATACTGAAGATGTAAGAGCAGATCAGAGACTGGGGATTATATGGCAAATAACTCATGTCTCCCCAAAACATGTCTACAATCTTCAAATAACTCATGTCTCCCCAAAACATGTCTACAATCTTCAAATAACTCATGTCTCCCCAAAACATGTCTACAATCTTCAAATAACTCATGTCTCCCCAAAACATGTCTACAATCTTCAAATAACTCATGTCTCCCCAAAACATGTCTACAATCTTCAAATAACTCATGTCTCCCCAAAACATGTCTACAATCTTCAAATAACTCATGTCTCCCCAAAACATGTCTACAATCTTCAAATAACTCATGTCTCCCCAAAACATGTCTACAATCTTCAAATAACTCATGTCTCCCCAAAACATGTCTACAATCTTCAAATAACTCATGTCTCCCCAAAACATGTCTACAATCTTCAAAGCAAACAATGGAAATGTGGTAGGACACACTCCACTTGTCTGGATGGACACAGCTCCAGGGCAAAGCAGACCACTTGAGTAACAACACCTCCAGCACCTCCAACTTTCACTCCCCTCATGACACTAGCAATGCCGACAGCAGAGTGTCCTGTCTACAAGCTGTACTGAAGTAACTCGTCAAGGCTCCTTAGCCAGCATCTTCCAAACCACAACTTCTACCAGCTAGAAGACAAGATAGACAAGCTAGAGGCTGGAAGGACACAGCAAGCCAAGCAGCGTCAGGAGGTGGACAAGTCAAATTTTCGGGTGTAACCCTCTTCAGGACTGGAGGTGAGTATAAGGGAAGTGACAGATAAAGTGGGGTGGTCCTGAGGTGGGGATAGGTGAACACAGGTAGGTTATTCCTGAAACGTCGATTCTCCTGCTCCTCGGATGCTGCCTGGCCTGCTGTGCTTTCCCAGCAACACACCCTCAACAGGTAGAGAGTACGGCCTGGTTGGTCAATGGGAGGAATTAATCCAGTTGGTAGCAGGAAGGAATGGCTGTTCAGAGGAATTGAAGGGAGGGGGAGGGGGATGGGGAGGGAGGCTATTTGAAATCAGAGAACTCAACATTGGGAGGCTGCCCAGATGGAAGATGAGGTGTTGTTCCTCCATTTGCAGTCTGAATCGCTGTGGCAATGGTGGAGGCCAAGGATGGTCATGCCGGAGAGGGATTGGGAAGGGGAATTGAAAATTGGCAGTGACAGGGAGGTCAGGTAAGCCCCTGTGGGCATGGCTGTGATGCTCATTGAAACGTGCCCTGAGTTTACATTTGGTCTCCCTGATGTAGAGACATCGGGAACACCGGATACAGTAAACTCAGTTGGAGAAGAGGAAGGTGAACCTCTGTCTCACCTGGAAGGACTGTTTGGGGCCCTGGATGGAGGTGAGGTGGGTGGTGTATCATCTTTTATGGTTGCCGGGGAAGGGGGTGGGGGGGCAGGGTATGTGAGGGAGAGGGACCTGGTGAGGAGAGTGGCATGATCCAAGGATTGGCGAAGGGAACGGTCCTTGTGGAAGCCAGAGAGGGGTGGGGTGGGGAATGGGGTGACTTCTCCACCTCCTGATTCTGCCTGGCTTGCTGTGTTCTTCCAGCCTCCTGTCCTGTCTTGGGTTCCAGCATCTGCAGATGTTTTGTGACTGAAAAAGGACAAGGGCAGCAGCTAGAGGGGAGCACCACCTTACCATGGTAAGTTTCCCTTACCATCCTGACTTGAGGACATATCACCATTCCCTTACTGTCCCTGCATCAAACACCAAGGTAACTTGGCAAGTTTGATCCAAAATTAACTGAATAGCTGAGTATGGTGGTTTGTATGAGCCGGTTTGAGCCTGTTTGTATAACTGGAAGCCAGGGTGTCCAGGACATAACACAGAGATCAGAACTGAGTCCCTTATTGTATCTGATCTATCTAAAAGATATAGGGGAGAATGTTTGGGGTGGGTGGTAAGTAGGTTTTCAGATACAATGAAGATTGAACCGGTGACAGGAAGGAAGTCATAGATTACAGCAAGATACAGACAGATTGGTTAAATGGGCAGATCAGTGGCAGATGGAAGTTAACCCTGGTAAGTGTGAGGTGGTGCACTTTGGAAGAAATAGCTGGTCCAGAGAGTACTCAATGAATGGCAGGACATGAGGAGCTCTAGAGGAACAAAAGGATTTTGGGGTGGTTGGCCACGGAGCTCTGAAAAACCTTTCAGAGCGTTGCTGCCATGTGACTTCTGACCTTATCCACCCCAGTCCAACACAACGTCATGGTTTTATCAATCACGAGGTTTAGATTCTAGAAACAGGGAGGCTTTGTTTCAGCTGTACAACACTTTGATTAGACCACTGCTTGAGCACCATGTGCAGTTCCGGTCACATTGAATCCCTACAGAGTGGCCCATTGAGTCCACACTGACCCTCCAAAGATCATTCTGCCCAGACCTATCTCCCCTACCCCTGTATTTTCCATGGCCAATCCACCTAGCCTACATGTCTTTAGACTGTGAGAGGAAACCCCCACAGACACAAAGGCAACATGCAAACTTCCACCTGAGGCTGGAATCGAACCCAGTTCCCTGGTGCTGGGAAGGCAGCAGTGCTGACCATTGAGCCACTGTGCTGCCACACTAGAGGAAGGATGCTTTCCTTCTTGAAAGCATTCAATGTTTTGATCTGAATGACTTTCTGTAGCGGAGAATTCCACTTACTGGGTGAAGAAATTTCTCCTATTCTCAGTCCTAAAAGCCCAACACTATATCCCTAGGCTTTGACCCTGCTTCTGGACTCTTTGGTCATCAGAAACATCCTTTCTCCCTTTTCCCTCTCTGTTCCATTAGAACTTTATAAGTTTCTATGAGTTCCCTCCACCTATCCCCCTTCCATTGTCGGTGAGGTGATGATTGAGTGGTGCTACAGCTGTAGTGTTAGTCTAGAGACCCGAGTACTGTTTTGGGGACCTGGGTTCAAATCCCACTGCTGCAGATGGTGTAATTTGAATTTTATTTTAAAAATCTGGAATTAAGAGTCTAATGATGGCCATAAATCCATTGTCGATTGTTGTAAAAACCCATCTGGTTCACTAATGCCCTTTAGGGAAGGAAGGTGCCACCCTTACCTGGTCTGGCCTACATGTGACTCCAGACCCACAGCAATCTGATTGACTCTTAACTACCCTCTAGGTAACTAGGGATGGGCAATAAATGCTGCCAGTGACACCCTCATCCTGTGATTGAATAAAGAAAAAAGATTCTTCGAAACTCCAGTAACTATACTCTCTTTTCATATGTCAATCCTGCCATTCCAGGTAACATTCTGGTAAATCTTTGGTGCACTCCCTCCATAGCCAGAACATCCTTCCTCAGATAAGGAGATCAAAACCACACACAATACCCCACGTATGGTCTCACCAAGGCCCTGTACAATTACAGCAAGACATCCCTGCTCCTCTACAAGAATCCTTTTGCATGAAGGCCAATGTACCTTTTGTCTTCTTCACTGCTTCTTAGGGTGTAGAAGACCCAAATCTCTCTCTTACCCAATCATGGGTAGCATGGTGGCTCGGTGGTTAGCACTGCTGCCTCATAGCACCAGGGTCCCAGGTTTGATCCCAGCCTCGGGTGACTGTCTGTGTGGAGTTTGCACATTCTCCCTGTGTCTGCGTGGGTTTCCTCCCACAGTCCAAAACGTGTGCAGGTCAGGTGGATTGGCCATGCTAAATTGCCCATAGTGTTAGTCAGAGGGGGAAATGGGTCTGGGTGGGTTACTCTTCGGAGGGTCGGTGTGGACTTATGGGGCCGAAGGGCCTGTTTCTACACTGTAAGTAATTTAATCTAATAATCTGTCTTCCTGGTGTTTGCCACCTCACATTTATCCACATTGTACTTCATCTGTCATGTATTTGCCCAGTTACTCAACATGTCCAAATCACACTGATGTTCCTGAATAAGTCCATGCGTACTGACTAATATATGTCTTTCTAAATGATGAGTTATCCTGCTGTGTAGAATCTTTTCCAACAGTTTTCTCAGGGTGAGCTTGCTGGCCCATTGTCACTGAGCCTTTTTCTTCCTTCCTCTAGTTAATGGTACAACGTAAGTTGTTAACAAGAACCCCCCCCCCCCCAAGGTTTTCAGTCTTCCAACCTTCTGGTCTACAACCAGCAGCCATTTTAAAGAGTTATTTAAGGGTGCTTGGCAGAGGCAATGATCTGATAATGAATTCTGTGAATGACAGATATATTCTGGTTTTCGTGGAAGGGAGAGAGAGTAAGTTATGTGTGGGAGAGAGCTTGAATGAGTGCGGGTTGTCTGTGGGTGTCTGGAAGGGAAGTGCAATGTGTTTGTTTGATACAAATGTGTGTGGGAGAGCAAGGTGTCTGTGGAGAGATTAAAGTTGTGTGGGAGAGAACATGCACCGAGTTCACAAAAGATGCGTGGGAGTGAAAATGTAAGTACTTGCAAGGTACTCGAAGACAGAGGCTGCAAGATGTCCTGGAGAAAGAGTATGCAAGATGTATGGGAGCATATGTAGGACAAATGGGAGAGTAAAAGAGTCTGTGATTGTTAAGTTATAGAGTCACAAAGTAATAGAGATACACAGCACCGAAACAGATCCTTCGATCAAACACATTAATGCTACCAATATCCTAATAAGATCCAGCCCTGTTTGCCAGCATTTGGCCCGTATCCCTCTAAACCTTTTGTATCCATATACCCATCCAGATGCCTTTTAAATGCTGTAATTGTACCAGCCTCCACCACGTCCTCTGGCAGATTATTCCATTTACACACGAAAAAGTTGCCCCTTTTAAACCTTGAAGCTCTGCCTTCTAGTTTTGGACTCCCCAACCCCGGGGAAAGTACCTTATCCATGCCCCTCATGATTTTATAAACCTCCATAATGTCACCCCTAAGCCTCTGACCGTCCAGGGAAAACAGCCCCAGCCTATAAGACCTCCCCCTCTAGCTCAAGCCCTCCAGCCCTGGCAACATCCTTGGATATCTTTTTTGAACCTTTTCAAGTTTCACAACCTTTTTCCGATAGCAAGGTGATCAGAATTGCACACAGTATTCCAAAAGTGGCCTAACCAAGGACCTATACAGTCGCAACATGACCTCCCAACTCCTATACTCAATGCACTGACCAAGAACTGCAAGCAAAACAATTGCTTTCTTCACGATCCTCTCTACTCTACTTTCAAGGAACCTGCACTCCAAGGTCTCTTTGTTCAGCAACACTCTCCAGGACCATACCATTAAATGTATGAATCCTGCTCTGATTTGCCTTTCCAAAATGCAACACCTCACATTTATCTGAATTTAACTCTGTCTGCCACTCCTCAGCTCATTGGCCCATCTGATCAAGATTCCGTTGTACTCTAAGGTAACCTTTGCTGTCCACTACACCTCCAATGTTGGTGTCATCTGCAAACTTCCTAACCATACCTTCTATGCTCACGTGCAAATCATTTATATAAATGACAAAAGGCAGTGGACCCAGCACCGATCCTTGTGGCATTCCACTGGTCACAGGCCTCCAGTCTGAAAAACAACCCTCCACCACCCCCCTCTGTCTTTTACCTTCAAGCCAGTTCTGTACACAGTTCTTGATTGAAAAATCATGCACTCTTCTGGGTGAAGTATCTCAGCATTATTAGGTCACATCGAGGGGGCATAGGGTCACAGTACTAAAACAGATCCACCAGTCCATGCTGAACATAATCCCAAACTAAACTACTCCCACCTGCCTGCTCCTGGCCCACATCTCTCCAAACCTTTCCTATTCATGTACCTAGCTAAATGTCTTTTAAATGTTGCAACTGTACCCACATCTATCACTTCCTCAGGAAGTTCATTCCACACACAAACCACCCTCTATGTAAACAATTTGCCCCTCATGTCTTTTTTAAATCTCTCTCCTCTTAAAAATATCCCCTATCCTCGGGAAAATACACCCACATTAGCCCCTATCTAAACCCCTCATGATTTTATACACCTCTATAAGGTCATCCCTCAACATCCAATGCTCCAGTTAAAAAAGTCCTATACTACAGGTGGTATGATGGCACAGTGGTTAGCACTGCTGCCTCACAGTGCCAGAGACCTGGGTTCAATTCCCACCTCAGGTGACTCTCTGTGTGGAGTTTGCACATTCTCCCCGTGTCTGTGTGGGTTTCCTCTGGGTGCTCCGATTTCCTCCCCAATCCGAAAGCGTGCAGGTTAGGTGAATTGGCCATGCTAAATTGCTTGTAGTGTTAGTTGAAGGAGTAAATATAGGGGAATGGGTCTGGGTGGGTTGCTCTTCGAAGGATCAGTGTGGATTGTTGGGCCGAAGGGCCTATTTCCACACAGTAAGTAATCTAAGCTATCCAGCCTTTCTTTATAACTCAAACCTTCTATACCTGGCAACGCCCTGGCGAATCTCTGCTGAACTCTCTCTAGTTTTAATAATATCTTTCCTATAACTGGGCGACCGGAACTGGCCACAGTATTCCAGAAAAGGCCTCATGTCCTGTACACCCTCAAAATGACTTCTCAATTCCTATACTCAAAGGACTGAGCAATGAAGGCAAGGGTTATGTTAAAAGTTACGTTGGTCCCTGAACAATTTCAGGCTTTCAGCTACTATATCAATGTAACTTCAACAAAAGTGTGACAGATGTCCAAATGATGCACCCAAACTGGGTTTGGCAGACAAAGACATGGCACAGAATGGTGGCAGGCAGTCTGAAGAAATTCAGAACCTAAATTCTATTCAGATATATTAAAAGCCACATTCAGTTATGTTCGAGGGTATTTTAAGATAAAGTAAGTTATGATAGTGTATATTAGGGTATTATGTTAAAGTATAGTAAATTATATTGATGCATGACAGGTGAAATGTGAAAACATTAACTACATTAGCTATTCCTGTTATGCTCAGCAAAGAGTCTGCAAACTATGCATATTTTTTAATCAACCTGTTCAGAAACATTGTGATACACTTCTGGAGGACGTGGGGATTTTTATAATTCACCTCCAAATTAATGAAGCACCCAATTAATTAAAATACAAATTCTGTTCACCAGGGACAGTGTTATGGTAACAGAAGACAAAAAAAAAGGGGGAAACAAAGGAGGGAATGAAACCATAATCGTGTTCAACTCTCTCTGAAAGTCTTGAGAATGTCAGTGGTTCCCGTGTGCTCTCTCTCCAAGGACACCCAGACCTAACATAGCTGAAAGAGAAGGGCAGGTCGTCAGGATTTATGATCCTCTCCCTGGCCTGACACCTTGTGATTACTTCAGGTCCATGAGCAGGTCCTCTGACCTGCCCACATTTCTCCACCACTTCCCTACCCCTCCTTATTCCTCCCCCCCCCCCCCCCCCCCCCCCCCCCCACCCCCGACATTGTTTACCCAACAGTCAGAAATAACTGCACGGAGGCCAGTATCCCCTCACCCAGTCACCCAGTATTTACTAAATCAAAACCGAAAGAACTGTGGACACTGTAAAGCAGAAACAAATTGCTGGAAAAGTTCAGCAGATCTAGCAGCATCTGTCAGGAGAAATCAAAGCTAATGGCTTGGGTCCAATGGCCCTTCCTCAGAAATGATGGCAATCAGGAAAGTGTGGGTTTTCATGCAGATGAATAAGGTAGTGGAGGGGATAAGGAGTAAGTGCTATTTTGGGATAGAGCCCTAAGAGAGCGAAAAACAGTTGGACAGACAAAGGATAACAATCTGACTGGGAGGGTGACTAGCTGTTAATGGAGACTGACACCCTTTAGTTACATGACTCCAGCCAGCTTGGAATCAGTCCCCAGCCTAAGGAGATTCTGAATCCCTTGCTTATATTTGTCAGCCAAGGCTCTTGGATAGTCCCAGGTTAACCACCCCAGGCAAGGATCTCATAGTCAACTGGATCCACCTGGTTCCTATCATTACTGAGCTAAAATGCAGTTGAAAGAACAACAAATGATTTTTTTTTGCAGGAGGGCAAACAGGGCGTGCAACTTCTCAAACCCAAGATCAGGGTGGTCTTTGGAGTCCACAACACTGCAGAATCAACAGTCAGGCCATGGATCTCATGAACCCCCCGCTGTGATCCACAGTTTTGTGGGACTGCTGTCTACACCATCCGCCATGCCAGCTCCCCAATAGGAGAGTCCAAATCTTAAATCCAAAGTCCAATAAGCATCACTAGCCCTCAGCTGGAGCTGTTCCGATTGACCTTAAAAAGGGATTGTGTTGCTAACACCGGCCCCTCACGGTTATGAACACTCCAGTCAGATCTCCTCTCTGCCATCAGGTGCTCCGACAGTCCCCACCTCTCGAAATCCCCACCATAGGTGCCGAGAGGTCAGGAGGATGGAATGGGTTGGGTGCTGCGTGTGGAAGTACAGATGGAACAAGGACGGGGTTGGGAAATGCACTGTACAGAGAACAGACGTGGAAGACTATGTAGCTAGGAAAATTAAAATAAGGAACATAGCAATAATGAAGAAATAAACCAACAAAATTGCAATAAAAAGGAGAGAGGAAACATGAGATGGAAGAGAGAAAGGAAGTGCTGAAGATAAAGAGAGTAAAACAGAGAAGAAGAAACAGAAATTGATCGAACGAGAAATTATATTAAAGGATGACAAGGGAAAAAAATAATGTGGGGTAATAAAGAAGCAGAAGGTGCAATGTGAGAAGAAATGGTAAGGTAGGACAGAACTCTATCTGCAAAGAGTTTAATAAGCCAGGGGACAAACTACAATGAAGTAATTTGGAGAAGCCTAAAGAGGGAGTTGAGTCATATTGTTTCAACCAGAATGTGTCTCAGTCTCACTGTCTGAAAGAATGGTGAAGATAGATGCCTCTCATTGCATTTTGAAATCACTGATAATGTCACAAAAGGTGGAAAGTAAAATGAGGCTAGCACAGACAACATGGACCAAGTGGCCTCCATCCATAGTGTACCCTTTTCGGTTTAATGAGTTTTTAGCTGAAGATAACAATGAGGGGGAAGCAGAGACAAACTTGAGAGACATTCAAAGCTGCAAAGTTACTAGGAACAACTCAAACGTGGATCCTTTTCATTTATTTGGGTTAAAGAATCATCAAATCCTTACAGTGCAGAAACAGGCCATTTGTCCCATCCAGTCCATATCAACCCTTCGAACAGCATTCCACCCAGACCCACCCCAACCCTATCCCTATAACCCTGCATTTCCCATGGCTGATCCACCTAGCCTGCATATCCTTGGACACTATGGGCAATTTGGCATGGCCAATCCACCCTAACACTCCATGTCTCTATTGAAACTGTATTCGGGGACTCACATGTGAATATGAGAAACCTTCATTCACTAACATTGAAAATGAACCAAAGTTGAACGAGAGAAAATTGAAGACGATAAATCTGAACCTGCCAACACCGGTGCTCTTTGTAGCTTGATCTCGTTCCAGCTTCTTTCTCACCAAATTTCAGTTCATATTTCATTGTTTTGTCATGGGGTTCAAGTTCCAAACTGCTCTGTCTTGTCCTGTCTTCTGCATATATGGTACATCTGTACCTTCAAGTTTTCTGTAACTTAATACACGGATCTCCATAGCTTGTGCTGAAGGGTCCCCACATAAAATAATAAAGATTTACTGCCTTAACTTGAAAGGAATCTTCACTAGGATTTTCTTGGATTAGCAAAGGAAGAAGCCTTTGTAATTATTGCTGTAAATCTCTGCTATTGTCAGTGTCAGGACTCGGCCTTAACCCAGCCAACAGAACAGACTTCCTAACTAACAGTTCAGTGGAGAAGACCACTGCAATATTTCTTGCACTTTCATCGCTGTTGTTAATCATTGGAAATTGAAGGAGTTGCCAAGAGAGAGTCCACTCATTTTAAAAAAAAGGCCTTTTAGCTTCACTTTATAGAGCTGGAAGTTGATGCTCTCTATTGGTATAGAGCAGGAAGGTCCCAGATTTGACCCCGATTTGTGCATGAGAGTGACTTTAAGCATTGTGGATTTGTTAAAGTGGTAACTACACAAACGAAAGCCATCTCTGATTGGATGTTTAATCGCACAACTTCAGAGTCTAACTGCCCTGCTCAATTGAAGAGCACCTATACTTCCTTACTGCCTATTTTTCTGTAAGTTACAAGCAGAAATCTTCAAAGAAGGTGATGTAACCGCAGAAGGTGCAAAACCCTGCCCCTCTACCCCCTCCCTGCTCTCCATCCAAAAGCCTAAAAGTCTCTCCAGATGAGACAGTATTTCACTGGCACCTTCTTCAATCTTGTGTATTGTTATTCGCTGTACCTAATGTGGTCTACTCTACATTGGAGAAACCAAACGCAGACCGGGTGACCGCTTTGTGGAACACTTTCATCCATCCCGACTTTCCCATAGCCGGTCATTTTAACCCAGTGTCCTGCTCACATGTCCACCTGTCTGTCCTCAGCATGCTGCAATGTTCCAGTGAATCATAATACAAGGTGGAGGGACAACATATTCAGACCAGGCACTTCCCAGCCTTGTGGACTTAATATGAATTCAACACCTTTGAATTGTGAACATTTCCTCCCTTTCTTTTAGTATGTTGTCATGTCTTTGTTACACCAACTAACCACAAAAAGCCATGATCCTCTCTCATTAGTATCCTCACATACGGATGAGGAAGGACACCACTTCGACTGAGATAATACATCCATCCTAGTACAACCCAAACGAAGACACCCACGAAATTCCTAGAAGCGTGGCATTCCAACCAGAACTCTATCAACCACCCCTGAGAAAAGGAACAGGAAGTGACTTTAGCACAGGAAAAACATCACCACAGGAAATGGCATCACCAACCCAAAGAAACCCAAACATATAAATAGAAAGCAGGAAGTTTCAGCATTGCTTATCATGAGGTCCACTGAAGATGTTACCTAGTAAGGTAATGAAACGTCTGGAAATGAACCTTTCAGCTCAGCGAGCAAACCTACATTTAAAACCTCAACCTGAGCTACAAATCTTCTCAAACCTTCATGTAAACTACTAACATCTTTTCTCCACCAGCATCCTATACTATTACCCTCACTATCACCAGAATTAACTTCAATGCCCATTTTACCGCAGTTCAAAGAGAAAGATGCATTTATACAGTGTTTTCCATGACCTCAGCAGATTTCAAAGCAACTCACAGCCCATGAAATGCTTTCTAAGCGTAGCTATTATTATAATGCAGCAGCCAACTTGCTCACAGCTACAACAAAAGATGCAGGAGCAGAATTAGACCATTCTGTCCATCGAGTCTGCTCTGCCATTCAATCATAGATTATATGTTTCTCAATAGCATGGGGTCGCGTGGTGACTCAGTGGGTTAGCACTGCTACCTCACAGCGCCAGGGACCCAGGTTCAATTCCTGCCTCAGACAACTGCCTGTGTGGAGTTGTCACGTTCTCTGTGTCTGTGTGGGTTTCCTCCCACAATCCAAAGACGTGTAGGATAGGTGAATTTGTGTTGCTAAATTGCCCATAGTGTTAGGTCCGTTAGTCAGGAATCAATGTAGGGTAGGGGAGTGGGTTTGGGTTACTCTCCAGAGTGTTGGTATGCACTTGTTGGGCCAAATGTAGGGAATCTAATCTAACCCCGTTCTCCTGTTCCTCTCCTTAGGTCTGCCACATCATGATATAAGTAAAATAATTTGTGCTAAGACTATGTTGGATGAGGGATAAATATTGAACAGGTTCACTGTATGAACTCCTGCCTCAATTTCACACCAAGTGGCTTAGCTAAGATGGCAGCCGAGGCCTCAGTCTTCTAAGCCATTTGAACAATGACATCTCAGACAGTGCAGCCTTCCCTCAGCACTGCATTGAAGCATCACCTTAGACTTTGTGCTCAGCTTTCTGGAGTGGGGTTTGAGCTCATATCTTTCTTACAGGAGCTTATCATTGTCTAGGTTGGGGTTGGGATCTTAGGTGACGAGTGGTCCATATGGAACCAGCAAGAATTAATGCCTTCAGGAAAGGAATAAACATCAGAGGGAAAGTCTTTCCTTCATTGGCAATTAGAGTTCCCTCTTGATAAGCACTGGCAGATTTGACACATTCATAGGAACTCTTTCAAGCCCCCAGTTCCAGCAGTTGCTGAGATCATGCCTGATCTATATCCTAATTCCACACACTTGCCTTGATTCGATGTCATACAGTCATAGAGTCATAGAGATGTACAGCATGGAAACAGACCCTTCGGTCCAACGTGTCCATGCCGACCAGATATCCCAACCCAATCTAGTCCCACCTGCCAGCACCCGGCCCATATCCCTCCAAAGCCTTCCTATTCATATATCCATCCAAATGCCTCTTAAATTTTGCAATTCTACCAGCCTCCAACACATCCTCTGGCAGCTCATTCCATACACTTACCACCCTCTGCGTGAAACAGTTGCCCCTTAGGTCTCTTTTATATCTTTCCCCTCTCACCTTAAACCTATGCCCTCTAGTTCTAGACTCCCCAACCCCAGGGAAAAGACTTTGTCTATTTATCCTATCTATGCCCCTCATGATTTTGTAAGCCTCTATAAGGTCACCCCTCAGCCTCCGATGCTCTAGGGAAAACAGCCCCAGCCCATTCAGCCTCTCCCTGTAGCTCAGATCCTCCAACCCTGGCAACATCCTTGTAAATCTTTTCTGAACCCTTTCAAGTTTCACAACATCTTTCCGATAGGAAGGAGACCAGAATTGCACACAATATTCCAACAATGGCCTAACCAATGTCTTGTACAACGGCAACATGACCTCCCAACTCCTGTACTCAATACTTTGACCAATAAAGGAAAGCATACCAAACACCTTCTTCACTATGCTATTTACCTGTGACTCCACTTTCAAGGAGCTATGAACCTGCACTCCAAGGTCTCTTTGTTCAGCAACACTCCCTAGGACCTTACCATTAAGTGTATAAGTCCTGCTAAGATTTGCTTTCCCAAAATGCAGGACCTTGAATTTATCTGAATTAAACTCCATCTGCCACTTCTCAGCCCATTGGCCCATCTGGTCCAGATCCTGTTGTAATCTGAGGTAACCCTCTTCGCTGTCCACTACACCTCCAATTTTGGTGTCATCTGCAAACTTATTAACTGTACCTGTTATGCTCGCAACCAAGCCATTGTGTCAATGATGAAAAGTAGAGGATCCAGCACCGATCCTTGTGGCACTCCACTGGTCACAGGCCTCCAGTCTGAAAAACAACCCTCCACCACCACCCTCTGTCTTCTACCTTCGAGCCAGTTCTGTATCCAAATGGCTAGTTCTCCCTGTATCCCATGAGATGTAACTTTGCTGATCAGTCTCCCATAGGGAACCTTGTCGAACGCTTTACTGAAGTCCATATAGATCACATCTACTGCTCTGCCCTCATCAATCTTCTTTGTTACTTCTTCAAAAAACTCCCTTAATACCCTTGGGTAACCCAGACTGGGAGTGGGAACTCAGTGGTTGGGAGTAAAAATCTGGAATGTGAAAGTCTGGAGCTGGGATGGGAAGTGAGAAAAAGGAGTTGAGAGTTAAGAGCTAGACATCAACAGGGGAGATCAGAAATGGGGAATTGTGAATTCAAACCTGGAATTTGAGAGCTAGAAATTGGGAATTGCGAGTCGGGAGGTTGGTGTTCAGTCATGGCTGTGGGACAGCTGGGAGTTTGGGACTGGAGTTTCTCGTTCCCAAGGGGTTAATGTTCATGTTACATTGGCTCCACCCACTCTTCTGGTGTCACACACAGTGTAGGTGGAGACAAGGAGTTCTACTCCAGCTTTCAGAGGGAACAGGTGTATCTGTATCAACTCCACAAAGTCCAGCACCTTGGCTTGATGGTGGTGGAGTAGGACTCCTCAGCTGGAGTTTTTCCACTCCGTCCATTTCTTTTCTTTTCTCTGTTTGTGACTTTTTTCCTTCTTTTCTCTTCCCTTCTGTCCCTGAGCCTTAAGTGAAGACATTGTAGACTCTCAGCCTCATACCGGATTCCCAGCCTCAGGGCAGATTCCCAGCCACCAAGTGGATTCCTGGCCTCATACCGGATTCCCAGCCTCAGGGCAGATATCCAGCCTTAGCACACATACCCGGCCTCAGAGTGGATTCCCAGCCTCAGAGTAGATTCCCAGCCTCCGAGTGGATTCCTGACCTCAGAGCGGATTCCCAGCCTCAGCACAGATTCCCAGCCTCAGAGCGGATTCCCAGCCTCAGCACAGATTCCCAGCCTCAGAACAGATTCCCAGCCTCAGAGCAGATTCCCAGCCTCAGCGTGAATTCCTGGTCTCGAGTGGCTTGGAACAAGACCCGACATAGTCTGGGTAACAAGTGCGAGTGTGGACTGAAGGACTGTTGGTCTGAACTTGTTATTCTTTATTTTTCTAAATTATTCCTATGCTTTTGTACTTTTTTATCTGATGATGACACGAAGGTCTGTAATGCTGGACATTTATTTCTTTATTTTATGAGTTTTCTCCTCAGAATTTGTCCTTCAGAGTCTGTACCTCGGTACCTAAGAAGACACTGTAAGTGGCGATTTGTAAACTTTTCACTGTACTCATGGGAGTACATGTGACGATAAAGTTGATTCTAATTGTAGCAATTACATCTGACTAAATGTAATTAAAGTCATGAATTAAGCCTTCCTTTTACCAAAGAAGAGTGCATCTTCTGTAGTGGTGTATTACAGTGATTGCAGTATTACATTGATCACTAATCACTTGTGCTCCACGACAAAACAAAGACAAAAGGAAATTGATGGCAGTGAACTATCTCAAACAGCCCTTACCCAGTAAAGCATACTGGTAAGTTAGCAAATACACAGTTGAGAGGCATGTAATAGGACTTGGAATCTAGTAGCTGGGGACGACCTGCGAAGAAAAAGACTTCAATAAATGTCATAAACTGAAAAAGCAAAGTTTATGAAATTAGTCTGTTGCTATTGTTATAATATATCATATATCATTAATATGATTTAGCTTTTATGATTCTGGTCATTAATCTAAATGTTGCTCTCTCCATAGATATAGTGTGGTCTGCTGAGAGTGTTAACAGCACCTAGAGTCGTACAGCTGTAGAGTCAACAGCACAGAAACAGACCCTTCGGTCCAGTTCATCCATGCTAACCAGTTATCCCAAGTTAATCTAGTCCCATTTGCCAGCATTTGGCCCATATCCCTCTAAACCCTTCCTATTCATATGTTTAGATCAGGGTGGTGCTGGAAAAGCACAGCAGGTCAGACAGCATCCGAGGAGCAGGAAAATCGATGTTTCGGGCAAAAGCCCTTCATCAGGAATTTTCCTGCTCCTCGGATGCTGCCTGACCTGCTGTGCTTTTCCAGCACCACTCTGATCTAAACTCTGGTTTCCAGTATCTGCAGTCCTCACTTTTGCCTTCCTATTCACATACCCACCCGGATGCCTTTTGAATATTGTAATGGTACCAGCCTCCACCACTTCCTCTGGCAGCTCAGTCCATACACACACCACCCTCTGCGTTAAAAAATTGGCCCCTCAGCACTTTTTCAATCTTTTCCCTCTCACTTCAAACCTATGCCCTCTAGTTTTAGACTCCCTTAACCAGGGGAAAAGACCTTGGCTATTTACTCTACCCATGCCCCTCATGATCTTAGAAACCTCTATAAGGTCACCCCTCAGCCTCCGATGCTCCAGGGAAAATAACCCCATTCTATTTAGCCTCTCCCTATAGCTCAAGCCTTCCAACCCTGGTAATATTCTTGTATATCTGTTCTGAACCTCTTCAAGTTTCACAACATCTTACCAATAGCAGTTATTGTTTCTGGATGGCAATAACATCCCTTGTATCTATATAGTGCTTGTAATGTCATCAAACACTTCAGGGTGCTTTTCAGTTGGGCTATAGAGCTAAATGTGACATTGAACAACATGTGGGAATACAGAAAAGATTTGGTGAAAAGTCAAAAAGGAACCTAGAGTGGAAGACTAGGTTAAAAGATCAAATTCCAGGGTTTAGAAGCGAAGGACACAGCCACGAGCAGGGGAATAATACAATCAGGGGAGTTTGCACAGCCAGATTTACAGGGGAGCTCGACTCGTGATTGGTTTGTCACTGGGAGAGAATACAAAGAAAGGGAAGAACAAAGGATTTGAAAATGGAAATAGGCATTTTAAAATCAAAGGTCAACTTAGAGTTGCCACTTACATCAATGAACAATTCTGAAATTCAGTTTAAGACTATATTGGCTCTTGTAAACAAAGCAACAGCAATGTTCCCCTCAGGTTGGTGAAACCAATAATCTCCACACTTGCCTCCTGAGAGCTTCTCACTGTGGCACTGATCGAGTCACTGATGCAGCTTTAAGAATGGAAGCGATGGGTTTGGGAAACTATCTGAGACCAAGCAATTTCAAAAAGATCAGGAACATCTGAGGGACATGACCCCGTGGATTGTGTCTCTTCTGGACATCAAAAACCCATATCTATTCCAAGTGTCACAGAATGACAGGATCGGTACAATGCAGAAGAAGGCAATTGTGCCTATCCTGGTTCGATTCCTAATGCCAGTCTCCTGTCTTTTTCCCATATCCGTGTACATTATTTCTATCCAAACAATCATCCGATGCCCTTCCTGAATACCTCAGTTTAGGAAGAGTTTAGAGGGATATGGGCCAAATGCTGGCAAATGGGACTAGATTAACTTGGGATACCTGGTTAGCATGGATGAACTGGACCGAAGGGTCTGTTTCTGTGCTGTTGACTCTATAGCTGTATGACTCTAAGTGCTGTTAACACTCTCAGCAGACCACACTATATCTACGGAGACAGCAACATTTAGATTAATGACCAGAATCATAAAAGCTAAGTCATGTTAATGATATATGATATATTATAACAATAGCAACAGACTAATTTCATAAACTTTGCTTTTTCAGTTTATGACATTTATTGAAGTCTTTTTCTTCGCAGGTCATCCCCAGCTTCTAGATTCCAAGTCCTATTACATGCCTCTCAACTGTGTATTTGCTAACTTACCAGTATGCTTTACTGGGTAAGGGCTGTTTGAGATAGTTCGCTGCCATCAATTTCCTTTTGTCTTTGTTTTGTCGTGGAGCACAAGTAATTAGTGATCAATGTAATACTGCAATCATTGTAATACACCACTACAGAAGATGCACTCTTTGGTAAAAGTAAGGCTTAATTCATGAGTATAATTACATTTACCAGCCTCCAACACATTTCCAGGCACTGCATTGTATACCGTAAATACTCCCTGTGTGAAAAGGTTTTTTACTCATGTCACCTTTACTTTGTCTGAGCGTCACTTTAAATCTATGCCCTCTCATTCTTGTTCCTTTTATAAATGGGAACATCTTCTCCCTATCTGCTCCATCCAGTCCACTCATGATTTTAGAAACTCTATCCAATAGTGTGTTTTGAGAATATTTGTAGCTCAGGTTGAGGTTCCGGATGTAGGCTTGCTCACTGAGCTGAAAGGTTCATTTTTCAGACGTTTCATCACCATGCTAGGTAACATCTTCAGTGAGCCTCCTGATGAAGCACTGGTGGTGTAGCCCACTTCCTATTTGTATGTTTGGGTTTCCTTGGGTTGGTGGTGTCATTTCCTGAAACGATGTCATTTTCTATGGTGATGTCATTTCCTGTTCTTTTTCTCAGAGGTAGTAAATGGGATCCAAGTCAATGTGTTTGTTGATAAGAGTTCGGTTGGAATGCTATGCTTCTAGGAATTCTTGTGCATGTCTCTGTTTGGCTTGTCCTAGGATGGGTGTGTTGTCCCAGTCAAAGTGGTGTCCTTCCTCATCCCTGTGTAAGGATACTCTATCAAATCTGCTCTCAGTCTTCTTCTCTCCAAGGAGAACAGTCCCAAATTCTTCAATCTATCATCATTACTGAGGTTTCTCATGCCTGGAACCATGCTTCTGCATGCTCTCAAATGTGTCTAAGTTTCTGCACAACAAATTGATCGAGATTATGTTGCCCTGATAATCTCCATTATCATTTGTCTGAGTCATACTCTGGACAGGGCGATGGTGAAGCACTGCACTCCTGAACTAACTCCTTGCATGTTGTCTGTTTTTTTCATCTCTGCTCAGTCAGGTTCCTGGACCTCACCATCTCGCAACACAGTGGTCAGACTCTTGCTACAAAGGTTAAAACCCAGCATTATCTACTAGTCTCACCAACAACAGCCAAATCCAAAGAGGTTATTTTGTAAAATGCTTAACAGTGTAGAGTTTTCCACAAAGCAACACTTTTGACTCTCAAAATAATAACGTGTGTTGCAATTGTTAACTTTTCTATCTCTTCCCCTGCCAAACCGCACCCCCACCCCCACCCCCAACCATCACCACTTCCTCCAGCCCTGGCCGCCAATGGATCATCATTTTCTCAAGGCTTCCCCTCCAACTCCTTGATTTGGTTCCCTCTTCACAGCAGTAACTTTGTTCAGTCATGATCCTTCTCTAACCTTTCATGGATGACTCAACTCTTCCACTATCAACATCTTTCAATAGTACTGCCTTCAGGGCACATCACCTAGCAAATACATTTGATTTTTATCGGTTTCACATACGTTGAAATGCAACTAAGTAACAAACATTGTAAGATAGGAACAGGATTAGGCCATTTGGCCCATCAAGTCTGCCACACCATTCAAATTACATCATTGCTGATCATCTTCAAAGTCACTTTCCTGTGTTGTCCCCAGTGCTCCATGATATAATTAGTGCCCAGCAATCTATTGTTTTCATTTTCTGTTTCTCACAATCACCTTCTGCAATTCTTGAGTCACCCTATAACCCCTGCCTTGATGTCCCTAATCTCAGTCGGTTTCCAATGATGTCAAAATGCAGCCAGCACACCTCCTGCATTTGTGAAGCTGCTACAAAAGAGAAAGCTTGGTTCCTGATTTCATACCAACGACTTATTTTCCAACTCGGTGACTGTTAACATTCTGAGAAAGATGCATCCATCCAAAACCTGAATACTTGGCAAAGTCCTTCCAACACCTCTCACACTCCTGGATGGGATACAAGAAAAACGCTGCAACTTGAGAATTATTCATCCTTTTGACTCAAGCTTCCAGTCACTTTTATTTTTCCATCTAAAGCTTGTGCGTGTGTGTGAGTGTGTGTGTGTGAGTGTATGTGTGTGTGAGTGTATGTGTGTGTGAGTGTGTGTGTGTGTGAGTGTGTGTGTGTGTGAGTGTGTGTGTGTGTGAGTGTATGTGTGTGTGTGTGTGTGTGTGTGCACGCCCAGTGACCCTCTCTCTGTTGTATTGATGGAGGTATACACAGCAAAGCTGTTCCCAACATCCTTTTATTCCTCACATGCTTTTGGAAAGCTTTTGAGTTCTCCTTTATTCTACCTGCTAAAGACTGCTCATGTCTCCTCCTTGCTCTTCTTAACTCTCTCTTTAAATCCTTCCTAACTAATCTGTAACTCTCCATCACCTCATCTGAACCAACTCGCCTCAACATCACAAAATTCTCCTTCTTCTGCCAAATGGCCTAATCCTGTTCCTATCTTACAATGTTTGTTACTTAGATGCATTTCAACGTATGTGAAACCGATAAAAAATCAAATGTATTTGCTAGGTGATGTGCCCTGAAGACAGTACTATTGAAAGATGTTGATAGTGGAAGAGTTGAGTCATCCATGAAAGGTTAGAGAAGGATCATGACTGAACAAAGTTACCGCTGTGATACAATATCTTTAGTAAACAATGGTTCCATTACCTTATCACTTCCTCCCTGCCTGACAGGGACATACCTATCAAAGACACACAATATCTTTATTCCTTAAACCGGCTCCACATTTCAATTGTTCCCATCCCCTGCATTTTGCTACCCCATTCTATGCCTCCTAAGTCTTACCCAATTGCATTATAATTGCCCTTCCCACATCGATAACTTTTGCCCTGTGGCATGTACCTTTATCCCTTTCCATTGCTAAACTAAATGTAACTGAATTATGATCACTCTCTCCAAAGTGCTCACTTATCACTAAATCAAATACAATCTTGGTCATTACCAAGCACCAGATCCAGTGTGGCCTCCCCTCTTGTTGGCCCTTTGACATACTGTGTCAGGAAACCCTCCTGCACACATTGGACAAAAACTGAACCATCCAATGTACTAGAGTTATAGCATTTCCAGTCAATGTTGGGGAAGTTAAAGTCCCCCATAATGACCACCCTGTTCCTTTCACTCCTACCCAGAATCGTTTTGCCAATCCTCTCCTCCATCTCCCTGGAACTTTGCGGAGGCCTGTAAAAAACTTCCAGCAGTGTGACCTCTCCTCTCCTGTTTCTAACCTCAGTCCATACCACCTCAGGCAAACTTTCTTTCAGCCACCATTATACTGTCCTTGACTAACAAAGCCACACCTCCCCCTCTTTTACCACCTCCCCTGATCTTAATGGAAGATCTAAACCCTGGAACCTGCAACATCCATTCCTGACCCTGCTCTGTCTGTGTCTCAGCAATGGCCACAACATTGAAGTCCCAAGTACCTATCGTACTACAAGCTTACCTACCTTGTTCTGGATACTCCTGGCGTTGAAGTAGACAGCCTTCAAATCAGCTTGCTGTCTGCCAGCACACTCCTGTGACCATGAAATCCTGCCCCTTTCCTCCCGACTCTCATCCCCCTGTGCACTGGAACTACAGCACAGGTTCCCACCCCGCTGCTGAGCTAGTTTAAACCTACCCAAATAGCACCAGCAAATTTCCCACCCAGGATATTAGTATCCCTCTGGTCCAAGTGAAGACCGTCCTGTCTGTAGAGGTCCCACTTGCCCCAATTATCCTTGTACCTGAAACCCTCCCTCCTGCACCACCTAAAGTTGGCAGCTTTCCTACCCTGAAGATGGTGAGTTCGTACAAAAAGCTGGTGGTGGCTTCGTGATCATGGACTTACTTTCAAGTCCTGAACTACTTGTTCAGTGCAAAGGTGGAATGTCTCCAAAGACATTACTTTAGTCCTTTTGCCAAGAGACATCACCCCTCCTCCACTGTCTCCCAAGGAACAGGGGAATGAAACAGATTGGAGTGTTCTGCGAGGAATGGACTAGATGAGCTGATTCACCTCATTACAAGCCACAGTGTGTCCAAAACTCAAAACCTTCCTCAGCTCTCCTTCCTTTTAATGCACGCAGTATCCTAATTGAAGCAATTTATCACAAGTCTGCAAACTATTGGTGGTCCTTCAACCCCTCCGTAGAAAGAACAAAGAACAGAACAGCACAGACCCTTCGGCCCGCCAAGACTGCAAAGATGCATGCCTTTCGAAACTAAAAACCCCTTGCCTCTACGCAGTCCACATCCCTCTATTCCCTGTTCATTCACTTCTGTCAAGGTGTCTCTGAGGTTTTGTTATTGTATCTGCCTCCACCCCTTCCTCCAACAGTACATTCCAGGCACTTGCCACCCTCTGTGTATAAACGTGCTTCTCACATCTCCTTTAAATTCACGTCCTTTTACCTTGAACCATGTCCCTTGGTAATTGACGTGTCTAGTTGGGGAAAAAGGTACCAACTATCCATGGAAAATTTTCTTGTGAAGCTAACGCGTAAGAAAACGATCCCAGGCTTACAGGGGGAATTGTGAATGTCTTTGAAATTGCAATAAATCCCTATCCACCTTTCCTTCAAAGGCTGATTTCCACTGGGACTGTGACTGTCAACTTATTCTACACAGAGCAGAGGGGTTTTCCCCCATGGTGGTGCGTAAACAGGCTTGGTTCTTTTCTTTAGAAAAGCGAGTTTGATCTGATCAAATTTACTAACGTCATGTAAGGTTTAATAAGGAAGATATGTCCTAATTAAGACTACTAGACATCAAAGAAGATAGTCACCAATAATTATAATGAGTTCAGGTGAAACTTCTCTACACCCCTCCACCTTACCCTTGCTTTTCCCAAGCCCAATCTGCCTAACCTGCACATCCATGAACACTATGGGAAATTTAGCATGGCCAATCAATCTAATGTGCACATCTTTGAACTGTGGGAAGAAACTGGAGGACCTCCATGCAGACACGGGGAGAATGTACAAACTCGCACATACTCAATCGTTTAAGGATGGCGGTGGGTTAAGCCCCTAAGCACTGTGAGGCAGCAGTGCTAACCATTGAGTTCCCATGCTGCCCGTTCTTGTTCTCTGGAAAGAGATTTAAAATAGCAAATATTCAACAAGTTTGGACATACATCAGTGAGAGGAGGCTCATCTGTATCTCCAATGGCTCTGTGGACCAGGTAGATTGAATGTTTTTTTTCCTCTAAACTGGGAAACCCCATGTAACATAGTTACCAGTCTACTGAAATAAAATATTGCCAAAATGCATGTTCTATTTAACCATTGCTCTTTAAATTTTTATTTTTTATGGCTACGATGTCAAATTATCTGCTTTACAAAACACATGTCTGTTTTTTAAAGAAATTTTAACATAACAGCCTCAAATAATAATTTGGAGATGCCGGTATTGGGCTGGGGTGTACAAAATCAAAAATTACACAACACCAGGTTATAGACCAACAGGTTTAATTGGAAGCACTAGCTTTCGGAGAGTCGCTCCTTCATCAGGTGGTTGTGGAGGTCACAATTGTAAGGCACAGAATTTATCATTTCTGTATGACATTAGACACCCAGACAACAAAAATGTGATGATTCACTTCAATCTTTTGTGTTGTTATGATCCCAGTCAATGTTACTACTGGATAAGTTAAATTCTACAATGAAACCAGGCTTGATAGATCATATTTCATATTTTTTTAATGAGGTGGTCTTTCACTGAATTTTTTAGCAGGAAAGGCCACAGATTTGATTTTAATAATAAAACAAAAGTTTATTGCACAAAGGACAGAAGAATAAACTAAACCAAACCAAGCCATCTACATATAATATTATTAGAATGATTTCAATATAAATGGCAAAACAAAATCCCATTTACGTGCCAATGCAATCATTTCATGGGTCATCAAAATCCAGAGAAATTTTCCTTCTCTAATCAATTTGTAGTTTTGACTAAACTGCTACTTTTCAACTTCAGTGGGCTGTGAACTATGAAGTATTTTCACGTGAATCCTCATGCAACTGAGAGCTTAGACTTTCTCAGTCTTCTAACGAGATATGGAGTTCTAACAAACAGCATTGGTCTGGAAGTTTCACAAATTAAACTTCCACTGAGATACTTATTACCTTAATTGTCCTTATTAAAAAATCTATTTTTTCAAGAAAAGATTACACTTTCTTCTGACCTGTCAGGTTTCCTTAGAATTGAACCCAAAAACTTCTGAATTAAATTAAGAAAACTTGTTCTTTCCGGGTTTTACTGCAACCAGTAGCTTAAGATATGCTTCTCTCCTTTTGTAAATTCCCAGAATATAAACAAACTTTCTTAACATTGATGTGTTCTTTGCAGTTACCTGCTCTCTCTCTCTGGCCAAAATCACTCAAAGGCATAGTTACAGAAATACAGAACCAATTAATTTTTAAACCCTTCACAAAAATAGACCAACACACCACCAGTTTAAAGTCCAAACTCTTACAAGGAATGATATACATATTTCTATATATCTCAAAATATACAAAGCACAAAGCTTTCATCACAGAGTATTGATTGTGAACAGTGGTTTATAGAAGATTGCTTTTGGGAATGTTACATTTTTATAAATTGGTTGGCAATTGGACAATAGAGATAGATTGGCAGTCACCTCATAGAACAGTTTTTAAGAATATATTTCTGTATGTTCTTATATTCATTGCATCAAAACATTTGTGAGTGCAGTTATTCCACATGTGTTCTGGCCAGTGCCTTATATAGTTTTAGCAAAACATACCTATTTGTTATACCCATTCTCTTTGAAATAGAGGCCAACATTCCATTTGCCTCCCTTATTACCTGCTGAACTTGGATGCTAGCTTTTTGTGATTCACACATAAGGATCCCCAAATCCCCGTGCTACAGCTTTCTGCAGTCTTTCCCAATTTATCCAGGTCCTCTACTTTTCCTGCCAAAGTGCACAATCTCACATTTTCCCACTTTATGTTACATCTGCCAAGTTTGTTTTTTTTTCTGACTCACAACCCCTCTCATTCCCTCTATAGACCCTCTATGTCTTTCTCACTACTTGCCTTTCCACTCATTTTTGTGATATGGACATGCCGGTGTTGGACTGGAGTGGACAAGGTCAGAAGTCAGGTGACACCAGGTAATAGTCCAACAGGTTTATTTGAAGTCACGTGCTTTCTGAGCATTGCCCCTTCGTTAGTTGAAGGGGCAGCACTCCGAAAACTTGTGATTTCAAATAAACCTGTTGGACTATAACCTGGTGTCGTCTGACTTCTGACCTTATTTTTGTTTCATCCACACACTTGTGATAGAATATTCACTTCTGTCATCCAAGTCATAAATATATTCGACTACGTGTTGCGTTCCACTAGTGACATATTGCTATCCTGAACGTATCCCCATTATCCTAACTCTGTGTCTTCTATTAGTTAGTCAATCCTCTGTGAATACTAATATACAACCTTCAACATCATGTGCTCTTATCTTATGAAGTAGCCTTACATGCAGTTACTTATTGAAATCCTTCTGGAAGCCGAAGTATGCTACATAAATTGGTCGGGCATGTTTTTTCCTTTCATGGAGTCATGCTGACTCTGTTTAGTAATATTATGTAGTTCTAAATGCTGTGCAATTACTTCCTTTAATAATGGATTAACATTTTCCCAGTAATAAATGTTAAAGTAACTGACCTATTGTAACCTGCTTTTGGCTCCCCTCCCTTTTAAAATAATAGTTTGTCGATCATTTTCGATTTTTTCACAGATTCTTGGACTATCACAATCAGTGTGTCCATTATCTTGTAGCTATTTCCTTTAGTATCCAAGATGTACCCCCATCAGTTTCAGGCAACTTATTGTCCTTTACCCCATTAATTCCCCAGTAATTTTTCTGTGGTGATTGTTATTGTGGTTACTTACTTCTCCCTTTAGCCCGTTCATTATTTAGTTTTATTTTAAGTGCTATTTGCATCCTCAGGCATGTAGACTGATGCAAAGAACCACTTTACCTCTTCTGCCTTTTCCTTGTTGACCGTTGTAATTTCCCCAGCCCATTAAAAGATGTTCTTACTGTCTGTTTTTATATTACTTGTTAGATTGGACTCATCATTTATTTTCTCACGCTTTATTTATTTCTGGTCAGCTTTTGTTGATTTTCAAAACTTTCCTAATTCTCTGGTTTCCCTTTAAACTTTGCTATGTTTTATTTTCTTTCAATTTGATAATATCCTGAACTTCTTACTTTTTTCCCTTCCTAAAATCCTTTCTTCTCACTAAGATATATCCTTGCTGTGATTCGTGAACTATTATCTTAAATGTCTGCCACTGTTCCCACGGCCATCTTTTTTTGCAAAATTCCTTTTTGAGTCCACTCCAACAACTCTTCCCTCGTCCCAATGTAATAAATTCACCAAATATCCTCAGATCTCACCTTCTAAACCCACGACCACTTCCATCTAGTAGGACAAGGGCAGCAGATACATGGGAACACCACGATCTCTGCAAGTTCCCCTCCAAGCCACTCGCCATGCTGACTTCGAAATATACCGCTGTTCTTTCACAGTTGTTGGGTCAAAATCCTGGAATTCTCTCCCTAATGACATTGTGAGTCAACCCACAGCAAGTGGACTGCAACGATTCAAGAAGGCAGCTCACCACCACCTTCTCAAGACAAATAGGGATGGGCTATTAATGCTGGCCCAGACAGCGACACCCAACTCCCACAATTTAATTTTAAAAAACTAAGGTTCAGCACAGTTGTTCTAACCCAAGTTTCTCACTCTCAAACTGAAAGTTCCATTCTACAGTGTTATGCTTACTGTTCCCTAGGGGATCAAAAGGTTGAAGCTACTACTTAACCTTCATAAAACCAATGTACATGCCAATTATCTGCTTTGCAATTAAGATCAATGAGAATGTGGCATCCCTTGCAAATCATTCATAGTGTCGGAATGGACCATTCATCCCAAAATGTCCATACTGATTCTCCGAAGAGCACCCACCCAAACTCGCCTCCCTTATCCTATCCCTGTAACCCTGCATTTCCCATGGCTAACCCATCAAACCTACATCTACTTGATCACTATGGGCACATTAGCATGGCCAATCCACCTACCCTGCGCATCTTTGGACTGTGGGAGGAAACCAGAGCAACCCCATGCAGACACGGGGAGAATGTGCAAACTCCACACAGACATTTGCCTGAGGCTGGCATCGAACCCGGGTCCCTAGTGCTGTGAGATAGCAATGCTAACCACTGAACCACCATGCCCCCCCCCCCCCCCCCCCCATTTGTAAATGTAAATTCAAGATCATGTTTCTACTGAGGAAATATATTGAGGAAATCTTTGAACTTGGCAAGGGCAATTAGTACAAGATAATACATGGCTTGGAAAGGGTGGACACTAGGAAATTGTTTCCGTTAGGTGAGGAGACTAGGACCCGTGGACACAGCCTTAGAATTAGAGGGGGTAAATTCAGAACAGAAATGTGGAGACATTTCTTCAGCCAGAGAGTGGTGGGCCTGTGGAATTCATTGCCGCAGAGTGCAGTGGAGGCCGGGATGCTAAATGTCTTCAAGGCAGAGATTGATAGATTCTTGTTGTCTCGGGGAATTAAGGGCTACGGGGAGAATGCGGGTAAGTGGAGTTGAAGTGCCCATCAGCCATGATTGAATGGCAGAGTGGACTTGATGGGCCGAATGGCCTTACTTCCACTCCTATGTCTTATGGTCTTATGGTCTTATGGATGAAAACAGTAGTATTTGGGCTGCACAGTTTATACAGAAAGGTTTTCAGAAAGACTAACGGGGCTGGATGGGCTGCAACTTATTTCACTTGAGCATCAGAAGCTGAGGGATGACCTTACAGAGTTTATACAATCATGAGGGACATGGATAAAGTGAATTGTGGATAAGGTATTTTCCCCAGGGTAGGGAAGGTCAAAATTAGCGGGTATACGTTTAAGGCGAGAGGAGAAAGATTTAAAAGGGACCTGAGGGGCAACGTTTTCACACAGAGGGTAGTGCGCATGTGGAATGAACTGACGGAGGAATTTTGATTTGATTTGATCTGGTTTATTGTTGTCACATGTACCTAAGTATAGTGAAAAGTTTTGTTTTGCAAGCAGTAGAGGCAGATCTTAGCAAACAAAAATCTTCGGGTGATTGAACAGAGCAAGGAGCACAAAGTTACTGCTGCACAGGATGTACACAAAAAGGAAGATCAACATGAGGTTTGAGATTTGAGAGGTCCATTCAGGAGTCTAATAACAAAGGGGGAAGAAGGTGTTCTTGAATCTGTTGCTGTGTGTGTTTAAGCTTTTGCATCTTCCACCGAACAGAAGGGATTGAAAGGGAGTATAACCAGGATGGGGTGGGGTCTTTGATGATATTGGCTGCCTTCCTGAGGCAGGGAGAAGTGTAGGTGGGGTCAATGATTGGTTTGCGTGACATTCTGGGCTGTGTTCACAACTTTCTGTATTTCTTTCGTCCTGAGCAGAGCAGTTACCGTACCAAGACATGATGCACTCAGATAGAATGGTAGATGCAGGTACAATTACAACATTGAAAAGACATTTGGACAGGCACATGAAAGGGTGATCAGCACGATAAGTTGGACCGAAGGTTCTGTTTCTGTGCTGCATGATTCTACGACTCTATGTGTTTGCAAAGAGCAAAAGACACCCCGTCTAAAAACTCAATCACGAGTTGGCGATTGGAGGGGATACGGTGAAGAGGCTCTTTCTTTGAGAGAGGAAGGTGGGCTGGTGGGCCTGTCCCTTCATTTTCAAAGCAGGAAATCTCTTTCTATAGAGAAAAGAACGCATGAACCGTTGGGACAGATGTGACAATTGCATCATCTCACACCAGCTTAGGAGTTTAAAAAATGTTCGCAAGCGATTTATTTTATAATCAAACTGCAGTGTTCTCCTTTAAAACGGAACACCATTGGACACTGCCACTTGAAAAGGTCATATGTGTATTTCCCCTTTAAGGGCCCCAGTTAGTAACTTCCAAATACCAATTTGAGTCCAGATCTCTATTTTTGCCCACGAAATGTCAATCAAGGGCGGTGCAGGGGGCGGGGAACCTCTGCTACAACTGCTTTTTAAACTATGCTTTAATACCATAACTATGTTATGTATTTGGCAGCGAGTGTGTGAGTGTGAATTGAGAGAGTTAAACGCCTGTAGACTCAATGATGACCGCAGTACAGTGAATTGAGCGCAGTGATCATCGAGTGAGGAACTGATTCATATTTTCTACATTTTATACGGAGATCTCACCCCCCCCCCCCCCCCCAACCTTCCTTTCTCCCCAGCCTCCCACCAACCTTCCCTCCCTCCTCTCTCTCTCTCTCCTTCTTCTCACTTGGAGCTGCGGCGTCTCCGCTTGTTGCTGGACTTAGTGGAATTTTTCCAGGCTGTGCAAACTTAAGGACAAATCGGTGCGTTATTTAATTTGGTGCTGATGGTAATTCTCATTTTGCAAAAAAAAATAAGGAAGGGGATGATTTTTAATAGGCGGCATTCCCAGTACTTGCTAGCTGTTTCAGATGGGAGAGATGCAACTGTTTTTGAAGATGTTGCTAACACTCTCTGTAATCACAAACTGAATTTGTGTGTGTGTGTGTGTGTGTATCACTCACTCAGGTCGATTTGTTTGTCTTTTTAAAATGTGTTTACATCATGTCAGCCTTGTCTTTCTTTCTTACCTTTAAAAAGTCAATCGCCAATATTGATGTTTATGGTCGCTGCTAGCTGGATAGTGTCTTTGTTTTGGCAGGATACAAGTGAATGAGTTTCAAATGCAAAAAGTTGAATGAAAAATTACAATTTTTATCAGCTGGTGTTGAGTGAAGTATTTTTGGCTCGTTGGTATCACCACAGTTTATGGCTATTTTAATAATAATTAATGCATGTTGTAGATCTTGATTAATTCAACATTTGCATGCATTACTTGCGATGGTGTATGTGGAATAAATCATGCATTTTGTTACGATTTGGTCTGTTTTAAAATAAAATGTTTTGTTGAGTGTTTTTTTTAAGGGGAACTTTATTTTTGGTTTAAAATGTTGTTTAAATGGCACTTAGCTCCCCTTTCCTGCTAAGTGCACCAGTGCGTAGTCTCTAACTTAGACAAGAGTGTTCAGATGTTTGTCATTGATGCACACAGTTGGTTACATTCCAGCTTTCAAAGTTTAATTCGCCTGATTCAGACTGAGTTTTGCACAGAACTCTCTCGCCCTCTTTTCCGCCGAAGGAGTCAGCGGGATTGTGTGTGTGTGAGTGTGTGTGCCGGGAGTTTAATTGCTAGTGGCGCGGTTTTTTCTGTGTTTTCACTGGGGCAACTTGCAGAGTTGATTCAAAGCGAGCGTTAGCGGCAGACGGGGGCCAGGGTAGATGCTTCCGGAAGCTTGTGTTCACTTGCAGACCAGTTGTGTGCGTATACTTAAAATACTATTCCTCAATTTTATTTTTAGGTTGGGAGGGGGAAGGAATACCTGCCTTCAAAGCATTGCACTTTTGTTTTAATTCCCCCCTATATGGTATTAAGTGCCAATTGCCAACTGACTTTTAGCCAGCGATGGAACCACCCTCGTGCTAGTTTTGCAAAATTGACTTTCAAGCGATTTGAGGTTCTGCTGGAGGGTTTATGCTCTCCCTAGAAGAGTTTGCTAGTTTGTAAGGAATAAGTGGTTCAAAGGGAAAGGGAACCGTGGGCCATGTGCATGAATATAGTCAATTTAAAACTGCATCTTCTATTAAGAGAGCTCCAAGACCAGAAGCAATGTTTTGTTGTTTGGGGGTGGGGAGAGGGAATTGGGAGGGGGGGGGGGGGGGGGGAAATAAAACCTCCTGTGGTATACCCCTCCTCCTCCTCAGAAACAAAATTTGTGCCAATGGGTGTTTTAATTGCAATCTGAATGCTTAATCCTCTCGATTCCCGTGTCAGAGAGCAAGGTTAGAGTTGCTTCAGGCAAATGTGTGTTTGTCATTTACCGGAGTGGTTTGCGCGTTTTGACTCAGTACCACACTTGATGATCAGAACTAAACTCTGAAACCGTGGAAAAATCGTAGTTGCAAGTCGTCAGTCATTCATCCCCGGGTCACCTTTTTTTGTGTGTGTGTGTGTGTGTGGTGGGGGGGTGGAAAGGGACAGATTATTTTCTTCCAAGAATTACAGTACACCTCCTGTGAAAAAAAATGCCTGTATCTTACTCATTTCCGGGACTGACCGAAATCGTTTTTTTTAATCTTGGTGCTCCCCTCCAGTAACCTGGCCAAACGCAAACTGCCTGGAATTCCCATGAATTTGTCTCCCATGGCATTCTTGGGATTCCAGAAGGTTTAGTCGAGGGAGGTGAGGTAGGCTTTTATATTAAAGAAAAATGGAGCATCACAGCTAATTGATGGTGATAGAGGCTTTTTTTCTTCCTAAGATAAAATCTCTCTTAGAGATTTGTGCATCTATTAGTAAAGGTTTGAAAGAAAGAGGCGAGTTTGCAACATGTTTTGAGCATCATTTGTAGATCTGAACCTTTTCATGTGAATGAAGACGTCTTGGTAACAATCAGTTTTGAAATGATGGGCTAATTCTCTTCCAAGCTGGTGTCTAATGTGAAAAACTGTGCAAAAACACATTTTAATTTCCAGAAGAGAAGGCAGAGGTTTGGTGGTTAGTGGTAAAATCTCTGGGCTAGTAACCCAGAGTCTCAGGCTAATGTTCCGACGATGTGGGTTCCATTGAATTCAGTAAAACAAAAATCTAGAATTGCAGCTGTTCTAATGATCACCATGTAACAATTGGCTGTTGTAAATACCCATCTCATGGCTTTAGGGAAGGAAATCTGCCTTCCTTACCTGGTCTGGCCTACACGTGACTCCTGACCCACAGCAAAGTCCCTTAGCTGTAATTCAAGATGGAAAATAAATGCTGTCATGTTTCCCATGACAGAATACAAAATAATCCAAACTACAGCTGGAGATCTGAAGTTAAACCAGAAAGTGCGGGAGAAATTCAACAGCGTCTGGCAGTTTCTGTGGAGAGAGTTAACGTTTGAGTCCCCCCAAAAAAACCCTGGCATTTGAACGATTGGGTGTGCAAGAGGGGTAAAAACACTTGCCCCATGATAATAGTTCACAGCACAAGGTAATAACAGTGGGATTTCATAGGTTGTTCTTATGATGCAACAGCAGTTTCCCACTTTTACAAATAAAATGAAGAACTGTAGACACTGGAAATCTATAATCAATAAAAACAGAAATTGCTGGAGAAACTCTTCAGGGCTGGTATCATCTATGGAGTGAAAGCAGTTAGCATTTTGAGACTGATGATACTCCTTCAGAATGACCCACCATTAAACTGCGTCCAGTTCTGGTTGCCCTATTGTAAGATGTGGATGCTTTGGAGAGGGTTCAGAGGAGGTTTCCCAGGATGCTGCCTGGACTGGAGGGTTTATCTTATGAAGAGAGATTGACTGAGCTCGGACTTTTTTCGTTGGAGAAAAGGTGGAGAAGAGGGGACCTAACTGAGGTATACAAGATAATGAGAGGCATAGATAGAGTCGATAGCCAGAGATTATTTCCCAGGGCAGAATAGACTAACACGAGGGGTCATAGTTTTAAGCTAGTTGGAGGAAAGTATAGAGGGGATGTCAGAGGCGGGTTCTTTACACAGAGAGTTGTGAGAGCATGGAATGCATTGCCAGCAGCAGTTGTGGAGACAGGGTCATTGGGGACATTTAAGAGACTCCTGGACATGCATGTGGTCACAGAAATTTGAGGGTGCATACATGAGGATCAGTGGTCGGCACAACATTGTGGGCTGAAGGGCCTGTTCTGTGCTGTACTGTTTTATGTTCTATGTAAACTTTGTTTTTGATTGACACTTAGAATGCTGCGAACTGATCATTTCTAATGGTTAGCAGGGTAAAATCCGACATTTGGTCGATTTCTCAATGCCCTGACATTACAATTTTTAAAAATTTCATTCACAACATTGCTGACTGGGCCAGTATTTATCGTCCATCCCTAGTTGTCCTTGAGAAGGTGGTAGTGAGCTGCTGCAGTCCATGTGCTGTAGGTGGACCCCCACAACACCATTACGGAGGGACTTTCAGAATTTTGACCCAGCGACAGTGAATGAACAGTGACCTATTTCCAAGTCAGAATAGTAAGTGGCTTGGAGGGGAATTTGCAGGTGATGGTGTTTCCATGTATTACTGCCCTTATGAATTTAGACAGAAAGTGTTGCCTAAGAATCCTAGTTGAACCTCTGTAGTGCGTCTTGTAGATGGTACACACTGCTGCGACTGAGCACTGGTGGTGGAGGGGTTGAATGTTTGCGGATGTATGCTGGTGGAGGGGTTGAATGTTGGCGGATGTGTGGTGGTGGAGGGGTTGAATGTTTGCGGATGTATGCTGGTGGAGGGGTTGAATGTTGGCGGATGTATGCTGGTGGAGGGGTTGAATGTTTGCGGATGTATGCTGGTGGAGGGGTTGAATGTTTGCGGATGTATGCTGGTGGAGGGGTTGAATGTTGGCGGATGTATGCTGGTGGAGGGGTTGAATGTTTGCGGATGTATGCTGGTGGAGGGGTTGAATGTTGGCGGATGTATGCTGGTGGAGGGGTTGAATGTTTGCGGATGTATGCTGGTGGAGGGGTTGAATGTTTGCGGATGTATGCTGGTGGAGGGGTTGAATGTTTGTGGATGTATGCTGGTGGAGGGGTTGAATGTTTGCGGATGTATGCTGGTGGAGGGGTTGAATGTTGGCGGATGTGTGGTGGTGGAGGGGTTGAATGTTTGTGGATGTATGCTGGTGGAGGGATTGAATGTTTGCGGATGTATGCTGGTGGAGGGGTTGAATGTTTGCGGATGTATGCTGGTGGAGGGGTTGAATGTTGGCACCCATTCAACTGGATGGGTGCCAGTCAAGCAGCTGCTTTGACCTGGATGGTGAGGAGGCTCTTGAGTTGGAGCTGCACCCATCCAGGCAACTGGGGGGGGCGGGAGTACTCCATCACATTCCTGTCTTGTAGACAGTGAACAGGAAACCCATTCCCTGGATGAACCACAGAGCAACCAAAAGCTTTAAAGAAGGGAGCATTTTAGGAAGTTTATATAAAACTACAAAACAAAAAAAAATGCTTTTGAATAATTTGCATTCCTGGTGCTTGGCTCAATGTTCTCAATGCTTTGTTGTCTTTGTATTTGTTCATTCCCAGGAATTTCTCAGAGCGCATGAACTAATCCCGAGAGCTGGACATTTCATTGGGTCCCAGCAGAGGGAGTAGTCACTTCTACTTAGTGTCTGGTTGAGAAGGGGAGCGAGTGACACGTAGTTTTTGCAGCCAAACATTTGGTGGAGTTTTGTTTGTGTTAAAGCAATATGTTTTGCGGTCTGCGCCGTGGAAAGGTTAATTACGAGTTTTCACAAATAAACTGCCGCAGTTCATGAACTCGTGCCTGAGCATCTCTTTTTTGGGAAGCTGAGAGTTTCTGCCTGTGGGACGGGGAGGGAGGGAGAGGGGGTTTGAGGCGCAGGGACAGGTTCTGACTCGTCATGGTATCACCGTTCCGAGGGAAGCCAGTGGAACGAATTTGGAAATGTAAGCGGTTAGCTCCCAAATCCGTTTCTGCCCGTTTCCCGCGATCTCTCACGATGTCAGCTGGCCCAGAGTCGTATTTAATTTTGCACGCTATTTGGAAAGATGTGATTTTAAAGGTTTATTTTTTTTTGGGGGGGGGGGGGGTTTCTTAAAATCAGCAGAAGTTGAAAGGCTACAGATTTTAAACTGAATTTCAAAGGCTTCATTAGGTTAACATTTGAGCAAGTGCTTTTTTAAGCTCAGGACGGACAAGAAACAGTTATGTTACGGTGATGGATTGCGAGGAAGGTTAGACTTTTGGGTTAAGCGCAATTTTCGGTGCACTCGCTTTTCCCTTCAGATGTTGCTCTGTCTCTCTGCAGACTTAATTATCATTTTAAAACGCTTTAGGCGGTGAAGACTCAGGAAATCAGGATCAGACACGGGATCAGGGAAGTCTTCCTTCAGTTTGTTGCAAGCTGTTTGGAAACTGGTCCTCTTGTTTGTCCTCCCGAGTTCACCAATCTGCTCACAGCTGCAAACATCGGACTCGTTGCAATCTCCCGTCGCTTACTTTTGAAACTTCCCACCCGTTGGACCCGCAGCTGAACATTTGGGGGGAGGTTCCGAGAGAGATCTCCAGTTCCTGGTGGACCCTGTGGGCTCCCTCCAGTCTCACCCCGTGAGGCCTCATTGTGTGACCCAACCTCCAGCCAGATCGCCCCCAAATTTGTTCCAGCTCCAGAACAAGGAGGTAGTGGCAAGATTATGTCACTGAGCGAGTATTGTCGACCCCCCCCCCCCCCCCCCCAGGTTAATGTTTAGGGGACCTAGGGTCAAATCCCACCATGGCATATAGTGACTGTTGAATTCTGCCAAGAATATAGAATGCAACCTGACCTCATGATAAATGAAAGTCACCATTGTCTTACCAGACCATAGGATTGCTCCCTGATTACAGAGAGAGACAAACGGTGGTGGTTTAACCTGAGGGTCACCACACCTCAGGGGAGCAGAGAGGTTGACTATAAGACATCGGAGCAGAAGTTAGGCCATTCAGCCCGTCGAGTCTGCTCTATCATTCATTCGTGGCTGATACTTTTCTCAGTCAAAGAGTGTGGCGCTGGAAAAGCACAGCAGGTCAGGCAGCATCCGAGGAGCAGAAGGGTCGACATTTCGGGCATAAGCCTTTCATCAGGAATGTGGTGGGGGGGGGGGGGGAGAAGGGGGGCAAGGTGGGGTGAGAGATAAATGCAAGGGGTTTGGGGCGGGGGGTAGGTATTTGGGAATGTGATGGGTGGATGCAGATGGGGCGGGGGGTAGGTATTTGGGAATGTGATGGGTGGATGCAGATGGGGCGGGGGGGTAGGTATTTGGGAATGTGATGGGTGGATGCAGATGGGGCGGGGGGTAGGTATTTGGGAATGTGATGGGTGGATGCAGATGGGGCGGGGGGGTGCGGGTGATGGTGATAGGTCAGAGGGGGGGAGGGTTGACCGGATAGGTGGGAAGGAAGATAGACAGGTAGGACAGGTCAAGAGGGCAGTGCCGAGTTGAAAGGTCAGATCTGGGATGAAGTGGGGGGAGTGGAGATGAGGGAACTGGTGAAATCAACATTGATCCCGTGTGGTTGGAGAATTCCAAGGCGGAAGATGGAGCATTCCTCCCCCAAGCGTCGGGTGGCTAGAATTTGGTGGTGGATAAGTTTCTCAACCCTATTCTCCCATTTTCTCCCCGTAACCCTTAATCCCCTTGATAGTCAAGAACCTGTCTATCTCTGTCTTAAATACCCTCAGTGACCTGGCCTCCACAGCCTTCGGTGGTAGTGAATTCCATAGATTCACTGCTCTCTGGCTGAAGAAGTTTCTCCCTATCCCCATTGAGAAGGAGAGTGCTTCATAGTAACCTCAGCTGGTGTCGGAGTTGAACCCACGCTGTTGGCATCTGTCTGCGTTGCAAACCATCTATGCAGCTAACCAACCCCCGATGATAATGTAACTGTCCATTGTTACGAAACCCAATGTGTTCCAATAAATGCTGGCCTAGCCAATGGCACCCATATTCCATTAACAAATTAACCAAAAGCCATTTGGTGTCAGTTGTAAAGTAATGCTTCAATGGGGTTGTACTGTCTTAATCAATGGGCAGTAGCTCCTGATTATCTTTGCTGCGGTGTAGGAGTAATAATGAGCCAAGGATGAAACGTACAATTTCGAGGGTACTTTTACAATGAGTGCCGAGGGGATGTTCCTTCCTGTGGAGGACTTGAGGACACTCAGTAGTGTCTCTTATTTTAAGATGAAGATGAGTCTTTTCTCCTTAAGGGGGGGGGCTTATTAATCTGTAGACAAATCTGCCTCTAATTATCTCCCCCCCCCAAGTGAACCTGCTCCATGTGTTCATGACAACGACTCCCACACGTGGAGCTCATGCAGCGACATGCTTTGTAGTTCAAAGGGAAAGTCGCCCTTTTGCCCCCAGAGACCAAGGCAGACTCATTCACCGAGTGCCCTTACAGAATTGTTACAACGCAGATGGTGGCCATTTGACCCATCGCATCTTCCCTGGCTCCTTGAATGCACAGCTCACTTGCTGCTATTCTCTTGTTAGTGAAGGTGAGTTAGATTTCTTGATTGACAAGTGAATTTTGGGGTGTTGGGCATATGGGGGTGAGCCTAGAAAGTGGAGCTGGTACCACAACAGCAGTAACCATGCTCTTATCCAAATGCAGTGCAGGTTCATGGGGCCGAATGGTCTCCTCTTGCTCTCAATTCTTGTGGAATGGGGCTCAGGAGGAGTAGATAATTAGTGAGTAGGTCAGAAAGTAATGCTTCAAGCAAAAAGTAGTGAACAAATATAAGGCGGTAATGTTTGGCGGAAACAGTAATGAAACCTCATGCTCCTTAGGGGAAGAAGTATTTGTATGAGATTAAGAAGTTGTGGGATTGGGGGCAGCAGAAACATATCATTAAAATTTGTAACACTGGGTAATAACGCCATTCAACAAAAACACAGAGAAAGCAAGGGGGTCCATTTCCAATGGGATAGAAGTGAAAAGCAGAGCAGTTATGGTCAACTTGTATAGAACCTTGGTCAGACCACACCTGGGTTATTGCCAACAGATCGGATCTCCAAACAGGAACGTTAACATACTGGAGAAGTTGTGAAATGGATTCATAAAGCTAATCCCAGGTTATACAGATCAGGAAAGATTGAATTTGCAGTGGCAGTTTACTCTAGATCTGAAAGGTGACAAATTAGAAATTTATTTTTTAAGTTGTAAAAGGATTTGATATTTAACCATGAAAGATGTGAGGTGATGCATTCTGGGAAGGTCAGCAAAGCCAGTGGGTACATGACGGATGGTAAGACCCTGGGAAGTACAGAGGATCTGAGAGACCTTGGTGTGCATGTCTGTAGATCCTCAAAGGCAGCAGGGCAGGTAGATAAAGTGGTTAAGGAAGTATAAGGTATACTTGCCTTTATTAGCCAAGATGCGGAGGTGCCAGTGTCGGACTGGGGTGGACAAAGTTAAAACTCACACACCAGGTTATAGTCCAACAGGTTTATTGGAAAGTACAAGCTTTCAGAGTGCTACTTTTTCATCAGGTACCTAGTGGGGCAGAATCATAGGACACAGAATTTACAGTAAAAGATAAATGGTTCTGTGTCCTATGATTCTGCTCCACTAGCTGCCTGTGGACGGAGCAGCACTCCAAAAGCTTGTACATTCCAATAAACCTGTTGGACTATAACCTGGTGTTGTGTGAGTTTTAACTTTATTAGTCAAGGCCTTGAATACAAGAGCAAGGAGGTTAGGATGGAGTTGTATATCACATCAGTTAGGTTGTAGCTGGAATGTTGTGTGCAGGTCTGGTCACCACATGATAGAGAGGATGTTATTCCTCATAAGAGAGTTTATATGAGATTCATGAAGATGTTGCCTGGGTTGGAGTGTTTCAGCTGTTAAGAGGTTAGATAGGCTGGGGTTGTTTTCTTCAGAGATTCCTGAAGACGGGCTCATGCCCGAAACGTCGATTCTCCTGCTCCTCGGATGCTGCCTGACCTGCTGCGCTTTTCCAGCAACACATTTTCAGCTCTTGTTTTCTTCAGAGCAGAGAAGGCTGAAGGGGACCTGATTTGAGGTTTACAAAATATTGAGGGGTATAGGTAAGGTAGATAGGAAGAAATATTTTCCCATTAGTAGAGGGATCAATACTGAGAGTGAGGGGGTGGGTTTGGCACAGTTTCAGGTGAAGGAGCAAGAGGTATGGAGAGGATTCGTGGAAGAACTGTTTTTAACGAGAGGGTCGTGGGAACCTGGAATTCGCTGCTTGAAAGGATAATAGAGGCAGTAACCCTCAAGACATTTAAGAAATATTTAGACAAGCACTTGAAATGCCATTGCATATGGGACTACAGATCGAGTGCTGGAAAATGAGACTAGAACAGAGAGATGCTTAATGATCAGTGTAGACAGTTAGCTGAAGGGCCTTTGTCTATGTTGTAAACATTTTATGATGGGGTAAATGTAAAAGAAAAATTCCACTTGTGGTATTTCCCCAAATTACCACAACTAGTACTTTGTGGTATTTGACACCTCTGCCAGCCCTTGGTGTTGGATGAGGATCGTTTGATATAGTTCTCTATCACTGATCCTCCATTTGTCATCGAGTGATTAATGGTAGAGAATGCACCATCATTGAGTATGTACAGAAGAGGCACAGTTCTTTGATAGTACGATTTATTGCATGACATAAGGTAGGTTCTTGATTAGTAGGGGGATCAAAGGTCACGGGGAGAAGGCTGGAGAATGGGGTTGAAAAACATATCACCCACAATCGAACTCACAATCGGAATAGACTTGATGGGTTGAATGGCCTAATTGTGCTCCAACAACTGATGATTTTATGATAGCAATATGTAGGACTACATTTAATTAGTTAAAAATCACACAACACCAGGTTATAGTCCAACAGGTTTAGTTGGAAGCACACTAGCGTTAGGAGCGAGGCTCCACATAATCACCTGAATTTACCCCGGTCCAACTTCGGCATCTCCAAATCATGACTACATTTAATTAGACAGACTTACTAGAACTTGAGGGAACTGGTCCAGATACATTGCTCCTTCCAAAAGTTTGAGTGGTTTCCTTGTGTCTCCATCCATGGATGGTGCATGACATCAATAGCCAATATAACATGAATGTTAAGCCCTTCAGAGAGCCCTTGTACAACATCTAAGACCATTGCTCATAAGACCATAGTAACAGGAGAAGGCCATTCAGTCCCTCGATCCTGCTCCACCATTCAATATGAGGTTGTTCCAACATTCTTCACAATCACTTTCTACCATTTCCCCATATTCCTTGATTTCCCCAGTAGATCAAGAGTGTATCTCGGACCAAGATATTTGCAATAAAAACCAAAAGAACTGCAGATGCTGTAAATAAAAGACAAAAATAGAAATTTCTGGAAAAGCTCTGCAGATCTGGCAGCATCTTTGGAAAGAATCACCCAAGACGTTAACTCTGATTTCTGTCAGTAGATGCTGTCAGACCTGCTGAGCTTTTCCAACAATTTCTGTTTTTGTCTTAAATATATGCAATGATTCTGCCTCCAAAGTTCTCTGTGGAAAAAATTCCAAAGACTCTCAACCCTCTGAGAGAGTAAATTCCTCATCTTCTCAGTCTTAAATTGGTGCCCCTTTATTCTGAGGCAATGCCGCCTCACACATTAACTCCTCTTGTGTGAGAGACTTGAATTATGGCCCATAACTATAGATTAGATTCCCGACAGTGTGGGAAACAGGCCCTTTCTTTGGCCCAACAAGTCCACACCAACCCTCTGAAGAGTATCCCACCCAGACTCATCTCCCTCCGACTAATGCACTTATCACCATGGGCAATTTAGCGTGGCCACTTCACCTCACCTGCACATCTTTGGATTGTGGGAGGAAGCTGGAGCACCTGGAGGAAACCCATGCAGACATGGGGAACATGTGCAAACAATGTCCACACCGCCAGTCCCCTGAGGCTGGAATCGAACCTGGGTCCCTAGTGCTGTGAGGTAGCAGTGCTAACTACTGAGCCATTGTGCCACCCCCAGAGGAGCTGCTAATAAATCCAACAGGGTATTAGGAAGAAGCTTCTTTACCCTGATATTGACTGATCAATATCTATCTCAAAGACACTCACTGACTCGGTCTCCACAGCCCTGTGTGGCAATGAATTTCACAGTTTCACCACTCTATTATTAAGACTTGCTACATATCTGAAGCGCTAAATCAATAGAATCTTAGACAGTGGTTTTCTGAGAATGTTTGCATATAATCCTTTCCCATTAAAGTATGTAAAACTGTGACTTGGCAAATGCAGAAGTAGCATATCTAGTGTCTAGAAAATGTCCTTATGATGAAACTCATAGATGTGATCAACTGGAACCATTGCACCCAGCTCTCATTCCTACGCTTTTCACAGTCCATCTTCGCTGTCTTCAAAATTGAAGAATTGTCTTTTCCAATGCGGAGAGTGCATAAGTAACATTCACAACAATGTTACTCATAACAGCACGGAGTATAAGAGCTAGGAGCAGGATTAGGCCATTCAACCCCTCGAGCCTGCTCTGCCATTTGATAGGATCGTGGCTGATATCATCTCAGCCTCAACTCCACTTTCCTACCCACTCTCCATCCCCTTTAACCCATTACTAATTAAAAATCTGTCTATCTCCTCCTTAAATTTACCCCACGGCCTAGCATCCACTGCATCCTGGGGAAGTGAACCCCACAGATTCATGACCTTTTGAGAGAAGGAATCTCTCCTCATCTCTGTTTTAAATCTGCTATGCCTTATCCTGAAGCTATGACCTCTCATTCTAGATCACCCCATGTGAGGAATCATCCTCTCGACGTCTACATTGTCACTCCCCTTTGTCGTCTCACATGCCTCAATTGAATCTCCTCATTCTTCTAAACTCCACAGTATAGGCCTAAACAACTCATCTCTCTTCATAAGACAAATCCCCTTTCGTCATGTCTGGAGTCAATCTAGTCAACCTTCACTGAACTGCTTCAATGTATCTACATCCTTCTTCAAGTCAGCAGACTAAAATTGTACACAATACTCCCGAGTGTAGTCTCATTAATGCCTTGCACATTTGCAGCAATACTTCCTTCCTGTTCTACTCTATTTCTTGAGCAATACGTTCCAAAATGCCATTTCCTTCCTTATTATCTGTTGTACCTGCACATTGGTTTTCTGTGATCCATGCACGAGATGACCCATATCCCTCTAATTCAAAGCACTCTGACATTTCTCTCCATTGAGAAAATAAGTTGTCTTTCCATGTCTCTGACCAAAATGGGTAGCCTCACATTTGTCCACATTAAACTCCATCTGCTTAATTATGGCCTTTCACCTAATCTGTTGTCCAACTGGAGGATTGCTACAATTTCTGGACCTTGTATCATTTCTTGATGCCTTCTAGAACATTGGACATTACAGTGCAATACAGCCCTTCAGCCCTCAATGGTTCCACAGTTCGGCGCAACAATCTGAAGCCCTTCTATCCTACACTATTCCATTTTCATCCATATGCTTATCCAATGACCAGTTAAATGCCCTTAAGGTTGGTGAATCCACTCCTGCTCCAGACAGGGCATTCCACGCCCCTAGTACTTTGAGTAAAGAAACTACCTCTGACATTTGTCTTATATCTATCACCCCTCAATTTAAAGCTATGTCCCCTAGGTTTTTAGCTGTAAACTTAAAAAAACTTACATTTAATTCATGGAGTGCAGCTGCTTTCATTTTAATAATACACCCGAGCCCTTGCATCTAAAACAAAACCTGGCCAATCGGCCTGACAGGTCAATGCTAGAATTTATGCTATATTTGAGCCTTCTCCCAATACTCTGCAGTTAACCTGATCAGAATATTTTTCCTTTCAGCCTCATGCAATAATCTAGCTTCCCCCAATATATACACAGAGACACAGAGATGCAGATGCACAGAGACACAGAGACACACACCCTTTGCAGATCACTCTCCTCAATAGACCCTTATGGCTGTGAGTTCCCCAGTCTAACCACTCTGGGTGAAATGTTTTCTGTTTCCTGACTTCCCTGTTAGATGTATTAATGATTTTTAATATTTATGGCCACTAGTTTTGGTCTGCCTTCACATCTGGCAAACACCTTCTTGAGGTTTAGGAAACCATGAGGATTATAAATAAGGTGAATGGCGGGTGTGTTTTCCCGAGGGATTTCAAGACTAAGGGGCATAGTTTTAAGATGAGAGGAGAAAGATTTGAAAAAAAAAGACAGGAGGGGCAATTTTTTTTTATACAAAGAGTGGTTCGTTGTGTGGAATGAATTTCCAGAGGATTTGGTGGATGTGGGTCCAGTTACAACATTTAAAAGACACTTAGATAAGTACATGAATAAGAAATGTTTGGAGTGATATGAGCTATACGCAGGTGGATAGGACTAGTTTAGTTTGGGATTATGGTCAGCATGGACTGGTGGAACTGAAGGATTTGGTTAGTGCTGTATCACTATATCCATTTGATTAAATGTTTTCATAATCATAAAGCCTTCTATCAAGTCACCCTCAGCTTTATCTTTTCTAGGAAAGAGACCCGGCTGTTCAGTTCTTTCTGATAGGTGTAACCTTTCCGTTCTGGTAACAACTTACCAACTCTTTTTGTGTCTTTCACATTTATAAGTAATATCTAAAGCCAAGTTGTTGTCATAATACCTAACGTGGTTAAAAGAATTGCTTCCCAGGAGCTGATGAGAAAGGACATGGAACAAAGAAGGAAATATTGGAAGAATTTGGCAAACCTTCAGCTTAAAAATTCATTTTGAAGAATGTCTTAAGAAAGGGTGGTAGTAGGGCACAAGCATTTTGAAATTATCGAATGGTTACAGCACAGAAGGCCATCAAGTTTGTGCTGGCTGTCTGCAGGAGCAACTTCACCGACCCCATTCCGTTGCCTTTTCCGTATTCCTCTATGATTGCTGTTCAACTTGTTTATCCTTTTCAGTGCCATGATTGCACCTGCCTCCACCACACTCTGAGGCACAACACTCCAGATCTTAAATACGCATTGTGTTAAAAGAAAAGGAGCTTGTGATGCTTTTGTTTCTTCTTCAAACATCTTGGATTGGTCGTTTCTGATCTCTGATCGTTTCTGATCCCTGTTCGTTTCTGATATCTGGTCGTTTCTGATCCCTGTTCGTTTCTGATCTCTGGTCCTTTCTGATCTCTGGTCCTTTCTGATCTCTGATCGTTTCTGATCTCTGGTCATTTCTGATCCCGGGTCGTTTCTGATCTCTGGTCTTTTCTGATCTCTGGTCATTTCTGATCTCTGGTCGTTTCTGATCTCTGGTCATTTCTGATCTCTGGTCATTTCTGATCTCTGATCGTTTCTGATCTCTGGTCATTTCTGATCTCTGATCGTTTCTGATCTTTGGTCATTTCTGATCCCTGGTCCTTTCTGATCTCTGGTCGTTTCTGATCTCTGGTCATTTCTGATCTCTGATCATTTCTGATCTCTGGTCGTTTCTGATCTCTGGTCATTTCTGATCTCTGATCGTTTCTGATCTCTGGTCATTTCTGATCCCGGGTCGTTTCTGATCTCTGGTCTTTTCTGATCTCTGGTCATTTCTGATCTCTGGTCATTTCTGATCTCTGGTCGTTTCTGATCTCTGGTCATTTCTGATCTCTGATCGTTTCTGATCTCTGGTCTTTTCTGATCTCTGGTCTTTTCTGATCTCTGGTCTTTTCTGATCTCTGGTCGTTTCTGATCTCTGGTCATTTCTGATCTCTGGTCATTTCTGATCTCTGATCGTTTCTGATCTCTGATCGTGTCTGATCTCTGGTCATTTCTGATCCCGGGTCGTTTCTGATCTCTGGTCTTTTCTGATCTCTGGTCGTTTCTGATCTCTGGTCATTTCTGATCTCTGGTCATTTCTGATCTCTGATCGTTTCTGATCTCTGGTCATTTCTGATCTCTGGTCTTTTCTGATCTCTGGTCTTTTCTGATCTCTGGTCTTTTCTGATCTCTGGTCGTTTCTGATCTCTGGTCATTTCTGATCTCTGATCGTTTCTGATCTCTGATCGTTTCTGATCTCTGGTCATTTCTGATCTCTGGTCTTTTCTGATCTCTGGTCGTTTCTGATCTCTGGTCATTTCTGATCTCTGATCGTTTCTGATCTCTGGTCTTTTCTGATCTCTGGTCTTTTCTGATCTCTGGTCGTTTCTGATCTCTGGTCATTTCTGATCTCTGGTCATTTCTGATCTCTGGTCATTTCTGATCTCTGGTCGTTTCTGATCTCTGGTCATTTCTGATCTCTGATCGTTTCTGATCTCTGGTCTTTTCTGATCTCTGGTCTTTTCTGATCTCTGGTCTTTTCTGATCTCTGGTCGTTTCTGATCTCTGGTCATTTCTGATCTCTGGTCTTTTCTGATTACTGATCGTTTCTGATCTCTGGTAATTTCTGATCTCTGGTCTTTTCTGATCTCTGGTCGTTTCTGATCTCTGGTCGTTTCTGATCTCTGGTCATTTCTGATCTCTGATCGTTTCTGATCCCGGGTCGTTTCTGATCTCTGGTCGTTTCTGATCTCTGGTCATTTCTGATCTCTGGTCGTTTCTGATCTCTGGTCGTTTCTGATCTCTGGTAATTTCTGATCTCTGGTAATTTCTGATCTCTGGTTGTTTTTGGTCTTTGGTCATTTCTGATCTCTGGTCGTTTCTGATCTCTGATCGTTTCTGATCATTTCTGATCTCTGGTAATTTCCGATCTCTGGTCTTTTCTGATCTCTGGTAATTTCTGATCTCTGGTCTTTTCTGATTATTGATCGTTTCTGATCTCTGGTCATTTCTGATCTCTGATCGTTTCTGATCTCTGATCGTGTCTGATCCCGGGTTGTTTCTGATCTCTGATCGTTTCTGATCTTTGGTCATTTCTGATCTCTGGTCATTTCTGATCTCTGATCGTTTCTGATCTCTGATCGTGTCTGATCCCGGGTTGTTTCTGATCTCTGATCGTTTCTGATCTTTGGTCATTTCTGATCTTTGGTCATTTCTGATCTCTGATCGTTTCTGATCTTTGGTCATTTCTGATCTCTGATCGTTTCTGATCTCTGGTCATTTCTGATCCCTGGTCGTTTCTGATCTCTGATCGTTTCTGATCTCTGATCGTTTCTGATCTCTGGTTGTTTCTGATCTCTGGTCATTTCTGATCTTTGGTCATTTCTGATCTCTGATCGTTTCTGATCTCTGATCGTTTCTGATCCCTGGTCATTTCTGATCTCTGATCGTTTCTGATCTCTGGTTGTTTCTGATCTCTGGTCATTTCTGATCTCTGATCGTGTCTGATCTCTGGTCATTTCTGATCCCTGGTCGTTTCTGATCTCTGATCGTTTCTGATCTCTGGTCGTTTTTGATCTCTGGTCTTTTCTGATCTCTGGTCGTTTCTGATCTCTGATCGTGTCTGATCCCGGGTCGTTTCTGATCTCTGGTCGTTTCTGATCTCTGGTCGTTTCTGATCTCTGGTCGTTTCTGATCTTTGGTCATTTCTGATCTCTGGTCATTTCTGATCTCTGATCGTTTCTGATCTCTGGTCGTTTCTGATCTTTGGTCATTTCTGATCTCTGGTCATTTCTGATCTCTGATCGTTTCTGATCTCTGATCGTGTCTGATCCCGGGTCGTTTCTGATCTCTGGTCGTTTCTGATCTCTGGTCGTTTCTGATCTCTGATCGTGTCTGATCCCGGGTCGTTTCTGATCTCTGGTCGTTTCTGATCTCTGGTCGTTTCTGATCTCTGATCGTGTCTGATCCCGGGTCGTTTCTGATCTCTGGTCGTTTCTGATCTCTGGTCGTTTCTGATCTCTGATAGTTTCTGATCCCGGGTCGTTTCTGATCCCGGGTCGTTTCTGATCCCGGGTCGTTTCTGATCTCTGGTCGTTTCTGATCTCTGATAGTTTCTGATCTCTGGTCGTTTCTGATCTCTGATAGTTTCTGATCTCTGGTCGTTTCTGATCTCTGGTCGTTTCTGATCTCTGGTCGTTTCTGATCTCTGATCGTTTCTGATCTCTGGTCATTTCTGATCTTTGGTCATTTCTGATCTCTGGTCATTTCTGATCTCTGATCGTTTCTGATCTCTGATCGTGTCTGATCCCGGGTCGTTTCTGATCTCTGGTCGTTTCTGATCTCTGATAGTTTCTGATCCCGGGTCGTTTCTGATCCCGGGTCGTTTCTGATCTCTGGTCGTTTCTGATCTCTGGTCGTTTCTGATCTCTGATAGTTTCTGATCTCTGGTCGTTTCTGATCTCTGATAGTTTCTGATCTCTGGTCGTTTCTGATCTCTGGTCGTTTCTGATCTCTGGTCTTTTCTGATTTCTGGTCATTTCAGATTTTGGTCGTTTCTGATCCCTGGTCATTTCTGATCTCTGGTTATTTTTGGTCTTTGGTCATTTCTGATCCCTGGTCGTTTCTGATCCCGGGTCGTTTCTGATCTCTGGTCGTTTCTGATCTCTGGTCGTTTCTGATCTCTGGTCGTTTCTGATCTCTGGTCGTTTCTGATCTCTGATAGTTTCTGATCTCTGGTTGTTTCTGATCTCTGGTCGTTTCTGATCTCTGGTCGTTTCTGATCTCTGGTCTTTTCTGATTTCTGGTCATTTCTGATCTTTGGTCATTTCTGATCTCTGGTTATTTTTGGTCTTTGGTCGTTTCTGATCCCGGGTCGTTTCTGATCTCTGGTCATTTCTGATCTTTGGTCATTTCTGATCTCTGGTCATTTCTGATCTCTGATCGTTTCTGATCTCTGATCGTGTCTGATCCCGGGTCGTTTCTGATCTCTGGTCGTTTCTGATCTCTGATCGTGTCTGATCCCGGGTCGTTTCTGATCTCTGGTCGTTTCTGATCTCTGGTCGTTTCTGATCTCTGATAGTTTCTGATCCCGGGTCGTTTCTGATCCCGGGTCGTTTCTGATCCCGGGTCGTTTCTGATCTCTGGTCGTTTCTGATCTCTGATAGTTTCTGATCTCTGGTCGTTTCTGATCTCTGATAGTTTCTGATCTCTGGTCGTTTCTGATCTCTGGTCGTTTCTGATCTCTGGTCGTTTCTGATCTCTGATCGTTTCTGATCTCTGGTCATTTCTGATCTTTGGTCATTTCTGATCTCTGGTCATTTCTGATCTCTGATCGTTTCTGATCTCTGATCGTGTCTGATCCCGGGTCGTTTCTGATCTCTGGTCGTTTCTGATCTCTGATAGTTTCTGATCCCGGGTCGTTTCTGATCCCGGGTCGTTTCTGATCTCTGGTCGTTTCTGATCTCTGGTCGTTTCTGATCTCTGATAGTTTCTGATCTCTGGTCGTTTCTGATCTCTGATAGTTTCTGATCTCTGGTCGTTTCTGATCTCTGGTCGTTTCTGATCTCTGGTCTTTTCTGATTTCTGGTCATTTCAGATTTTGGTCGTTTCTGATCCCTGGTCATTTCTGATCTCTGGTTATTTTTGGTCTTTGGTCATTTCTGATCCCTGGTCGTTTCTGATCCCGGGTCGTTTCTGATCTCTGGTCGTTTCTGATCTCTGGTCGTTTCTGATCTCTGGTCGTTTCTGATCTCTGATAGTTTCTGATCTCTGGTCGTTTCTGATCTCTGATAGTTTCTGATCTCTGGTTGTTTCTGATCTCTGGTCGTTTCTGATCTCTGGTCGTTTCTGATCTCTGGTCTTTTCTGATTTCTGGTCATTTCTGATCTTTGGTCATTTCTGATCTCTGGTTATTTTTGGTCTTTGGTCGTTTCTGATCCCGGGTCGTTTCTGATCTCTGGTCATTTCTGATCCCTGGTCGTTTCTGATCCCTGGTCGTTTCTGATCTCTGGTTGTTTCTGATCTCTGGTTGTTTCTGATTTCTGGTCATTTCAGATTTTGGTCGTTTCTGATCTTTGGTCATTTCTGATCTCTGGTTATTTTTGGTCTTTGGTCCTTTCTGATCCCTGGTCCTTTCTGATCCCTGGTCGTTTCTGATCCCTGGTCCTTTCTGATCTCTGGTCCTTTCTGATCTCTGGTCGTTTCTGATCTCTGGTCGTTTCTGATCTTTGGTCGTTTCTGATCTCTGGTCGTTTCTGATCTCTGGTCCTTTCTGATCTCTGGTCCTTTCTGATCTCTGGTCGTTTCTGATCTTTGGTCGTTTCTGATCTCTGGTCGTTTCTGATCTCTGGTCGTTTCTGATCTCTGGTCGTTTCTGATCTCTGGTCATTTCTGATCTTTGGTCCTTTCTGATCTGTGCCTCTCCTCCCGGCTGAACTTTCTTCACATTTGCTTTGATACTCTTTGCAAAAAAACAGAAACCCAATTTGCACTGACTTAAAAATAATTAAATAAAGAATATAGGCCACTGTAAAAAGAAGTATGGAATCAAATCAAAGTTTAATTGGTGTGGAAATGATACAGCCTAGCCCCTGCATCTATCACAAAATATGCACTGTGTAAAATATGTTATGATACACCTCTGAGGCATCTGTTCCATTGGTATAGATGCTACCGCTGTGTCAGAAGAGCCAATACACTTCAATATATACCATATTGCAGACATTAGATTCACATAAGTGTCTGGGCTGACATTAAGCTATCAAATAATTACTTTTTTTTTCATACCTGGCATGAAGGCAGCGCTGGCCAAGCCAGTGTTTATTGCCCTTTCCTAACTGCCCAGAGAGCAGTTGAGAGTCAATCAGATTGCTGTGGGTCTGATGTCACATGTAAGGGTAAGGATGGCAGTTTCCGTCTCTAAAGGGCGTTAGTGAACCAGATGCTCCTAATGGAGGTTTCCAGTAATCTGGGTCAGGTTTTAGTCTGATCTTTAATCACCCTGTTCAGAGATGTGATCATACCCCTCTGTAGCAAGTGGGACTTGAAAAAGGGCCCAGAACCCAGAGGTAGGGACATTACTATTGCATCACACCAGACCCTTTCAGTGCACTTCAGTAGGGATTTCCATAAGGCCATAACATTTGGTGGCAGAATTAGGCCAATCGGCACATGGAGTCTGCTCCACCATTCGACCACGGTAGATAATGGTTTAGGTCATGGATTTCCTAACCAACCTGCTCAAGAGATTTGATGTATACCACTGGAACAGGTGGGTCTTCACCCAAGCCTCCTAACCCAGAGGGTAGCGATGTTATCACTGTTCCATAAGGACCCTAAATACACTTCAGTAGATATCTCCAGTTCAGAGTTGATGTTTCACTTCTATGGAGCGAGTGGGTCCTAAAGTCTGGCCCCCCTGGCTCAAAGCTACAGACATTACCGCTGTCCCACAAAAGCCATAAATGCAGTTTAATGGAATAACTATTGATGCACTTATCACCCTGTAAACAAGATTAGACACCATCAGTCACATCCTTTTCAAAAAATGTGTTGCCAGAATTGGACGCAATGAGGCTAAAGCAGAGTTTAATACACCTTTGTCATGACTTCCTTGTGTTTGTGCTCTCACCTCTATTTATAAAGCTGGATTAGTGGTGCTGGAAGAGCACAGCAGTTCAGGCAGCATCCAACGAGCAGCGAAATCGACGTTTCAGGCAAAAGCCCTTCCGGCTTTTGCCCGAAACGTCGATTTCGCTGCTCGTTGGATGCTGCCTGAACTGCTGTGCTCTTCCAGCACCACTAATCCAGTATTTGGTTTTCAGCATCTGCAGTCATTGTTTTTACTCTATTTATAAAGCCCAGAATCCTGGAGCCTTATAAACTGCTTTGGTAACCGTGTACACCCACAGTTCCCCATGTCCCTGCATTCCTTCTAGTACTGCTTTAGTTTATGTTGACTGACATATAGAGATATTAATGAATTGGTTGAGGAAAGTGAGTGAGCTATAGCCAGATTTGCCAGAGGATGCAACAAGAGGGAAGGAGAGTGGTGAGGATAACACAGAGAGTTCTGCAGTGTGATGTGTGCAGGTTCACTGAACGGACAAAAACTTGGGTAGATGCAATACAATGTGGGAAACATGAAGATATGAGAGAAATAGAGGAGCTGAATGTTATTTTAAATGGAGAAAGGTTGCAGAGAATTACAGCACAGAAAGATTTGAGTCGTCACACATAAGTCACTAAAAGCTAGCATATAAGTTCAGGTAGTGGGGGAGTCAAATCAAATGTTGGCCTCTTAGTGTGAAAATAGCAAAGTCTTGCTTAAAAGCGAATGTACAAGGCACTACTTAGACCATACCTGAAATATTGTGAATAGGTTTTGGTTCCCATATCTAAGAGAAGAGGCAATGGCGTTGGAGGTAGTCCAGAGAAGGTTCACTAGACAGATGCCAGGTATGGAGGTGCTGTCTCAGGAGGGCAGGTTAAATAGGTTGAGCCTGTACACATTGGCATTTAGAAGTATGGAGGTGACCTTACTGATATGTACAAGATTCTTAGGGAACTTGACAGGATGAGTATGGAGAGTTGTTTCCTCGACTGGGGGATTCATGAACAAAATGGCGTTGTGCCTGAATACAGGGGAGCCCATTTGAGACAGAGGTGGGAAGAATTTCCTCTCAGAGGGTGGAATTCTTTACCACAGAGGGCTACAGTGGCTGGGTCCTTAGGTCTATTCAAGGCTGAGCTAGATAGATTTTGAATCAGCAAGGGAATTTAAGGTGATGGGAAAAGACAGGAGAGTGGAGTTCAGGGTTGACAGATCAACCATGATCTCATTGAATAGCAGAGCAGACTCGATGGGCTGAATGCCCTACTTCTGCTCCCACATCTTATGGTCGAACGGGAGTGGAATGCTTTAAGATCATTGATGCTTTCAAACATCCCGATTTTCATAATCCTCTGTATCAAATTACATCTGCCTCTCTATGTCCTTGTCAATCTATCCGCCTTGCATTTTATCATGCTTCCAAGTTTCGTGACATCTGCAAATTTAGTAATTTACCTATTAATGCGATTTGAAATCCTTTGAACTACATTCCAGGAAATACAGGCTTAGTTTGCAGAGCCTCCTCACAATAACACCCTTGTAGCCTTTACATCTTAAGACTAACTTATCCTTTCCAAACCACTCTGATTCCTGTTTGCAAAGAACAATGGAATGATGAGAAAGGAAAATTAACATAAGTTGATTCAGTAAGTTATTTTAAATGCGCTCCTTGCTGTAGATCATGGGAAGGATTGGCACCCTTCATTGAATACTGGATTAGTGGTGCTGGAAGAGCACAGCAGTTCAGGCAGCATCCAACGAGCAGCGAAATCGACGTTTCGGGCAAAAGCCCTTCATCGGGCTTTTGCCCGAAACGTCGATTGCGCTGCTCGTTGGATGCTGCCTGAACTGCTGTGCTCTTCCAGCACCACTAATCCAGTATTTGGTTTTCAGCATCTGCAGTCATTGTTTTTACCCTTCATTGAATGCAAGTTCAACCAATTAATGATGACAGACATAGTTTTGATGCAGGTCAAACATTTTGATATGAGCAATGGGTTTTAACAATCATAGCTCTGTAACTAGCCAAAGCTGGAAGGAATCTGAAGTCACAGGTAGCTTCAGAAAGCACAATCACTGAGTATATCTGAAGCAGGAGGGCTGTTGTGGTGTCGTAGTGGAATCTCTACCTGAAGTAGTTGATTTTAAAGGTTAATGACGTGGAGGTGCCAGTGTTGGACTGGGGTGGACAAAGTTTTTAAAAAATCACACAACACCAGTTTATAGTCCAACAGGTGTATTTGTGAGTGCTAGCTTTCAGAGTGCTGCTCCTTCATCAGAGAGCTGTGGAGCAGCACTCACATAATTAGCACTTCCAAATATACCTGTTGGACTATAACCTGGTGTTGTGTGATTTTTTTTTAAAGTTTCAAAGCTAATGGTAATTAACTTTAAGACCACAATTCATCCACTTTGGTAACAAAAGCAGAAAGGTTGTAATCAGAATGGTGGTAGATTGGGAAAAGGAGGAGCTACACTGAGACCTGGATGTTCTTGGCACTGAATGTAAGCATGTAGGTGCAGCAGGAGGTGAAGAAGGCAAATGGCATTTTGGCCTTCATAGTAATAGGATTCAAGTACAGGAGCAGGAATATCTTGCCACAGTTGTACAGGGTCTTTGAATATTGTGTGTAGTTTTGCTTCTCTTTTCTGGAGAAGGAGGTTCTTGCTTTAGAGGGAGTGCAGGGAAGGTTACTAGACTGATCCCATGGGATGGCAGGACTGACATATGAAAAAAAACTGGATTGGTTAAGACTGAGGTTCATAGAAATCTTATCGAAATCTATAAAATTCTAATATGATTAAGTTAAAAATCCCACAACACCAGGTTATAGTCCAACAGGTTTAATTGGAAGCACTAGCTTTCGGAGCGCTGCTCCTTCATCAGGTGGTTGTGGAGGATACAATTGTCAGACACAGAATTTATAGCAAAAGTTGACAGTGTGATGTAACTGAAATTATACATTGATTGTTTGTTAAATCTCTCATCTGTTAGAGTGACCATGTTAGTTTCACTTCTTTCATAAGTAAATCACAAACATTTTTTAAAAAGTTACATTCTCAGGTTAACTTTAGCAATTGGTGTCAGCCCAGATAATACATTGAAGGTGTTAGCCCTCTGTGTGCTGTTGTCTGTGCCTTAGTGTTTAGACTGATTCTAATCTAAAAAATGAGTTAACAGAATCTTACATGGATTCATGCAGCTGTTGAGCAAAGTACAATGTAACTCTGCAAGTACAAATTCACCCCACAAATGTATGCGTGCATGTGGATTTGTGTGAACCAGGGGTTTGTGTTGTTGTGAACCAGGGGTCACCATCTAATGAAACATGATCTGCCATATACCTCTGAGCTGAGGAGAAATGTCTTTACCCAGAGAGGGGGGAGCCTGTGGAATTCTCTGCCATAGAAAACAGCCAAGGCCAAAACATTGAGTATTTTCAAGAAGGAGTTAGATATCATTCTTAGGGCTAAAGGGATCAAAGAGTATTGGGAGAAAGTGGGAACAGGGTTCTGAGTTGGATGATCTGCCGTAATCATAATGAATGGAGGTGCTGCTATTGGACTGGGGTGGACAAGGTCAGAAGTCACATGACACCAGGTCGTAGTCCAACAGGTTTATTTGAAACGACAAGCTTTCAGAGCCCCTTCTCTGAAAGTGAGCTATTTCATTTGATGAAGGAGCAGCGCTCCAAAAGCTTGTGATTTCAAATCCACCTTTGGATTATAACCTTTTGAATAGAGGGATAGGCTCGGACGGTCATATGGCCTACTCCTGCTCCTATTTTCTTTGTATCTGAGGGATTCCACTGAACACCTGGGGGAGAGGAAATGGTGGAGTCGAGCTCGTGATTGATAGATCCTTGTGCTGAACATCGACAGTGCTTACTACTCATTTTCACGTTAACAGCAGCTATATAAACAGGCTTCTATGGTGGCCCGAGCTAATTTCCAGATGTATGTTTAAAGTACACTTTCTAAAATGAAATTAAATACATTTAAATTCATTCCAATTAAATATTGGGGAGGCAAAAGGTATTATTTTCTGTTCCCACTGCAAACACATTCCCTAGCTGCCGTCTCCATCTGTCTGCTTGATTATAGTCTGACATTAAGCTGGTCTCTTCATAACTTTGGAGCTTAATTTGATCCTGTGATGATCATCAGAAATTATATTGATGCCATCGCTAAGAGACACCTAACTTTCATCTTGTCACAATTCATCTGTTGAAACCATTATTCACGCCTTTGTTACTATTAGACCTGACTGCGTTTCTGGCTGATCTCCCACATTCTATCCCCTGTTAAAATTGAGGTGGTCCAAAACCCTGCTGCTCACATTTTAACCCTGAGCAAGTCCCATTCCACAATCTGTTCAATCTTCAAAGTGAATTTTTTTCAAGTATGCACCTTCATATTCATTTGACATTCTTAATTTCCTGGATAATTGAATGGAATTGTAACTTTTTTAATCTCAAGTTTCAAAAGTGACTTCTTGTTTCGGTGCCAAAGGGGCTTGTCTGCAGTGTGACCCTGGGAGATCCTATTGCCTGAGGGAGGAATAGATGATTTTTAAAATAAAAACTTTTTCCCTGCTTCATGCTCTCTCAGTCTCTGCCTCCAATTTTATTCCTCACTTCCACCATCTGATGTGAATGAAACTGCCTCTTGTCAAAATCACTTGAGAATTCTCTGGTGTATGTTCTTAAAAATAGCAATATATTTTTCTGCATTTTATTCTGTTGTGAGACAAATTTGCGAGATCTCTCATGTTGGCCTTATCTTGCTTTCTTTACTTGCAATGGGGTGTGTGTACTGCTGAGGCTGTATGAGACTCTGGGCAAATCACATTTGGAATATTATGGGCAGTTTTGGGCCCTGTATTGAAGGGAGGATGTGTTGGCATTGGAGGGGTCCAGAGGAGGTATACAGCAATAATTCTGGAGCTGAAGGGCTTATCCGAGGAACAGTTGAGGACCCTGGGTCATGTGCTTGGAGTTCAGAAAGATGAAGGGGAGAATCTGATTGAAACTTACAGAATACTGAGAGGCCTGGATAGAATGGAAGTGGAGAAGATGTTTCCACTGAATACGAGAGACTAGGACCCGAGGCCATATCCTCCGAGGGAAGGGAAGACCCTTTAGAACTGAGATGAGGAGGAATTTAGCCAGCCAGAGGGTGGTTAACTGTGAAGTCAAAGATTCATGATTTTTAAGAGGAGCAAGGGTTACAGGGAGACAAAGGTGAATGGGGTTGAGAAACATTTCCGCCATGATTGAATGACGGAATAGATTCGATGGGCTGAATGGCCTAATTCTGGTCCATTGACTTATGGCCTTGAACACATTAATAATGTTAAGAGCTCCCCTCCCTTGCAGTATTTTATTCCATCTCCAGATTCCAATGCAATTGCTCATTCGTGAGTAGTTCGAATAAGCCTGAACTGGCTTTTATTCCTGGCCTTCACCCTTCACAGACAGTTCTTGAATCGCGACTCCCTTATTTGCTAATCCTTTTCTTAACTTTGACCCTGGGATGTGGGTTCTCTGACATTTATTGCCCGTTGCAATTTGCCCAGAGCACGGTTAACCGCATCAAGGTGGGTCTGGAGTCACATGTAGGCTGTGGAAGATGGTTGACTTCCTTCTTCAAAAGGCACTAGTGATACAGGTTTTTTTTATAACAACAATCAATTCAGCCTGGCTCTAGGTTTTACCAAATTCCAACTCCACCATCAGCCGAACGTGAGATTTGAAGTGCATTTTCTGAGTCAGTGCTACTGTACCATCATCTCTCCTGACATGAAAGAGAGGATAGATTGTATTTGTGTAGCACCTTTTCAGGACCTCGGGAGCAGGGATATTTTGCTGCAGTTATTCTGCGGCTTCAGTGAGCTCACACCTGGAATATTGTGTATGGGTTTTGGTCTCCTTACCTGAGGGAGGATGTTCTTGCTGTAGAGGGAGATTACCAAGTTGATTCCAGGGATGGCAGGACCGATGTATGAGGAGAGATTGAATCGGTGTTCACTGGAGTTTGGAAGAATGAGGGGAGGGATATCATCTCAACCTGCAAAATTCTTTCTGAACCAGACAGGCTAAAAGTGGGAAGGGTGTTCTAGTTGACCAGAGAGTCCAGAAGCAGGGGCTGAAAGCAGGGGTTGACGGTTTAAACATTCAGGGTAGGCCATTTTAAGATTGAGATGAGGAGAAATGTCTTCACCCAGTGAACCTATGAAATTTGTTGCCACAGAACACAGTCTAGGTGGAATCATTGAATGATTTCAAGGTGGAGTTGGAGTAGAACTTTGGACCGAAAGGATATGGAGGAAAAAGCGGGGTTGGGGCCATTGATTTGGATGATCATCCATGATTGTAATTATTGGTGGTCTAGGGTCAAAGGGCCGAATGGCCTACTCCTGCTCCTATTTTTTTATGTTTCTATCAGGACCTCCCATAGCTCCTTGTAGCCTTTGAAGACTCTTAAAAATCCTGCACTGAATGATAGCAGGGGTGAATGGTTTCCAGAACCGTACTTGCCATCTCAAAGTCCCAGAATCAGAGTCCCATCAGAGTTAAGGAGTAGCTGTGCCGAGGCTGGGAGTCCGCGCCGAGGCCGGGAGTCTGTGCTGGGGCTGGGAGTTGTAGCTCTGTTGAAAGCACTCGGAGTCACATGGTTCAAATCCCACTGCAACTCCCCCAAATCTGACAAGTGCAAAACTGGCGGTGTGCTGTACTGTTGCAGGTGTTGCCTGTCAATGAAACATTATCCTGAGCTGCTGTTGATCTGCATTCGTGAGTGTAAAATATCTCACACCGTTATTTCGAATTTTTAAAAAATGGGCAATTATCCCCAGTGCCCTGACCAACGTTTAACCTCAGTCAGTGTCACAAAAAACAGACTTTCTGGTCATTTTCAAATTATTTGTTTGTGAGAATTTACTGTGTCCAAAATTAACTGCCACGTTTCCTGTCTTGAAACACTGATTACAGTTCAAAAATACTTCATTGGTTGTAATGTGCTTCAAGACATCTGGCGATTGTGAAAATTGCTCCATAAATATATTGCTTTCTTCACTTCTTTTACTGATAATAGATAACATATACCCACAATACATTGTTTCACATTGCCTCAAAGCGCTTCGTCTCTAATGAGTTACTTTGAAGTGACTCCAGTGTTGCGATATCCATAAAACTTAAGGCATAGAAACTGAAGTAGGCCATTCAGCCCATCGACTGATGTGATCCGATCATTCTGAATCGCAGAGAGTTGGTCTGCAGTTACAACAGGTAATTAAGAAGGCAAGTGGAATTTTATCATTTGTTGCTAAAGGGATTGAGTTTAAAAGTAGGGAGGCTATGTTGCAGCTGTATAGGGTGCCGGTGAGGCCTCACCTGGAGTACTGTGTGCAGTTTTGATCTCCTTACTTGAGAAAGGATGTACTGGCACTGGAGGGGTTGCAGAGGAGGTTCACTGGGTTGATTCCAGAGTTGAGAAGCTTGGCTCATGAGAGACTGAGTAGACTGGGATTATATTCATTGGAATTTAGAAGAATGAGGGGGGGGGGGGGGGAATCTCATAGAAACATATAAAATTATGAAGGGAATAGATAAGGTAGAAGTAGAGAGGATGTTTCCACTGGCAGGTGAAACTAGGACAAGAGGGCATAGCCTCAAAGTTAGGGGGGAGCAGATTTCGGACTGAATTGAGAAGGAACTTCTTCACCTAGAGGGTTGTGAATCCGTGGAATTCCTTGCCCAGTGAAGTAGCTAACCCTAGTTCAGTTCAAATCTACGATAGATTTTTTTTGAACAATAAAGGAATTAAGGGACAGACTGAGAGCTGAGTCCACGAAATGATCAGCTATGATCCTATTGAATGGTGGAGCAGGCTCGAGGGGCCGGATGGCCTACACCTGATCCTAGTTCTCAAGTTCTTATGTTATCCTCAGCTCCACTTTCCTGTGTTTTTTTCCATAACCCTCAATTCCCTTATTTATTAAAAATCTCCCTCAGCCCGGTATATCTGTCTGAATTGTGATGATCCCCTTATTCTGAGATTGTGCCCTCTGGTCAAGACTCTCCCAGAAGGAGAAATGACCTCTCCACATTAACCCTGTCAAGTTTCCTCAGAATCTTGAATGTTTCAATGAGATCACCTCTTGTTCTTATAAACTCCAGACCCAACCTACTCAACCTCTCCTCATAAAAGAGCCCCTCCATACCTGATATCAGCATAAGCATGAGAGTCAGTCAATACACAGCCAGCATTTCTTGCCTGTTTCTATTGTCGTAAAGCTAGTCCTTTTTTTTCTAAAAGTTGTTCCTTGGTTCAAGGAGACTCTGTCCTTGATTTGTTTCAGGGGGGGCAATATGCTGGGTCAGTCTCCGATCAGTCTGGTCTGGTACAGAGATGGAAAGGATTTTGAGAGGCCTTTTGTTTGTATGTAAACATGTGACGCTTCAGGCCAAAGTGGTCATGTTTTAGAAGTGACCTGTATAAAGAGAGGAGAGTGGTCAGCTCTCTAGCTGTGCTGAGCTCAGCAGTTTTCGTTCTGTCTTGAACTGGGAAGTTCAACAGGGAGCTCTGTGGATACTCTCTCTCTCTTTCCTGCCCTTTAACTTCAACCTGTAAGCATGTGTTGCATTTATACTGGTTTTTAAAGGGAGCTTGCATATTGGGACTATTGTGTGTATTTGGAACAGCATAATTAAGTCTAGCTGGATAGGTTGAGTTCTGTAGGTATTCTTTATTCTGTTCTTTGTATCTCATTGTGTAATTTTGTGAATAAATTTTTTTGTCTGTTTTAAAATCTAGTAGTCAACCTAGCTATCTTACTCTGGGTAATTTTCACTGTACACTTACCGAAACAAATTGCAAAGTTAGGTCTATGGCTACCTGCTTATGAATGTTTTGAGTGGTCTGGCCTAGTCCATAACATGAGTTACCCTGCAGAAGGTGGTGGTGAGTTGCCTTCTTCAATCTTTGCAGATGATTTAATGTTGGTATTCCACAATGCCATGAGGAAGACAGTTCGAGGATTTTGACCCGGCAATACTGAAGGAATAGTAACATGTTTCCGAGTCAGAATGTTGAGTGGCTTGAAGGGGAACGTGCAGGTGATGGTATTTCCATGAATATGGTGCCCTTATCCTTTGAGATGGTAATGGTTGTCAGTTTGGAAAGTGTTGTGTAAGGATCTTTGGCGAATTTCTGCAGTGCACCTTTTAGATGGTACACATCGATGCTACTGAATGTTGGTGGTGGAGGAGGGAGTGAATGTTTGTAGATATGGTGCCAATCAAGCAGGCTGCTTTGTTCTGGATGGCATAAAATTTCGTGTGTGTTGTGGGAGCTGCAGTCATCCAGGCAAAGGTGTAGTATTCTATCGCTGACTTGACGTGTACCATGTAGATGGTGGGCAGATTTTTGTGGAATCAGCAGGGGAATTACTCACTGCAAGATTCCATGCATCTGACCTCCTTTTGCAGCTATTGCATTTATATGACCAGACCAGTTTGGTTTTAGGTTGATGGACACCCCGGGGCTGTTAATCGTGTCATTGAATGTCAAGGGGTGATGGTTAGCTTCTCTCTTGTTGGAGACGGTCATAGCCTGGCAGTTATGTGGTTTGAGTGTAACTTGCCATTATCAGCCCAGACATAGATATTGTCTAGGTCTTGCTGCATTTGGACATGGACTGCTTCAGTATCTGGGGAGTTGCAAGTAATCCCGAACATTGTACAGTCATTAACTAACATCCCCACCTCTGACCTGATCGAAATAATGAGGGAATATCCTCGTGTCAGTACCTTTAAAATGTAGAGCTCCTGCAATAATGCACTGAAAGTGTTGTCGAGTTTATGGACTCGCCACTAAGTTTAGACACACTTTTTTTTGATCAGTTTGCCTTGTGGAAGTTAATGCTTGAACTGCTGACTTATTTTTGCCCTAAACTCCAAGGGATGTCTCCATCACTTTTTTGGGAGTGCCAACAATGTTGGTTATTGTGAAAAGATAAGAAACAGGAACAGGATTAGACCATTAGCCCATTGAGCCTGTTCTGCCAGTCAGTGGGATAATGACTAACCTTTGGCTTCAACTCCACCTGTTCCTCATATCCCTTGATTCCTTGAAAGATCGGAAATCGAATGCACACTGAAATGCATTAGCGATGGAGCATTCCCAACTTCTGGGGTAGAAAACAGCAAAGATTCATAACTCATTGCATGAAGCATTTTCTCCTCATCCCAGTCCTGAACAATTGGCCCTTTATCCTGAAACTGTGGCCCCTTGTTGTAGATTCTGTAGCCAAGGGAAAGCAATCTTGGTCTCAACCCGAACAATCTCATTTGGAATCTTGTATGTTTTAATGAGAGAGCCTGTCGTTTCAAGCTCCACAGAACATTGCTGCAATGTTCTCAGTCTCATCATAGCTCAACCCTCTGTCCCCACAGACCAGTCTAGTGATTGTTCAATTAAATATGGCGATCAAAAATAGCTGGAGTACATCTTCTGATGGGACGTGTGATCTCTGCAAGGAGCAAACGTGATGGGCCAAATGGCCTTTTGGCCCATCCTTCTTGCCTTATATCCTTTCCTTACTTAGGCCTTTTTAAAGCTCTGATACCCTCTGACTTCAGCATGTTGAATAGATTAGATTCCCTACAGTGTGGAAACAAGTCCACACCAACCCTCCGAAGAGTAACCCACCCAGACCCATTTCCATCTGACTAATGTGCCTCACACTATGGGCAATTTAGCATGGCCAATGCACCTGACCTGGGGGAAGGAAAGACACTGGGAGCACATACAAACTCCAGGCAGTCACCTGAGGCTGGAAGTGAACCTGGGACCCTAGTGCTATGAGGCAGCAGTGCTAACCACTGAGCCACTCCAGAGTGGGAAGTGATTGAGTGAGTGAATCTACAGTTATTAAGGGAAAACATAACACTGGATTGCAGTTTCATAAACAAAAGGAAGACTTAAAAGATACGTATCACATTTCATTGCCTAAGGATGTCCCAGAGCACTTTACAATTAAGTAACTTTGAATTACAGTCCCTCTTGTGATGTATGAAACACTGAAGCTATTTACTTGGAGCAACATCCCACATCAGCAATAGATAAAGGACTAAGGTAATCAATGTCATTGAGGTTGAGTTGAGGGATGTATATTTTGCAAGATACTGGGATGAAATCCCTACTTTTTTTTTAAACTGTAACACTGCATATTTTATATCAACATGAGAGGCCAGGTGGAGGTCTATATCCTGGTCTGAACTGGCTCATATTAGGTTAGATATTAACACTACCCATAATGATGCAGGGAATGGGTCCAGTAATGATGGAGCACAGATCGGAGTTCATGAAAAACTCTACTCCAGCGATTTGTGATCACCATATTTCAGGAAGAATATTAGATTGCCTACAATGTGGAAACAAGCCCTTCAGCCCACCAACCCTTTGAAGAGCAACCCACCCAGACCCATTCCCCCCTGCCTAATGTACCTAACACGGCAGGCAATTTAGCATGGCCAATTCACCTGACCTGCACATCTTTGGATTGTGGGAGAAAACCCACACACATACTGGGAGAATGTGCAAACTCCACACAGTCACCCAAGGTTGGAATCGAACCTGGGTCCCCAGCACTGTGAGGCAGCAGTGCTAACAACTGTGCCGACCCCACTATGTTGCTGCCAGTATGTTGGCATTGAAGGCAGTACAGTGAAGGTTCACTAGACTGATCTCGGGGATGACAAGCTTGAGTTGCAATGAGAGGATGAGAAAATTGAAGCAATATTCTGTGGAGTTTAGAAGGACAGCTCTGAGGCTGGTGTGTTCGAGCAGTCCCTGTAGCAATGTAGGTCACACCTGTCAATAGTTGCAATCAACTTCATCCTGTTTACTTGAGATGACTCTTCTAGTAAGATCAGAAAGATGGCTACCATCCTGCACACTGCAGCACAACCTCGATTATCCGAACATCAGTTATCCGAATTTTGGGTTATCTGAACAAGATTGTAAAAACGTCATTAGGCAACTCAGCGTTCAGTTATCAGTTAAACGGCATTATGGTGTGGATTGCCAGATACCGAGAAATGTTCGGATAACCGGCACTCATAAATTACTGCTTGTTTACAATCAAATTGATTATCCGAATGAGCAATCATCCGAACAAAATACTCCCCACTCATCTCGTTCGGATAATCGAGGTACTACTGTAGACTACTTCAAGCATAAAGGAATACCACATGCAACACAGTGAGCGGTGGGGTAGAGGTTACAGTGGGGTCCCAGTCACCACACAGTAGGTGGTGGGGTAGTGGTTACAGTGGGGTCCCAGTCACCACACAGTGAGCGGTGGGGTAGTGGTTACAGTGGGGTCCCGGTCACCACACAGTGAGCGGTGGGGTAGTGGTTACAGTGGGGTCCCGGTCACCACACAGTGAGCGGTGGGGTAGTGGTTACAGTGGGGTCCCAGTCACCACACAGTGAGCGGTGGGGTAGTGGTTACAGTGGGGTCCCAGTCACCACACAGTGAGCAGTGGGGTAGTGGTTACAGTGGGGTCCCAGTCACCACACAGTGAGCGGTGGGGTAGTGGTTACAGTGGGGTCCCGGTCACCACACAGTGAGCGGTGGGGTAGTGGTTACAGTGGGGTCCCGGTCACCACACAGTGAGCGGTGGGGTAGTGGTTACAGTGGGGTCCCAGTCACCACACAGTGAGCGGTGGGGTAGTGGTTACAGTGGGGTCCCGGTCACCACACAGTGAGCGGTGGGGTAGTGGTTACAGTGGGGTCCCAGTCACCACACAGTGAGTGGTGGGGTAGTGGTTACAGTGGGGTCCCAGTCACCACACAGTGAGCAGTGGGGTAGTGGTTATAGTGGGGTCCCAGTCACCACACAGTGAGCGGTGGGGTAGAGGTTACAGTGGGGTCCCAGTCACCACACAGTAGGTGGTGGGGTAGTGGTTACAGTGGGGTCCCAGTCACCACACAGTGAGCGGTGGGGTAGTGGTTACAGTGGGGTCCCAGTCACCACACAGTAGGTGGTGGGGTAGTGGTTACAGTGGGGTCCCGGTCACCACACAGTGAGCGGTGGGGTAGTGGTTATAGTGGGGTCCCAGTCACCACACAGTGAGCGGTGGGGTAGAGGTTACAGTGGGGTCCCAGTCACCACACAGTGAGCGGTGGGGTAGTGGTTACAGTGGGGTCCCGGTCACCACACAGTGAGTGGTGGGGTAGTGGTTATAGTGGGGTCCCAGTCACCACACAGTGAGCAGTGGGGTAGTGGTTACAGTGGGGTCCCAGTCACCACACAGTAGGTGGTGGGGTAGTGGTTACAGTGGGGTCCCAGTCACCATATAGTGAGCGGTGGGGGTAGTGGTTACAGTGGGGTCCCAGTCACCACACAGTGAGCGGTGGGGTAGAGGTTACAGTGGGGTCCCAGTCACCACACAGTGAGCAGTGGGGTAGTGGTTACAGTGGGGTCCCAGTCACCATATAGTGAGTCGTGGTGACTAGCATTGTATCCAAATGGTACCAACTAAGAGGAATTAGTCTTCAAGAGGGGGTGAAAAAACACAGGAAACGTGGCCATTTAAAGCCGATAAACTTTGGGCAATTTAAAGAAGTGTACGATTCTAGTCTAACATGCCATTTCTTGTGGGAGACAAGGAGAATGCAACAGGAGTTCAAAAATTCTGATGAGTCTTGTCAGATTTGAAACCTTAGCTTTGTTTCTCTCTGCACACATGCTGCCAGACCTGCTGAATTTCTCCAGCACTCTGTTTTAGATTTCCAAAGTCCGTGGTTTCTTACTTTTAAAATTGATCCCATCTCATCTACAATATGAAGCCATTTTTCCTATTTCAATGGACCTACTGTTAAAGGATTCTGGTTTTTATTTAGATTCTTTATGAGTCACCATCATCTTTAAGTGTGGGACACTACCTGGGCTGCTTGGTCCAGTGTAGTAGAGGAAAACGAGAAGAGTCGCTTCTAGTTAATACGAAATAGTTTATTACATGTTAGTAACTAGCTACAGGTTACATTAATTCAATAAACATTGTTATAGAGATCTTGAAGAGGATCAGATGTTAGTCTCACTCCTTAGGAATCCTAAACTGTACTGCCTACAAGGCTTTACATCATAACATTCCACAGAATTAAATCCATTAGATACAGAGACAACATATGGGTAAAGCTTTTGTAAGGAGCTCTGGCCATACGTTAGTCATCACAGGATATGTAGTCGTTGTCTTAATCTCAACAAATCAGCAGCTTGTCTCTTCAAAGACGATGGGCTGGGTTTTCAGTGTGGAACCCCAGATTAACCCAGCTGGTTTGAAATCTGAAGCCACCAAATAATCAGGAGATGAGCTAGGAGCTCAATTAGGAACATCAGGCCCTGCTTGAAGGTGGGAACTAATTTTAGAATGTCATGCCCAAAAGCAGGGGGGGGGAGGTGATGGCCTAGTGGTATTGTTAATCTAGAGACCCAGGTAATGTTCTGAGGACCTGGGTTCAAATCCTGTCACAGCAAGTGATAGAATTTGAGTTCTGTAAAAACAAATCTGGAATTAAGAGTCTAATGATGACCATGAGTCTGTTGTCAGGAAAAACCCATCTGGTTCACTCACATTCTTTAGGGAAGGAAACTGCCTACCTTACCTGGTCCGGCCTACATATGATTCCAGACCACAGCAATGTCCCTTGGGTTCATGTCACACTACAGGTGACCCCACCACATTATATACTCTCTAAAGCATGCACACACACACATGCACACCCTCTCTCATACACAAGCTCTCTCTCATATGCATGCGTATACACCCCGTCACACCCACACATGCATCCTCTCACAGGCGTATACCCCATCACACTCACACACACACACTTTACCAAGCTTGTACGCATGCAATCACACACTCTCTCATGTGTATTCACATGCACATGCTCACTTGCACACACTCACTCTGTCTCTCTCTCTCTTCTACATGCACACACACACGCGCGCACACACACACACAAGTTTATGGGGTAAATTTGTATTTGCAGATACATTCTGTTTTGCTCAAAAACTTCAGAACCTGCACTTTCTGTAATATTTTGTAAATTCCACTTTGGAAATAGAACCAGTTTGACTCAAGATTGGGATACAGACAGATCCTAACCTCACATCTTTAATGTATTGTCTGTGTTGAGATGTCACCTTTTGTTATAAAACCTTAAGTTGTCTTGAGAATGTGACTTAAAAGAAGTTCTGGCATTTACGTATTAATCGAAACTGGCATTCATCTATCCATTCTAAAAGATAAAAGACTTAACTATCTAGGTTTGTTAAATGTATCATTATATCACTGTAATCTTTTGCTATAAATTCTGCATCTTATGGTCCTGTTCTACAACCACCTGATGAAGGAGCAGCGCTCAGAAAGCTAGTGCTTCCAAATAAACCTGTTGGACTATAACCCGGTGATGGCTGATTTTTAACTTTGTCCACCCCAGTCCAACACCAGCTCCTCCAAATCAACGTAGAACAGGGGAAGAAAGTCATTTTCAAATTTAATTACCAAAGCCAGACATTAATTTTAATGATAGCTCTTGTACACCAACCAAAGTGTGGCAAGTGTGTTTCTTCAGTGTCATTGGGTCAAAATCCCAGAATTCCCTCCCTAAGGGCATTGTGGGTGCACCTACAGCACATGGACTGCAGTGGTTTAAGAAGGCATCTCACCACCACCTTCTCAAGGGGAACCATGGACGGGCAGTAAAAGCTAGCGATGCCCACATCCCAGGAGTGGATTTTTAAAAAATCTATATGGACTTAAGCAAAACATTTGACAAGGTTCTGCATGGTAGACTGGTTAGTAAGGTTAGACCCCAAGGGATTGGGATGTGGGGGTTAGCCAATTAGATACAAAATCGGCTTAAAGGTAGGAGACAGAGGGTGGTGCTTTTCAGACTGGAGGCCTGTGACCAGCGGGTTTGTCACAATGATCGGTCTGCTGCTTTTTATCATTAATATAAACGATTTGGATGTGAATCTAGGAGGTGTGGTTGGTAAATTTGCAGATGATGCCAAAATAGGTGGTACAGTGGAGAAGGTTACCTCCGAGTCCAACAGGACCTTGAACAGATGGGCCGATGGGTCAAGGAGTGACAGGTGGAGTTTAATTTAGATAAATGTGAGGTTTGCATTTTGGTAAGGCAAATCAGGGTAGAACTTATACAGTTAATGATAGGGCCCTGGGAAGTGTTGCTGAACAAAGAGACCTCGGGGTACAGGTGAATAGTTCCTTGAAAGTGGAGTCACAGGTAGACAGAGTGGTGAAGAAGGCATTTGGCACACTTACCTTCTTTGGTCAGAACATTGAGTACAGAAGTTGGGAAGTTGTGCTGTACAGGACATTGGTGAGGCCACTTTCAGAATACTGCCTGAAATTATGGCCTCCCTGTTTTAGGAAGGATGTTGTTAAACCTGAAAGGATTCCGAAAAGATTTACAAGAATGTTGCCAGTGTTAGAGGGTTTGAGCTACAGGGAGAGGCTGAATAGGCTGGGGCTGTTTTCCCTGGAGCATCGGAGGCTGAGGGGTGACCTTATAGAAGTTTATAAAATCATGAGGGGCATGGATAGGATAAATAGACAGTCTTTTTTTCCTGGAGTGGGGAAGTTCAGACCGGGGGTATAGGTTTAAGGTGAGAGGGGAAAAATTTAAAAGGGGCCTTAGGGACAACTTTTTAATGCAGAAGGTGGTGCGTGTATGGAATGAGCTGCCAGAGGAAGTGGTGGAGGCTGGTATAATTACAACATTTAAAAGCATCTGAATGGGTATATGAATAGGAAGGGTTAAGTTCTGGCAAACGGGACTAGATTAGGTTAAGATATTTTGTCGACATAGATGAGTTGGACCGAATGGTCTGTTTCCGTGCTGCATGACTCGATAACTCTAAAGTTTGATTTTCACTGTGCTGACATTGTTCCATTTCCTGCATACTTTAAAATCCTTCCATAAAAAGAATGGGAGGATGTGATCTTGAAAATATGCAAAACTGTGGGAGAATGTGAAGCGTTTGGAGGTAAAGTATATTGTTGGGTTTTGTTGGCTTTAACCTGGGGCACATTGATCCAGGAGCATTTTATATTAGTGAACGCCTGAAATTCACAACACCACCACCTCCGATCCTGATGAATACAAAATTAACTCGGACAACTTCCCTCGTCACATCTTGTGTTGTGATTTGAAAATGTGCCTTATATAGTGCTCACCTTCCTGTAGAAGTTAATACCCTCTGGGCAGTCAACGTAAACCTGTAAAAGCAAGGTTTACCCCCTGTGGCTGATCTTTCTTTCTTAGAATCTTTAGTGTGGAAAGAGGCAATTCAACCCATTGTGACCCTCTAAAGACCATCCCACTCAGACCCACCACCTCCATTTCCCAAGGCAGACCCGCCTAACCTGCACACCTAGGACCGTGGGAGGAAACTAGAGACACCCGCAGGAAACCCATGCAGATACAGGCAGAATGTGTAAACTCCGCACAGACAGTCTCCCGAGGGTGGAATCGAACCCGGGTCCCTGGGGCAGCAGTGCTAACCACTGAGCCACCGTGCTGCTCTAAGCTTAAGCTTCTCAGGGTTACAGGAGCAAGGTGTGTAAAGAGAGTTAAGCTCCAAATCACTCACGATGTAAATGAATGGCAGAGCAGAGTAGAGAGATTAAATCTCCCTTCTATAACCATGTTCCTAGATATTCTACAATGCTTAACCCCCTTGGATTTAAAGAGCATTTCAGTTCCTGAAGTGATAGACGTTGTTTACACTTGACTGCTTTAGTTTATATAATGATTGTATGTTTATGTTGGATGGAGCTAGGCTGTGGTGGAGGAGGTTGGGGGAGGGGAGAGGGGGTGCTAAATTCCCTCTGCCCTTGCTTTTACAGGTTTACATTGAGTGCCCAATGGGTATTAACTTCCACAGGAAGCCGAGCATAATATTAGGCACATTTTCAAATCACAACACAAGATGTGACGAGGGAAGTTGTCCGAGTTAATTTTGCATTCTTCAGGATCGGAGGTGGTAGTGTTGTGAATTTCAGGCGTTCACTAATATAAAGTGCTCCTGGATCAATGTGCCCCAGGTTAAAGCTAACAAAACCCAACAATATACTTTACCTCCAAACGCTTGCAAATCCCCTGTTCACATTTCCCCACGTAAAGTTAGTCATGTGGCCTCTGAGTGTTGTTGGCAAATTCCGTCACATTGGGGATAGCTTTGCACTTATTGGAAGCTGAATAGAAGTTGTTTATGAATGTATGCCATTCAGCCCCTTCAGCCCGATCTGATTCTGGCCTCAATGCCACATTCCTGTCTCCCCCCAAGTAATCTTATTCTCCTTTTGTGAGTCAGGAATCTAACTACGTCTCCCTTTTAAAATGTTTGAATGCCTCTGCCACCACACTGTGGGGAGAAGAACTCCTGACAGGCTAGGATATACCAAGGCACTCAGGAACCTGGCTGGGGAAGATTGGACACTTGGGAGGTGAACTTTGTGGGTTAATTAGCTTTTCCCATGTAACAAAGGTGAAAGCTCACTGTCAGTATCATATGGCCTGAGTGCTTCCCTCTGCATTTGTCCACAGCTCTGGGACTTCATGTTTAGGCAGAGGTTTTAACATTTGTTAACAACACTAACTATTTACACTGTTCCCAGATTCAGTCTGGCCTCTGCTTTCTGACAGTAGGCAATTAGAGGATGGTGGGCTGAAAATGTGTTGCTGGAAAAGTGCAGCAGGTCAGGCAGCAACCAAGGAGCAGGAGAATCGACGTTTCGGGCATGAGCCCTTCTTCAGGAATGAGGAAAGTGTGTCCAGCAGGCTAAGATAAAAGGTAGGGAGGAGGGACTTGCGGGAGGGGCGTTGGAAATGCGATAGGTGGTGGTGAAGGGTTATTTTTTGGATTGGTGACCTGTGACCAGCAGTATTCATCAGGGATCGGTACTGGGTCCATTTTTGTTTACTTAAACAAAATATATTTTGCTATTTTATATAAATGATTTAGATGAGAATATTGATATGGCTAGTACGTTTGCGGATGACACCAAAGTTAGCGGTGTAGTGGACAGTGAAAGAAAGTTATCAGAGATTGCAAAGAGATCTTGATTAATTGGGTCAGTGAGCTGAGGAGTGGCAGTTGGAGTTTAATTTGGATAAAAGTGAGGTATTGCATTTTGGTAAAACAGACAAGGACAGGATTATACAATTAATAGTAGGGCCCTAGATAGTGTTGTAGAACAGAGACCTAGAGGTTCAGGTGCTTAATTCTTTAAAATTTGCGTTACGAATAGACAGGGTGGTTAAGAAGGCCTTTGGCATATTTGCCTTCATTGGTCAGACCTTTGAGCATTGGAGTTGGGACATCGTGTTAAGGTTGTGCACAACATTGGTGAGGCCTCTTCTGGAGTACTGTGTGCAGTTCTGGTCACCCTGCTATTGGAAGGAAATTAGCCCTTGTGGCTAAATGAGTTGGAGGTTGGTGAAAGTAAATACTGTGAACAATTTCCATTGGAAATCAGCAACTGACTGAGGGAAATAGACATACAGGGTTGCAGTGACAGAGCAGGAGAATGGGACAGACTGCATTCCTTTACATGGACTTGATGGGATGAATGGACTCCTTCAGTTCAGTTGTAACTCTAATTCATTGCTGTTTAAGGGAGCTGGGTGTGCATTATTACTGCTGCGTTTCTATCACTAATGTGACTGCATTTTAAAAAATACATCCTTTCCTTTGTCGATTGTGAAGGCTGCTATGTAATTACAGACTGTCCTTTAAAAAGTGCCTTATCAACTTGCATTTATATAACACCTTTCATACTTGCAGGAAAACCCAAAGTTCTTTTGGGGTGTTACAACAGAAGACACACTTTTGCTGAAAACTTTTTACCTTGCACTCATCAGGATAATTTGCAAGAATACCAATTCTAGGGGAAGGTGAACATTCACACTGCATGAGATGTTAGCATTTGAAGTCTCCTCTCATGCAGACTAAATGTTGATTTTTTTCCCAATCCTCCAATTGAGACAGGAGGTTGCTCCATCTGCAAACTTTAATGGCTGATCCACCCTGACAGTCAAGTCGCTTTTCTGTAAGAGCAAGTGGAAATTTATAAAGGTTTATAAAACCATGAGGGGCAAGAATAGGGTAAATAGACAAGGTCTTTTCCCTGGTGTGGGGGAGGCCAGAACTAGAGGGCATAGATTTAGGGCGAGAGGGGCAAGATATAAAAGGCATCTAAGGGGCAACTTTTACACACAGAGGGTAGTACGTGTATAGAATGAGCTGCCAGAGGATGTGGTGGAGGCTGGTACAATTGCAACATTTAAAAGGCATCTGGATGGGTATATGAATAGGAAGGGTTTGGAGGGATATAGGCCTGGTGCTGGCAAATGGGACTAGATTACATTAGAATATCTGGTCGGCGTGGACCGTAGGGTCTGTTTCCATGCTGTACATCTCTATGACTCTAAGTTTCCAATAAATCACCTTTTAACAAAACAATTTTCGTTGAGCATTTGCAATTGCACAGCAGTAACTGATCCAGAACGTGGTGAGATATAAAGTTATCTCTAAGGAGCCAACTCTCTCTTCAAGGGGGAGAGTTTTGCCTGACACTAATATATCTGGGTAAAAGTGAGGAATGCAGATGCTGGAAACCAGAGTTTAAATTAAAATGGTGCTGGAAAAACACAGCAGGTCAGGCAGCATCCAAGGAGTAGGAAAATCGACATTTTTCAGCACATTGATCTTTCCTCTTGTGCATGAATCTACAGCTAGGTTATAGTTTAAAAATACGGGGTGGCCTATTTCAGACATAGATGAGGATACCAGTGTCTTTTTTTCCCCTCAAGAAGCATTGAGAGGCTTTGAGGCTCCCTGCCTCCATTCCTGATGAAGGGCTTTTGCCCGAAACGTCAATTTTCCTGCTGCTCTGATGCTTCCTGACCTGCTGTGCTTTTCCAGCACCACTCTCATCTAAACACTAATACATCTAGTTTATATCCAAATTTTGTTTTATTGGAAAGGTTGATCTTTGAATTACAAGTGCATTCTAATTTATTTGGAAGAACCAGGCATTGCACACCTTGAATTTTTTAAAAAACTCATCCTCGTTCTCAAACGTTTCCCTGGCCCTTATCCCTCCCGTCTCTCTCACCTTTTCCAGTTCCCGTTCAGGTCACTAAGGCAACTGAAAAGTGGAATTGAGGATGATCAGGTCAGCCCTGATCTCATTACATGACAAAGCAGACATAGGAGCATACAAAGAAGGATAAAGAGTAGGCCACTCAGCCCCTACATCCTGCCCCACCATATCACACAATCATGGCTGATCTGATTTTAAACTGAACTCTACACTGCTGCATATCCCCAATAACCTTTTGTCTCCTTACTCATTAAGAATGCATCCATCTCTGCTTCCAAAGTGTGTAAAGATTTGGCTGCTTTTTCAGCCAAGGAATTTCAAAGACTCTCAATGCTTCTTGAAGGGATAAAGAAACACTGGTATCCTCATCTGTGTCTGAAATGGGCCGCCCCTTATTTTTAAACGATAACCCAGTTGTAGATTCATGCACAAGAGGAAAGACCCAGTGGGCTGAAAAACCCAGATTCGATGGCCTATTACAGTTCGTAGGTCATATGGTCCGATGGTGGGAGCAGCCTCTTGACCAGGGCCTGAGGTGGTCAGAGACAGAGTCTAACTCAACTGATGTCCACGTGTGCTTTCCTCACACCAACCAAGGGCAGCCACCTTGGATTCCTTTTTCAGCTTCATTTGGGGGAGAATTCAATAAATTAATCCATGGAATCACATGACTGCACAGTGATGACAGACTCCATATCTCGGGTCTTCATTTCTCTGGAGTTTTGAAGGATTTGGAGATGATCTCATTGAGACATACACTATCCTGAAAGGGTGTGGCAGGGTAGGTACTGAGAAAGGGAGAGTTTCTGCCGGACAAGCTCTATAGAATGGGGGGGCGTGGGGATTGGGGGGGGGGGGGAGGGATTATCATATGGGAAAGTGAGGACTGCAGCTGCTGGAGATCAGAGTGGAGAGTGTGGTTCTGGAAAAGCACAGCAGGTCAGGCAGCAGCCGAGGGGCAGGAGAGACAACGTTCCGGGCATAAGCTTTCCTGATGAAGGGCTCATGCTCGAAACATCGACTCTCTTGCTCCTCGGATGTTGCCTGACCCACTTTGCTTGTCCAGCACCACACTCTCGACCCTGAATATGAATATCATATGGAGTCAATCATCTAGGACTGAGATGAGGACAAACTACTGCACTCAAAGGCTTGTGTGTATTTGAAATTCTGTATCTGAGAGAGTGGCAAATGCTGAGTTGTTGAGTATGTTTAAGGCTAGAATAGTTAAGTGTTTTGGTCTCTCAGGGAAGCAAGGAATATGGAGAACAGGCAGGAACGTTGAGTTGATTCTTCAATGCCAATTGCAGTGAAAGCTGGAATAAGCTCAAGGGGCATCTGATCTAATCTTATTCCTTTGTTTCTTGTTCCCAACTTGAGCGTTATGGGATAATTGCACCTCTGAGTTCAAACCCCTCTGCATAGATCATCAACGGAATCTGGTCTTTAGTGCAACACCAGGTTTATCCATTGGTATACCATGGCAACTGCTCGGCACAATCTGAACTCACTTGATTAAAATGCTGGTTTATCCCTTCCTGGGGTTGGTGTGATTCACTTGTGCAGCCAAGGCCAAGACTGGTCAACACAGCTCTGATGGAGTGCTGCACTGCCTGAGGTGCCAATGTTCAGATTGGCTATTCAGTCTTCATCCTGCCTGCTCTCTTAGGAGAGTGTTCATAATCTCACAGCTATGATGTGACGGAGAGTTCCAATGTTCTCAATAAAATTCCCAGCAACCTTGCCCCCCCACCCCAGGCTGTTTATCTCTCAGCCCCCTTGGGTCTCCCCCACATTGCTGATGAAGAGCTTATGCTACTCTCCTGCTCCTTGGATGCTGTCTGACTGGCTGTGCATTTCCAGCACCACACGTTTGGGTTCTGATCTCCAGCTTCTGCAGTCCCCACTTTCTCCCAGTTGAATAATGCTGATCCCTCAACTAGCACTGTAACAAGAGGTACTCTCAGTGTCCCTCTCTTTGCAGTTTGGGGTATCTTTCTTTGTGCATAGTGGACTAACGGAGTGGATTAAATACGCTGAAGGATCAGCTGTCGTGTGTGCTGTATTGGTGTAATAACACGTGCAAATTATTTTCTGTTGTTTTAATTTCCATTTCTTACAAATACAAAGTGTGTTTATAAACATTACACCAAATAGAATCAACAGCACAATCTGCTGGATTTTAGAGAAGGAAGCGGAATCATTGCCTCATGGTGCAGAAGTTGAATATTACAGTAAAGAGAAGCTCTCACAAGTTTTCACACTCATTTGCAGCAACTGTTGTGATGGTCAAGAATCTGGGGCCTAGATCAACGTGGTGCTGGAAAAGCACAGCAGGTCAGGCAGCATCCGAGGAGCAGGAGAATCGACGTTTTGGGCAAAAGCCGTTGATTCCTGATGAAGGGCTTTTGCCCGAAACATCGATTTTCCTGCTTCTCGGGTGCTGCCTGACCTGCTGTGCTTTTCCAGCACCACTCTAATGTAGACGCTACTCTCCAGCGTCTGCAGTCCTCACTTTCGCCATGGTCAGAATTTTGGCATTCTTGCTTTTATCCTGATGGGTGTCAGATGAAAGCCTTCAGGAACATGGTTTCCTTTTCAGCAGCATTCAAGTGCAGTTAGGTGTCCTGCAAAAACATAAGCTAACGAACTCTATGTCATGAGATTAGAACTTACCTTATAAACAAGTGATCATCAACTCACATATAATGTGTAGACTTTGACTGCTTTGACAGAGCAGGGAACTGTCTTGATTATTGTGTTGATAGAGAGAGAGAGCAAAGAAAGATATGTGTTAACAAGGGTCTGGGCCAAGTGGCGGAGAATGGGATTAGTATAGTCAGATGCTTATTTTTTGACCAATGCAAGCTTTATCGGGCAAGTAGCCTTTGTTCTGCACTGTAAGTATCTGTGATTCTATGACTGTCATACAATGCTACTGCAGGACATCTTAGAGTGCTGTTTTTGAAGTGGGAAATTTCTCGCTGCATACCTTGTGAGCAAAAATCCCGGTCTGTGGCTCTGTATTTTACCCTCGGATTTGTAACTTCCAAATCTCTTTCCAAATTTATAGAGACACTTCATCATTGCTGGACATTGCTTGTTGATAATAATGAAATGGCTGAGCTATTTCCCTCACCGTTGAAAGCCATTTTAATTTTAAAAAATTGACAAAATAAAAATTGCTTTTGCAATATCTTCTATTGATGTAAAAAGGCAAATGTCTCTTTACCTTACCCGTTTGTCGTGTTGGTACAAAAGATTATGTTTTCAACTTGAAAGGTTAGCTTGATCTCTCTCTCTATGGACGCTGGAGCATTTGTTGTTTTGAGTAATTATCAATGCTGGAGGGTAGAACACTGCAGACCTTTAGTCCAGAGTGTGATGCTGAAAAAGCACAGCTGGTCAGGCAGCACCCAAGGAGCAGGAGAGTCGACGTTTCAGGATAAGCCCTTCGTCCTTATTTGGTGTCATTAGCAAATTTGTAAATGGAGTTAGAGCTGAATTTGGCCACACAGTTGCGAGTGTATAAAGAATCTAATGGTAAATTTAATGGTAAGGTCCTGGGGAGTGTTGCTGAGCAAAGATACCTTGGAGTCCAAGTTGATTGTTTCTCGAAAGTGGAGTCCCAGGTGGATAGGTCAGTGAAGAAGGTGTTTGGTATGCTTGCCTTTATTGGTCAGTGCACTGAGTCTAGCAGTTGGGAGGTCATGTTGCAGCTGTACAAGACATTGGTTAGGCCACTTTTGGAATACTACATTCAATTCTGGTCTCCCTCCATGGTACAGCATGGAAACAGACCCTTCGGTCCAACTCATCCATGCCAACCAGATATCCCAACCCAATCTAGTCCCACCTGCCAGCACCTGGCCCATTTCCCTCCAAACCCATCCTATTCATATACCCATCCAGATGCCTTTTAAATGTTGTAATTGTACCAGCCTCCACCACTTCCTCTGGCAGCTCATTCCATACACGTACCACCCTCTGTGTGAAAATGTTGCCCCTTAGGTCCCTTTTATATCTTTCCCCTCTCACCCTAAACCTATGCCCTCTAGTTCTGGACTCCCCCACCCCAGGGAAGAGACTTTGTCTATTTATCCTATTCATGCCCCTCATGATTTTATAAACCTCTATAAGGTCACCCCTCAGCCTCCGATGCTCCAGGGAAAACAGCCCCAGCCTATTCAACCTCTCCCTATAGCTCAAATCCTCCAACACTGGCAACATCCTTGTAAATCATTTCTGAACCCTTTCAAGTTTCACAACATCCTTCTGATAGGAAGGAGACCAGAATTGCACACAATATTCCAAATATAGGAATGATGTAGGGAGAGGTTGAATAGGCTGGGGCTGTTTTCCCTGGAGCGTCAGAGACTGAGGGGTGATCTTATAGAGGTTTATAAAATCATGAGGGGCATGGATAGGGTGGGGGGAATCCAAAACTTTAGGCCATAGGTTTAAGGTAAGGGGGAAAGATTCAAAAAGTACCTAAGAGGCAACTTTTCACACAGAGGGTGGTATGTGTATGGAATGAGCTGCCAGAGGAAGTGATGGAGGCTGGTACAATTACAGCATTTTAAGAGACATCTGGATGGGTACATGAATGGGAAGCGTTTAGTGGGATAAGGGCAAAATGCTGGCAAATGGGACTGGATTAATCTCGGTAATCTGGTTGGCATGGACAGGTTGGACTGAAAGGTCTGTTTCTGTGCTGTGCATCTCTATGACTCTATGAGTATAGTAAGGGGCTGAGTATGCAGCCTTGTGGGGAAGATTTAAGTTGGCAATTTGTGGGCCAGCATATTATCATGTCAGTGAATGCAGAGAGGCAACATTGTTTACTGCCACCTTCCCAGGAACCATTAGGGATGAAATTGTAATTTCAATTGCATCACACTGTAAATATTTGGTATAAATTCCGTGTGTTAGGATTGAGCCCTCTACTATCACCTGATGGAGTGTCGCTCCGAAAGCTAGTGTGCTTCCAATTAAACCTGTTGGACTATAACCTGGTGTTGTGTGATTTTTAACTTTGTACACCCCAGTCCAACACCGGCATCTCCAAATCATGGCATAGAAGGGGCTTTGATGATGTTGGTTGCTTTCCCAAAGCAACAAGAAGTCTCGATGGAGTCCACGGATGAGTGATTGGCTTGTGTGATGGACTGAGTTGTGTTCACAAATCTCTGTAGTTTCTTAAGGTCCTACAGTTGCTTCTGCTATAATGCAGTAATTTTGTTCTTATGCAATCCCGCATAATGGAAGCACCATTTAAACTAATGGAGCTGAAATTGCATTATAACAATACACGCTTTAAAAGATTGCGCTTTAGAGACAGTGTCCCCAATTCGTCAACCGTGTTATAGCGAATTCGCATTAACGGAATGTGTGTTATAGCAGAGCGACTTGTAGAATGCTTTCTATGGTGCATTTATAAACATTGGTAAGAGTCTTAACAGATTGCCAAATTTTCTTATCTTACTGAGGATGTAGAGGCATTGCTGTGTTTTCTTGACCATTGCATCAAAGTGGATGGACCAGGACAGATTGGTGGTGACAGATACTCTTAGGAACTTGATGTTCTTGACCATCTCTACCTCAGCTCCATGGATGTAGATAGGTGTGTGCCCTTGACCTTGCCTCCTGACGTTGGCAATCAGCTCTTTCATTTTGCTATTTTTACATTCTCCCCTAAAATGTATCTGCATTTATAGGGGAGTCCCAGGATGTGTCAGGCTTTTCAATGTATTTCCTGGGGTAGATCAGTACAGTAAGCTGCAGAAGGTCAGAAACCAAACAATTTAAAAACCGCTGTTTCAACAAATCTCTCTCATGTGTCACTGAGGCACTTTTCAAAGCTAACTGGCTGTATGCTCCAGGTAACAGGATTAACTTTTCCCTAGTGTTGATGGGGCTCGGGTTCAATGCTTGAGTTGAGTTTGTTGATCTTCGTAAGCTTGATAGTTGTGCCCGTCAAAATTTCTGAGTGTTGCAATGTATGGACATTTTAATTCTACTATTCATTCATAAATTTACACACAAACGTGCGTCATTGGGGAGGCAATGGCTGAGTGGTTTTATCACTTGCCTATTAATTCAGAAACTCAGGTAATGTTCTGCGTTCAAATCCTGCCTTGGTAGATAGTGGAGTTTGAAATCAATAAAGGGCCTAGTGTTGAGGTCGATTCTGTTGAGTGTTGGCAAATAATACCTACCTGGTTCACTAATGCTCTTCAAGGAAGGCAATCTGCTGTCCCTACCTAGTCTGGCCTACATTTGACTCCAGACCCACAGCAATGGGGTTGACTCCTTAACTCCCCTCTGGGCAATAAATGCTGGCTTGGCCAGAGATGCCCAAAGCCCGTGAGTGAAATAAATACTTACTCATACGTGAGGAATAAGAGAATGATCAGGGAGAAGGTAGAGCTGATCAGGGATAGCAGAGGGAACTTGTGCGTGGAGTCTGAGCAGATAGGGGAAGCCCTAAATGAGTTTTTTCTTTTGTTTTCACTAAGGAGAGGGACCTTATTGTAAACGAAAACTTATCTGGGATACAGTCTTGACCAGATCAAGATTGATGAAGTTGATGTGCTGGTAACTTTGGAAAACATTAAGATTGATAAGTCTCCAGGGCCAGTCCAGATTTATCCTAGGCTGCTCCGGGAAGCGAGAAAGGAGGTTGCTAAGCCGCTGGCGAGGATATTAGACCTCCTCACTCACCGCGGGAGTCGCACCGGAGGATTGGAAGGAAGCGAATGCTGTTCCTCTTTTCAAGAAGGGTAATAGGGAAATCCCTGGCAATTACAGACCAGTCAGTCTTACATCTGTCATCAGAAAAGTTTTTTGGAAATAATTCTGAGGGATAGGATTTATGACTATTTGGAAAAGCATAGCGTGATTAAAGGCAGTCAGCATGGCTTTGTGAGGGGCACGTCATGCCTCACAAATCTTATTGAGTTCTTTGAGGAGGTGACAAGACAGGTCGATGACACTCAAGGAGTGGATGTGGTGTATGTGGACTTCAGCAAGACATTTGATAAGGTTTCAGATGGTAGTCTCATTCATAAAGTCAGGAAGTATGCGATACAAGGAGATTTTGCAATCTGGATTCAGAATTGGTTGGCTGACAGAAGGCAGAGTGTGGTTGTAGATGGAAAGTATTCTGCCTGGAGGACAGTGTTGAGTGGGGTCCCTCAGGGCTCTGATCTTCGGCCTCAGCTCTTGTAGTTTTTATAAATGACTTGGATAAGGAGGTTTAGGGGTGGGTTAGTAAATTTGCAGATGACACAAAGGTTGGAGGTGCCATTAATAGTATCGAGGGCTATTGCAGGCTGCAGCACAACATAGACAGGATGCAGAGCTGGGCTGACAAATGGCAAATGGAGTTCAACCTGGATTAATGCGAAGTGATACATTTTGGAAGGTCGAACTCGAATGCTGAATATAGAATTAAAGACAGGATTCTTGGCAGTGTGGAGGAACAGAGGGATCTGGGTGTTCAAGTACATAGCTCCCTCAAAATTGCCACCCAAGTGGATAGGGTTGTTAAGAAAGCATATGGTGTTTTGGCTTTCATTAACAAGGGGATCGAGTTTAAGAGCCACGAGGTTTTGCTGCAGCTGTACAAGTCCCTGGTGAGACCACACTTGGAATATTGTGTCCAGTTCTGTTCGCCCTACTATAGGAAAGATACAGAGGCTTTGTAGAGGGTGCAAAGAAGATTTACCAGGATGCAGCCTGGACTGGAGGGCTTGCCTTATGAAGAAAGGTTGAATAAGCTCGGACTTTTCTCTCTGGGGAGAAAGAGGAAGAGAGGTGACCTGATTGAGGTGTACAAGATAATGAGGAATAGATAAGAGTCAATAGCCAGAGACTTTTCCCCAGGGCAGGACTGACTGGTACGAGGGGTCATACTTTTAGGATATTAGGAGAAAGGTATAGAGGGGACGTCAGAGGAAGGTTCTTTACGCAGAGACTTGTGAATGCATGGAATGCGTTGCCAGTGGTGGTGTTGGAAGCAGAGTCATTAGGGACATTTAAGTGACTGTTGGACAGACACGTGGATAGCAGTGAGTTGAGGGATGCATAGGTTCAGTTATTTTATTTAATATTAGGATTAAACCTTGGCACAACATTGTGGGCCAAAGAGCCTGTTCTGTGCTGTACTTTTCTATATTCTATGTTCTAAATGAATAAATAGAATGGTTACAGCACAGAAGGAGGCCATTTGGCCTTTGGTATCAGTGCTAGTTCTCTGCAAGATCAACTGAACTAGTTACACGCCATCAACAGATCATCATCAGCCTGGTACTGCATGTGTGATCACCCTGTGGTTATGATTTCAAAGGCAAACTGGGCCAAGCTGCACAAGTGAATGCAGTAAACCTGATCACTTGTGGTCACCTTACAAGTTGGTGATCTGCCCTTAAACGTAGTTGATGGTCAGGCATGGTTTGGATTACAGTCTTACCTTCCTTCCGAAGGTAGGAAGTGGGTTCATGTCCCACTTCAACTCAGTTGAGTTGGATTCTCCACTGCAGGTCTGAGGGACCAGTACACAGCAGAGGTACCACCTCCCAGACCAAAAATGAAGCAGAGGTCCGTTCTGCCCTGTGGTTATGGTAGTATTTACAGTGCTCTCTGCTGTAATGTCATGGCTGTGTTCTTGTGCGACCTCGCGCTATCTGAAAATTGCGTAATTTAAAAAAATGCAAAGTATTAGGGATGGAATCGCATAATAGCCAACACACGTTTTACAAGTTTGTGTTTTACAAATAGTGTTCATCTATTCATCAAGCGTGTTACGGCCAATTCACATTGACAAAACACGCATAGTAGCAAAAAAGGGCTGTATAGCAGGAGAGTTATCCCTGTCCGATATTCATCCTTCAACTACAGATTACCTGCTCATTACCAAACAACTGTGAGACCTTGCTGTGTGCAAATTAGTTGCTGTGTTTGTTTCATTTGCAAGAGTGACTGTACTGTAATGGGATATGATATGGAGGTGCCAGTGTTGGCCTGGGGGGGACTAACTTAAAAATCACACAGCACCAGGTTATAGTCCAACAGGTTTATTTGGAAGTATTAGCTTTCAGAGCGCTGCTCCTTCATCAGGTGGTTGTGAAGAATAAGACCATAAGACACAGAATTTATAGCAAAAGATTTCAGCATCATGCAACCGAAATGATATATTGAACAAATCTGATTGTTAAGTCTTTCATCTTTTAGAAAGGGCTGCAGGTTTCAGTTCATTAAGATGTAAATCCCAGAACTTCTTTTAAGTCACATTCTCGAGGAAACGTAGGGTTTTATTAAAAAAAATGACATCTCAGTTCAGATATGGGATATAAACACACTAATGATGTTGATGATTCTGCTACACTGACTTTAGCAGAGTAGTGATCGAGAGAGAAAAGTGTAAAAGTGAGAAACTGTGCTGGCAAGCTGTATTTATAGATGTGTTAGAATATTGAAGAGAGTGAGAGAGTATTTCTCTACTAGTTCACTTGCATCAGTCTAGTAAAAACAGAGCCATCTGTACCAGTACAAGTGCGAACACCCAGGACATGGAGAGGCAGGAGAGTATACAATCCATGAAGGGACTCCGAACCCAAGGCAGAGTAAACACAGTGTGTTCATAAAACATGCTGGTAACCATAATCTCTTAAAGCAGTGACCACACTTCAAAAGTACTTAATCGGCTGTAAAGCACTTTGAGCTGTCCTGCAATTGTAAAAGGCACTATGTAAATACAAATCTTTCTTTCTTTACTGACCCATGTGTGATCGATTAAACAGTTGACTTGCAAAAACAGTTCCTTGAAAATAAGGTCAACCAGTGTGGTTTCGCCGTCTCCTGAGAATGTTTATTATTTTACAATTCAGCGTGAACTGATCATATAAAAGGTTCGATGGAATACATAAAACAAAGTAGCTGCACAAGTCACAAAAAATGTCAGAGGAGTGGAGGTGGGGTGTCAAAACTTTGTAATGTGGAGGTGCACAGGGTTTTGATGAATAACAGACTCAAAGGTTATTGGTGGCAGACAGGCAGGCAGCCGTGATCATATCAAATAATAGAGTGGGCTTGAAGGGCCGAATGGCTTGTTCCTGCTCCTTGTTTATGTCTCTGGCCATTCGGCCCCTCAAGCCTCTGCTGCCATTCAACAAGGTCATGATTGATCTGATGGTAACCACACATTCATATTCCTGCCTACCCCCAATAATCTTTCACCTCCGTTCCGATCAAACATCTCTGCCACAAGACTCTGCCTTCCACTGCCTTTTCCAAATAGTCATGACCCTCCAAGAAGGGAAAAAACAGTCTCCCCAAGAAGGGAAAAAACAGTCTCCTCATTTCTGCTTTAAATGGGCAACCCTATATTTTCAAACAGTGGCTCCTCTTTCCCCCATAAAAGAAGGAGACATCTTCCTCCACATCCACCCTCAGGGTTAAACATTTCCTGCTCCTGATTCATCTTTTCCTAAGATTGGAATAGAAGGATAGTAGGACAGGCGGTGACCCTTCAGCCCCTCAAACCTGTTGCTATCTTTAGTTACAGGAGCACAGACCTACAGCTTCACTGCGATTTGCCATGGTACCATACTCTAAAGTCGATAGACCGTCATCATGAGAGGTCCAAATACCTTCGCCTGTTTGAACTTGATGAGGAGAGGTGGGGTGGGGAGGGATTTGATGGCAGAGTTTCCTTCATCCTTTGTGTGGGGTTGGAGTTTGTCTTTTGGATTCACACTGAGACCAAAACTTGAAAGGATTAAATGATGCCACTGCAGTGAGAAGGTGAGGGTGGACTGTAGACCGTAAGATATAGCAGCAGAATCGGACCGTTCCGCCCACTGAGTCTGCTCTGCCTTTCAATCAAGGTTGGTGTTTTATTTCTTACCTTCTCCCTGTGACCCTTGACCCCCTTACTAATCAATAATCTTTGTCTTGAATGACTTGGCCTCCACAGAGTCACCGTGCTGTAGCTGAAGAAATCCTCCCCTTCTCAGTTTTAAAGGGTCGTCCCTTCAGCCTGAGGCTGTGCCCTCTGGTCCCTAAACTCTCCTACTCATGGAAACAGCTCCTCCATGTGTACCATCCAGGCTTCCCAGTATTCTGTAGAGCATTAGTGGGAGCGCGATGCATCATTATTGAGAGACCGTTCAGCTGTAGAGACACTTACTGCACTGATGGGTAAGCACTGATCTCAAATCCACACTGAGATTCTGAGGGCAGTTTTGACTTCTTCAGTCATTGCTGGCTTTGGATGTTCGTCTCAAATATTTGAATAATAGCAAAAATAGTGGATGCTGGAAATCTGGAAAAAATGACTATTTGAGACAAACACAGAGAATGCTGGAGAAACTGAACAGATCTGTCAGCATCAGAAACAGAGCTAATATTTCAAGTCTGATATGACTCTTTTTCAGAACTGGAAATGGTCTGGAAGATGGTTTTATTTACTGTGGTGGGGGGCAATCTGTTCCACTCGTTCCTCCTCCTGCATCTCTGACTCAAAAGTGTAAAAACACTGCCATTTTCCAGCTCCTTTCAATCCTGATGGAGGTTCACTGGATTTGAAACATTAACTCTGTTTCTCTCTCCTCAGAAACTGCCAGACCTGCTGAGTTTCTCCAGCTTTGTCAGTGTTTGTCTCCAATAGTTGTGTGTTTTTTTTTTCTCTCTGATTTGCGGGTAGAGGGTGTGATTGGAAGGTGGGTTTGCATCGGGGACATGGTATTCAGCAGGATTTTGATTCGGCTGAACTCACAACTGGCTTTCAGCTTCTGCTGAGCAGCAGCTGGGAGGGCTGAACCAGGACAGATGTCACAAAGCACTCTGATAATAGTCTGTTGGACACTTTCAGAACTTTGCTGTAGAGTTGGTGGGAGGGGAGAGGGAAAGCTAGGATTGTGTCAGGCAGAGAGATGTTGGCAGCAGGGGTAGGACAGCTGCTGGCCTATTCTGGGGAGTGGGCTATCACTGAGTTCTTTCAGGGGAGTGAGGAGATTCAAAATAGGCACAAATCAACTTGAAGATACAGGAGTTGGTGAAAATGCTGGAAAAATCTCCTCTCGGCCACCTGTTATTTGGTATTAATAACCAAGAGCATTTTCTTCAATGTCATGTGCTGGGTTGCAATATGTGAGTCAACTGATTCATGAAGTTAGACTCAGCTGGTGATGTGGTTAAGCAGATGACATCTGGAAATAACAACCGATGTTAAGATCTAAGTTCTCAACATGCCCAGCCTTTCTCGTGATTCGTTGTATTCTGAGTCGCCTTACTTAACTGGAGCTGAAACTGGTCTCAAATTGGGATGGCATTTGGGATGCAGAATATACCACATACCTGTTTGACACCTATGCCTGAAGTGTTCCCAAGACCTTACTGGTAAAGAAATCAAGCAGAACACTCCTGAAGCATTTAGCAGCCCAGACAGCCTCTAAGAGAGAGAGTGAATGTATCAGCATGACGGTGAAGGTATGCAGGCTGCATCGTTCTCATGAATCCATTTTGTACCACAGGAAGAAAAGGAGTGTGTTTAGCCCCATGCTTTGAAATTCAGTGAGACCACTGTTGACCTGGGATTGAACTTCATCTAACAATCCTGCCTTGCCCTTAATACCTTTGATCAACAGAAATCTATCAATGAGAATTAAAATTATCAATTGATCCTGCTTCAGCGACCGTTTTACAGATGATCATGCCAAGTCCCTGCCAAATTTTGTCCATAGAACTGTTTTCTAACCACACTTCTGACAGGTTATGTTGTAATGTTTAAGTCAAAAACCCTGGGTTCTCCTCAACCAGTGGAAATAGTTTTTCTGTATCTGTGCCCAATAATACCTTAAAATACTTTCAAGTCACCTCTGTATTGTCTAATTTCCAGGGAATAAACCTTAGTATTGTATATACTCTCATTTATAATCAAACCTTTCTAGTCCAGGTATCATTTTGGTAAATTGACATTATGCTTCATCCAAGTGGTGTCCAAATTTGTTTATAATTGCTGTCTAACCAGGATTTGTACAAGTGATGTCTACTGTGTTTTTTTTTAAATTATTCTTTCAGGGGTCATGGGTGGTGCTGTCTGGGCCAGCATTTATTGCTCATCCCTAACTGCTCTGGAGAAGCTGGTGAGCTGTTGGCTTGAACTGGCAGACCATCTCTTGTAGGTAGACTCACCATGCTGTTAGGGAGGGAGTTCTGGGATTTTGACCCAGCGATAGTGAGGAAACAGGCATGTATTTCCAAGTCAGGATGGTGAATGATTTGGAGGGGAACTTGCATTTGGCGAGTTCTTCCATGTATCTGGGTCATGGGGTTGAAAGGTCCTTTCAGTAGTGAGTTGCTGTGCAGTATCTTGTAGGTGGTGTATACTTCTATCGCCGTGTATCAGTGGAGGAGAGAGTGAATGGTGAAGGGAGTGGACGTTGTGTTAATTATGTGCACTGCTTTTTGAGTGTTGTTGGAGCTGCACCCACCCAAGCAGGTGGGGAATATTCCATCACACTCCTGACTTGAGCCTTGTAGATGGGGAGTCAGGAAGTCACTTTTCTCTATCTCTCAATTCCATCATTCTCCAACTTCCGCTTGCAACCCACAGTATTTATATGGCTGATCCTGTTCAGTTGCTGCTCAATGCTAACCCCTGGATGGGGAACATCAGTGATGGTAATGGCATTGAGTGTCAAATGGAGGAGGTTGGATTCTCTCTCGATTGAGATGATTATTGCCTGGTACTTTAGTGACACGAATGTCACTTATTGCTTGGCACAGACTGCTTCAGTGTCTGAGTAGTTGCCAAGGCTACAGCTCTATGATGAAGTAGTGAAATTGTAAGCTTAGAACGATCCTGGTGGTATATTACAGGGCCAGAATGAATCTCCCCAACCATCAGACTGTGAAGACTTGCATGATCATACAATGTCTGATGTACAGAAGAATGCAGAGAGGTACCAGCAGAGGAAGCGATGAATGCTGAGGAGAAAGTGAGGACTGCAGATGCCGGAGATCAGAGTCGAGAGTGTGGTGCTGGAAAAGCACAGCAGGTCAGCCAGCATCCGAGGAGCAGGAGAATCAACGGTTCGGTCATAAGCTTTCCTGATGAAAAGCTTACGCTCGAAATGTCGACTCTCCTGCTGCCTGACCAGCTGTGCTTTTCCAGCGCCACACTCTCGAAAGTGATGAAAGCGGCTACAGTTACGACATTTAAAAGCTACTTAGATAAATATGTGAACGGGAAAGATTTGGAGGGATATGGACCAGGAGCAGGCGGGTGGGACTAGTTTAGTTTGGGATTATGTTCAGCGTGGACCGGTTGGACCGAAGGGTCTGTTTCTGTATTGTTTGACTCCATGAATCCTATTGTTCAATATAAAGCATGAAAATAGATAGGTGAATTATATTTGGCATAGTGGCTCAAGCAAAGGTATTTCAGCTTGATTAGAGGACTGGATTCTGCTGTGTAAATTCTTGGCAGTTATAGAACCTAGAAACTTATGAACTAGGAGCAGCTTCCAATCCTGCTCTGCCATTTAATCTGATCATCCTCTGTTTCAATACCATACTCCTACTTTCTTCCCATGCCTCTTGAGACCTTTTAATATGTAAACATTTATCAATCTCTTTTGTGAATGTACTGTGTATTGGCCTCCACTCGGCCTTAGTATGAAAGTTGCTAGAAATTGGGATGAAGTAAAGTTTAATTAAAAGAGATTGGGCAGCATGGTGGCTCAGTGGTTAGCACTGCTGCCTCAGAGTGCCAGGGACCCAGGTTCAATTCCAGCCTCGAGTGACTGTTTGTGTGGACATTCTCCCCGTGTCTGTGTGGGTTTCCTCCGGGTGCTCCGGTTTCCTCCCACAATCCAAAGATGTGCAGGTCAGGTGGATTGGTCATACTAAATTGCCCGTAGTGTCCAGGGATGTGTAGGCTAGTTGCATTAGTCAGGGATAAACGTAGAGTAATGGGGAATGATTGGGTGAGGTACTCTTCGGAGGGTCGGTGTGGACTTGTTGGGCCGAAGGGCCTGTTTCCACATTGTAGGGATTCTGTGATGGTTAGATCTGTAAGGCAGCTATGTAGCAATATGTGGAAGTTACAGTACTCGGGTAGTTGCCACAACTCGTGCACGCTGGCGTTTACTCGCTGTGCAAGCAAACAGTTTTGGTCAATTTTACTTGCTCTTTCTCCTCAGCCAGTGCATAATCTGATCCTCAGCATTGCTCAGCGTCGAACTGTGGCAGTGAATTCCACAGCTGCACAACTTGGTGCACGGGGTTTCTGTCTTGCTCTCTGCTCTAAGTATCTTAGATTGAGCTTTTTCTCAATCCCTGCTCTTTCCAATGTCCTTGATCATTAATTATAGTCTTCTTTACCTGCCCCACAACACATTTTCATCATTTTAAATGCTTTCAGTTTATTCCTGTAACCTGTAGTCTACAAACTACAAAGCAAGTTTGCAAATCGTTCTTAATGTTTGATTCTTTTCATATCAGACAGCCCTCTGTTATAGCCCCTCAAATGTCCTTCCTATGGTGGAGAGGTCAATCACAGTGCAGTACGCTAACCAAGGTCCTTGCAAGGTTTATAAAGGCTGACCACCAACTCTCAGCTTTTGCATCCTGTTACTCTTATGTTAAAACACAGAGTATTGTTCCCTTGGTGCCTGAAACTGTTGTCATTGAGCACATGAATGTAGCAACTAGCAGTTGAGTTCAATTGCAATGACACCGTGAATGCTCAAATAGAAGGCATTGCCAAGGGACTCCCCCCTCGGCCCAATGCTTGCTAACATCTTCATTGACTGCTATGTGGAGCAATGGAATGACCACTAAGTTCCAACCCCTTACACACTTCCAACACATAAATCACATCTTTGCAATATTTGAATCTGCAGCTATGTCAGTGAATTTCTCTGCTCGGCTTAATAAATTCCATCCTGCACCCAAATTTGCCATTGGAATAAAGCAGTCAAACAAGTTGCCTTTGCTTGACGTGTTTGTTGCGAAGCTGCCAAAAGGGTCCTCTACTACACTCTACTGGAAGTTTACATTCTCTGATCAGGGTACACATTTAGGGTTCCTCCAGTCCCATATGTTACAAACCCAATCGTGTTGGCAGCCTCATGAACAGGGACTTAGACATTTATTCATTGTATAAGCTTGGTGCTGAGATGGAGTTTATCAAAACAATCCTGCATGATATCCTGATTTTCATCCACTGTGTTATGGCCTGAAATAGTCTGTTTGCCCTCAGGGGGAGGTGTTGCAAACATTTAGGTGAGGTGAACACATCTCAGGCTGCTAGTTAGTAGTAAAACAAACCTGTGGTTTTCTCCAGGAATAGAACTGGTGCTATCAAGCCAAAAGTGCACTCTACACACCACACTAATGAGTATTGATATAGGTTTCAGTGCAAGGCCTGATGTCATGTATATGCCATGGCACAGGAGGCATGGTGGCTCAGTGGTTAGCACTGCTGCCTCACAGTGCCAGGGACCCAGGTTCAATTCCAGCCTCAGGTGACTGTCTGTGTGGAGTTTGCACATTCTCCCCGTGTCTGTGTGGGTTTCCTTTGGGTGCTCTGGTTTCCTCCCACAATCCAAAGATGTTTAGGTTCGCTGAATTGCCCATAGTGTTCGGGGATATGCAGGTTAGGTGCATTAGTTAAGGGTAAACGTAGAGTAATAGATTCCCAGAATGGGTCTGGATGGGATACTCTTTGGAGGGTTGGTGTGGACTAGTTGGGCTGAAGGGCCTGTTTCCACACTGTAGAGATTCTATGATATAGGTAATAAAGTGGTGACTGGCTGATACTGCTTGAATGCAGATTTCTCCAGCTTTCTCATTTCCCCTCCCCCCACCTTATCTCAGTCCCAACCCTCGGACTCAGCACTGCCTTCTTGATCTACAATCTTCTTCCTGACCTCTCCACCTCCACCCCCACTCTAGCCTATCACCCTCACCTTAATCTCCTTCCACCTATCGCATTCCCAACGCCCCTTCCCCAAGTCCCTCCTCCCTACCTTTTATCGTAGCCTGCTTGGCACACTTTACTCATTCCTGAAGAAGGGCTTATGCCCGAAACGTCAATTCTCCTTCTCCTTGGATGCTGCCTGACCTGCTGCACTTTTCCAGCACTGATACTGCTTATGCCAACATCTTGTTAAAAAGATGTAATATGTCATCCTGTCTATATGGGCAGAATATATTAAAAATGGGTTTTTAAAAATTGATATTACAATTTGTTTCTTTAATATGTGAGAAATCTAGTTAGAAGTATGAAAGAAGATATAAATATTTCAAAAAGGAAAGTTAACAATATGAGCATTGGTCCAAAGAAACTAAGTATGGAGAATTAATACAGGTACACAATCCTTTATCTGAAATCTGAAAAGCTCTGAAATCCAACATTTTTTTGTGGAGTGTAGAGCGTCATTTTGGCATGTGAACAGGTGACCCAACTCTACATCCACTTGAACCACGTCACTCAGATGCGACATGACAGCATGGCCCAGCACTGGGAGGCATCAATTGTGTCTTGGAGCTTGTACTATTCACATCAGCACCTGCTGTTAGGTCATTTTTTGTCTCTCTCTATTTCACTGCGAAAATGTCATTTATTTTGAAATCCGAAAAATTCTGTATTCCGATAAAACAACTGGCCCCCAAGGATTTTGTGTAATGGATTGGATACCTGAAATGGAAACTAAAGATATGACAGATGAATTGAACGGGTTTTTTACATTAGTTTTCACAATGAAGTACACAAGGAGCATTCCAGAAGCAGCACCAACCGAGGAATAAGAGAAAGCCACAATCACCAAAGAAGTGATACCAAGTAAATTGTTGGAGCTACAGCTAACAAGCTCCTGGGTCTTGAAAGAAATACCTAACAAATGCATGGGTTTTAATTTTCCAAAACTCCCTGGATTTGGGGAAGGTCCCATTAAGTTGGAAGGTGGCAAGGAGATTTTCTTTACTCAAAAAGGGAGGGATGCAGCGAACAGGAAACATCTGGGTAGTTAGCTTAACATCTGCCGTAGAGAAATTGTTAGAACATTTTAATAAAGCTATAGGAGGGCATTCAGGTAGTTTCAATATAATCTGGTGGAGCCAGTGTGTTTTTGTGAAAAGGAAATAATACTTTACTGAGCTATTGGAGTTGTCCGAAGACCAGGCAGGTAAATTTGGGAGGGGCGCTATGAGAGAGGTGAGTGAATTGGAAAGATGCATTGTGAGACAGGAATGAATTGGAAAGGGGCATTGTAAGACAGGTGAGTGATTTGGAAGGGACACTGTGAGACAGGTAAGTGATTAGGAAAGGGCACTGTGTGAAGCAGTTGGATGAATTGGTAAGCACACTCTGGGACCAGCAGATGAGTTCACTGACAGTGGAGCTAGTCTTTATTGTACAGCACCAATGTAATGATTAACCAATTGGATTTGTGTTACGCGTGAGGGATCAAACAGACTGGTCAGGCCCACAGAGCCCCGTCACTACTGAAGATCATTCATCTTCCTCCTCCTAGTGCCAGTCCATTATGTTTCTGCTTCACCAGCTAAACGGAGCTTAATTTGCACAAAGTGAAACCTTTGCTCATTTTTTACAGTCTATTAAATACCTGTGCTCGCCCAGTACCTTAAAGAGGAAATGGTATTTTGTCTGTCATTGCATTGGATAGAATGTTGGTGATCTGGCGATGCCATTTTGAAGTAAATGCATTTTTTCAGTGATTGTGATCTGGAATGTAATACTTGAAAGATGACTCAGTGGTTAGCACTGCTGCCTCACAGAGATCCAGGTTCGATTCCAGCCTCGGGTGACTGTCTGTGTGGAGTTTGCACGTTCTCCCCGTGTCTGCGTGGGTCCCCTCTGGATGCTCCAGTTTCCTCCCACGGTCCAAATATCTGCAGGTTAGGTGAAGTGGCCAAGCTAAATTGCCCATAGTGTTAGGTGCATTAGTCAGAGGGAAATGGGTCTGGGTGGGTTACTCTTCAGAGGGTCACGATGGACTTGTTGTGCCAAAGGTCTGTTTCCACACTGTAGGGAATCTAATCTAATTTCCACTATTCTCCCTGGTTTTCAAAATGTAACTGGATCAATGCTAGAAAAGGAAACATTTCTTAGGGAAGGGAGGGAGTGGTCAGTCTAATTAGACAGCTGCTTCAAAACCAGCACAGGTTGAATGGACCAAATGGCCTCCCTTAAAGCTGCAAGATGTTTACTTTTCCACAAAATTGTATTGGAATGATTGGTACTGTTCTAACCGAAATATCTTTCAGAAAGGGACTTTTCCCGACTGACTGATTTTATTCCTCACTTTTGCAATTGGATGTTCGAAGAATTGATCTTGTCCCTGATTGGTTAAGTTTGATCCTTGCTAATGAGTGTACATCTGTTACCCGGGAGACAGGGAGGAGTAAATCAGATGATGCTCCCCTCCTTGATGGCTATCCAGTGACCCCTATTGGAGAAGTGCAGTTACTGGAAGCCCATGTGGATGTGCAGCAATACAGACAGTCCCCTGGTTGTGAATAGGTTCTGTTCCTGAATCCATTCACAAGGCGAATTGTAGGCAAATCAGAAAATAATGCAGGACAGTAAAATTTGTAAGTACAAGAAATGTTCACATGTCAGATATTTAAAGTTACAACCCTGTATGGGATTGTGTTTGTAAATTAGATGTTCTTAAATCGGTTATCTCTGTAGTATCAACTTGTATGCTGTCTGATCAGAGACGTGCCGTATATTAGCATCGTTTGTTTAGAGTTTGGATTTGTTTTTTTGTGAAAGGGTTTCTAATTAATTAGATCAGTCTTTCCAGAACTATGACTTTCAAGCGACTACAGTACATGTCTGAGATCAGGTAACCACAAGCCTCCAAGTGTGAATGGAAGTTTGTTGTGCTGTGGTTTATGTCAGGAGAGAAAGATCATAAAGCCATTCATGTAGCAGAATGTAGGATCAGCAACTTAGTTTTCTCAATTTAGTCCCAAAATGTTTGGGTTCCATTTCATTTGGTTCAGTCCGTGGCAGGTGTGTCTATGCAGTGGATCACCTCCACCTCCAAAAACAAGGTCAGCATATACATGGGAACACCCCATCCCCCCCCACACCACCACCAGCAAGTCCCCCTCCAAACTACCCATTCCTTCAGAGTCATAGAGTCATAGACCCTTCGGTCCATCTCATCCATGCCAACCAGATATCCTAACCCAATCTAGTCCCATTTGCCAGCATTTGGCTCATATCCCTCTGGGCGGCACGGTGGCACAGTGGTTAGCACTACTACATCAGATCGCCAGAGACCCGGGTTCAATTCCAGCCTCGGGTGACTGACTGTGTGGAGTTTGCACATTCTCCCTGTGTCTGCGTGGGTTTCCTCCAGGTGCTCCGGTTTCCTCTCACAGTCCAAAACTGTGCAGGTTAACTGAATTGGCCATGCTAAATTGCCCATAGTGTTAGGTGCAGGGTAAATGTAGGGGAATGGGTGTGGGTGGGTGCGCTTTGGCGGGTCAGTGTGGACTTGTTGGGCTGAAGGGCCTGTTTCCATGCTGTAAGTAATCTAATCTAAATCTTTCCTATTCATATACCCACCTAGATGCCTCTTAAATGCTGTAATTGTTCCAGCCTCCACCATTTTCTCTGGCAGCTCATTCCATATATGCACCACCCTCTGCGTGAAAAAGTTGCCCCTTAGGTCCCTTTTATATCTTTCCCCTCTTGCCCTAAAACCATGCCCTCTAGTTCGGGACTCCCCCACCCTAGGGAAGGTACCACGTCTATTTACCCTGTCCATGCCCCTCATGATTTTATGAACCTCTATAAGGTCACCCCTCAGCCTCCGATGCTCCAGGGAAAACAGCCCCAGCCTATTCAGCATCTGTCTGTAGCTCAAATCCTCCAACCCTGGCAACATTCTTGTAAATCTTTTCTGAACCCTTTCAAGTTTCACAACATCCTTCCAATAGAAGGAGACCAGAATTGCACACAATATTTCAACAGTGGCCTAACCAATGTCCTGTACAACCACAACATGTCCTCCCAACTCCTGTACTCAATACTCTGACCATTAAAGGAAAGTATACCAAACACCTTCTTCACTATCCTATCTACCTGCGACTCCACTTTCAAGGAACTATGAACCTGCACCTTGCCATTAATTGTATAAGTCCTGCTCTGATTTGCTTTCCCAAAATGCAGCACTTCACATTTATCTAAATTAAACTCCATCTGCCACTTCTCAGCCCATTGGCCCATCTGGTCCAGATCCTGTTGTAATCTGAGGTAACCCTCTTCGCTGTCCACTACACCTCCAATTTTGGTGTCATCTGCAAACTTATTAACTGTACCTCTTATGCTCGCATCCAAGCCATTGTGTCAATGATGAAACGTAGAGGATCCAGCACCAATCCTTGTGGCACTCCACTGGTCACAGGGCTCCAGTCTGAAAAACAACCCGACGACACCACCACCCTCTGTCTTCTACCTTTGAGCCAGTTCTGTATCCAAATAGCTAGTTCTCTCTGTATTCCATGAGATCTAACCTTGCTAATCAGTCTCTGATGGGGAACCTTGTCAAACGCCTTACTGAAGTCCATATCGATCACATCTATTGCTCTGCCCTCATCAATCCTCTTTGTTACTTCAAAAAACTCAACCAAGTTTGTGAGACATGATTTCCCAGGCACAAAGCCATGTTGACTATCCCTAATCAGTCCTTGCCTTGCCTGCAACAGCTTGCCCACCACTAAGGTCAGGTTCACTGGTCTATAGTTCCCTGGCTTCTCCTTACCACCCTTCTTAAACAGTGGCACCACGTTAGCCAACCTCCAGTCTTCCAGCACCTCACCTGTGACTATCGATGATACAAATATCTCAGCAAGGGGCCCAGCAATCATTTCCCTAGCTTCCCACAGAGTTCTAGGGTACACCTGATCAGCTCAGGGGGATTTATCCACCTTTATGCATTTCAAGACATCCATCACTTCCTCCTCTGTAATATGGACATTTTTCAAGGAGTCACCATCTATTTCCCCACATTCTATATCTTCCATGTCCTTTTCCACAATAAATAATGATGCAAAATACTCTTTTAGTATCTTCCCCATCTCCTGCAGCTCCACACAAAGGCTGCCTTGCTGACCTTTAAGGGGCTGTATTCGCTCCCTAGTTACCCTTTTGTCATTAATGTATTTATAAAAACCTTTTGGATTCTCCTTAACCCTATTTGCCAAAGCTATCTCATGTCCCCTTTTTGCCATTGGGTCATTGGGTCAAAATCCTGGGACTTGCTTCCTAACAGCATTATGGGTCTACCCATAGCACATGGGCAGTAGCAATTCAAGAAGGCAGCTCACCGCCACCTTCTCAAGGAGCAACTAGAGACGGGCAATAAAGACGGGGCCCAGCCAGTGACACCTGCATTCCATGAGGGTTTTTTTTTAAGTTTCATGTACAAAAGGAGATTTGTGTAAAAAGCAGTTAAGGAAATAAGTTACCTCGGTAACGTATTTGGCCAGAACTCTGGATTATTGAAATACTGACAAAGTCTATGCTCTCAATTGTATGAACATATTAGAAAGAGATTTCACAGCTTACAGGACCAGAACTGAGAAGAAATAGTTTGGTCGACCCATCAGATATCTACAGGGAAAGGAAGTTTCTCAGGCGTATGATTAAACTGTAAAGAGACTTTTATTATGCTGTGCTTTTGAAATCTTTCCAAACTGTGATATATTTAGATTGCTTGGCTTATTTTCTTTCTTTCTCTTTTGTGTAAAGCACTTCCGTGTTATTGTTAAAAGCCCAATCTGCAGCCCTGTGAGGTTATGTTTCAGTGAAAGACTGCCTCTTTAAATAAAAATTAAAAGTAAAATAAGATCAAACAAGCCAGAGTTAATTCTGGGATCTGACTTGTCCAGTAATAACGTTAGCTGAGATCAGAAGAACTGGGAACACCCAGCTCTTCCTCACTATCGCCTCACTCGACTCCCTCGACTGTGAGTACATTATCAGATTGATTGTCTGACATCCTGTGCAGTACAACGAGAAATGATCTCCAATCAAACATTGGGAAGACTGAAACCATTGTATCTGATTCTTCTGAAGAAAGCACTCAAATTGTTAATTTCACTTTCCCTCCACAGATGCTGCAGGTGCTGCTGAGTTTCTCCAGCTGTTTAGATTTTTGTTTCAGATTTTCAGCATCTGCAGTCCTTTGTTTCATTTTCGAATTTTAAGCTTAAGCGATGATGTGTGTCAATCTTTCCTTCCTGATACCCATGTCAGCGGGCAGGAGAGTTAGGAATGCAATGCGCATTGGGTTGACCCAGTTTGGGTTCCCCCAGGGTACACTCAGCTCCTGACCTCATTACAGCCTTGGTTTAAACCTGGACAAAAGAGCTGAGTTCCAGAGGTGAGGGGAGAGTGACAGCCCTCGATATCAAGGCTGTATTTGACCAAGTAAGGCATCAAGTAGCCTTAGCAAAACTGAAATCACTGGGTACCGGGGCATCCTCCTGGCTGGTTGGAATTATACCTGCTACATGGGAAGACGCTTGCAGTCATTGGAGGTTTGTCATGTCAGCTCCAGGACGTCTCTGCATGAATTCCTCAGGGTAGTGTCCTAGGCCCAACCATCTTCAACTACTTCAACAATGACCTTCCCTCCATCATAAGGTGAGAAATGGGGATGTTCGCTGATGACTGCACAATATTCAGCACCATTCAGGACTCCTCAGGTAGTGAAGCAGTCCATGTCCAAATGCAACAAGATCGAGGACAATATCCAGGCTTGGGTTGACAAGTGGCAAATAACATTCATACCACACAATTGCCAGGCAATGACCATCATCAGTCAGAGACAATCTAACCACCACTCCTTGATATTCAACTGTTACCATCACTGTCGACATTTTGGGGTTACCATTGACCAGGAACTCAATTGGTCTTGCCCCATAAACACAGTAACTACAAGGTCAGAGGCTAGGAACACTGCAGTGACTAACTCACCTCCTGACTCCCCAAAGCCCTGTCCACCATCTACAAGGCACAAGGAGCACCCACCACTTGGCTGGATGGGTGCAGCTCCAACAACACTCAAAATTCTTGACACCATCCAGAACAAAGACTTGGAAATTTATCACCATTTCTTCACTGTCGCTGGGTCAAAATCCTGGAATTTGAAGGCATTGTGGGTCAACGTACTGCATGTGGACTGCAGCGATTCAGGGCAGTAGGTGATCACCACCTTCTCAAGGGACAACTAGGGATAGCCAATAACTGCCCACATCCCATAAATGAATTTTAAAAGGTGGTCACCTAGGAATTACATGTTGGCGTATGCAGACATGAGGATCTGAACAGCTGCCCTAGTGGGGGTGCTATTATATGATTTAAGTAGATTTACACCAGTGGGGGAGAGTTGACTTTTACATGGAATCAACGATTACTCAAACATCATATGGTTTTCCATTGGACTCTTGACTGATCTGTCATATTCTTAAGGGTTCCCGAAATGCTGCTGCTCTTGCCTTAACTTGTACCTAGTCCCCTTACCCCCATCAGTCCTGTGCTTGTTGAACTACATTGGTCAAGCAATATCCTCAGTTTTGAACTCTTTATCCTTGTTTGCACATCGACACATGACTTCATTCCTTGCCCATCTCTTTAATCTCCTGCAGCCCCATAATCTGAGATCTCTGCACTTTTCCAATTTTAGTTTTGTGAGCACCCCACGTTTTAATTAATTACTTCACAACTGGGGACCATGCCTTCAGCTGACTACATGTCAGGCTCTCGAGTTCCCTCTCTTAACCTCTGCACCTCTGCATCTTGCCTTCCTCCTTCTCTCCAAAATCGTGAGTATACCAATGCATTTTTCTGCATCATAGATTGTGTAAATATTTGGGTGGCACGGTGGTTAGCACTGCTGCCTCACAGCACCAGGGTCCCAGGTTCGATTCCACCCTCGAGTGACTGTCTCTGTGGAGTTTGCACATTCTCCCAGTGTCTGTGCGGGTTTCCTCCCACAGTCCAAAGATGTGCAGGTCAGGTAAATTAGCCACACTACATTGCCTGTAGTGTTAAGTGCATTAGTCAGATGGAAGTGGGTCTGGGGTGGGTTACTCTTTGGAGCATCAATGTGGACTTGTGCCAGAGAGCCTGTTTCCATACTGTAGGGAATCTAATCTAATCTAAATGCTTCTGTGAGGTACTTTGTGTTAAAGTCATTATATAACACAGGACAGGCTGTTTGAGTACAAGACACCCACTACACTCTTGTGAAAATCTATGGTTACACATGCAAAAGATCTAGCACCACCTTCTAAGGGCAGCAAGGACTATGGGAGGTGCTACATAAAGAAAGGCCAAGTTCCGTCTAACTTAGGGTCCAAGCAGCTGAAGATGTGGCCAAAGACAGAGAGTGAGAAGAGTTTGAAATGATCAAGCCTTCATAATTGCAGGAGTCTGAACACTTGAGTTCATGGAGCTAGGGGTGAGAGAGAGTGGTTGAGATCATGAAAGTCTTTGAATGAGAGGATGGAATTTGTAAAGTTTCGGCTGTTGTTGGATCTTGAGTCAGTGAGCGCAGAGGTGATACGTCAGCATCTTTGAATGCTGTTATGGCTAGTTAAGGTTAAATCGATGACCTCCTTTATTAGCCGCAAGAAGTATATTTTTAATTCTTTTCAGAGCACCACTAAATCACATTTCAATGAAAGTCAAAATTAAAAAGCCAATTACAAAGATTTTCTAGCATGAAAGAGGAATTATATTAATTACTAGCTCTGGAAAGAATAACACAATATTCCATCAAATACACAAACACACAATATGACATCAAAAAGAGGAAGGGTGGTCAGTACAAAAAGAAAAGTCAAGAGTAAAAATATTTTGGAGTTCTTAAGGTGTGAGGATTTAAGCTGAGACCATTGTTATTTAATTAATTTAATTAATTACATTTAATTATTCAATTAATTACTTGTATCCTCAGCACTTGTGGAATTTGTCAATATCTTTGAGCTCTTACTGAGTAGTTATTTCTTGAATTTTAACCAGGTGTTATGTTGAGAGACTGAGAAACAGAGAGAGAGTCTTCCAGTTCTGCTATTACCAACCCATCTTTCTTTCTCTCATTACACCAAAGCAGTGACCTGAAATATAGTTCACTTTTGTATTCCTGTGTCTGGTGTTTTTTTTCTCTTTTTTTTTTCACCCGAGCTGGATAATCTGCTGGGGACTTTTGATATTTCTGAAAGAATGTGAATCAACCTGAAGATGCAGATTTAATTTCAGCTCAGACTGATGATTGTTTTTTGATGGTTTCATGTACTTAATCTTGGAGAGTCAATGAGGAGTGGTCAACTTCAGGATTGTCCCCTCAAATCAAAAAAAATGTAAAACTCACCTCCTGTGAAGGTTCACCCATTAAGAATATGCGACCCCAGCCACTAGCAATGGGTAGATATGGGAATGTGGGTGAGCAAGATGGTGGACAGCAGCGACAAAAACATGGATACCGTGGGAAAAAAGTGAAGCTGGATGAAAAATGTGAGCTAGGTGCAAGACTAGATGGAACCTAGAGACCGTTCCAGAGGTAGGCATTGACTAGAATCATTAGTCCTCCTCACAAAGCTTTCAGACAAGGGAGAGGTCAATTCTACAAAGGCAGTAATCCAGTTTTTTGTTCCTGATTACAGAAGGTAATTGACAGAAGAATGATTCTCGTTCCCGAGACTGTCGGAAAAACTGAACAGAGGGAGACACGTAGATAAATAACACAAGAAATGGTAGCCGTTACATGGAGGTGCCAGTGTTGGACTGGTGTGGACAGAGTCAGACGTCACACAATACCAGGGTGTAATTCATTAGGTTTATTTGAAACCACAAACTTGTGATTTAAAGTAAACCTGTTGGACTATAACCTGGTGTCGTGTGATGTCTGACTTTAACACAAGAAAGTTAATAATAATAGGTATTTGTGAACCTTGACCCTACGTTAGACTGTTTCCCCCTCAACAAGCATTCATATTCACTACCTTTGTTAACCCGCCCTAGGAGAATAAGGACAGAAGTGTTACAAAATGTACAGCAGGAAATGATCCATTCTTCATCACTGCTAGTTGTTAGCCTTAAGGGAAATGAGAAGGGGACAAAAAAAGCAATAAACATTTAAGACCATTAACCTTTTGAATCATGGACTGAATATTGGTGTTGCAATGCATCATCCCTAATGACTCTTAATTAATCAGATTAACACACTCAGTCAATGCCCGTTGCCTTTAAAGATTTCTCATTGATGCAATTAAAACCATATGCAGAGTAACATAGGTTATTTATCAATTCTGTAACGCAACAGGAACATTCATAATGTTCAAGGTACTAGGAAAATACATACAAACTGTGTACTTCATACTTCAGAACGAGACAACTGTGTGGGAAGGGGAAATTTGTGAGTGACTGGACGTCTAATCTTACTAGTATTGTAATGTGTCAACTGGGTTTTTTTTTCTCTCTCCCATTTTATACAGTTTCTCTGAAGTGTGGCCTGGCTAGGTTCTTGTTAAAGCTCTGCTTTCTTTCCTGAAAGGAGAATAAAGCCTTTCTTCCCATGCAAACCATTTGCAGAGGTCCCTTTGTTAGTGCTGCTTAATCCATTTTAAAATACCAGTCTGTAAAAATGCATAGAGCAACAGAAGGGCTTTGCAGTGTGAAGGAATTCCTGTGGTAAAACAATTTGAGCCATCTGATGCAATTCAAGGGTAAGCCACCTTAGTGATGTGCAACAAATTCCTCTATTTATATCCTTTTTTTGTACTGAGCAAGTCAGCATTCTATGACCAGTAACATTTATGGTACAGAATTCTCCAAGAGATGCATGGTGACAATATTCAATTCTGCCCAGCAACAGGGGAGGGCCAGTTATAAGGTTTTCCAAGGGCGAACTTGGGCAATTCCTGTTTCTTCAAAGGTCACAGGCACAGAGTAAGGATTTGAGATGAAGACAATGTTAGGAATGAAAACAAAAATTACTGAAGATCTCATGAGGTCAGGCAGCTTCCATGGAGAGAAAGCAAACCACCGCGACTCGAAATGTTAGCTTGCTTTCTCCCATGGATGCTGGCTGACCTGCTGTGATCTCCAGTAATTTGTTGCTTTCAGTACAGATTCCAGCATCTTCAGTAATTTACTCCAACAATGTTAGAAGTGCTGCAGTTAGTTGTGTTGCTGGGAAGCCCCCAGTTGAACTGCACCATTTCTATGAATGGGATTAGGAAGGAGTCCAGAGCAGTTGAATTCCTCACTGCAGTCAGAACTCAGGGAGAGGTTCTAGGAATTAGCATACAGTGAAGTGTTGGAGTCAGAACTCAAAACCAATCCTGCAGAACTAATAACTTGGGACATTCACTATTCCTCTCTTTTGGAGGAGGATGTGAGGGTCATGGAAACAGGCTGCAAGGATTAATGCTTCAGTTTGGCTCAGAGATGGAGTTGTCTTGAAAGTGGGGCTGGGGGCGGGGGGGGTGGGGGGGGCTTGTGGTGGTGATGGTGGAATTCCCAGGGACAGCTCTAGCTCGGTGAAGCTCGCTGTCTGCGAAGTCTCAGGCTTTCTTTGTGAACTATTGAAGTGCAGTTTTGACGTACAGGCATGGGGGAGCATAGATCCAGGAAAGGAGGGTGATGATCTAGAAGGGGAGCAGGCATTGAGTTAGCCATAGGTGAACAGCTCTAGAAAAGGAATTTCAAAGCTAAATCAGCAAAAGTGAAGAATCGCGATCCATTGGGAAATTTAGTAAATTTTCATGACCGATTACATCATTACGACCTGACCGGGGGTGGGTGGAGGGTGTGTATTGAGAAATCGGGGGGAATCTGTCTTAATTGCGCTAATTATTTTGTGCGGTATTTGACCACAATCTATTACCCATACCTAACACCTGTATTCTGGCTGTTAGAAATACATATGTCCTCGGGATTGTGTTATAGTTCTGACATAGTATAGTAGAATGTGTCACTGTTTGTCCAAAGCTACGGAATCTTGTGGCTTTATTCCTTAGGATAGCTACTGGATCTCACACTTTGAAAACAAAACCTGCTGCTCCCTAGCCAGACTCTAACATAAATGTAACCATTTGGTCAGTGATTGGAGCAGATGCAATATCATGACCATTGGATTGTTGCCGAACATGACACAGATCAAAAAATAGAGAATTGGGTATGGGAAACATTTCATTCTCTACAAACCTGTTCGGACAGTCCATCCAAGCTCCTCGTCCTTCTCATCACTCTCTATCCTCAATTTCCTTTAAAGTCTTAGTTCTTCTTTTTCCCCACGTGAAACCTCTTTGTTTCAGGCTACGCCAAGCTTTAACTCAGCAACTCCTCCTGACTCTCATTTCTATGTGTCCTTTCCACAGACAGAAATAGGAGGAGAAGAGACCATTCAGCCCCTTGAGCCTGCTCTGCAATTCAGTGCATTCTAGGTGACTCAATCTTGGCCTCAAGTTCACCAGATACCCATTGCACATAGATCTATAGATCAATGATCTATAGATTCTATAAATCAATGACCATTCCATTTTGGTATTCAACTGCTCAATGACACAGGTCTCTTACAGATTTTCAAAGATTCATGATGCTCTGAGAGTGGAAACTTCTCCTCATTGCTAACTTGGAAACTTCTTATCCTGCAATTATGCTCTTTTTGTTCAAGAATCTCCCACGAGGGAAAACAATCTACCAGCATCTGTTGGCCACCATCTGAATATTAACTTTCAATAATGTCATCCTTCTGCTAAACTGCAATGAAAGAATGAATAAGTTGCTCAATATTTCCTCCTAAGACATTGCCTTTGTCTCTGGAGTCAGCCTTGCGTACCTTTTCTGAACTGTTTCCAATGCAAGTGTTTTTCTCCAGAAATAAGGACATCTGTAATTCTCTATAAATAAGGACATCAGATCTGAAGTTTGCAATATCTTGAGTGATCTTGACAAGGTGGACACAGAAAGAGAAAGTTTCCTGAGTCCGGAACTGGGGGCACTGGTTGAAAATCACCCTTTTAGGACTGAGATGAGAATTTTTCTCTCTCTGAGGGTTATGTGACTTTGTTGTATGGGTGTGATATCTTTGTACAATAAGTACATCAGCTGCGGCCTCATCAATGCTTAGTGGTGATGGAGCCTTCTGGGACAATAGTAATCTGGAGCCCTTTCTTCCTTCTTAATGTCCCTCTTTTCCCATCTTCATCTTCTAAAGATCCTTTCTAAGTATCTGCCTCTTCAGCTGAACTTTCCATCATCACGTTTGTCTATAAGTTGATCTTCAATTTCTTATAAACCGCTTGGTGAAGGAAGGGTGGGAACCATCTTTTGCTACACAAAGTCTGTCTGGATAGAAGTTGTCGTCAGAATTAGGCATTGACCGATTTTTCTTTCTCTTTGTAGGTAACGTTTCTTTTTTAACTGGATTGAAGAGTCAGCCTTTTGCTCAGGTGTGGGGCCTTCCAACTCTTGGGCAAACAGTCATCATTGCAGCATCAGCTCCTGCCCTCTTTTGTTCTGAAGATCTCAGGAAGTCTCTTTCCCCCCTCCCCCCTCCCAGCTCCCCACCCCAGCCAAACGAAAAGAGCAATGAGCAACAGCGGGGCAAGAGAGGGACCATCCAGACAGGCCGCAGCAGCTGCCAAACAGCCTGCTCCAGCAGCTGAACCTGTGAGGAGAGGACGAGGAAGGCCCAAGAAGCAGCCTCAAGTAAGCCTTTGGGTTTCCCTAGCAACACAAGCAGTACCTTCATCGGGTAACACTGACTTGGCCATCTCCAGGACAGATCCAAGCGTGCTTCTGTGTGTCTGACAATTTACACCACAAAAATCAATCCCTTACCTCCTCTTTGCTGGAGAATCACTAAATAAAGTCAATTTGGCATCCATCTGCCTGGATGGGTGCAACTCTACAAGCATTCAAGATGCTCAATAGCATCCAGGACAAAGTAGCCCACTTGATTGGCACCCCATCCACCACCTTTAATATTTACCCCCTTCACCACTGACACATAATGACAACAGCGCGAACCCATCCATAAGGTCCACAGCAGTAACTCACCAAGGCTCCGTTGAAAGCACAATTACGTCATCTATCACTTCGAAGGGCATCAGATACATAAGGACAAGGAACTGACAATTCATCCCCCTCAAGCCTGCTCCGCCATTTGACAGATTATGGCTGACCCCATCTCGGCCTCTGCTCCACTTTCCTTTTTGTTCTGCATAACCTTTAACCCATTACAAATTAAAACTCTGTCTATCTCCTTCAATTTATTCAGTGTCTCAGCATCTACTGCATTCTGGGGTAGCAAAATTCCACAGCTTCACCACCCTTTGAGAGCAGTAATTTCTCCTCATCTCTGTTATAAATCTGCCACCCCTTATCCTAAAACTATGACCTCTCGTTCTACATTGCCCCCATGAGAGGAAACACCTTCTCTCCGCCCAATTTGTCAATCCCCTTTGGTGTCTTTTATTCCTCAATTAGAACTCTTCTCATTCCTCTTAATCCAGAGAGTTTACACCTAAACTGTTCAACCTGTGTTTATTAGACAAGCCCTGACCTCTGCAATCAATCTAGTGAACCTTTTCTGACTGTCTCCAAAGCAATGACATCTCTCCTTGGGTAACGGGATTAAAACTATACTCAGTACTCCAGATGCATTCACACTAATGAGTTGTACAGTTGCAACAACACTTGCTTATGTTTATGAATTGAATTGAATTTATTGTCACATGTACCAAGGCACAGTGAAAAGCTTTGTCTTGCGAGTAATACAGGCAGATCACAAAGTTAAATAGTGTAGATAGTAAATAATAAGTAAACAGCGGCAAAAACAAAAACACAGGTACAGGCAAATGTTAAAAGTTTGAGATTACTCTTTTCCTCTAGCAATAAATGTCCAAATTCCCTTTGCCTTCCTTACAACCCACTGTACCTGCATACTAGTTTCTAGCAATTCATACACTAAGACACCCAGATCCCTCTGCACTGAAGCACTCTGAAATTTCCCTCCACTTGGATAATAAGTTGCATTTTTCTCTTCTGAGCAAAATGGATAACCTCACACTTAATCACGTTTAACTCAATCTGCCGTATTTTGGCCCATTCACCTAACCTGTCCAAATCCACTTGTAAATGTCTTTATTGCAACTGACTATTTTAGTATTATCTACAAATTTGGCTGTAGTACATTCAGAACCCACATCCAAGTTATTACTTTAAATTGTAAATAATTGGAATATGGGAACAAGTTCCATTCCAAGTCACTCATTCTCCTGATTTGGAAATATATCGCTGTTCCTTCAGTGTTGCTGGATCAAAATTCTGGACCTCTCTCTCTAATGACATTGTGGGTGTATCTCCTTCCAATCCCAGTAGTGATTCAAAGAAGCAGCTCACCAGCACCTTGGAGAGCAATCAGGGCCTAGCGAGTGTGATGACCCTTACAGGAGGAATACTCTGGTAATTAAGCTCAACAATTCCTTAAGCCAGGCCAAAAATGTAAATGCATTATTTGATCAAGATTGGTCAATTGTTCCTCTTTATTCCTGATTTTGAGAACCAAAATGTCTCACCAGGTTTCGTCAACAGCTCAAAAATGACTCCTTTAGTAAGAACACGTATATTTGTAAAACAATCAGCAAAATTATTAAGTAAACTACGATACAGATTTAAACTATATCCCCTTAACCCCGTCCATACATTCATTCATATCCAAGAAAAGTCGAACCAGCTCTGCAGAGATATCGTAGGGAACTAGGAACAATACCTCCACTTGTCAAGGCTTTAACTGCAAAAGATAGAATGTTTTCAACTCACACTGTGCCATTGTTTTCCTGTCAATAAGATTCCGTTGCTAACAATCCAGGAATGACCGAAGATGTGCATGTGTACGCGTGCATGCGTGTGTACTGAAAAAGAAACTTTAGTTCATAGGCTGTCGCTTGTCCACCTTCAGGACAGACCCTGGGGTGATTAGAATCTGTTTGTCCAACAATCAGTCCATGAAACCCATTTCTTATCCCTCCTTAAAGCTTTACTGAACTCTCATTGCACAGAATCGTTTGACATTTGGATATAATCGGCAAACCACTTTCTCTTCGACTTTTTAAAGTTTTTGATGACAACAATTCACATGATAAATCTCGTATCCAAACGGTTCCATGTTCCAGTTTATCATGGTCCGTAATATTAATTAGTTAGAACAAGCACTGCGGACATCCCATTAATGAATGACAAGAATTCCTATACTGGCCAGACCAGTTTACCATAAGAGGTAAATCCAGAAACTTTTGGCAATCCTCAGCAGGTCTGGCAACGTGTTCAGAGAGAGAAACCGGACCCGTGGTTGGTCTTAAGACTTTTATTAGAATTCCCACAATACAGATGGGAGAAAGTGAGGATGGCAGATGCTGGAGATCCGAGTCAAGAGTGTAGTGCTGGAAAAGCACAACAGGTCAGGCAGCATCTGAGGAGCAGGAGAATCGATGTTTTGGGAATAAGCTCTTCATCAGAAAAACTTAGTGCTGTGCTTTTCCAGCACTACACTCTCGGCCCATAATGCACTTGGCCCATCAAGTCTGCACTGGCCCTCAAAAAACCATCCCACCCACAACCTATCTTCATAAACCTGCATTGCCCATGACTAATCCACCTAGCCGACACATCCCTGGACACTATGGGGCACTTTGGATTGGCCAATCCACCCTAACCTGCACATCTTTGGACTGAGGGAGGAAACCAGAGCATCCAGAGGAAACCCACACAAATTGAGGGAGGATGTGCACAGCCATTCACCCAAGGGTGGGATCAAACACAGGTACCTGGCACTGTGAGGTTGCACCCCTAACCACTGAGCCATCATGCCACCCTAACTGTGAGTCCCAAATAAGACGGTGAACCTAACAGAGGGTAACCAATAAGGTGTGAATGCTGGATATTGAGGCAATGGAGGTTAGGAATGTAAAATGCTTGACCATCAGACACAGTGTCCTTCACTGTTCCAGGCACTGGGGGGGGGGGGGCGGAATAGACTTTCCAACTGCTGGTACTGCTGTGCTCCCCACAAAACTGAACCTGAGCCATGCTCGGATCTCCTATTCCCAAAGCTCTGCCCATCAATCGGGAGGAACAGAGACTGTGAGGGGGGAACAGAGACTGTGGGGGGGGGGGGGGGTCAAGAGAGACTGGGGGGATGGGGGAACAGAGAGACTGTGGTGGGGGGGAACAGAGACCGTGGGGGAGGAACAGACACTGTGGGGGGGGAACAGACACTGTGGGGGAAAACAGAACGGGGTGGGAACAGAGACTGTGGGGGGGAACAGAGACTGTGGGTGGGGGGAAACAGAGAGACTGTGGGGGGGGGAATAGAGAGTCTGTGGGGGAGGGACAAACACTATGGGGGGGGAACAGACACTGGGGGTGGGAACAGAGACTGTAGGGGGGAAACAGAGACTGTGGGGGGGGCAGACACTGTGAGGGGGAACAGACACTCGGGCGGGGAACAGAGACTGTGGGGGGGAACAGAGAGACTGTGGGGGGGGGAATAGAGAGTCTGTGGGGGAGGGACAAACACTATGGGGGGGGAACAGACACTGGGGGTGGGAACAGAGACTGTAGGGGGGAAACAGAGACTGTGGGGGGGGCAGACACTGTGAGGGGGAACAGACACTCGGGCGGGGAACAGAGACTGTGGGGGGGAACAGAGAGACTGTGGGGGGGGAACAGAGAGACTGTGAGGGGGGAGCAGAGACTGTGTAGGGAAAACAGACACTGGGGATGGGAACAGAGACTGTGGTGGGGGGGAACAGACTCTGGGGAGGGAGAACAGAGACTGGGGGGGAACAGAGACTGGTGGGGGAAACAGACTGTGAGGGGGAACAGAGACTGTGGGGGGGGAACAGAGACTGGGGGGGGAACAGAGAGACTGTGGGGGTGAAACAGAGACTGGGGGAGGGGGAACATAGACTGTGAGGGGGGAACAGAGACTGTGAGGGGGAAACAAAGACTTTGAGGGGGGAACAGAGACTGCAGGGGGGGGAACAGACACTGGGGGGGAACAGAGACTGGTGGGGGAAACAGAGACTGTGGGGAGCGGAGCAGAGACTGTGGGGAGCGGAGCAGAGACTGTGAGGGGGTACAGAGACTGTGGGGGGGAACAGAGACTGTGGGGGGGGGGAAACAGAGACTGTGAGGGGGTACAGAGACTGTGGGGGGAACATAGACTGTGAGGGGGGGAACAGATACTGTGGGGGAATAGAGACTGTGGGGGGAACAGACAATGTGGGGATAACAGACACTGTGAGGGGGGAACAGATACTGTGAGGGGGGAACAGAGACTGTGGGGAGGGGAACAGAGACTGTGGGGAGGGGAACAGAGACTGTGGGGAGGGGAACAGAGACTGTGGGGAGGGGCAACAGAGAGACTTGGGGGGGTGAACATACACTGTGGGGGGAATAGACACTCGGGCGGGGGAACAGAGACTGTGGGGAGAACAGAGAGACTGTGGGAGGGGGAACAGAGAGACTGTGGGGGGGGGAACAGAGAGATTGTGAGGGGGGAGCAAACACTGTGGGGGGAACAGACGCTGTGAGGAGGGAACAGACACTGTGGGGGGGGGTACAGACACTGTGGGGGGGAACAGACACTGTGGGGGGGAACAGACACTCGGGCGGGGAACAGAGACTGTGGGGGGGAACAGAGAGACTGTGGGGGGGGAACAGAGAGACTGTGAGGGGGGAGCAAACACTGTGGGGGGAACAGACGCTGTGAGGGGGGAACAGAGACTGTGTGGGGGGGGAGCAGACACTGTGGGGGGGTACAGACACTGTGGGGGGGAGGTACAGACACTGTGGGGGGGAACAGACACTGGGGGGGGGAAACAGACACTGGGGGGGGGAAACAGACACTGTGGGGGGGAACAGACACTCGGGCGGGGAACAGAGACTGTGGGGGGGAACAGAGAGACTGTGGGGGGGGAACAGAGAGACTGTGAGGGGGGAGCAAACACTGTGGGGGGAACAGAGACTATGCGGGAGGGAACAGAGACTGGGGGGGGGGGAATAGACACTGTGTGGGGGGGGGCAATAGAGACTGTGTGGAGGGTGGGAGACTGTGCCTGTCATTCACAAGTTTTCACTGTAGTCAGTTCAATTTTTCTGTTTAACAACCATGTGAGCATATATGTCTTCCTGTTGTAGTTTTCCAAATTTTCCTCTGACTACACAGCACCCAGAAACAAAAAAGGGGATGGTCCAATTTTGTCCAGTGTTTCAGTTCAATGACGTTACATCAGAACTAAGCCAAAAGGTGAGCTGAAGGAAGAAAGGAACTGCTGAGGCTGTACAAGGCCCTGGTCAGATCACCTGTGGAATATTGTGTGCAGTTTGGGCCCTGTTTTGAAGGAAGGATGTATTGGTCTTGGAGGGGGTGCCGAGGAAGTTTATCAGAATGATCCCGGGGATGAAGGGCTTGTACCATGAAGAGCAGTGTGGACTGTGGGTCTGGTGGAGTTTAGAAGGACGAGTCTCTGTGACTGTGACAATGTCAGGCTGGTGTTTCACTCGTCTATGGGACAGATCGCCAGTTTAGATTCAAGGCCCCAGATGTCAATGGAGAGGATCCTTCAGGGATGTATGTGCTGTGCTCTCTCCCAGAGCTAGGGTTAGTGCCATGTGGTCCATCCAGTTTCATTCCTTTGTTTTGGACTTTGTAACAGCACGATTCAATACACGGCCCACTTCACCATTTCAGAGGGCATTTGAGAATTCAGCACAATACTGTGGTTCACATGTAGGCCAAACTGGGTAAAGATGGCAGATATCCTTCTTCAGAGGACATCTGTGAACCAGATGAGTTTTTATAACTGACAATGGTTTCATAATCAACACTGGACCAGATTTTAATTTCTGATTTATGAATGGAATTCACATTTTGCTGTTCACCCTGGTGTGATATGACCCCCCAATCCCCCAGGTTTCTGGACCAGAAGCCTCTTGTTTACCTGCTCAGTGATATTGACTCTATGCTACATCTCCACAAATCAGATATCAATGTGTTTCAATTGTTCAGATCAGACATTAATTTGAGGTCCTGTCTGGCCTAATTGGTTAGAAATCACACAACGCCAGGTTATAGTCCAACAGGTTTATTTGGAAGCACTAGCTTTCAGAGTGCTGCTCCTTTATCAGGTGATTGTCAAAAAGCAGCGCTCCGAAAGCTAGTGCTTTCACTTAAACCTGTTGGACTATAACCTGGTGTCGTGTGCTTTTTAACTTTGTACACCCCAGTCCAACACTGGCATCTCCAAATCAGGTCTAACTAGTGACTCTGAAATATCCCGTGGCACAGTTTCGTGGTGTTCTGGTTATTATCATCGTGCTGTTTCTTTTATTCACTCCTGGGACATGGCTGGGCCAGCATTTATTGCCCTTCCCCAGTTGCCCTGGGGGAGGTGGGGGTGAGCAGTGTACAAATCGCTTATGATTGGGGTGCCCTGCTTTCTACGCTACTGCAGAGAGTATACCTAAAAGGGACTGGATTCCAGATTCTAGCTTTGGACAATTGCAATGTCCTTCTCTATCTTACTTCTGGTGACCCTGTGAGTGGTCAGGAAATGGTGAAGAAATGTCACCTGGGAGGGGGGCCCCTGGTAGTTTGCACATGTCTATTCCACAAAAGGAAACGATGGAATTAAATGCAAGGGGATCTGGCTTGGTACCAATCTTGTCCATTCTCACAGTAGGTCGGAGTGCCGTTGCATGGAGACAGTTTAGAGCAGTTTTGAGCTATGGCTCAACTAAGGAATAATTGATCTCTTACATCTGGAATGTAGTTATTGCCCCAAAATAGTATTGGAAGCATCCTATCTGGATGCATCATGGCTTGGTGTGTCATCTGCTTTTCCCAAAACCATAAAAGATGACAGAGTTGTGAACGCAGCCCAGTCCACCACACAAACAAGCCTCCCCCATTCACTGAAAGCAGAGTGAACTGCAGATGCTGTAAATCAGAGACAAAGAACAGAAATTGCTGGAAAAGCTCAGCAGGTCTGGTAGCAGCTGTGGACAGAAATCAGAGTTAACGTTTTGGGTCAAATGATCCTTCCCCACAACTTCCATCTGTACTTCCCATTGCCTTGGGAAAGCAGCCACCAGGGACCCTTACCACGCTGGTTATGTTCTCTTCCATCGGACTGAAGATATAAAAGGTTGAGAACACACAGGAACAGATCCAAGAACAGCTTCTTCCCTGCTGTTGTCAGACTTTTGAGTGGACCTCTCCAATGTTAATTCTGATCTCTCACTCTTTCTCTCTCTCTCTCTTTCTCTCTCTCTCTGCACCTCCTCCGCAGTTGTAACTGTATTCTGCACTCTGTTCTGTTACCCTGGTGCAATTTGTGTGGTATGATCTACCCAAATAGCACTCAAAACAACACTTTTCACTGTACCTCAGGATAGGTACAGGATGGGATTCACATGGAAGCCACACAAACTTGCCTTCCTGAAGTACATTTGATGATCTTTTGGGATTTTATTTGGCTTCAATAGATTTTTATTTTTAATTGATCCTGGGCTAGCCCAGAAGTTACAGAATTTACTGGGATTCAGTTTGCAATGAAGGGTTTGCAAAAAGGATAGTGGAGCAAGTGTGGACGGTGGGGAGGGGAATGTGGACGGTGGGAGGGGTGTGGACGGTGGAAGGGGTGTGGACTGTGGGAGGGGTGTGGACGGTGGAGGGAGTGTGGACGGTGGAGGGAGTGTGGACGGTGGGAGGGAGTGTGGACGGTGGGAGGGAGTGTGGACGGTGGGGTGAGTGTGGACGGTGGGGTGAGTGTGGACGGTGGGGTGAGTGTGGACGGTGGGGTGAGTGTGGACGGTGGGGTGAGTGTGGACGGTGGGGTGAGTGTGGACGGTGGGGTGAGTGTGGACGGTGGGGTGAGTGTGGACGGTGGGGTGAGTGTGGACGGTGGGAGGGGTGTGGACGGTGGGAGGGGTGTGGACGGTGGGAGGGGTGTGGACGGTGGGAGGGGTGTGGACGGTGGGAGGGGTGTGGACGGTGGGAGGGGTGTGGACGGTGGGAAGGGTATAGATGGTAGGAGAGGTGTCGACAGTGGGGGGAGTGTGGACGGTGGGGGGAGTGTGGACGGTGGGGGGAGTGTGGACGGTGGGGGGAGTGTGGACGGTGGGGGGAGTGTGGACGGTGGGGGGAGTGTGGACGGTGGGGGGAGTGTGGACGGTGGGGGGACTGTGGACGGTGGGGGGACTGTGGACGGTGGGGGGACTGTGGACGGTGGGGGGACTGTGGACGGTGGGGGGACTGTGGACGGTGGGGGGACTGTGGACGGTGGGGGGACTGTGGACGGTGGGGGGACTGTGGACGGTGGGGGGAGTGTGGACGGTGGGGGGAGTGTGGACGGTGGGAGGGGTGTGGACAGTGGGAGGGGTGTGGACAGTGGGAGGGGTGTGGACAGTGGGAGGGGTGTGGACAGTGGGAGGGGTGTGGACAGTGGGAGGGGTGTGGACAGTGGGAGGGGTGTGGACAGTGGGAGGGGTGAGGATGGTGGGTGGGTGTGAACGGTGGGAGAGGTGTGGACGGTGGATGGGTGTGGACAGTGGGAGGGGTGTGGACTCTGGGGGAAGTGTGGATGGTGGGGGAAGTGTGAATGATGGGAGGGGTGTGAACGGTGGGAGGGGTGTGAACGGTGGGAGGGGTGTGGACGGTGGTGGGGAGTGTGTACAGTGGGGGGGGGAGTGTGTACGGTGGGGGGAGAGTGTGGACAGTGTGGGGGGGAGTGTGGACAGTGTGGGGGGGAGTGTGGACAGTGTGGGGGGGAGTGTGGACGGTGGGAGGGAGTGTGGATGGTGGGAGGGGTGTGGACGGTGGGGGGAGAGTGTAGACCGTCAGAAGGAGCGTGGACGGTAGGAGGGAGCGTGGACGGTAGGAGGGAGCGTGGATGGTGGAGGTGCGTGTGGACGGTGGAGGTGCGTGTGGACGGTGAGGTGAGTGTGGACGGTGAGGGGTAAGTGTGGACGGTGGGGGGTAAGTGTGGACGGTGGGGGTGTGTGGACGGTGGGGGGGGTGGACAGTGGGGGGGGTGTGGACGGTGGGGGGTGTGTGGACGGTGGGGGGTGTGTGGATGGTGGGGGAAGTGTGAATGATGGGAGGGGTGTGGACGGTGGGGGGAGTGTGGATAGTGGGAGGAGTGTGGACGGTGAGGGGAGTGTGGGAGTTGGGAGGGGTGTTGACAGTGGGAGGAGTGTGGGAGGTGGGAGGGGTGTGAACGGTGGGAGGGGTGTGGACGGTGGGGGGGGTGTGTACAGTGGGGGGGAGTGTGGATGGTGGGGGGTAAGTGTGGACGGTGGGGGGGGTGTGGACGGTGGGGGGGGTGTGGACGGTGGGGGGGGTGTGGACGGTGGGGGGGGTGTGGACGGTGGGGGGGGTGTGGACGGTGGGGGGGTGTGGATGGTGGGGGAAGTGTGAATGATGGGAGGGGTGTGGACGGTGGGGGGAGTGTGGATAGTGGGAGGAGTGTGGACGGTGGGGGAGTGTGGGAGTTGGGAGGGGTGTTGACAGTGGGAGGAGTGTGGGAGGTGAGAGGGGTGTGAACGGTGGGAGGGGTGTGGACGGTGGTGGGGAGTGTGTACAGTGGGGGGGAAGTGTGGATGGTGGGGGATAAGTGTGGACGGTGGGGGATAAGTGTGGACAGTGGGGGGTGTGTGGACGGTGGGTTGGGTGTGGACGGTGGGAGGGGAGTGCAGATGGTGGGAGGAGTGCAGATGATGGGGGGAGTGTGGACAGTGGAGGAGGAGTGTGGACGGTGGGGTGGGAGTGTGGACGGTGGGGCGGGAGTGTGGACAGTGGGGGAAGTGTGGATGGTGGGGGAAGTGTGAATGATGGGAGGGGTGTGGACGGTGGGGGGAGTGTGGATATTGGGAGGAGTGTGGACGGTGGGGGAAGTGTGGGAGTTGGGAGGGGTGTTGACAGTGGGACGAGTGTGGGAGGTGGGAGGGGTGTGAACGGTGGGAGGGGTGTGGACGGTGGGAGGGGGAGTGTGTACAGTGGGGGGGGGAGTGTGTACAGTGGGGGGGGAAGTGTGGACGGTGGGGGATAAGTGTGGACGGTGGGGGATAAGTGTGGACGGTGGGGGGTGTGTGGACGGTGGGTTGGGTGTGGACGGTGGGAGGGGAGTGCAGATGGTGGGAGGAGTGCAGATGATGGGGGGAGTGTGGACAGTGGAGGAGGAGTGTGGACGGTGGGGTGGGAGTGTGGACGGTGGGGCGGGAGTGTGGACAGTGGGGGGAGTGTGGACAGTGGGCGGGTGTGGACTGCCAGAAGAGTGTGGATGGTGGGGTGGGAGTGTGGACGGTGGGGCGGGAATGTGGACGGTGGGAGGAGTGTGGACAGTGGGCAGGAGTGTGGACAGTGGGCGGGAGTGTGGAGGGTGGGGAGAGTGTGGACGGTGGGGGGAGTGTGGACTGTGGGAGGGGTGTGGACAGTGGGCGAGTGTGGACAGTGGGTGAGTGTGGACAGTGGGCGAGTGTGGACAGTGGGCGAGTGTGGACAGTGGGCGGGTGTGGACAGTGGGCGGGTGTGGACAGTGGGCGGGTGTGGACAGTGGGCGGGTGTGGACAGTGGGCGGGTGTGGACAGTGGGAGGAGTGTGTACGGTGGGGTGAGTGTGGATGGTGGGGGCAGTGTGGACGGTGGGGTGAGTGTGGACGGCAGGAGGGAGTGTAAATGCTGGGAGGGAGTGTGGATGGTGGGAGGGGTGTGAACGGTCGGGGGGAGTCTGGATGGTGGGGGAATGTGGACGGTGGGGGGTGTGGACCGTGGGAGGAGTGTGGACGGTGGGGGGGTAGTGTGGACGGTGGGGGCGGGAGTGTGGACGGTGGGAGGGGTGTGGACGGTGGGGGGGGAGTGTGGACGGTGGGAGGGGTGAGGACGGTGGGGGGAGTGTGGATGGTGGGGGGAGTGTGGACAGTGGGAGGAGTGTGGACGGCAGGAGGGAGTGTAAATGGTGGGAGGGAGTGTGGATGGTGGGAGGGGTGTGAACGGTCAGGGGGAGTGTGGATGGTGGGCGAGTGTGGACGGTGGGACAGGTATGGACGGTGGGATGGGTGTGGACGGTGGGGGGGAGTGTTGACAGTGGGGGGGTGTGGATGGTGGGAGGGGAGTGTGGACGGTGGGGGGGAGTGTGGACGGTGGGGGGGAGTGTGGACGGTGGGGGGGAGTGTGAACGGTGGGGGGAGAGGGGGGAGTGTGGACGATGGGGGGGCAGTGTGGACAGTGGGTGAGTGTGGACGGTGGTGGGGAGTGTGGACGGTGGGGGCAGTGTGGACAGTGGGGCAGTGTGGACAGTGGGAGGGATGTGGACGGTGGGGAGAGTGTATACGGTGGGGGGAGTGTGGACGGTGGGGGGAATATGGACAGTGTGGGGGGTGTGAATGGTGGGGGGAAGTGTGGATGGTGGGGGAGTGTGAACGGTGGGAGGGGTGTGGACGGTGGGGGAGTGTGGACGGTGGGAGGGGTGTGGACGGTGGGAGTGTGGACGGTGCGGGGGTGAGTGTGGACGGTGGGAGGGGTGTGGACTGTGGGAGGGGTGTGGACGGTGGGGGGAGTGTGGACGGTGTGTGGGGTGTGGTCGGTGGGAGGGGTGTGGACTATGGGGGGAGTGTGGACGGTGTGCGGGGTGTGGTCGGTGGGAGGGGTGTGGACGGTGGGGGGAGTATGGACGGTGTGCGGGGTGTGGACGGTGGGGGGAGTATGGATGGTGTGCGGGGTGTGGACGGCGTGCGGGGTGAAGACGGTGGGGGAGTGTGGACGGCGCGTGGGGTGTGGACGGTGGGAGAAGTGTGGAGGGTGGGGGGAGTGTGGACAGTGGGTGGGGTGTGGACAGTGGGTGGGGTGTGGACAGTGGGAGGGGTGTGGACGGTGGGAGGGGTGTGGACGGTGGGAGGGGTGTGGACGGTGGGGGGAGTGTGGACGGTGGGGGGAGTGTGGACGGTGGAAGGGGTGTGGACGGTGGAAGGGGTGTGGACGGTGGAAGGGGTGTGGACGGTGGAAGGGGTGTGGACGGTGGGGGGAGTGTGGATGGTAGGAGGGGTGTGGATGGTGGGGGGAGTGTGGCCGGTGTGCAGGGAGAGGACAGTGGGAGGGAGTGTGGACGGTAGGGGTGAGTGTGTACGGTGGGGGTAGTATGGACAGTGTGGGGGGTGTGAACGGTAGGAGGGGTGTGGACATTGGGAGGGGTGTGGACGGTGGGGGGTCTGTGGACAGTGGGGGATGTGTGGACGCTGGCGGGTGTGTGGATGGTGGGGGGGTGTGTGGACGGTGGAGGGGGGGTGTGGACGGTGGGAGGAGTGTGGACGGTGGGAGGAGTGTGGACGGTGGGAGGAGTGTGGACGGTTAGAGGCGGTATGGACGGTGGGCGCAGCCTCGTTCTCCTTTTGTATACGAGGAGAAAGTGAATACTGCCGGTGCTGGGGGGTGTGTAGACGGTGGGAGGGGTGTGGACGGTGGGATTGGTGTGGACGGTGGGGCAGGTGTGTACGGTGTGAGGAATGTGGATGGTGGGAGGGGTATGTACGGTGTGAGGGGGGTGTGGACAGTTGGAGGGGGTGTGCATGGTAGGGGGTGTGTGGATGGTGGGAGGGGTGTGGACAGTGGGAATTGTGTAGACGGTGGGCGGGGTGTGGACGGTTGGAGGGGGTGTGGACAGTGGGAGGAGTGTGGATGGTGGGGGATGTGTGGGCAGTGGGATGGGTGTGGGCAGTGGGAGGGGTGTGGATGGTGTGGTTTTGTGGATGGTTGGAGAGGGTGTGGACGGTTGGAGGGGGTGTGGACGGTGGGAGGAATGTCGACAGTGGGGGGAGTGTGGACAGTGGGGGGGGTGTGGACGGTGGGGCGTTTGTGTATGGTGGGGGTGTGTGGATGGTTGGGGGTGTGGACGGTGGGGCGGGTGTGGACGGTGGGAGGGGTGTGGACAGTGAGGGGTGTGTGGACGGTGGGGGCTGTGTGAACGGTGGGAGGAGTGTGGATGGTGTGGGGAGTGTGGACGGTTAGAGGCGGTATGGACGGTGGGCGCAGCCTTGTTCTCCTTTTGTATACGAGGAGAAAGTGAATACTGCCGGTGCTGGGGGGTGTGTAGACGGTGGGATTGGTGTGGACGGTGGGGCAGGTGTATACGGTGGGAGGAATGTGGATGGTGGGAGGGGTATGTACGGTGTGAGGGGGGTGTGAACGGTTGGAGGGGGTGTGGACGGTAGGGGGTGTGTGGATGGTGGGAGGGGTATGTACGGTGTGAGGGGGGTGTGGACGGTTGGAGGGGGTGTGACGGTAGGGGGTGTGTGGATGGTGGGAGGGGTGTGGATGGTGTGGGGTGTGTGGACGGTGGGGGGGGTGTGGACGGTGTGGGGAGTGTGGACAGTTGGAGGCGGTATGGACGGTGGGTGCAGCCTCGTTCTCCTTTTGTATACGAGGAGAAAGTGAATACAGCCAGTGTTTAGATCAGAGTCGAGAGTGCGGCAGGTCTACCCATCTATCCACCCATCTATCCACCCCAGCCTCCTCTCTGACCTATCACCTTTACCCCACCTTCATCCCCCTACGCTCCCGGATTAACGAGTTCAACACGCGGCGAGACATCGAATACCAGGTCCTACCTCCCAGCCCTGCCATATTTTCACCATTCCTCCAGACCTCCCCCTCTCTGAGGATGAAAGATCAGTCCTCAGCAGAGGCCTCACCTTCATCCCCCTACGCTCCCAGATTAACAAGTTCAACACACAGCAAGACATTGAATTCTTTCATCATTTCCACCACCTCCAAACAGACCCCACCACCAAGGATATATTTCCCTCCCCTCCCCTATCAACGTTCCAGAAAGACCACTCCCTCCGTGACTCCCTCGTCAGGTCCACACCCCCCACCAACCCAACCTCCAGTCCCGGCACCTTCCCCTACAACCACAAGAAATGCAAAACTTGCGCCCACACCTCCCCCCTCACTTCCCTCCAAGGCCCCAAGGGATCCTTCAATATCCATCACAAATTCACCTGCACCTCCACACACATCATTTACTGTGTCCGCTGCACCCGATGTGGCCTCCTCTATATTGGGGAGACAGGCCGCCTACTTGTGGAACGTTTCAGAGAACACCTCTGGGACATCCGCACCAACCAACCCAACCGCCCCGTGGCTGGACACTTTAACTCCCCCTCCCAGTCCGCCAAGGACGTGCAGGTCCTTGGCCTCCTCCATCGCCAGACCATGACAACACGACGCCTGGAGGAAGAGCACCTCATCTTCTGCCTAGGAACCCTCCAACCACAAGGGATGAATGCAGATTTCTCCAGCTTCCTCATTTCTCCTCCCCCCACCTTTTCTCAGTCCCAACCCTCAGACTCAGCACTGCCTTCTTGACCTTCTTTCCGACCTCCGCCCCCACCCCCTCTCCGGCCTATCACCCTCCCCTTAACCTCCTTCCACCTATCGCATTCCCAACGCCCCTCCCCCAAGTCCTTCCTCCCTACCTTTTATCTTAGCCTGCTTGGCACACCCTCCTCATTCCTGAAGAAGGGCTTATGCCTGAAACGTCGATTCTCCTGCTCCTTGGATGCTGCCTGACCTGCTGCGCTTTTCCAGCAACACATTTTTCAGCTCTGATCTCCAGCATCAGCAGTCCTCACTTTCTCCCACCTTCATCTACCCATCACACTCTCAGCTTCACCCTCCTCCCATTTATCTCTCAGCCCCCTAGGGCCACCAGCCTTATTCCTGATGAAGAGCTTTTGCCTGGACCATTGATTCTCCTGCTCCCCTGACTGGCTGTGCTATTCCAGCACCACACTCTTGTGTCCTCTTCTCTACTGTCGAACTCTTTGACAGCTCCCAGCCCATCATACCAAGTTTCTCCTTCTTGTTCCAGTCTGTCCTGAACGGCAACACGTGTTGGGCCACCTATACTTTGCAAACGACATGACATTACCATCGCTCAAACATGCATATGGGTGTGAGTCAATCTTTCAAAGTAGCCATATTGATGGGCACTTTATCGACTGCAAAGCTTGCTCGAGCAGGGGCTTATAGTTCAAACTTAACCACAAGAATAGAAAGTGAGAGTGGAAACTGTTGCAATTAGAACAATGCCAGAACAGAAACGGTACTTTACATCTATTAGGTCATTGATGGGCACTAGCACATCTGTAAAGTCTGCACGTACTTAGGATTGTTGGTGAGTGTTTGTCTCAAATACCTACAGACTATAACCGCTCAGCTCGGACCTGAGAACCTCATTGATCTTGAGGCTGGTGCTATTTTCACTCAAGGCCACAGTAATGATTTATAACGTATTCAAAATCTTACATCTGTCAGCGTTTTCCATTGTAAAATTTCTATGTCCACATGTATAATGGAAACTCTGCAAACCTGTCTCATTCTCACTCTTGTGCGGAAAGAAGCGCTGCAGCACCGCCCCTGGTTGAAGAGTGTAATTACAGTATATCCGTTTGTCTCAGATACAGACCATAATGAACGTGCATATTGGAATTTATCGTCTAATTACATTTAATAAAAGGGCAGTGTAGTGATTGGACTGAGGGCCAGGAGGGTCTCATTGACTGAGATCCTTGACTGGGGCTGTTAACCCAGACCCATCAGGGAGCCCTGGCTGACAGATCTAAACAGTTAAGGGGTGTTGTGGGGATAAAAAAGCAACAGGACTACCAGAGGTCCTGACAAAAAAAAGAACAGGAGTGTCAGACATCCTGAAAAAAAAAGAAGTGGAGTGTTACTGGGTGGTGGGGATCCCCAGTGGAGGGCTGTCTGCGCAGAAGAAAGAAAAAAAATAAACAGGAGTCTCAAATAAGCACAACCACAATTAGGCGGTAGTGTGTGGGGGGGGAGAGAAACAAAAACGAAAAAAAAACAGGAGTGTCAGAGGTTAAAAAAGAAATAAAAAATAAAAAGGAGTCTGAGAGAGCCTCCTGATCAGAGGGACTGGCTCTGACGAGGAGAAAGTGAAGGGGGGGGGGGGGGTGCCGATGCTGGAGATCAGAGTCGAAGAGTGTTGCGCTGGAAAAGCACAGCAGGTCAGGCAGCACCCGAGGAGCAGGAGAGTCGACGTTTTGAGCGTGAGCTCATCATCAGAAATTCTTCACCAGCCAGCCCAGAGCCCATGTCCTCGGAACATGTGAAAAAAAGAGTGACTCGTTGACAGGATACGGGCCTCTGTGCAGTTATTTAAGGCAGTTATGTTTACCCTTCAACTGGGGACTGAATTCTATCGATGGACCTTAGTCCAATTATTTCCCACCTTGTCGCCCAATTTCACATGAAGATTATGTCCGCCCAGACTCTCCATGATCAAATGAGTAAAATGTTGAAAATCTGGTATGCAGCGTATGCATTTTTCGCGAAGTTCCATCGAATCCTGCAATATTTCCTCAGGGTTCCCTAAATCTTGACTGCTATAAAACAGCGTGTGCTCTGCCTCCTACATAATACTGCAGGGGAGCACCCACATTTGTTAAAAAGCAGGAGCTGTATGGGGATCAGGATATCGACTATGCCAGGACATATACAGGGAGAGTCAGTGAACTGTTGGCCCTTATACATATAATTTTATTCCTTCTTGGGATGTGAGTATCACTGGCTTGGCCAGCATTGACCACCCATCATGAATTGCTCCAGAAAAGGTAATGGTGATCCATTTCCTTAAGTGTAGGTACATCGACAGTGTCATTAGGAGAGGAGGACCAGGACTTTGACCCAACAACAGAGGAGGCATTGCTATATATTCCCATTCGGGATAGGGTGTGGCTTGGAAGGGAAATTGCAGGTGGTGATGTCCCTGCGCATTTTTCTGTCCTTGTCTGTCGAGGTAGTAGAGATGCTGTCGAGTTGGTGAGTTGCTTCAGCGCGTCTTGTAGACAGTCCACACTGTGTGTCAATGGCAGAGGGATTGATTATTTAAGGTGGTGGTGGCAGGGTACCAGCCAAGTGGTTTGCTTTGTCTTGGATGGTGCTGAGCTGCTTGAGTTTTTGTTGGAGCTGCACCCATCCAGGCAAGTCATAGAGTCATAGAAATGTACAGCACGGAAACAGACCCTTCGGTCCAACTTGTCCATGCAGACTTGATATCCCAACCCATCTAGTCCCACCTACCAGCACCCGGTCCGTATCCCTCCAAACACTTCCTATTCATATACCCATCCAAATGCCTTTTAAATGTTATAATTGTACCAGCCTCCACCACTTCTTCTGGCAGCTAAGTCCGTACACGCACCACCCTCTGTGTGAAAAGGTTGCCCCTAAGGTCACTTCTATATCTTTCCCCTGTCACCCTAAACCTATACCCTCTTGTTCTGGACTCCCCAACCCCAGGGAAAATACCTTGTCTATTTATCCTATCCATGCCCCTCATGATTTTGTAAACCTCTATAAGGTCACCCCTCAGCCTCCAACGCTCCAGGGAAAACATCCCCAGCCTGTTCAGCCTCTCCCTGTAGCTCAAATCCCCCAACCCTGGCAACATCCTTGTAAATCTTTTCTGAACCCTTTCAAGTTTCACAACATCTTTCTGATAGGAAGGAGACCAGAATTACACGTAATATTTCAAAAGTGGCCTGACCAATATCCTGTACAGCTGCAACATGACCTCCCAACTCCTGTACTCAATACTCTGACCAATAAAGGAAGCATACCAAATGCTTTCTTCACTATCCTATCTACCTGCAACTCCACTTTCAAGGAGCTATGAACCTGCAGTCCAAGGTCTCTTTGTTCAGCAGCACTCCCTAGGACCTTACCATTAAGTGGGGAGTATTCCATCACACTCTTAACCTGTGCCTTCTTGATGGTACTCAGGCTTTGTGGAGTCAGGAGGCACATTCCTTGCTGCAGAATGCCAGCCTCTGACTACCTCTGGATGTAGGTTTACTCACTGGGCGGGAAGGTTCATTTCCAGACGTTTCTTTACCATACTAGGTAACATCTTCAGTGTGCCTCCGAGCAAAGCATTGCTGATAATTCCTGCTTTCTGTTTATATGTTTGGGGTTCTTTTGGTTGGTGATGTCATTTCCTGTGGTGATGTCATTTCCTGTGGTGATGTCATTTCCTGTTCTTTTTCTCAGGGGGTAGTAGATGGCGTCTAACTCGATGTGCTTGTTGCTAGAGTTCCAGTTGGAATGCCATGCTTCTAGAAATTCTCGTGTGTGTCTCTGTTTGGCTTGTCCTAGAATGGATGTGTTGTTCCAGCCAAAGTAGTGTCCTTCCTTATCTGTGTGTAAGGATACTAGTGAGAGAGGGTCATGTCATTTTGTGGCTAATTGATGTTCATGTATCCTGGTGGCTAGTTTTCTGCCTGTTGGTCCAATATGGCATTTGTTACAGTTCTTGCACAGTATTTTGTAAATGACATTAGCTTTGCTTGTCTGTATACGGTGTTTCAAGTTCATTAGCTGCTGTTTTAGTGTGTTGGTGGGTTTGTGGGCTACCATGATGCCAAGGGGTCTGACTAGTCTGGCAGTCATTTCCGAGATGTCTTTGATGTAGAGGAGAGTGGTTAGGGTTTCTGGACTTGTATCGTCTGCTTGTTGTTGAGAGATCAACGGACTATGTTCATTGGGTACCTATTCTTTTTGAATACACGATATAGGTGATTTTCCTCTGCTGTTCATAGTTCCTCTGTGGTGCACTGTGTATTGGCTCATTGTGTCGGCACATTGAAATAACGTTCTGATGCAGTTTCATTTGTGGATGTTTGGATGATTGCTTCTGTAGTGCAATATTTGGTCTGTATCTGTTGTTTTCCTGTAGAGGCTAAGGTCGGGGCTCAGTGACCTCTCAACAAGCTCTGATCTCTCCCTTTTACTGTCAAATGTTCAAATGGAAATGTTCTACACGTTTGCCAGAATCCCTTTCACTTGGTCAGATTTATAGTGAGATCAAAACACTAAAGACCATAATGCATTCTACCAAGCCATCCATGAAGCAGAGCCAACTCAACATGAGAGAATGCCAGTGGGAGTTTAGCAGGTCTCCAGTAAGGATTATGGATCTGTAGAATTCTTTACCGCAGAAGGTTTTTTTAGATTAGATTACTTATTGTGTGGAAACAGGCCCTTCGGCCCAACAAGTCCACACCGATCCGCCGAAGCGCAACCCACCCATACCCCTACATCTACCCCTTACCTAACACTGTGGGCAATTTAGCATGGCCAATTCACCTGACCTGCACATCTTTGGACTGTGGGAGGAAACCGGAGCACCCAGAGGAAACCCACGCAGACACGGGGAGAATGTGCAAACTCCACACAGTCAGTCGCCTGAGGCGGGAATCGAACCCAGGTCTCTGGCGCTGTGAGGCAGCAGTGCTAACCACTGTGCCACCGTGCCGCCATAGACAAAAGCCTACTGCACCTGGTATTCCCAGGCTGTCTCCCATCCAAGTACTAACCAGGCCTGAGTCTGCTTAGCTTCCGCGATCAGACGAGATCGGGCGTTTTCAGACTAGCACGGCTGTAGGTTGGTGAGGCTGGGTCCTTATGTCTGCTTAAGGCTGAGATAGGCAGATTTGAATCAGTAAGGAAATCAAGGATTATGGGGAAATGGCAGGTAAGTGGAGTTGAGGATTATCAGATCCGCCATATTGAATTGAATGGCGGAGCAGACTCAATGGACTGAATGGCTGACCAATGTTCCAATGCATTATGATCTTTAGTACTTGGATCTCACTATAAATCTGACCGAGTGAAAGGAATTCTGGCAAACTTTAAAAACATTTCCATTTGAGTCTAAACGCTGGGATATAGGGATATGGAATATTTTCCATATCGGAGTAGCAAGAACAGCAGCCAGCTTTGTTGGGGCCTGCAGAAGTTGGAAATTATGTTGAACCCAGCAAGGGCCCACCCTTGGCACATAGTTCCACGGTTAACACTGGAAACATATGCACTGTTTCCTAAGACTGTGGTGCGTCAAACTTCGTTGTAGGAGCAAATCTATGGCAATTTGCCTCCATCTTGTCAATTACGGCTTGATTCTCCCATTCAGTGGGCTCTTGTTTGGATTGACTAATTGGAAGTTTTGCTTGTTTAAGACTTGATGTCTTCATAGTGAGCAGGAATGGTTAAAAACAAAAGTGGGTGGAAAATATTTCATTACATTTTATTATGTGTACTTTGCTCTGTTTGACGTTTTTGTTGCAGTTTTGTTTGACAACGGATATAGAGTCAAAGGAAGTTGGGTCAAAGGTGGGTAGATGTCCAGACTTTGGTGAGAGGTGGAATAGGCTCAAGGGGCTGAATGACCAACTTCTGTCTGTCCAAAAGCAGAAACAGAAATTTCAGGAAAAGCTCAGCAGGTCTGGCAGCATCTGTAGAGAAAAATCAGAGTTAACATTTCGGGTTGAGTGACAGGAAGAAGGTCGTGTTACTCCAGATGTCACCCAGTCATTACGCTCTACTCTGCTCTGATTGTATCATTCTTTAAGAGAGCAATTGGTTTTAGCTCCACTTCCTTGCCTAGCTCACATAGACCTACAACGTTTCTCCCTTCAAGAATTTATCTAAATCTCTTTGCCCGAGCAACCCTTTCAGGTAGCACTTCCTCAGTCACAACATGCCGCTTAAAAACTGACTCTCCTGTCCCGAACTACGAACAAAAGATTTTTCATCCTTTCTCGTTGATATATCAGTTCTGTTTGAGCACAAAATAATCACGCAATCCAGTGCATCAATCCACTGAGCAGAAAACACACACCTTTTCTTATTGCCATGAGTTCTTCAAAACATTTATGACAGAAGCACTGAGAATTGCCATGGGATTAGTGGATACTGATGCGTATTACTGACATACCTATGTACCAGGAGTGTGCGAGGACTGCAGATGCTGGAAATCAGATGCGAGAGTGTGGTGCTGGAAAAGCACAGCAGGTCGGGCAGCGTCCGAGGAGCAGGAGAATTGATGTTTTGGGCAAAAAGCCCGATGAAGGGCTTTCCTGATGAAGGGCTTTTGCCGGAAGTGTTGACTTTCCTGCATCTCGGATGCTACCTGACCTGCTGTGCTTTTCCAACGCCACACTCTCATATTTATGTACTGCTTGCTTTCAAAAATGTATCAATCTGTCCCAACATATATATATATTCATTAATTTATATGTAGAATATTATTTCAAAGGATACACACCTTTGAAAGCTTCTCAACTTTGTCAATGTTAACTTTCGCGTGTAATTTCTCCTTCAGGAACCTACTGGACCTCCTACTCCTAAGCGACCTCGAGGAAGACCGATAGGCAGCAAGAACAAGGAACCGCGAGCAGTCCGAAAGGTACCTGTTTGGAAAGGTGTTTTTTACTTTTATTTTAATAGACACAGCCTTAATTCATTTCCAGGTAGCCAGTGGGTGGATGTACTTATTACTGCACCTCCCAGCTCTGCAGAGCCAACAAAGCAAACTTTCCATTTCCTATATTTCTGTTCTGTGTGATTCTGTGTTTGGACAGCATTGGCTGAGCTATCCTGAATGCGCCAATAGCCAGGCTAATGACCAGTTTATAATCAGTTGAGCTTGTAAGGTGGCTCAATTTCATTCGCTAGAAGCAATATGCATTCACTTGCTGGGATCTATATTCTTCAAATAAAAGGAACGTGTTCTAGCCAGGCACATTTTTGAATTACCCAGAAGATTAGAGAGCTTGTAGTTCCCTGGTGCTTCCTGCAAGGTAATGCCTGGTGATTTGGAATTGACTTGCCAACCAGTCAGTTCCTGTAGGATAAATTTTGTATTCTTGCATTTCTCATGATGAGTCAAATATCCAGCGATATATTTACAATTAACAACTGTATTGACAGAAAACAAGAAATTGTGTGTTTTAATTTCCCCACAATGATCCTTCTCTTATTTTGCCCACTGCAGTATTCTGGAGATCAATGTTCAATTCTTGGTGACACCAGGACCAAGCCTGGAGGGTGGGGAGGCCATTGCAACAATGTCAGGACAAACCATCACTAAATCCTGGAGTGTTTAAAACTGTCTTCATACTCCAATGACAAGTTCAACAGGATAGTGAGGGTGATCAGCACTGACTCTCCAATAGTACAGCCCTCCCTTGGCACTAAACCTCCAACAATGCCCTGCCTGTCAATATAGTTAACTCAGCCACATTAGGGAGATTTAAACAATCCTTGGATAAGCACATGGATGATGATGGGATAGTGCAGGGGGATGAGCTGAGAATAGTTCACAGATCGGCGCAACATTGAGGGCCGAAGGGACTGTTCTGCGCTGTATTGTTCTATGTTCTAATGCCCCTTTGTGCCAAACATTGCTCAAGAAACTCGAACATATTAAAACAAATGCTTGTTTCTTCCTGATTGAAGTCAAGCCCACCCATCCATCTTCCCAATCCACAGACATATCTAAATGGACCTTGAATTGATTTATATGACCCACTTCAAAGGTCCAAGCATTGTAAAGTATGGCATCAACTCTTTTACTGTTTGTGTGTGGGGAAAAAAATTGTTGATCAGACTTCCCTTCATCCTCCAAAGCCCCTGATCTTTTATTTACTCCAATCCCCTGAAATTTGAGCTGTCTGCCTCAGTGAACAATTTGGATTAACTTTTACCAACCGCCTCACAAATTTGGAAAAGTCAACGTGCAGACCTCAAAGGCTCCCTGTTTCTGAAGAAAGCAAGATCCTTAACCTCACCAGACAGAACCCCATGGTAAAATAATAACCACAGAAATGTAATAATCAGAGAAAGACACGGGTTTTCTGACATAATTTTGTGTTAAGTTCAAGACCTTGTCCTTCATCATGGTTAGACAGCTTCTGTTAATTGAAAGTCTTTTCATTTGCATTAAAAATGAATGGGATGGTTATTTGAATTTACCAGCATAAATAACATGGCAACAGCGATGTCTAAAATAAAAATTGACTTCAGAGGGGCAGACTTTTAATTAAAGCTGTCTGATTTCAGTGTACAATTTACAGTCAATACATCGAGTTTTCACATCAGTGACCCTGGAGCCTTAGTGTCCTGGTACAGGGGGTGGTGTGGCATAACAATATGAAATGGCAGCTTGGTGACTATGATACAGGATGGTTAATACTCAATATCTGCAAGGGTGAGAGTTCAAATCCAATCACAGCAGGTATTTTAAAATCAGTTACATCAAATAATTAAATTTACTCAAATCCGTCTGAAATGAAAAAAAGTTGGGACTGGATTCTCATTGAGACAAGGCCATGCTAAGTTGTCCGTAGTGTTAGGTGCAGGGGTAAATGTAGGGGAATGGTTCTGGGTGGGTTGCTCATCGGAGGGTCGGTGTGGGCTTGTTGGGTTGACGGGCCTGTTTCCACACTGGAGGGAATCTAATCTAATCACGTCAGGCCTGACCTGGGTGTGATTTCCTCCTTTTCCAGCCGGCTGCACCTATGCCAGCAGAGAAGGGGCTGGCATGAGACTGCGGCACTGGTGAGAAACCCGAGCTCAATAGAGAGCCATTTGAACTGAGTTTTCATTGTAGGAAAGGCAATAACCACAATGTGGGAAGGATAAGTTCATGGAGGAGACACACATCCTCATGAAGGGCAGATAGGCAGATGGCACAGAAAACATGGGTTTTCCTGCAATGGCTGTTAATGCTGGATAACGTTACATATTTCGCCAAATAAAATGGCATCAGGTATAAGTTCAATGATTGGGAGCAATTGGTTTGTCACCAACAGGGTGTAATTAATTGATGTGGCAATGCATATATTATCCAATAAGGTAAGAAACTGGATATGGATATTGTGGCATTGAAGAACTTAACAGACATTTATTACATCTAACTATTATGTCCAAGTTTTACGTTCCTCAGGCATATAATTACCTGGGCCAATATTAAGCTGTTGTGTTGTAACAGAGGAGCATGTTTCCCAATAGCATATTAGTGATCCAGGTTAAGATGGAGAATGAGATTTGTATACCCACAGGTTACACAATACAATGTAGTGATGCTATTGTAAGCACGTCTTTTATTATTGGCTGACATATTGACCGTGAGACATAACACAACTCTGAAATACATGAATGTGCTTGAGTAATTGAACCCCTTGTTAATAAGTTGTCAAATTATCTGTATCTACAGAAAGCAGAGCCACCTAGAGTGAAACGGCCTAGAGGGAGACCGAGAAAATGGGTGAGTGGCATACAATATGATGAACAAAGTTACTTCCTTGCTGTTAAAGAGTTTTAATTCTCTCAGTGGTCTCTGGGACCATGGTATTAGATTCTCCAATATCCCTCCCCATGTTTTCATTTACAAGCACCCTGCCAATAATGGGAAAGTCAGTGAGAAGGAGGTACATGTTTTGTTGCAGGCCTGAGGGAGGTAATTTGGCCTATCATAGGTCTGCTAAAGTGATTTATTGCAGGCTGTTCTTAACTAGCTGAGTCCTCAGTGATGTCATTTGCATGGGGGTGGGCATGTTTTATCTTGTTGAAAACAAGCCAGCGAGGGAAGCAAGTATTTCAGTGAACCAACAACATGTTAATATGAAAGTTAATATCAAAGAGACCTTGGTTTGAATTAACTTGTGTCAGCCACCACAGAAAACCGCAGTCATATACTCAGAGATTTTGGAACAAAGGGACAGGAGTGAGACAAGTACATGAATAAAAAATGCTTGGAGGGATATAGGCCAGGCACAGGCATGTGGATTAGTTTAGTGTGGGACTATGGTTGCAATAGACTGGTTGGACCAAAGAGTCTGTTTCCATGCTGTATGACTCTATGAGTAGGCCATTCAGCCCCTTTAGCCTGTTCCACCATTCAACGAGATCATGGCAGACCTATGACCTAACTCCATATACCTGCCTTTGCCCCATATCCCTTAAAACCTTTGCTTAACAAAAATGTATCTACCTCTGATTGAAAGTTAACGACTGATCTAGAAAGTTAACTACTGCCATTTGTGGAAGAGAGTTCCAAACCTTTCCCACCCATTGTGTGTAGAAGAGCTTCTGAACATCTCTCCTGAGGACCTAATTCTCAAACCCTTAGCTGTACAATCCCCAACCAGTGGAAAAAAGTTTCTCTTTATCTCTCCTGTCTTTTCCTGTTAATATCTAGAATATTTTAATCGGATCTTCCCTTAACCTTCTAAATTCTAGAGAAAACAGGCTTCATTTGTCTAATATCTCCCAGAACTTAACCCCTGAAGTCCAAGTAACATTCTTGTAAATTTATGACCAACAATTTGACACAAAGTGGCCTCATAAATCCTTCTTTATTTTCTAAATTTTTGACATCACTGAAGAGGGGAATGTACATCAATGTGGGGAGTGTCACATGTGAATTGCTCTTTAGGAGAAGTAGTAAGCATATGATGGGCCAAATGGCCTCCAGTGCTGTAACAATTCTCTGATTCTATAAGAGTTGAAGGTGGTGTCATCATACTAATGTCACCAATAGTGTGGGGACCTGAGTTACAACCCCTTTGTAGCTTGTGGAACTTAAATTCAATGAATAAATCTGGAATTGAAAGCTGGTGGTAGGGATAAGAAGATATCTGGCTCACTAAAATCCTTTAGGTTAAGGAAATTAGCCATTGACTCCAGCTCTGGCCTATGTGTGACTCCAAGCCAATGGTTGACTCTTAACTATCCTCTGAAATGGTGAAGCAAGCCACTCAGTTCCAGGGCAGTTACGGATGGACAACTATATTGAGCTTATCATTGACACCCACATCACCATGAAAGAATAAAAGCAGAAAAAAAACACAACTTTTACACTTTCTATTCAAACTGATGGACATTGAGCTCTCATTTTCTACCCGTGTTGGTATCAGATACTGGTCTCTGGAGCAAAGCTGCTCTTGTAGGTTGGAATCTAATTTCTGTTGAGTGCAAGTACAGAGACGTTCCTGATGAAGGGCTTTTGCCCGAAACGTCGATTTTCCTGCTCCTCGGATGCTGCCTGACCTGCTGTGCTTTTCCAGCACCACTCTAATCTAATCTCTACAAGTACAGAGAACCTGCTCCCTGCCCAAACCTTTCAGGAATAGATGACCTTAACTTATTTTCTTCCTGTATATATGGAGTCTACAGGCTATGAGTGACTGAGGTCACGTCAGCAAGGGTCTGTTTAATCCACTTGTCTTTGTTCAGGTGGCCAGCTGTATTTGCTACCGAGTATAATTGTTGGGTTAATGAAGGTTGTGTCAGGTTTGGTTTTGTTATTCCTTCACGGGATGTGGGTGTCGCTGGTCGGAGCAGTATTTATCGACCATCCCTCGTTGCCTTTAAGGTGATGGTGAGCTGTCTGCTTGAACCACTGCAGTCTGTCTGGTGCAGGGACAACCACAACATCATTAGGGACAGAGTGGATGCCAAGTGGTGTGTCTCATTTCATTTCTTTTTCATCCTTTCCAGCAGTTGATATAACTAGGAGGCTATTTAATAGGAGAAAGTGAGGGCTACGGATACTGGAGATCAGAGTCAAAGAGTGTGGCACTGGAAAAGTACAACAGATCAGGCAGTATCCGAGGAGCAGGGGAGTTGACGTTTCGGGCATAAGCCCTTCATCAGGAGATCACAGGGCAGTTAAGAGTCAGTGAAGGACATTGGTAAACTAGGTGGGTTTTTTTTTTACAAAAAGCAATAATGTTTTCATGGTCATCGGTGGACTTTTAATTCCACACTTCTGTGGAATCTTAAACCCACCAGTTACTTCCTTCTTAGATGATGTGGTCCCCTTGATACTTTTGTTAAGCGTATCACATAATTTATTTCCTTTGTGAATGTGAGGAAAGATTAGATTACTTACAGTGTGGAAACAGGCCCTTCGGCCCAACAAGTCCACACCGCCCCGCCGAAGCGCAACCCACCCATACCCCTACATCTACATCTACCCCTTACCTAACACTACGGGCAGTTTAGCATGGCCAATTCACCTGACCTGCACATCTTTGGACTGTGGGAGGAAACCAGAGCACCCGGAGGAAACCCACGCAGACACGGGGAGAATGTGCAAACGCCACACAGTCAGTCGCCTGAGGCGGGAATTGAACCCGGGTCTCTGGCGCTGTGAGGCAGCAGTGCTAACCACTGCACCACCGTGCTGATTGCCTGCTTGTTGAATCACATCGTGAAGACTTCTCAGCAGAGGCCATCTTGTCTTGAAATGAGATTTGACCGCTGGGCAACCTAGTCAAACTTACCACTGTGCCACAAGACCAAATTCTCTTATAGAATCTAAATCACTGTCAAATATCTATCATCCATACCTAAGCCCTCTAAACCTCCTCAATTAGATCAATGTCTTGGAACACATTCCCAGTTCTCCATGATTAAGTGTATAAATGATCTGAATCTCTTTGTTAGATCCTAGGGATGTACCCAGGTCTGCAATATCCCTTATTATATACATCAACGGGCAACTCTTTAGATTCCAGCCTGTAACTCACTCCATGACTCATATACAGCCCATGGGGGGCAGCACAGTGGCTCAGTGGTTAGCACTGCTGCCTCAAAGCTCCAGGCACCTGCGTTCGATCCCAGCCTCTGGTGATTGTCTGTGTGGAGTTTGTATGTTCTCCCTATGTCTGCGTGGGCTTACTCCAGGTGCTCTGGTTTCCTCCCACAATCTGAAGATGTGCAGGTTAGGTGAATTGGCCATGCTCAATTGTCTGTCGTAATCAGGGACGTGTAGGTTAGGTACATTAGTCAGGGATAAAATGTAGGGGAATGGGTCTGTGTGGGCTGCTCCTTGGAGGGTCAGCATGGACTGCTGGGCTGAAGGGCCTGTTTCCACACAGTGGGGATTCTACATACAGCATCTGATTCATAGGATTAAATTGTTACCTGTAAACCTTGCTGGGGAGTCTGTAAAAACACTGCACAATTTTTAGATAATATTTAAGTCCACAATACATCAAGAACTCCCAAAGTGTAGGCCTACTTTCCAGCAGAAGTCGGTGGGTCTAGAGGTCAAACGAGCCTGTTCCTGAAGAAAAAGGGATGTGATGGCCTTGTGGTGTTGCTGCTGGCCTATTAATGCAGAGACCCAGGTAATGTTCAGAGGACGCAGGTTCAAATCCAGCCATGGCAGATAATGGAATGTGAATCCAATAAAAATCTGGAATTAAGAGTCTAATGATGACCATGAAAGCATTGATGGTTGTCAGGAAACGCCCATCTGAATCACTAATATCCCTTAGGGAAGCAAACTGCTGTCTTGGCTGACATGTGACTCCAGACCCACAGTAATATGGTTGAATCTTAACTACCCTCTGGGCAATTAGGAATGGGCAATAAATGCTGGCCTAGCCAGCGATGCCCACATCCTGTGCGTGAATTAAGAGAACTTTAAAAATGAAGCCTGGCCTGCCTCTTTGAAGTGATTTTCTCCTGGCAAACCAAACACCCAGTTCACAGAACAGATGGAAATAAGGGAAGTTTATTGGGGATTTTTGATGTGTTTTTAATTAATTGTAAGAAGTGTACTGATGGCAATGTTGCGGATACTGAGGGCAATAATTGGTGGACATCGGAATGCAATTAAAACATCACAACAACATCCCCCGTAAACAACTGTAATTTATTTCCCATCTGGGACTTTAACAGGCAGTGTTTTCTGACATTTATTGTGCAGCAGCAGGTAGTGTGCTTTCAATTAGCCTCGTTCAAGCTTTTAACAAGTTTGTGCAGTCCCATATTAAACCAGAGAAATACCCAGTTCCAGCAGTAGTGTTTGGACCTTGGTCAGAAAGGGAAGTAGACCTGAGCTAAGCTTAAATGGAGCAGAATTATCACAAATAAAGGCCCTTCTTCCCCTCGTACCTATCCTGGCTATTTGACAAAGACTTGGAATTAGTTGCAAAATTCCAGATTTAACCATTAAATCTGAATTCCATGGTGAGATTTTAACCCAGTTTCCCAGTGAATTATAGATTAGTGGTGCTGGAAGAGCACAGCAGTTCAGGCAGCATCCAAGGAGCAGCAAAATCGACGTTTCGGGCAAAAGCCCTTCATCAGGAAGGGCTTCCCAGTAAATTAGCCTGGGTCTCAGAGTTAATGGTCTACTTACATTGCCACTCTAGTACTACCTTTTTTGGTGTGATATTAGATATTAATTTTCATAGCTAACCTAGGCAAGAATGTTGAACAGCACAGAAACAGACCCTTCAGTCCAACTTGTCCATGCCAACCAGATATCCTAAATTAATCTAGTCCCATTTGCCAGTGCTTGGCCCATACCCCTCCAAACCCTTCCTATTCATATACCCATCCAGATGCATTTTAAACGTTGTAATTGTACCAGCCTCCACCACTTCCTCTGGCAGCTCATTCCATACACGTACCACCCTCTGTGTGAAACAGTTGCCCCCTAGGTCCCTTTTATATCTTTCCCCTCTCACCCTAAACCTATGCCCTCTAGTTCTGGACTCCCCGACCCCAGGGAAAAGACTTTGTCTGTTTACCCTATCCAAAACCCTCATGATTTTATAAACCTCTATAAAGTCACCCCTCAGCCTCTGACACTCCAGGGAAAACAACCCCAACCTCTCGTTAGAGCTCAAACCCTCCAACCCTGGCACCATCCTTGTGAATCTTTTCCGAACCCTTGCAAATTTAACAACATCTTTCCTGTAGTAGGGAGGTCAGAATTGAACATCTCAAAGTTCTTTACATCATTGAAGTAGAGTTATTAATATTACAATATTTACTAAACACGGGTATAAATTTTGACACAGCAAATGGCCAGATAATCCTTTCTTTTGATGTTGGCACAGAGGTAAATGTTGGCCAACGCACTTGTCTTTGTTCAACATCGAATCCAAAGGCCTTGTGGAGACTCACAGGATTCTGAGGGCCTTGACAGGGTAAATACAGAAAGGTTGTTTCTCCTCATGGGAGAATCTAGGACCAGAGGATATAGTCTCAGAATAAGGGCTCTCACATTTAAGACAAAGATAAGTAACCTTTCTTTTCTCAGATAGTTGTGAATCTGTGGCTGTTAAGTCTGGGTCGAGCGTGTGGTGCTGGAAAAGCACAGCGGGTCAAGCAGCATCCGAGGAGCAGGAGAATCGACGTTTCGGGCAAAAGCCCTTCTTGGGAAATGAGGATTGTGTCCCAAGGGGGCTGAGAGATAAATGGGATGGAGTGGGGTTTGGGGGAGGTAGCTGAGAAAGTGATAGGTGGATGAAGGTGAGGGAAAAGGTGATAGGTCAGAGGGGGGAGTGATGGACGGGTCCGGAAGGCAGTGCCGAGTTGGAGGCTTGGGACTGGGATAATGTGGGGGGAGAGGAAGTGAGGAAACTGTTGAAATCTGCATTTATCCCGTGTGGTTGCTGGGTCCCAAGGTGGAACATGAAGCGTTCTTCCTCCAGGTGTCGGGTGGTAACGGTTTGGCGGTGGAGGAGGCCCAGGACCTGCATGTCCTTGACGGGGTGGGAGAGGGACTTGAAGTGTTCAGCCACAAGACGGTGGGGTTGGTGGGTGTGGGTGTCCCAGAGATGTTCTCTGAAACGATCCGCAAAAAGGCATCCCCTCTCCCCCGGGTGCAACGGACACAGTAGATGACATTGGTAGAGATATAGGTAAATTTCTGACAAATGTGGAAGGATCCTTTGGTGGTTGAGTCTGGGTCCTGAATATATTCAAGGCTGAGATGGGCAGATTTTTAATCAATAAGGGAATCAAGGGCTATGGGGAAAAGGTAAGCAAGTGGAGCTGAGGATTATTGGATCAACTATGATCTCATTGAATGGTGGAGCAGACTCGATGGGCTGAATGGCCTACTCCTGCTCCTATGACTTATAGAGCAGCACACCCAACACTGCAGCATGCCCTTAGCACCACGAGTGGTCAGCCTCAATTTCTGGAGTGGGTCAGGAACCCACAACCTTGCAAATCAGAGGTGAGTGTGTCATTTTGAAATCCAGCAAGTGTAACCTTGTGCATGACTATTTGGATCTGGAGAGATCCAAGACTTGGAAGAGATTTTGTCAAGGTTGGTGTGCTGTTCGGAACAGCCTAATCAGAACTAAACACTGTCTGTTATTTCCCACTTCCCATGGGATTCCATTTAATATTTTAAGTGCCAGATGCATGAGGGACAGCCATACCATCCTACGATGAGGGAAGCTATTCAGTGCTTGAAACTTGGCATCAGCTGGCAATGTAGCAACCTGTTAAAGAGTCTCCTGGTCAAACCAGGGAAACTCTGCATCATGGCTACACGTTTCCTGGCCAACTCCATTGCCATTAACATGAAACCCGAGAGCAAAAAGGTAGAGTCATAGAGATGTACAGCATAGAAACAGACCCTTCAGTCCAACCCGTCCATGCCAACCAGATATCCCAACCCAATCTAGTCCCACCTGCCAGCACCTGGCCCATATCCCTCTAAAACCTTCCTATTCATATGCCCATCCAAATGCTTCTTAAATGTTGCAATTGTACCAGCCTCCACCACTTCCTCTGGCAGCTCATTCCATACACGTACCACCCTCTGCGTGAAAAAGTTGCCCCTTAGGTCTCTTTTATATCTTTCCCCTCTCACCATAAACCTATGCCATCCCGGCCCCAAGGAAAAGACTTTGCCTATTTACCCTATCCATGCCCCTCAGAATTTTGTAAACCTCTATAAGGTCACCCCTCAGCCTCTGACACTCCAGGGAAAACAGCCGCAGCCTGTTCAGCCTCTCCCTGTAGATCAAATCCTTCAACCCTGGCAACATCCTTGTAAATCTTTTCTGAACCCTTTTCAAGTTTCATAACATCTTGCCGATAGGAAGGACACCAGAATTGCACGCAATATTCCAACAGTGTCCTCACCAATGTCCTGTACAGCCCGTAGAAGTGTACTTCTTCAAAATTAAATTTCACTTGTAAATATTTCACGTGACAAGGATTTCACTTTTAAAGTTTTTTAAAAATTCATTCACGGGATGTGGGTTTTGCTGGCCAGGCTGGCATTTATTGCCCATCTCTAATTACCCAGAATGCAGTTCTGAGCCAACTACATTGCTGTGGGTCTGGAGTCACACATAATCCAGACCAGGTAAGGATGATAGATCTTCTTCCCTCAAGTACATTAGATTAGTTTTGAGACTGTTTTACTTGGAGAGCTAAACGTATTGGTGCACACGCGTGGTTGGGTGTGTGCTTGTCACAAAAAAAGCCAAGGATATTTGCTTTATTGTGAAGGAATAATGTTGGTTGCTTTTTGCTCAGTCGCTATTGAAAGTTCTTGCTTGTGTCCAGTGTTGTACTCACCACTCTGTGTGGGATTTGGCTGGGCTTTCCTTCCATTGGAAAGGAGACTGTCATAGTCTGAGCGAGGACGGGCTGGGGGAACTGAAACGTTGTAAGTGAACTCAACAGCCCGCCAAGAATTTGCAGCCAGTTCCTTGAGATGGCCCCACATTTGAATAATACTGACACTAACCCATCTTCATAAGCCCACATCAAGCGCTTCCCTCCACCATAAGGTCAGAAGTGGGGATGTTCGCTGATGGTTGTACAATATTCAGCACCATTCACGACTCCTCGGCTTCTGAAGCAGTCCGTGTTCAAACACAAGATCTGAACAATAGCGAGGCTTGGGTTGATAAGTGGCAACTAACATTCAAGCAACATAAATGCAAGGCTATAACCATCACCAACAAGAAAGAACCTATCCAACATCCCATGACCTTCAGTGGTGTTACCATCACTGAATTCCCCCACCATCAACATAAACATTGACCAGAAACTCAACTGGACTCATCACATAAACACAGTGACTACTAGAGCAGGTCAGAGACTAGGTATATTGCAGTGAGTAAGTCATTTAGATTAGATTAGATTAGATTACCTACAGTGTGGAAACAGGCCCTTCGGCCCAACAAGTCCACACCGCCCCGCCGAAGCGTAACCCACCCATACCCCGACATCTACATCAAGATCTACATCTACCCCTTACCTAACACTACGGGCAATTTAGCATGGCCAATTCACCTGACCTGCACATCTTTTGGACTGTGGGAGGAAACCGGAGCACCCGGAGGAAACCCACGCAGACACGGGGAGAACGTGCAAACTCCACACAGTCAGTCGCCTGAGGCGGGAATTGAACCCGGGTCTCCGGCGCTGTGAGGCAGCAGTGCTAACCACTGTGCCACCGTGCCTCCCAAAGCTTGTCCACCATTTGTAAGGCATAATTCAGACGGCTGATGGAATTTCCTGCACTGGTCGGGATAGTTGCAGCTCCAACAACACTCCAGAAACTTGACACCATCCAGGACAAAGCAGTCCCCGCTTGATTGGCACCACATCCACAAGCATCCATTCACTCCACCACTGATGCTCAGTAGCAGCAATTTGTACCATCTACAAGATGCACTGCAGACATTCACCAACAATCCTCAGACAGCAGTTTCTGAACCCACAGCTACTTCCAGCCATAAGGACAAGCGCAGCAGATACATGGGAATACCACCCCTGCAAACCACTCACCATCCTGACTTGGAAATATATCACCATTCCTTCACTGTCACTGGGTCAAAATCTTGGAATTCCCTCCCTAAGGGCATTGTGGGTCTGCTTATAGCACGTGAACTGCAGCAGTTCAAGAAGGTAGCTCACCGCCACCTTCTCAAGGGGCAACTAGGGATGGGCAATAAATGCTGGGCCCAGCCAGCCATGCTTATGTTCCATGAATGAATGAAAAAGAAGTTTCCTTGTCTTGACTGTCCTACTCACACCCAGATGCCAGGTCCTTCCCATCTCACACCTCCATGTTTCCCATCTCACCGTTCCCTGCAGCTTGCTTCCACTCCTCTGTCCCCCTGACCCCAGTCTGTACCTGTCTCCCTCTCCTTCACTATCTGAGCCTCCATTGCAAGCTGTCATTCTCCTATTTCCCCTCCACAGCCTGAGGGGGTGGAATTCCCCGGAAAGAGGGAAGCTGCTGACCCTTCCACACAAAGTGCGTAAAGCTAACTGATGCACGCCACTTCAAACCATGTCATGTCCCTGCTGACTTCATCCAGACAGCAGGCTGCAAGGAAAACAAGCTTCACACTGATGAATACTCATTACATGCAAATGTAACACAAGCACCAGCCCAGCACAGGATAGTTTAAGGCTAGAGACATGGGCAAGTAACACTCACTGCTTTACTCCTGCAGTCTAAGTGGGGACACCCCAGTGATGGCCCCTGCTGTATAACTGGGGACACCCCAGTGATAGTCCCTGCAGTCTAAGTGGGGACACCCCAGTGTTGGTCCCTGCTGTATAACTGGGGACACCCCAGTGATAGTCCCTGCAGTCTAAGTGGGGACACCCCAGTGATGGCCCCTGCTGTATAACTGGGGACACCCCAGTAACAGTCCCTGCAGTCTAAGTGGGGACACCCCAGTGATGGCCCCTGCTGTATAAATGGGGACACCCCAGTCACAGTTCCTGCAGTGTAAGTGGGTACTCCCCAGTGATGGCCCCTGCTGTATAAATGGGGACACCCCAGTCACAGTTCCTGCAGTGTAAGTGGGGACACCCCAGTGATGGCCCCTGCTGTATAAATGGGGACACCCCAGTGACAGTTCCTGCAGTGTAAGTGGAGACAACCCAATAATAGCCCCTGCAGTGTAAGTAGGGACACCCCAATGATGGCCCCTGCAGTGTAAATGGGGACACCCCAGTGATGGTCCCTGCTGTATAAGTAAGCTCACCCCAATAATAGCCCCTGCAGTGTAAGTACATTACTATGTATGAGAACTTGCTGTGTGAAAACTATCTCCTGCACTTGACTGTATAATGACAGTAACTGCATTTCAAAATAACTCATATTGAGAGGTAACATTGAGATGTTTCTGAGTGTATTATGTGGCATTGTGAAAATATAAGCGTTTCTAAACTGTATCGGCATCAGATAGTGGATTTTCATGTGTAACCATTTTAGCCTCAGAAGTTTTTAAATGATCACACTCCATTGAAGAAATAATTGCAAACTCTGTCCAATTCTTCCCATCAATTCCCATTTAAAGAGGAAACAGAGGGATGACAGCATTGCAACTGAATCTGATAAAGGAGTCCCTGAATTTCCCGGAGATGGTGCTGGAGATTGGGTAGAGAGGACCCCTCTGGACACTAATCCCTGACACTTAATCAGGGGGAGAGTGACAAGCTGTCATATTGGCAAGGAGCAGCCAGGAGCAACTGGACACATCTTTGCAACCAGTTTTTAATTTTCTTTATTCAGTCAGGAGTTATGGGCATCACTGGCAAGTCCCAGTGTGATTATCCATGTCAGAGGGGGCTTCTTTCCTGGATTGAAGCAGTCCTTGGGATGAATCAGTCCTTGGGATATAGGGACTGTTAGGGAGAGAATTCCAGGATTTTGACCCAACGACAGGGAAGGAACGGCGATATATTTCCAAGTCAGAATGGTGAGTAACTTGGAGGGAAACTTGCAAAGGGTGGTGTTCCCAAGTACCTGCTGCCCTTGCCCTTTTAGCTGCAGGAAGGGAGGTGGGAGCGACAGACCAACTCCTTCAGTTCCTTGATATGTGACTCATGTGAGAAATTTAAACTTTATAAGCCTACATACCTGGCTCAGTTTATTTTCTTTATTCTTTGACGGGATGTGGGTGTCACTGATAAGACCGGTATTTGTTACCCGTCCCTAATTTCCCCTTTTCCAAGCGGCCCAGGGACTATTTAATGAGTCAGCCACGTTAGTGTGAGACCAGACCAGGAGAGGCTGGCTGATTCTTTGCCTTAAAAAGCATGAACGAGCCAGGTTGGTTTTGATAACAATCGGTGATATTGTTGTCACTGTCAGCATCACCAGACGCAGATTCTTCGACTTGAATTTAAACTTTGAGAAAGTGAGGGTTGCAGATGCTGGAGGACAGAGTCAAAAAGTGTGGCACAAGCTCAAAACGTCGTCTCTCCCGCTGCTCGGATGCTGCCTGACCGGCCGTGCTTTTCCAGCGCCACACATTTTAACCCTGAATTTAAGCTTCACCAGCTGCATGTGCTGGGATTTGAACCCAGGACCACAGATCATTAGCCTGGGCCTCTGGATTACCAGAGGAGTGGCATTATCACTGCAACCCCGTCCCCTAAATTGCATCATTCAGATTAGGCATATCACTGAGAATGAGTAAGGCACCTGGGTGGCCAGAATAATTGTTAAAAACCACACAACACCAGGTTATAGTCCAACAGGTTTGTTTGGAAGCACTAGCTTTCAGAGCACTGCCAAATAAACCTGTTGGACTATAACTTGGTGATGTGTGATTTTTAACTTTGTCCACCCCAATCCAACACCAGCACCTCCAAATGATGAATAATTGTCGTTATTTAATAGGCTCATGCCCGAAACGTCGATTCTCCTGTTCCTTGGATGCTGCCTGACCTGCTGCGCTTTTCCAGCAACACATTTTCAGCTGTTATTTAATTAGCCCCATCATCCTGCGTTGTTTATCTAGATGTGTCACTGTCGTGTTTTAATAGAGGACCGTTCATAGTATTCAGCTTTTATCCCATCTTGGGTTTGCTCCTTACATTCAGGGAGGAATATCTGGAGGCCCCGCTCCTCTGCAGCTTTTCAAACACTTTAACGTAACCAATTGAACCCCCTGCTGCCTGCCATACAAACTCTCCAACCAGGTTTTAACAGGAACAGACTCCTCGCGACTTCCTCACTCTTATCTGTCAGCTCAGGCCCGAACAGGTCGAACAGAGAAAAGGGTGGGGGGGGGGGGGGGGGGGTGTTTGGCCAAATGGACGCTTCCCAGGGAAACCTCTTCCCCCCCCCCCCCCCCACCAGCCCCCCAACCCCCCTGCCAATCGACTCATGGCAAAACCAACAGTCAACAAAGGCAGGTTTTGTGGAATCCTCCCAGCCACAGACTGAGAGGGGCTGTGCAGTAATCTTGCAGGTTATTAGTGCCATTTGTGTGCTGGAGAATCAGTGGGGAAGAGGAAATGTGGACTATTAGTGAAGGAAGTGCTCAGCTGGGATAAACATTCCAGGGATACCACACATCAGGACACCAGCTGCCAGTATTCCCTCTCACCTTTCAGCCATAACTCCTCTCCACCCCCCCCCCCCCCACCCCCACCCCTCTCCAGTGTGTGCATTCTTGGGAGAACAAGAGACAATACCTGAAGGCTCACTGGGCCTGGGTATACTGCTCACTCTGCTCTTTGCAAGGATGCTGCCCGGCGTTTTCACAGCCTGGCTCTTTCATCTTAATTGAGGCGGGTATCGGACATTTGCTTTTTCTAATGGAGGTAGTTTTGTTTGTGTGCTTGAAGTGATATTGCATGAGCGAGCTTCCCCAACAGCCCCTCACTCGTTCTTAGTGGCCCTCTTAAGCAACGAGCTGGTGATGAAACCATGTCAGAGTAAATTACTGCAGACACTGGGATCTGTACTGGTCAGGTGAATTAGCCATGCTATATTGCCCATTAGTGTTAGGTGCATTAGTCAGAGGGAGATGGGTCAGGGTGGGTTACTCTTTGGAGGGTCGGTGTGGATTGGTCGAGTCGAAGGGCCTGTTTCCACGCTGTAGGGAATCTAATCTAATCTAAAAACAAAAGACGCTGGAGATCACAGCAGGTTAGGCAGCATCCGCGGAGAGAGAGCAAACTAACGTTGTGTGTCTAGATGACTCTTCATCAGAGAAACAACTCGCTCATAGAATCCCTATGGTGTGTAAACAGGCTCTTTAGCCCAAATAGTCCACACCAACCCTCTGAAGAACATCCCACCCAAACCCATTCCCCATTACCCTACATTTACCCCTGACGAATATGCCTACTCTACAAATCCCTGAACACCACAGGCATTTAGCATGACCAACCCACCTGACCTGCACATCTTTGGACTATGGGAGGAAGCCAGAGCACCCAGAGGAATCCCAGGCAGACACGGGGAGAATGTGCAAGCACCACACAGACAGAATTAAACCTGGATTCCTAGTGCTATGAGGCAGCAGTGCTAACAACTGAGCCACCGGGCCACCGCTCCCAAAGATCCCAGTTGCTCTGAAATCCTATCAACAACAAACTGCATTTATGAAGCAAATTTAGTGGCGTGAAATACCTCAAAGCAGTTCACAGGAAAATTATCAAACAAAATCTGGAGATCAAGCTTCGCAAAGGGGATATTGTGAGGGATGGCACAAAATCTTGGTCAAAAATGTATGTTTTAAAAAGCGTCTTAAAGGAGAGCAGTGAACTGGAACAATATAACTGGAGAGTTCAGGAGCTGAGTTTCTGGACAGCTGGTTGGACCACTTATGGTGGGGCAATTTAAATCAGAAATCAACAAGAGACTGGAATTGTAGGAATGTAGAAATCTTGGGGGAATGTGAAGGTTATAGATTCAGGAAGAGGAGAAGTTGTGGAGGGATTTAACAACAACTTGGAATACCAGTCTATGAACTCTTAATGTGATCATCTGAAATTTTCCTCACGTTACATTACTCCATTTTAAAGCAAAACAGGACCATGAGACCATTCAGCCCATCAAACCTAAGCAATTAGATCCTCGGCTGATTGGTTTCTCAGCTTCACTTTACTTCATATCCATTGGTACCCTTACTAAGTGGGAATCCATCAATCTAAGACTGAAAATTTTGTGGGATTGTTTCAAATCTCAACGAATCTCTGTCTTCAGGAATATTTTCTCATTTCACTCCATAATCAGCTTTGCTCTAATTTTAAGGTTGTGTCCTAGCTGTGGGTTTTTCCTTGAGGAGATCTTGTCCACTCTTTTCAATTGCTGTCATTTGAAAGATCTCCTGACGATGTCTATTTCTCCAGAAGATCTTATCACTTTATCGTGAAAATGTCCGTCTCTTTTCTCTAGAGAAAGTTGTCACTTCTGACTGAATGTTCTGCCCCTTGTTCCCAAACCAGATTCTTGCAGTTCCCTTAAAGATATTAAATATAAAAGATTAAGTGTTGGAGAAACTCAGCAGCTCTGCCAGCATCTTTGGAGATAGAAACAGAGTTAACATTTGCAGTCTAGTATGACTTCTTCAGGACCAAAGGGAAGTGGAAATGTGATGGGTTTTATGATGTTGAACAAATGGGGAATGCTAAATGGAACAAGGGGAGGAGATGTGGTGCTGGAAAAGCACAGCAGGTCAGACAGCATCTGAGGAGCAGGAGAATCGATGTTTCAGGCTTAAACCCTTCATCAGGAAGAGCTTATACTGGAAATGTCGATTCTCCTGCTCCTCGGAGGCTGCCGGACCTGCTGTGCCTTTCCAGCACCATACTCTCGACTCTGACCTCCAGCATCTGCAGTCCTCAATTTCTCCAAGGGGAGGAGATGCCCTAATGGGATTATTGCTGCACAACCCAGGAAATGTTCCGGGGACCCAGGATTGAATCCCATAGTATGGCAGATCGTGGAATTTGAATTCTAGAAGTAAGTGTCTAATAATGACCTGGAATCCAGTGATTGTCAGGAAAAAACCTATCTGGCTCGCTAATGTCTTTTAGGAATGGTAATCTGCCACCTTACCTGGCCTGGCCTACATGTGACTCCAGACCCACAGCAATGTGGTTGACTCTCAACCTCAAACAGGGATGGGCAATAAATGTTGGCCTAGCCAGTAATACCCTCATCCTGTCAATGACTACAAAAAAAGTGTTGGAAAGATTAGAGGGTGAGATATTAGAGATCAAAGACATAATTGAACAAAAGGCAAAGACCATAAGATATAGGAGCAGAATTAAGCCATTTGGCCCACTGAGTCTACTCTGCCATTCAATCATGGCTGATATATTTCCCAACCCCATTCTCATGCATCTCCCTATTACCCTTAATCCCCTTACTAATCAAGAATCTGTCTATCTTTGTCTTAAATACACTCTGCGGCAATCAGTCCCACACACACACACCACTGTCTGGCTGAAGAAATTCCTCTTCATCTCAGTTCTAAATTATCGTCCCTTCACTCTGAGGCTATGCCTAGTCTCCCCTCCGAGTGGAAATCTCTCCTCCATCTCCACTCTATCCAGGCCTCTCAGTAAGCTGTAAGTTTCAATCAGATCTTACTTATCCTTTTAAACTCCATTGAGTACAGATCCAGAGTCCTCAACCGCTCTTCCTGTGGCAAGCCCTTCTTCCCTGGGATCATTCTTGTAAACTTCCTCTGGACCCCCTTCCAATCCCAGCACATCCTTCCTTAAATGTGGAGCCCAAAGCTGCTCGCAATATTCCAAATGCAGTTTGACCAGAGCCTTGTACAGTCTCAGCGGTATATTTATGCTGTTGTAGTTTCGTCTGCTTGAAATGAATGCTAAAGTTGCATTCGCCTTCCTAACTGCCAACTGAACCTGCATGTTAACCTTAAGAGAATCCTGAACTAGAATTCCTAAGTCATTTTGTGCTTAACATTTCTGAAATTTTCCACATTCAGAAAATAGTCTACACCTCTTCTTCCTACCAAAGTGCATAACCTCACACTTTCCCACGTTTTTTTTTCCATCTGCCACTTCTTTACTCCCTCTCCTCATCTAGCCAAATTCTTCTGCAGCCTTCCTACCTCCTCAACACTACCTGACCCTCCACCTATCTTTGTGTCATCTGCAAACTTAGCAGCAAGGTCCTCGGTTCCTTCATCCAGATCAATAATGTTGACAGTGAACAGATGTGGTTCCAACACTGACCCCTGTGGAACTCCACTAGGCATCCTGAAAAAGACCCCTTTATCCCCACTCTCTGTCTTCTGCCAATCAGCCAGTCCCCTATCCATGTCTGTACCATGCCTCAGGCACCATGGGCTCTTAACTTATTTAGCAACGCTGTTTGCGGCACCTTGTCAAAAGCCTTCAGGAAATCCAAATTACGTCCATTAGTTCTCCTTTGTCTAACTTTCTTGTTATCTCCTTGAAGAATTCCCAAAAGGATTGTCAGGCATAACCTCCCCTTGACGAAGCCTTGCTGACTCCATCCTATTTTACCAGGTACTCTCAAATACTCTGCAATCTCCAGTTGCTGGAGAGATTTTCAAAGATGCGGTACTGTCTTTCTGTGTCAGTGACAGTCAAAGGTTGAAGCTGAAAGGAGATTCTGGATTAGAGTGGTGCTGGAAAAGCACAGCAGTTCAGGCAGCATCCGAGGAGCAGGAAAATCGACGTTTCAGGCAAAAGCCCTTCATCAGGAATAGTGCAGCACTCTCTAAATTTTGCCGAGTGCAATAATTTGAAGTTTCAATTTCAGCACACCTGTTTCTGAGATGAATCTGAAAATTACCAGTTATTCTTTGATTGTCAGAAATCAGATCACATTGAGAAGAATTGGAAGCAGCTGTGAGACTTCAACACTCTTTTTTGACAGAATATACCTTGATACGTGGGAGTTGTGTTGTTTCTTCTTTGTGTTTAATTTTTCTCCCGCCCATAATAACTCTGTAGAATTGTGTATGTCTTTAACCTGTCTGTGTATGTTATGTGTACGTGTTGTGGAAAATGAATGTATTGTGTCGTTCACAAGATAGCTTAGTTCATGGTTTGCCACTTGTTTAAAGAATAAGTTTGCCAGAAATAAAAGCATTATTTTTGAGTTTGCTGAGAAATCTTGTGATAGTCTCCTAATTAACGGTAATAAAGAGAAACATTTGACTAATTTTGGTGAATGAATAAGGATGTAACAGGCACTAGACGGGGTGCAGAGGAGGTTGATTCCAGAGTTGAGAGAGTTGGCTAATGAGGAGAAATTGAGTAGACTGGGACTATACTCATTGGTACTCAGAAGAATGAGGGGGCATCTTATTGAAACATATAAAATTATGAAGGGAATAGATAAAATAAAAGCAGGCATGTTGTTTCCACTGGCAGGTGAAAATGGAACTAGGGGCATCGCCTCAAAATAAGGAGGGAGCAGATTTAGGACTGAGCTGAGGAGGAACTTCTTCACCCCAAGGGTTGTGAATCTGTGGAATTCCCTGCCCAGTGAAGCAGATGAGGCTACCTCGTTGAATGGCTTTAAGGCAAGGATAGATTTATTGAACAGTAAAGGAATCAAAGGTTATGGTGAGTGGGCAGTTATGTGGAGCTGAGTCCATGAAAAGATCAGCCATGATCTTATTGAATGGTGGAGCAGGCTCAAGGGGCCAGACGGCCCACTCCTGCTCCAAGTTCTTATGTTCTTCTGTTATCATGCCCTGGCTTCAGGTTAGACTAACAACCCTGTTCTGCTCAGAAAAAGCTACAGAAAAGAGATGTAGGTGTGTGCTTTGAATGTCTCATGTCTAGATGTGAAAAATCTTTTAAATCTTAAATGCTTTTTCCCCGAAGTTGCTGTCTGCTTGTGTCCATTTTCTTCCCTGAAGATCTTGTCCCTTTGAGATTGAGTTCTAGCTTTTCCATGGAACTGCACAGTGGCCCCTTTTTATATTCACGCATCCACCATTTACCAACCGTGGCCATTGAGGAGAAGTCTTCGGCTGGAATCTTGTTTTAATTTTTTCTGATACCCAGTTTGCCAATTTTCGGTGAAATTTACAGCTCAGGAATTGGTCATTTGTCTTGTGTTCATGATTGTGTTAATGTAACCTTCTCCACAATCTCTCTTTTTTTTTAATGCTTTGGATGAGATTATAGAGGGCATGGTTAGTAAGTTTGCAGATGGCACAAAAATTGGTGACATAGTGGACAGTGAAGAAGGTTATCTAAGATTGCAAAAATATCTTGATCAATTGGGTCAATGGGCTGAAGAGTTTAATTTGAATAAATGCGAGGTATTGCATTCTGGTAAAACAAACAGGGGCAGGACTTGCTAAAAGGCTTCTGGATAGGTATATGATTAGATCAGATTCCCTACAGTGTGGAAACAGGCCCTTCAGCCCAACCAGTCCACACCGACCCTTCAAAGAGTAACCCACCCAGACCCATCTCCCTCTGACTAATGTACCTAACATTATGAGCAATTTAACATGGCCAATTCACCTAACCTGCACATCTTTGGACTGTGGGAGGAAACCAGAGCACCCGGAGGAAACCCATGCAGACACTGGGAGAATGTGCAAACTCCACACAGACAGTTGCCCAAGGCTGGGATTGAACCTGGGACCTTGGCGCTGTGAGGCAGCAGTGCTAACTGCTGAGCCACCATGCCACCCTGAGTGGGAAGGTTTTAGAGGAATATGAGCCAAATGCTGGCCAATGGGACCAGACTAATTTAAGATATCTGGCCGGTGTGGACGAGTTGGACCAGAGGGGCTGTTTCCATGCTTACATCTCTATGACTCTGTGACCAATAATGGTAGGGTCCTGGGTAGTGTTATAGAACAGAGAGACCTAGGCGTTCAGGTATATAATTCTTTGAAATTTGTATCACATATAGACAGGGTGGTTAAGAAGGCGTTTAGCAAGCTTGCCCTCATTGCTCAGACCTTTGAGTGTAGAAGCGGGGACAGCATGTTGCGGTTGTACAGGATGTTGGTGAGGCCTCTTCTGGAGTATTGTGCATTCTGGTCGCCCTGCTATAAGAAGGATATTATTAATCTGAATAAGTTTCAGAAAAGATTTACCAGTTGCCACGAACAGAAGGTTTGAGTTATAAGGAGAGGCTGGATAGACTAGTTTTGTTTTCACTGGAGTGTAGGGATGACCTTATAGAGGTTTATAAAATCATGAGGAGAGAGATAAGGTGACTGGTAGATGTATTTTCCATAGGGTGGGGGATTTCAAGACTAAGGTGAGAGGAGAAAGATTTTCAAAAGACATGAGAGGCAACGTTTTTACACAGAGGGTGGTTTGTATATGGAATGAACCTCCAGAGGAAGTAGTGGACGCAGGTACAGTTACAACATTTAAAAGACATTTGGACAGGTACAAACCAGAAATATTTGGAGGGATATAGGCCAAGTTCAAGCAGGTGGGAAGAGTTTAGTTGGGATTATGGACTGGTCGGACCGAAGGGTTTGTTTCAGTGCTGTATGACTATTTGACTCTTTACATCACCCCCATGTCTCACTCTCATCAACACTTGTTCCTATGTCATGTATATAATCCATGTATTCTCTTAAAGATATAGACGCTGCCTGGAGACTGGTTACAGTCACTGGCCATTCTCCAGCACCCCATTTAAAAATGCATTCTTTATGTTTGAACTGAATGAAATGTGGTATTGGTTGACCATTTAATCCTTGGCTCTTAGTTCTTTTATTCCCTGTGTTAACTAACACTGAATACAGATCTGCTGGCTAAGGTAAGGTCACCAAAGATGTACTGGAGACCTTTGGGCAGCTCTCCCATGAGAGAGAGAGAAAGAAGAACAACTAGTGCTGGTTTAATCTGAGCGTCACCATGCCTCAGGGGAGGGGAAGAGGTTGAGAAGGACAGTCCTTCAGGGTAACCTCAGCTGCTGCAGGAATTGAACCCACACTGTTGGCATCACTCTGTATTGGAAACCAGCCATCCAGCTCACTGAGCTAACTAGCCCCCAGAGCTGTGCCTTGGGGTTTCTGCTGGGGAATAGGAAATTGGCGCTGCAACACCACTAGCACAGATAGACTCTATTAGGATTCAAAGAGATAATACCCCCCATTAGATGTAAAATTTCCATTTTTTTTTCCTGGGAGACCAGGACACAATATTAGTAAGCACATATAAACGCTGGAAAAATTGGATACTAATTTGTTTTTCCAAACTGAAGTCTATCTTTTACATTCCAATACTCCCCAATGTTGATTGTGGGGTTGTTCCAGGCACTTGCTTTAATAGGGTCATTGCCCTTTTAAGAGCTCACAATACTCTGGGTTTGATTACTCTGTTCTGCTTTAGAGGGTATATAAACCTTGGACTCCTTTCAATGCTGACAGTCGGGACATGAGTAGTACATGCCTGTTCTTATCTAGGGATCTTTTCCAAAGGAGAATTTAAAAAAAAATAACAAGGTTCTGAATTAAATGTGAAAAAGAGTGGCTTGTTCAAATGTATTGCCTGCATGCTCTTGTTCGATGGTTTTGTTTTAATGAAATGCATGACTCATTTCAGTAATACAGGGTGGTTTTGTACTGCTTAACTTACCGGCAGCTGGAGCCTGCAGAAAAACTTGTAGTTCTCGCTGCTAAGAAGGGCGAGTTTTGTTTCAGAAACATCAGCTTGGGCTGTGAAGCTCTCATAGCTGGCTAGGAAGTTGACAGTGAGGACGTTACCATCCAAGGGGTAGTAGTGGAAATTAAACGGCCCCACTTCTGTACTTGGCATAACACCTGTCACATCCAGTGAAAACTCGTGTGGAGGTGTCGGCACTTTATAGAATCGCTACATGTGGGAGCAAGCCATTTGGCCCATCGAGTCCACATCAACCCTGCAAAGATTAGATTAGATTCCCTACAGTGTGGAAACCGGCCCTTCGACCCAACCAGTCCACACCCGACCCTCCGAAGAGTAACCCACCCAGACCCATTTCCCTCTGACTAATGAACCTAACACTATAGCCAACTTATCATAGCCAATCCACCTAACCTGCGCATCTATGGATTGTGTGAGGAAACCGGAGCACCCAAAGGAAACCCACGCAGACATGGGGAGAATGTGCGAACTCCACCCAGACAGTCACCCGAGGCTGGAATTGAACCTTGGTCCCTGGTGCTGTGAGGCAGCAGTGCTAACCACTGAGCCGAAGAGTATCTGACCCAGACGCATTCCCCTGCCCTGCATTTGCTATAGCTAACCCACCCAGCCTGCACATCCCTAGATACTTTGGGCAACTTAGCATGGCCAATCCACCTGACCTGCACATCTTTGGATTGTGGGAGGAAACCAGAGCACCCAGAGGAAACCCACACAGACACAGGGAGAATGTGCAAACTCCACACAGACAGTCGTCTGAAGCTGGGATCAAACCTGGGTCCCTGGTGCCGTGAGGCAGCAGTGCCAACCATTGAGCCACCATTTTTCATGCTACTGAAACAAACACAGGGGAGGCTGGAGAAACTCAGCAGGTCCTATCAAGAGAGAAACGAGAATTAGCGTTTTGACCTCTGGGGTGACTGTTCTCCAGAACACTGCTGAGCGGTGCCCAGGGCCCGAATGTCCTGGTTGGGAGTAGTGGGATAAATCCTCAGCTGAATGGCTGAGAGATAGGGGGCCAGGGGAAAAATACCTGCTTTCCCAGTGGTGTGGCAGAGCGAATGTTGTCCAGCCCCCAAGGATTTTTGCCCAGCTATTGGAAAGCATAGGCTTAGTGGGTATTATCATGAGATTATTAATCTAGAGACCCAGAAATTGATCCGGGGACCCCAGTTCGACTCCTGCTGTCCCGCAGATAGTGAAATTTGTATTCGATGAAAAAAATCTGGAATAATCAAGAAGTAATTACCAAGTGTCAGAAAAATCCATCTGGTTCACTAATGCCCTTGAGGGAAGGAAACTGCCATCCTTACCCGGTCTGGCCGACATGTGACTCCAGACCCACAGCAATGTGAGTGACACTTAACAGCTCTCTGAAAAGGCAGAGCAAGCCACTGAGTTGAAGGGGCAGTTAGGGATGGGTAGCAAATGCTGGCCTAGCCAGTGTTGCCTGTGTCATGTCCACAGTTCTTACAGATGCACCATAGAGAGCTTCTTATCTGAATGCATCACTGCATGGTGTGGCACCTGCTCTTCACACCTACTCATGACTCTCTACAGAGATTCGTGAACACAGCCCAGTCCATCATGTTAACCAGCCTCCTATCCATTGACTGTGTCTATACTTCCCACTGCCTCGGGAAAGTAGCCAACATCATCAAAGACCCCTCCCGCCCCGGTTTTACCTGTCCAAAGATGTGCAAGTTAGGGTGGATTGGCCATACTAAATTGCCCATAGTGTCCAGAGATGTGGAGGCTAGGTGGGTTAGCCATGGGAAATACAGGGTTATAGGGAAGGGTAGGAGGGATGGGTCTGGGGGTGATGGGGAATGTAGTTAGAGTCATAGAGATGTACAGCGTGGAAACAGACCCTTCGGTCCAACCCGTCCATGCCGACCAGATATCCCAACCCAATCTAAAACCACCTGCCAGCACCTGGCCCATATCCTCCCAAACCCTTCCTCTTCATATACCCATCCAAATGCCTCTTAAATGTTGTAATTGTACCAGCCTCCACCACTTCCTCTGGCAGCTCATTCCATACACGTACCATTCTCTGTGTGAAAAAGTTGCCCCTTAGGTCTCTTTTATATCTTTCCCCTCACGCCCTAAACCTATGCCCTCTAGTTCTGGACTCCCCGACCCCAGGGAAAAGACTTTGTCTATTTATCCTATCCGTGCCCCTCATAATTTTGTAAATCTGTATAAGGTCACCCTTCAGCCTCCGATGCTCCAGGAAAAACAGCTGCAGCCTCTCCCTATAGGTCAAATCCTCTAACTCTGGCAACATCCTTGTAAATCTTTTCTGAACCCTTTCAAGTTACACAACATCCTTCCAATAGGACTATTTCAGCGGATCAGTCTGGACTTCAGGGGCTGAATGGCCTGTTTGCACATTGTAAGGATTCTAAGAATCGATGTAGAAGTTAGCAGATTGGCATGGATAGAAGATTGGTTGGCTAGCAGTGCAGGTCTGTATGGGTATTGTTTTAATTGGTCAGATATAGTGAGTGGTGCTCCTCAGGGATCAGTGCTGGGACTGTAACTGTTTACAATTGAGATAAATGATTTAGAGGAAGGGTCATTTGGAAATATTGATGATTTAATGGTGGTGGTTTATAAGTAGAGAAGTTGCCCCAGGCGATTTAATGATGGGAAACAAAAGTCACTTAGTTGTATGTGATAGCAGAGTAGAGTTGAAAGTAGAATCCTGGAATATTTTTGAAGCAGAGATGGAGACAGGTCATTCTGCTATAATATGGGTTTTGTCAGCACGAACGCGATCGATGAATTGTAGACACTGGATAATGCAGACTTTCTATGGAACGGGAATAGCAATTTTCTATTAGTGATTTTCTCCAGCAGTTTTCCATAGCAGAGGAACTGATTACACTACCTACAGTGTGGAAACAGGCCCTTAGGCCCAACAAGTCCACAGCGACCCTCCAAAGAGTAACCCACCCAGACCCATTTCCCTTTGAACCTAACACTATGGGCAATTGAACATGGCCAATTCATCTGACCTGCACATCTTTGGACTGTGAGAGGAAACCAGACCACCTGGAGGATACCCATGCAGACACAGGGAGAATGTGCAAATTCTACACACACAGTCGCCCGAGGCTGGAATCAAACCTGGGACCCTGGTGCTATGAGGCAGCAGTGCTAACCACTGAGCCACCATGCCGCCCCAAACTGTTGTGTTATAGCAGAGTGACCTGTCAATCCTTGGTATGCAAGAGGAATGAAAGGTTATGAGGATTAGGAGGGATGCAGATTTCACATTTCAGATCAACCATGATCTTTTTGAATGAATGAGTAATATTTATTGTCACATGTATTTTACAGTGAAATACAATAAAATACAGTGAAAAGCTTTCATTTGTTGCCATAACCCAGCACCATTTTGGTAGTTTAAGAATAAAGGAAAATGGAGTGATATAGCTTAAAGAGATGTCCATCTACGTCTGGGTTCTGAACCAACCAACCACCACCGCCTCACCAAACCCAGCTAACATCAAAGACACCAATCCTCACGTGCCATCTCTCACTGTTGGGCCGATTCACCATCGCCACTGCCAGGCACACCAATGTTGGAGTCTGTTGGCACAGTCCATTTTGCCATGGTACCCTCCTGCCACTGCCAAATGACATAGCAGGCGAGAGGGCTGAGTGGCTCCTGGGTGATTCACATGGTCATAAGGACGCCCGTGTTCTGATCCCTGAAGGGAGTGTTTTTTGGACCTCGGTTAACTGCTCACCTGCTTGTCGAGGTGCGTCTGTGCGTCAGTCAGTGATGGTGGTGACGCTGCAGGCAAAATCTTAGCAGCTGCCATCTGTATTAGAGAGAGAGAGGGAGTCAAGGCCTGAAATGCAAGGTGAGGGCGTCCCATATACAGAGAGGTCCAGCTCCCACGGGCAGAGGAAGATATCAAGGATCTGTTGTTGGGAACCGCAGCTGTGCTGGTCAGGATCGGGTGGGGGGGGTTGGTTTGGGGGAGAGCTCAGAAACCAGGGAGGGGGTGTCCGGTGGGGTGAGGGGAGGAGAGGGGGTGTGCGATGGGTGAGGGGAGGAGAGGGGGTGTCCAGGGGGTGAGGGGAGGAGAGGGGGTGTCCAGGGGGTGAGGGGAGGAGAGGGGGTGAGGGGAGGAGAGGGGGTATCCAGGGGGTGAGGGGAGGAGAGGGGGTGTGCGATGGGTGAGGGGAGGAGAGGGGGTGTCCAGGGGGTGAGGGGAGGAGAGGGGGTGTCCAGGGGGATGAGGGGAGGAGAGGGGGTGTCCAGGGGGATGAGGGGAGGAGAGGGGGTGTCCAGGGGGGTGAGGGGAGGAGAGGGGGTGTCCAGGGGGGTGAGGGGAGGAGAGGGGGTGTCCAGGGGGGTGAGGGGAGGAGAGGGGGTATCCGGGGGGTGAGGGGAGGAGAGGGGGTATCCGGGGGGTGAGGGGAGGAGAGGGGGTGTCCAGGGGGTGAGGGGAGGAGAGGGGGTGTCCAGGGGGTGAGGGGAGGAGAGGGGGTGTCCAGGGGGATGAGGGGAGGAGAGGGGGTGTCCAGGGGGTGAGGGGAAGAGAGGGGGTGTCCAGGGGGTGAGGGGAAGAGAGGGGGTGAGGGGAGGAGAGGGGGTGTCCAGGGGGTGAGGGGAAGAGAGGGGGTGTCCAGGGGGATGAGGGGAGGAGAGGGGGTATCCGGGGGGTGAGGGGAGGAGAGGGGGTGTCCAGGGGGGTGAGGGGAGGAGAGGGGGTGTCCAGGGGGTGAGGGGAAGAGAGGGGGTGTCCAGGGGGTGAGGGGAAGAGAGGGGGTGTCCAGGGGGTGAGGGGAAGAGAGGGGGTGTCCAGGGGGTGAGGGGAGGAGAGGGGGTGTGCGATGGGGTGAGGGGAGGAGAGGGGGTGTCCAGGGGGTGAGGGGAGGAGAGGGGGTGTCCAGGGGGTGAGGGGAAGAGAGGGGGTGTCCAGGGGGTGAGGGGAAGAGAGGGGGTGTCCAGGGGGTGAGGGGAGGAGAGGGGGTGTGCGATGGGTGAGGGGAGGAGAGGGGGTGTCCAGGGGGTGAGGGGAGGAGAGGGGGTGTCCAGGGGGTGAGGGGAAGAGAGGGGGTGTCCAGGGGGTGAGGGGAGGAGAGGGGGTGTCCAGGGGGTGAGGGGAGGAGAGGGGGTGTCCAGGGGGTGAGGGGAGGAGAGGGGGTGTGCGATGGGTGAGGGGAGGAGAGGGGGTGTCCAGGGGGTGAGGGGAGGAGAGGGGGTGTCCAGGGGGTGAGGGGAAGAGAGGGGGTGTGCGATGGGTGAGGGGAGGAGAGGGGGTGTCCAGGGGGTGAGGGGAGGAGAGGGGGTGTCCAGGGGGTGAGGGGAAGAGAGGGGGTGTCCAGAGGGTGAGGGGAGGAGAGGGGGTGTCCAGGGGGTGAGGGGAAGAGAGGGGGTGTGCGATGGGTGAGGGGAGGAGAGGGGGTGTCCAGGGGGTGAGGGGAGGAGAGGGGGTGTCCAGGGGGTGAGGGGAAGAGAGGGGGTGTCCAGAGGGTGAGGGGAGGAGAGGGGGCTGCCTGAAGCTGATCATTGCAGGCCTCCAAATGCCAGCAACTTCCTGTGGACTTCCTTCTTCGGAGGCAGTTTATGGGCGATGGAAATAGCGAAGGGAGTTGGTGGCTGTATTGTACTGTGAATGTTGAAGTGGTGGGGGAGGGGAAGCAGGATTTAAGTCAGAAACGCTTTTCTTTGATTCTGTCATTGAGGTGCTCCAGAGGGATTGTAGTCACAAAGAGAGAGCGAGAAAGAGAGAGACCCTTACAGCCAACAATGCAAAGATAAGATGAAAACCCAGCCTTAAAAACACTGTGCTTAACAGTCAGGAGACTCTCAGATCTTGGTTTAGAAGCTTTCAGAACCTGAGACCAGCCTGGGGCTGATCAGCATCATCCACTCCGAGAGAGAGAAAGAGTAAGTGAGATACACACACGTACAGAGAGAGAGACACAGACAGAGAGAGAGGGAGAGAGAGAGGGAGACACAGACAGAGAGAGAGAGAGGGAAACACAGACAGAGAGAAAGAGAGAGGGGCACACACAGATATACAGAGAGACACATAGACAGAGAGACACAGGGATAGAGAGACACCCAGACAGAGAGAGACACACACAGACCAAGGGAGAGAGAGGGACACACAGATATACAGAGAGACACACCGATAGAAAGAGAGACAAAGAGAGAGAGACAGACATACAGAGAGAGAGAGAGAGACAGAGAAACAGACAGATTAGAGAGTGACATAGAGAGAGAGAGAGACTCACAGATAGAGACACAGACAGAGAGAGTGAGATGGAGACACAGAGAGAGAGAGAGAAACACCCACAGATATACAGAGAGAGACGCACACAGACAGTGAGAGTTACAGACACAGATATGTAAACAGACATACACACAGATATAGAGACACACACAGATATACAGAGGGAGACACACAGACAGAAAGAGAGAGACACACAGATATATGGACAGACACACTGACAGAAAGGGATGCACACAGTTATATAGACAGACACAAATGAAAAGAAAAACAGACAGACAAACATTAATAAGGGTTATGGGGAAAAGGCATGATAATGGGCTTGAGAAACATATCGTCCATAATTGAATAGCAGCACAGATTTGATGGGCTGAATGGTCTACTTCTGTTCCTGTTGTTACGGTCCTATTGTTAAATATGGTGCTGGAAAAACACAGCAGTTCAGGCAGCATCCAAGGAGCAGTAAAATAGACGTTTCGGGCAAAATGAAGGGCTTTTGCCTGAAACGTTGATTTTCCTGCTCCTCGGATGCTGCCTGACCTGCTGTGCTTTTCCAGCACCACTCTACTCTAGAATCTGGTTTCCATCATCTGCAGTCATTGTTTTTACCTATTGTTAAATATGGACAGACAGAGACACACGTGCAGGAATGTGCAGGAACACACACTCAGACAGAGGCACACACACTCAGACTGAGGTACACAGATACAGAGAGGGAGAGCTGCTCAGACACAGAGAAAAATACACAGACGCATGCAAACGTGGAGAGACACAGATGTACAAATAACACAGGCCTCTGTAAAATCCTCCTCCCACTCACTTTCGGAGAATATCCCATCTGGGTGTGGCTTCCTCCCCCGAACCTTCTGCTCCCACCCACCCCCTCTGCAAGTCTGTGTTTTATAAAAATTTAATTCTGTCATGGGACCTGGCCATTGAGGGCAAGACTGGTATTTCTGTCCCATCCCTAATTGCCCTTGAACTCTGTGGCTTTCTCTGACCATTTCAGAGGGCAGTTAAGGGCCAACCACATTGCTGTGGGCCTGGAGTCACATGTAGGCCAGACCAGGTAAGGACTGAAGATTTCCTTCTCTAAAGGACATTAGTGAACCAGATGGGATTTTGCAATAGTCTTTGTAGCACTGAGACGAGCTTTATAATTCCAGATTTATTCATAGAGTTGAAATCCCATTCGCTGCATGATGGGATTGGAACCTGTCCACCTTGAGCATTTCCTGAAGGCTCTGAGCTATTGGTCCAGTTGTATTATCACTGTGCCACCTTGATCCCCCTATTTAAAGGGAACCTGCCTTTTTGATTGGCAGGACCTTGTGACCCCATCACATCTCCATCACCAGCAGCTCATCACACATCACACCACCACATGAATCTCGGGGCCAGCACAGTCTTGTTTCTGTAATTTGTATTTTATTGTTTTTTTTCTGTACTGTCCTGCTTTGACTGTGCGCCTCTGTCTCTGTACGTAACTTCACATATCTTTGTGTCTCTAACTGCTTATGTTTACGTGTGTATCTCTGTGCCTTTGTATATCATAGAATCTCTACAGTGTGGATGCAGGCCATTCAGCCCATTGAGTCCACACTGACCCGCCGAAGAACAGCCCACCCAGACCCACCCCCTCGACCCTATCTCTGTAACCCCTTGTTTCCCATGGTTTACCTACCTAGCCTAAACACTGCTGGACACGATGGGCAATTTAGCGTGGCCAATCCAACTAACCTGCACGTCTTTGGACTTTGGGAGGAAAAGTTAACCCACACTCTATTTGTATCTTTGTGTCCCTGTATGCATCTCTGTGTCCCTATATGTCTGTACGTGTCCATGTGTCTCTGTATGTCTGTATTTGTGTCCATGTGTCCCGTAGTCTCTCAGTATGTCTGTATGTCTCTGTGTTAATTTCTATGTCTCCATAAGTCTCTGTGTGTCTCTGTGTATATCTCTGTGTCTCTGTGTGGCTCTGTGTCGCTGTATGTGTCTCTATATGTCTGTGTGTATTTCTCTGCCTATGTGTGTTTTGTCCACTCCAGCTGTTGCTCCCAGATGTGAGCTACAGTGGAAAGCAGGAGAGAGAGAAAGGAACAGGTTATATTTGGCGATAGTTCCACTTATGACAGGCCTGTAGAGAAAACGTAAAGTCGAAACTGGCTGGGAAACAGAGGGAGGGAAGGAGATTCCTGGCCTCACTGTGAGCATCAGGAACAAACTTGACATTTTTTTTTCGCGTTGTGCCAGAATTCCTTTGCAGTGAAGTCACTGGATTTTCAGGAGATTTACGGTGGTGTTTTGGCAGAGAGAGCCAGCTCAAGGTGGCTGCCTGTTTGGAGTCGTCCTCAGTGTTCACTGGTCACTGCAGCTGGGGCGATGGGAGTGTGCTTGACTGGGAGGTGGGTCACTGATCTGGTGACTCCAAGCATTTTTACTTCAGCAAACGGGAATGTTATTTTTTTTTTAAAAATAGCCTTTGCCAAATATGTACAGCTGTGGATTAACCCATTCTGTACCAGGCAGAAAACACTGTGCACTTACAATGCTTCAGAGGGGAGTTGTCCCGAGGAGCATTATTGAGCTAAATTTGACATCAAGATCGGACGATGACAAGAAATAGGAGTTGGAGGAGGCCATTCGGCCCATCAGGCCTGCTCTGCTGTTTAATAAGCTCTGAATGTGGCCTGTGCAGTGATGGCATGGTGGCTCAGTGGTTAACACTGCTGCCTCACAGTACTAGGTCCCAGGTTCAATTCCAGCCTCTGGTGACTGTCTGGGTGGAGTTTGTACGTTCTTCCCCAAGTCTGTGTGGGTTTGCTCTGGTTTCCTCCCACAGTCCAAAGATGTGCAGGAAAGCTAAATTGCCCATAGGTTTGGGTGCATTAGTCAGAGGGGAAAGGGTCGGGGTGGATTACTCTTTGGAGGGTCGGTGTGGACTTGTTGGGCCGAAAGGCCTGTTTCCACTCTGTAGGGAATCTAATGAACTCTACTTTCTTGCTGTTTCCCTTGTCAATCGAAATTCTGTCCCATACAGCCTTGAATGTATGAAATGATCCAACCTCCGCTGCAGAAGAGAATTCTAAAGTGTATCAAGCCTCTGAGAGAAGACATTTTCCCTCAGTTCTAGGAGTGAAATAACTCCACAGAGGCTGGTAACCTATCACAAAGTCACCCGTTATTTACAAGTGCACTGTACACGGACTCTGACCAGCCAGCTCCGAGCCAGTCCCAAGAGTGAGGAGCATCCCTGAAACTCCTGTTTATATCTAAATTAGAGTGATGCTGGAAAAGCACAGCAGGTCAGGCAGCATCATGTTTATTTTTTTTATTTTATTTTCTCTTTTTTTATTATTAAACCCCACACTACCGCCTAACTGCGGTAGTGCTTTTATTTTCCCCAGCACCCATGTTGTGTGTGTGCAGGTGTGAGACACAAGGTGCACGAATCTTTATTTAGTTTCCACCACCAGGAAGAAAGGAAATACCCGAGTGGCCAGTGACAAGCAGAGCCCTTCACATCAAAGGGCAATGCTGCGTGATCAAACAGTGAAGGGGAGGGCAGGGATCAAATCAACATAGAGTTGGAGGGGGAAATAATGCACTCCACTCCCTGCGGCGCCCTCCTCTCCCTGAACGACTCCAGGGTGTTGGTGGACACCGCGTGCTCCTTCTCCAGAGACACCCGGGCTCTAGCGTAACCCCGGAAGAGGGGCAGGCAGTCGGCCCTAACGACCCCCTCCACGGCCCGCTGCCTGGACCTATTTATGGCCAGTTTGGCCAGGCCCAGGAGCAGACCCACGAGGAGGTCTTCAGACCTGCCCTCCCTCCTCCGTACCGGGTGCCCGAAGATCAGGAGCGTGGGACTGAAGTGCAACCAAAAGCAGAGGAGGAGGTTTTTGAGGAAATCAAAAAGGGAGTGTAAACACCCCCACCCAATATATACATGGTCCACGGACTCCACAGCGCCACAGAACAAGCAGTTGGGCTGGGAGTCCGTGAACCACCGCAATCTGCGGTTGCAGGGGATCGCTGCGTGCAGCACCCTCCACCCCAGATCCCCAAGAGAAAGGGGGAGGACCCCCGCATAGAGAGCCCTCCACTGGGGATGACCACCGCCTGATGGCAAATGGGCACGCCAAGGCGTGAGCATCATGTTTATATCTGTCACCCAGGGCTCCCTGATTAGGGCTGTTAACCTGGGCCAATCAGGGATTCTCATGCTCAGAGATCCACTTGGCCAACCTCTTTGCAGTCACTACAGGAGACACCTTTATCTTTAGATGATGCCTCTTACTTCTATGTTGCTCTACAAGGGGAAACATCTTCTGCCTCTGCGTCTACCTCATCAAACCCCTTTAGAATCTGATATGGTTCAAACCCTTATTAAGGGATATTACTACATGTGATCAAAAGCCTGGCTCTGGTGGTAGGTTTTAAGAGCTATCTTCACAAAGGAGAGAAAGGAATCGAGGTTTGCACAGAGGGAAGTTCCAGAGCACACCACAGGGATAGGGTTGGGATTCGGTGAAAACGTAGCCACCAATGGTGAAGTGATAAGAATCTCGACATGTAAGGACCTAGAATTGGATTGTCCACTGGATTTTCCACGGACTTTTCTGTCATGATTTGATTTGATTTATTACTGTCACATGTACCAAGCTACAATGAAAATGTTGTCTCATGTGCTTTACAAGTGGGTCATACTGTACAACATGCATCAGGGTAACAGAACAGAGTGCGAGATACAGTGTTACAGCTGCAGAGAAGGTGCACAGAGAGAGACATCAACATTAACATTAAAGAGGTCCATTTAAAAGTCTGATAACAGCAGGGAAGAAGCCCTTCTTAAATCGATTCATACGTGTATACAAACTGTTCTATCTTCTGCCCGATGGAAGAGAGTGGGAGAAAGTATAACTGGAGTGGGAGGGGTCTTTGATGATGTTGGTTGCCTTCCCGAGGCAATGGAAAGTATAGATGGAGTCAATGGATGGGAGGCTGTTTTGTGTGAAAGCAGAAGTGAGGACTGCAGATGCTGGAAACCAGATTTTAGATCAGAGCTGTGCTGGAAAAGCACAGCAGGTCAGGCAGTATCCGAGGAGCAGGGGAATCGATGTTTCGGGCAAAAGCCCTTCATCTGGAATGATTTGTGTGATGGACAGGCCTGTGTTCACAACTCTCTGTAGTTTCTATTGGTCTTGGGAAGAGCAGTTACAATACCAAGCTGTGATGCATCCAGACAAGATGCTTTGTAAGGTGCATGTACAAAAATCGGTAGGAGTCTTTATGGTCATACCGATTTCCTTAGCCTCCTGAGGAAGTAGTGACGCTGTTGTGCTTTTTTGACCGTAGCATCAACATGAGTGGATCAGGACAGATTATTGGTGATTGTCACTACCAGGAACTTCTGGACCATCTCCATGTCAGCACCATTGATGCAGACAGATGCGGACCTTGCTTCCTGAAGTCCATGACCAGCTTGTTCATGTTGCTGATGTTGGTGGAGATATTGTTGTGTTTACACCTTGACACTAATGGATGGACTCAATCTCTTCCCTGCACTCGGTCTTGTTGTTTTTTTGAGATCCAACCGACAATAGAGGTGTCGTCAGCAAACTTGTAAATTGAGTTGGTCCAGAATTTGGCCACACAGTCATGAGTGTATAACGAGTGTAGTGGGGGCTGAGTACCCAGCCTTGCGGGGTATTGGTTTTGGGGATTATCATGGAGGAGGTATTGTCACCTATTCTTACTGATTGCAGTCTGTGGATCAGGATGTTGAGAATCGAGTTACAAAGTGAGGACCAGAGGCTGAGGTCTTAGAGCTTAGGGATGTGTTTGGAATTATGGTGTCGAAGGCGGAGCTATAGCCAGTAGGTAGGAGTCTGACGTAGGTATCCTTGTTATCCAAATGTTCCAGGGATGAGCGCAGGGCCAGGGCAATGGCGTGTGCTGTGGATCTATTGCAATGGGAGGTGAATTACGAGGGATCAAGGCAATCTGGGAGGCTGGGGTTGATGTTAGCCACGACCAACCTCTCAAAGCCTTTCATAATGATGGAGGGGAGTAGCTATTGAGATGCTGAGGATGGGGGCGATGGTGGGGGAATGTGATTTCACTAATTTCACTGAAAAATTAATAATTTAATAAAAAGTACGTGGACCAGACTCCACCCAAAATTGCACCTGCCCATAGCAGACCAGCAGCGTTCAAAAGAAAGCACACGTTAAATACAACGCAAATTCCTCAACATTGATTTGTGAACACAGATCTCCTGCAGAACCATAACCTCCTCTCCCATTGTAGCTAATTCTCTAATATTAGTAGAGGTAAAAGATTGTGGTGATAAACCTCTAATTTGGTTTTGTGAAGTAGCTAAGGAACAACTACTTGGACCTATATGGTGTCCATAATGTGGTAAAGAGCCCCAAGGCATTTAACAAGAGCATCAATAGTAGAATTTGACACTGAATCACATAAAGAGAGCTTTGGACAAATGATCCTTCCCAAAGAAATAGGTCTCCTGGAATGTGTTAAAGGAAGGCAAGGGAGGTGGAGAGGTTTACAGAGGGAATTCCACTACTTAACATCAAAGCTCAGTCATGTAAAAACAAAATATAAAATAACAGAATGGGATTGCACAATTATGCTATTTGAGCATACAAAGTAATTCCAATACGTTGCAAAATACCGTTTTCCTTAATTTACAGAATAAACCTGAAAGATCAACACGACTCATGTTTTGTATCGAAAGGACTAGATCCAATGTTGTCAGGTTCATAAGTTCATAATAGTCTCAATTATTTCGTACTGTTTGTGAGGTTTATAAACTTGAGGGCTAGCTGTCTCATGACCGATCCATTTTGCATCTTAATTGTGGACTGTTACTTTTTCTAGTCAATCCCTTTTGTGTAATCGTGGCAAAAGATGGTGATAGTGGTAGGTGGGGGTTTTCTGGTGATATTCATAGATTCACACGGTGCAAAGAAGGCCCTTCAGCCCATTGAGCCTGCACCAATATAACTACCACTACAGGTGCTTTAATCTCAATTTCCTGCCCTTATCTCATATCCTTGAATATTATGATGTCTAAAGTATCCATCCAACATTTTTTTAACGTTTCCAGCCTCTACTACCTGCCCAGGCAGTGCACACCAGATTCCCACCACCCACTCAGTGAATATGTTTTTCCCCAAATCCCCTCTGAATCTCCTGCTCCTTACCCTAAAACTATGCCCCTTTGAGACTGACCCCTCAACCAAGGGGAACAGCTGCTCTCTATACACCCGGTCCATGCCTCTCATAATCTTATGCACCTCAATCATGTCCCACCTCAGTCTCTTCTGCTCTAAAAACAACCATCCAAGTCTCTCCTTTGAGCTCAATTTCTCCTTCCCAGGCAGTATCCTGGTGAACCTCTTGTATATCCCCTGTAGTGCTGTCTCATCCTTCCTATCAGAAGGATAGGATCAGAACTGCACACAGTACTCCAGCTGTGGCCTGGCTAATGCTCTGTACAACTCCAGCGTTACCTCCTTGCAATTGTACTCTATGCATTGACTTATGAAAGCAAGTGTCCCATATGCCTTCTTAACTATCCTATTCTCGTGCTCTGCTGACTTCAGGGATCTGTGATAATTACGCCTTGGTCCCTCTGTTCCTCTGAGCTACCCAGTGTCCTGCCTTTCATTCAATACTCCCTCATCTTGTTTCTTCTTACAAAGTGCATCACCTCGCACTTAGAGAAAGTGAGGACTGCAGACGCTGGAGATCAGAGTCGAGAGTGTGGTGCTGGAAAAGCACAGCAGGTCAGGCAGCATCTGAGGAGCAGGAGAATCGACATTACGGGCATATTCCTGATGAAGGGCTTGTGCCTGAAATGTCGATTCTCCTGCTCCTCAGATGCTGCCTGACCTGCTGTGCTTTTCTAGCATCACACTATCACCTCGCACTTATCAGGGTTAAATACTGTCTGCCACTGGTATGATCAACCCATCCATATCTTCCTGTAACCTACAACCATCTTCTTCACTGTTACCAATCTTGCTGTCGCCTGCAAATGTACTGAACATTCTCCCCACATTTTCATCTGTATCATTTATATATATATATGGCAACCAGTGATTAGACAGAGATTTCACTGCCTTTCAGAAAGAGAGCACTAGGTCAGCTGAGAAATGAGCAAGTACTTTACTCAGAGGGTGGTGGGTGTCTGGAATGCGTTGCCAGCAGAGGCAGGCACAGTGGATTCATTTAAGGTGCGTTTGGACAGATACATGAGTAGGTGGGGAGCAAAGGGAGACAGATGCTTAGGAATTGGGCGACAGGTTTAGACAGTGGATTTGGATCGGCTCAGACTTGGAGGGCTGATGGGCCTGTTCCTGGGCTGTAAATTTTCTTTGTTCTTCGTTCAACACAAATGCCTTCAATCTGTATGGAAGAGCGAAATACTGGGGATGCCGGAAATGCGAAACAGGAACAGAAAAGGCCGAACATACTCAGCTGGTCTGTCAGCTTCTGTGCAGTTACAAACAGGAGGAAGGGCGAAACCCACCTGGGGATTCTGAAGGATGGGCGGGATACTTTAATCGCGTGGGTGGGGATCAGAAGTTCCGATTCCCGATGGCGGTTTGAGGTCTTGCTGTGATGCTCTCAGAACCTTTCGGGCAGATCCACTTTCCTGACCTTCACAGCTGGGAAGCTGTTTCACACTCGTGTCGTGGATAGCACCCCATCCCATCAGGAATTAGGCTCACGGGCACAATCTTCTTCCCAAAAAATGGGAACGATATATTCCCAACCCCTGACTGGAGCTGGCTAGACCTCCTCCTGGTCCTCCTCCCACTTCCATCAGGTCCACCCTGCTCCAGCCAGTTGGCTGGCTCATAAAGGAGGCAGTTATTTGGGAAAATGCAGACCGGGGTTAGTGATGAAGCCTCTCCGTGTCGATCAGCTTGTTGTGAAACGTTGACAGTGTTAGGGGTGAAAGCTGAGCTGGCCAAGCAGCCTGTCCAACTGAGGCAGCTGCTCTGACTGACCCCAGTAAACCCGACTGAGGTAGAGCAATGGGGAGGGGGCCTGAACCCCAAAGGGGGCTGTTTTTCTGGGTGTGTCCATGCTCCACACAAACCTGTGGTGAACAGCTGTCAGCACATGGACGTTCTCCCGGTCGTGAAGAAAGAACAGTGACCCGATGGAGGGTGAGCTGCTTAATGCTGCTCCTTTTCTGTTCTGAGTGCAAAGCCTGGCAGAGGTGCAAGAGGCACTGCCAATGTGGTGCCAGTCGTACTACATTGGTAGCTGCAACAAAGTGACACGCCAATTGTACATGAGGCATTTAACAGAAATGTCTAAAATCCCAACCTCCTGTGGTGATAGTCGAATGCAGTGGTGACCTGGCAATGGTAACTCTCACTTGGTGAGGTGTGAAGCATTGAGGAACATTGACTGTGGTACATGCCCTGGTAGAGCACAGCTGTCCATCCATCACCTTGCAGCATTGGAGCCATGAGGCTCCCAGAGTGCTCTCCTCCTCAGACACCTCCATGTCTTTGTCAGTTGTCAGTTGCCAGCCACAGGAAAAAGAATCCCCCCTTGTCCCCTGGACTGGGGAACCCGAAGGGAGGCACTGCTAAAGTATGTCAGCCCATCTTGCCCAGTCTCTACCATCTCCAAGGTGGGTGAGGGTGATTGGCAGAGGTTGCATGAGTTGTAGGGATCGAAGAAGTGTCTGGGTGGTTGTAAATATGGATGTTGGCATCTGGAAGGTTTCAAGGCCTCCCACCCATGGAACTTGGCATTTTACCCGTGCGTGAATATCTGTCGAAGTTTAGGGGAACGTACTTGAAGGGGAAAAATCCAACATGCACCCCAGCAGAAGGACGCTCCCATTTTAATCAGCCTGCCTCTGAACTTAGTCTTAAAAAAGAAGCATCCGCCCAACTTTGCGAGTTAGTGACCTTCCATCAGAACTGGAAAAGATTCAGGAGGGTAGCAGCTTTTCAGTAAGGACCGACCGAGAGAAACTGGTGGGATGAGGAAGAAGGAAAGGGAAGGTTTTCGAAAGGGATGGAGCGCAAGCACAGGTTAAAAGGGGATGGCCAATTGGACGTGTAAAGAAATGACAGGTAGTTCAGAGGAGGTGGAAATAGGAACCTTAGCTGCATGGTGACTCACAGCGCCAAGGATCTGGGTTTGATTCCACCCTCTGGATGACTGTGTCTGTGTGGGTTTCCTCCGGGTGCTTCCACTTTGCTCCCACAGTCCAAAGATGTCCAGGTTCAATGGATTGGCCACGCTAAATTGCCCACGTGTCCATGGATGTGCAGGTTAGCCATGGGGAATGTAGGGATACAGGGATAGAATCGGGCAGTGAGTCTGGCTGGAGTGATCTTTGGAGGGTCGGTGTGGACTCAATGGGCCAACTGGCCTGCGTTCGCACCATAAGGGTTCTGCCAGCAAGAGGTGCGACCTATCAAACTGGGAACGCAAGGCCAAAGCTCAGATGGTTGAACTTGAACAACCATTGAAGTTGGGAGGTTGTAAGGGGACTAATCAAAAGCTGAAAGGCTGGATCTTGAGATTATGCTGAGCTTAATTGGAACAGCTCAAGGTCGAAGGGTTCAGAGTGGAAGGTTGGCTGAAGTCTCTCATTAGAGACTTCCTGATGAAGGGCTTTTGCCAGAAACGTCGATTTCGAAGCTCCTCGGATGCTGCCTGAATTGCTGTGCTCTTCCAGAATGAAGTCTCTCATTAACCCAGTCTAACCTCTGTGCCAAGGGACTGCACAGCAACAGCACACAGACCCTCAGGAAAAGCACACTCAATTCCTCCCCTTCACTGAGCAAAACGATTCCATGTGGGCCACATTGTTTCATGGATCATCCATGAACCCAAAATACTGTGAACAAGGAGGTCACACACAGAAAAGATATGTGTGCGTTGTGGGCAGAGGAGTTCGGTGTGGTGTCTGAATCACCCCATGTTCACAACAGAAGCACTTTCACAACTTCACCTGCAGGTGTGGACCATTCTACACAGGTTTGACATTTGCACAGTAGGATCATAGAATCCCTCGTGTGGAAGCAGGCCATTCAGCCCATCGAGTTCACACTGACCCTCTGAAGAGCCACACCCACCCTATCCTGCATTTCCCGTGGCTAACCCACCTAACCTATATCTCCCTGGAGATTATGGGCAATTTAGCATGGCCAATCCACCCTAACCTGCAGATCTTTGGACTGCGGGAGGGAACCCTCACAGACACAGGGAGAATGCGCATACATCATTAGCAAAGCAGATAGACCTTTGCAACAGTCAATATTACCACCATTCCTGAGACAGGATATCAATTCTAGATTTACTGAGTTTAGGTTCCATCCCAAGATGCATCCCCAGAGCATTCATCCAGGTCTTTGGGTTCCTAGGTGGTTACACTGCCACTATGCTACAGTCTGCTCTTTTGTTGCCACTGCTGTTGTTGGTAGTCTTGTTCCTGTTGATCCTCCTGCCGCTGTTTGTGTTGTACTGTTTAACCTGCTCTTACTCACGTTGTTACTGTTCCTGTTGGTGTTCCTGCCGTGCTGTTTCTCCCCTTGTTGTTCACTCTGCTAATAAAATACCCCCTCAGACTGTCAGTCAGAATGCGTCTCAGGACAGTGGATGTTAAGAAAGAGCAAGGGGTTGTGTTCCACCTCGTCAGGTCTGGCAGAAGGAGAGCAGAACAAACTGAGCATGGAAAAGCCAGTGAGGGTATGAAGGAGAGACCATGGTGTGAGATTGGTCGTTTTCCAAAATACACGGCTCAGAACAGACTCGGAAAACCACGAAACTGTTTCATTCACTCCACAATCTTTCGTGTGGGTGCAAGAAAATATACAAGAGCAATGAAAATCAGGGTAAAGTGCATGAAGGATGTGGGAGTTGGTGGCAGGTTTGAATGTGTGCTGAAAGTTTCAGATTCACTCTGAGCAGTTTCATTTGTAACTGACAACTCTCAGTTGCTGTGTGAATTGTGTTTATGTCAGTGTCAGTTCCGGGCACATGCACCGTACACACTGGCCTAAGGCTGACAACTGACTCAGGTCCGGTCCTGAATTACTCATGTATGTCTCACTGCAGGGACACTGAGTACACAGGAATTAACGCTGCCAATCTACTGCATGACTCACATGTTTCTCAGTGTCAGTTCCTGGAAAACATAACTCACGCAACTCTGTGTGTTTAATGAAGATGGGATCAGGCATGACTGGCTTTCAATGTTCACTACACACACACACATATACACACACACACAATACACACACACACAATATATACATGCACGCACGCACACTATATATATAGACGCATACGTGCACACACAATATATACACGCGCGTGCACACATACACACACAATATGTAAACATACACACACACAATATATACACGCGCGTGCACACATACACACACAATATGTAAACATACACACACAATGTATACATGCGCCATGTGCACACGCGCACACACATACACAATACATACACGCACACATACGCACACACATATACACACACATGCACACATACTATATATATACATACATACACACAATTTACAGACACATAAAATATATACAGTAGCGCCTTGACTTTACGAACTTAATCCGTTCCGGGACCCGGTTCGCGAACCAAAAAGTTCGCGAACTGAATCCATTTTCCCATTGTTCAGATATTCAAAGCGCGTGTAGCAAAGCAGAACAATGACAATGAAACCATGGGCTTTTTGCGTTCGTACCTTGAATTTCGTATGTATGTTGAAGCAAAATTTTACGTACAATCCTGTTCGTAAACCGATTTGTTCGTGAACGAGGTCGTTCGTACGTCGAGGTGCTACTGTACACACAATATATACAAACACATACACTATATTATATACATACACGCACACATACAATATACACACATGCACGCACACACTAGTCTGCAATCTATGACTCACACATAACAAATGGCCACTGAAGGAATTAGGTGTAAGGCAACTGCTACACTGGCAAATCCTTCAAATCAGAATAGCATGATTGCTATGTATTTGGAACACAGAAACAGCCCATTTGGCCCAACAGATCTATGTTGGGCCAAATGGTTGTCTGCTGTGCTGTAAGATTCTATGTATAATTTCTTGGTAATACATAATGTAAATGTCACTAAGAAGAGACGATAAGAAACAGGAAGAGGCCATTCAGCCCCTCAAGCCTGCTTCGCCAATCTATAGGACTGTGGCTGTTCCAACATGCCTCACTTCCACTTCCCTGTCCTTTGAGAGATTGGGTGGAATCCTGTCGGAGTCTGAACGATGGGGGCTACAGCCAGTTGCGTGGCAAGTTTAGACAGGAAGTGCACTGAGACCCACCTCCCATCAATGTTATCTCGTTCTGTCTGTTGCACCATTTGCACACGGGGCGCCAAGATTCTCACAGCAAATCACTAACTGGCAGCGATCGACAGCTGTTACTGTCCTTGTTGATGGTCTGACTCACCTCGTTAACGTTCTGGTTCAAACTTCCCCAAGTAAACTGGATTCAGGAAATCCCAACGTGGAATCCAGAGCGGGTGTTTGGCGGATGGAGCCTGCTGCTTGGTCCCAGTGACCTCCATGTTAGACCCCAAGCGCCAACGCCTCAGGGCACACTCCGTGGGCACTGGCCACATGCACCTACATGTATAGACTTTAGCATCCAGTGCATGCCAGGCTCTTGGAGCACCTCCAATCCACTAGTCCATGTATATACATGCGCACACAACACACACACACACACGTGCGCGCACACACAAAATATATACTCACACAACGTACAGACACACACACGCACAATACATACACTCACACAACATACAGACACACACACAATATACAGACACACAAGCACACACAATACACACACACAATATATACATTCACACAATATACAGACACACACACAATGCATACACTCACACAACATACAGACACACACAATACATACACTCACACAACATACAGACACACACACACTATATATAGACACACAAGCACACACAATATATACATTCACACAATATATAGACACACACACACAATACATACACTCATGCAACATACAGACACACACAATATATAGACACACAAGCACACACAATACACACACACACAATATATACATTCACACAACATACAGACACACACAACATACAGACACACACACACACTATATATAGGCACATGTGCACACTCACACACACAATATGTACACACACCCATACACACGCACCCACACACACAGACACAGCGATGCTCCAAAAGCTTGTGATTTCAAATAAACCTATGGACTGTAACCCGGTGTCATGCGATTTTTGACTGTCCACCCAGTTCAACACCAGCTCCTCCACATCCAATCCACTGAGAGGGAGCCTCTGTGATGCAGTGCTGTACCAACTTCATTTGTGGTAATACTGCAGCAAGGTGACCGTGCATTCAGGGAGACACACTGAGCTCATGGACTGGACCAGGCTCTATCTCCAGGCTCTCCACGTTCTCTCATTGTGCTCACTGAACGTGGGCCTACCAGGATACCTCACGGCGTCCCTGCCTTGCATCGCCTCGGCCTGCCTTCTTCTTTGCATTTGCCCTCCTTCTCCTTGTCTAACTGCTGTCTTGCCATTTGTCTTTTAGCACAGACACAAAGACATGAACCTTGTCCCAATTGCCTGCAATCCTCAGTCAAGTCGAGGGGATTAGCCTTTCCTCAGGATTCTCAGCACGGTCAGTCGAGGGTAGGCTCCAGGGTCTGCCCGGGCTGCTCAGTGTCAGAATCCTCTCCTCGTTGCAGCTTATGAGGCCCCAGTGACATGGCAGCCATCATGACTCTCCTACCCTACTCTAGGCTTGTTCCCTCCTGGAATGAGAGACAGCCTGGTGTTATCGGAGGTGAAAGTAGCTGGGATTTCTGTTTCTGTTGCTGCAGTTGGGGAGCTGGCAGCACAGACAGGGAATACAGGGTGAGTGGTGTTGGGGTTTGGAGTGGGTGACAGCAGGGGGCGGGGTAGATGTTGCAGGCAATGATGAGAGTGGGACCATATAAGCCCCAGTGCTGCCACTCTCACAGTGATCTTCTGGGTGGGGGGCGGGGGGGTCATAGTGGACTTGATGGGCTGAATGGCCTGCCCTCACACTCTCTGATTCGATTTGATTGCAAGAACTTTGTCAAATGAAGCTATTCCCCCTTCCCCCAGGTCATAATGACACTAACGGTATGGGTTCAATACCCACATTGACTGAGGTAACCGTGAGGGACTGTGCTTCTCAATCTCTCTCCTCTCCTGAGGTGTGGTGACCCTCAGGTCAAACCACCATCAATCGTCTCTCTGTAATGAGAGAACAGCCTTATGTTCTGGTAAAGAGTATGGAGACTTTACCTTTACCTCCGAACTGAGCGATGGGGACTGAGCTTGCTTCTGTAACCCTTAATAACATAGGCTGTGAAATTGTTGCATGGAGCAGCAGGCGTGAGGAGCTGAATTCTTGTTCCTAATTCATCTGCTGAAGCTCCAGTAGCAATGAGGGCAGATGGTCCATCGGCTCCAACCTAAAGCCACGTTAAACAGCCTAGCCATGAGTGTCTGTGGCTTGCAATAGCTCTGTCCATATTGCAAAGAAGGGAATATTTCAGAGTAACTTTTGGGAGGTTGTAGAGGGAACAGTGAAACATTGGTCACAGTTAATCAGAAGAATCTCATCAGAAAAGAAGCTGATCCCCCCGCCCCCCCTGTGCTATGATAGAGAAATGGAATAGCACCGAGACTCACTATTACGGTCTACAAAGTGCCATAGCCTTGCACCCTGTGCACAGGAAGTTGTGTCTGTTATACTGTCTGAATACACAGTTCAAAGTGTTGCCAACTCAAACATCCTCTCTGGAAAAGGCAAGCCCTGACTAAAGTAAGATTTTCAGCTCTATTCTGTTTCCTTTCATTTGAAGGGAGTGTATCTTTCCCTCCCCCCACTGACCCACATACCTCGATGTCGGTCATTTATCAGGAGTGTAGGCAGCTCCTCAGTGACTTTCTTGACAGTTGCCTGTGGGGTGGGGGGAGTTGGTCACAGCAACACTGGGAGAAGTGGCCGCAGGCACGGGTGGGTGAGGGTGGTGGCAGGGAACAGACACGCATAAGGTTCGGCTGAATCCAAATAAGCAAATTACCCCAAAAACAGGCCCAAGACTAATCCCAAGCAAGGGTCCAAATTGTCACTCAGGTCCGTGTTAACAAGAGATCGGCATTTGCCTGGCACCAGTCATGTCCAGGCAGGGCATCCCCAAGTGCTGCCAATGAGATACCTGCTTAAAAAGTAGCCGGCTGTTGGCAAATTAGGAAATTTAGAGTCCAATTAATACACAGCAAGATCCCAGAGACATCGATGGAAGAATGGCAGGGATATCTAATGGCCGTTAACCAGGAACATAGCGATTTGCAGCACAGAAACAGACCCTTCAGTCCAACTTGTCCAAGCCAACCATGTTCCCAAAGTAAACGAGTCCCATCTGCCCACTTTTGGCCCATTTCTCTCCAAACATTTCTTATTCATGTACTTATGCAAATGTATTTTAAATATTGTAACTGTACCTGCAGCCACCACTTTCTCTGATAGTTCATTCCACACAGAAAATACCTTCTTCAGTCCCACAGGATCTTAGCAGCAGAGAGGCAAGACAGGCAATGGAAAACATTCGCAGCAATCTCTCAGCTGTGAGCCTTCTCCACTCCCACGCAAACAGCCTTGCAACACATCGGCCCCCTGATGGGGTAAATAGCCACAAGAGCAAATACAGGTTCTGCTCATGGTAATGTGCCCCGGTGTAAATCTGCCCCTTCAGGGTTCGAATCCCACCACGGCAGACGCAGTCATAGAGTCATAGAAATGTACAGCACGGAAACAGACCCTTCGGTCCAACCCGTCCACGCCGACCAGATATCCCAACCCAATCTAGTCCCACCTGCCAGCACCCGGCCCATATCCCTCCAAACCCTTCCTATTCATATACCCATCCAGATGCCTCTTAAATGCTGTAATTGTACCAGCCTCCACCACATCCTCTGGCAGCTCATTCCATACACGTACCACCCTCTGTATGAAAAAGTTGCCCCTTAGGTCTCTTTTATATCTTTCCCCTCTCACCCTAAACCTATGCCCTCTAGTTCTGGACTCCCCCACCCCAGGGAAAAGACTTTGTCTATTTATCCTAACCATGCCCCTCATAATTTTATAAACCTCGATAAGATCACCCCTCAGCCTCTGACGCTCCAGGGAAAACAGCCCCAGCCTGTTCAGCCTCTCCCTGTAGCTCTTTTCTTAACCCTTTTCAAGTTTCACAACATCTTTCCGATAGGAAGGAGACCAGCATTGCATGTAATATTCCAACAGTGGCCTAACCAATGTCTTGTACAGCCGCAACATGACCTCCCAACTCCTGTACTCAATACTCTGACCAATAATGGAAAGCATATCAAATGCCTTCTTCACTATCCTATCTACCTGTGACTCCACTTCCAAGGAGCTATGAACCTGCACTCCAAGGTCTCTTTGTTCAGCAACACTTCCTAGGACCTTACCATTAAGTGTATAAGTCCTGCTAAGATTTGCTTTCCCAAAGTGCAGCACCTTGCATTTATCTGAATTAAACTCCATCTGCCACTTCTCAGCCCATTGGCCCATCTGGTCCAGATCCTGTTGTAATCTGAGGTAACCCTCTTCGCTGTCCACTACACCTCCAATTTTGGTGTCATCTGCAAACTTACTAACTGTACCTCTTATGCTCGCATCCAAATTATTTATGTAAATGACAAAAAGTAGAGGTCCCAGCACCGATCCTTGTGGCACTCCACTGGTCACAGGCCTCCAGTCTGAAAAACAACCCTCCAACATCACCCTCTGTCTTCTACCTTTGAGCCAGTTCTGTATCCAAATGGCTAGTTCTCCCTGCATTCTATGAGATCTAACCTTACTAATCAGTCTCCCATGGGGAACCTTGTCGAACGCCTTACTGAAGTCCATATAGATCACATCTACTGCTCTGCCCTCATCAATCTTCTTTGTTACTTCTTCAAAAAACTCAATCAAGTTTGTGAGACAAGACTTCCCACGCACAAAGCCATGTTGACTATCCCAAATCAGTCCTTGCCTTTCCAAATACATGTACATCCTGTCCCTCAGGATTCCCTCCAACAACTTGCCCACCACCGAGGTCAGGCTCACCAGTCTATAGTTCCCTGGCTTGTCTTTACCGCCCTTCTTAAACAGTGGCACATTAGCCAACCTCCAGTCTTCCAGCACCTCACCTGTGACTATCGATGGTACAAATATCTCAGCAAGAGGCCCAGCAATCACTTCTCTAGCTTCCCACAGAGTTCTCGGGTACACCTGATCAGGTCCTGGGGATTTATCCACCTTTACCCGTTTCAAGACATCCAGCACTTCCTCCTCTGTAATCTGGATATGTTGCAAGATGTCACCATCTATTTCCCTACAGTCTATATCTTCCATATCCTTTTCCACAGTAAATACTGATGCAAAATATTCATTTAGTATTTCCCCATTTTCTGTGGCTCCACACAAAGGCCACCTTGCTGATCTTTGAGGGGCTCTATTCTCTCCCTAGTTACCCTTTTGTCCTTAATATATTTGTAAAAACCCTTTGGATTCTCCTTAATTCTATTTGCCAAAGCTATCTCATGTCCCCGTTTTGCCCTCCTGATTTCCCTCTTAAGTAAGGGATAGCATTACAGCTGTTAAGTATACTCTTTATACTCTAAGGATTCACTCGATCTATCTAACCTTACATATGTTTTTTTCTTTTTCTTAACCAAACCCTCAATTTCTTTAGCCATCCAGCATTCCCTTTACCTACCTGCCTCCCCTTTCACCCTGACAGGAATATACTGTCTCTGGATTCTTGTTATCTCATTTCTGAAGGCTTCCCATTTTCCAGCTGTCCCTTTACCTGTGAACATCTACCTCCAATCAGCTTTCGAAAGTTCTTGCCTAAAACCCTCAAAATTGGCCTTTCTCCAATTTAGAACTTCCACTTTTAGATCTGGCCTATCCTTTTCCATCACTCTTTTAAAACGAATAGAATTATGGTTGCTGGCCCCAAAGTGCTCCCCACTGACACCTCAGTCACCTGCCTTGCCTTATTTCCCAAGAGTAGGTCAAGTTTTGCACCTTCTCTAGTAGGTACATCCACATATTGAATCAGAAAATTGTCTTGTACACACTTAAGAAATTCCTCCCCATCTAAACCTTTAACACTATGGCAGTCCCAGTCGATGTTTGGAAAGTTAAAATCCCCTACCATAACTATCCTATTATTCTTATAAATAGCTGAGATCTCCTTACAAGTTAGTTTCTCAATTTCCCTCTTACTATTAGGGGTTCTATAATACAATCCCAATAAGGTGATCATCCCTTTCTTATTTCTCAGTTCCACCCAAATAACTTCCCTGGATGTATTTCTGGGAATATCCTCCATCAGCACAGCTGTAATGCTATCCCTTATCAAAAATGCCACTCTCCCTCCTCTCTTGCCTCCCTTTCTATCCTTCCTGTAGCATTTGTATTCTGGAACATTAAGCTGCCAGTCCTGCCCATCCCTGAGCCATGTTTCTATAATTGCTATGATATCCCAGTCCCATGTTGCTAACTATGCCCTGAGTTCATCTGCCTTCCCTGTTAGGCCCCTTGTATTGAAATAAATGCAGTTTAATTTATTAGTCCTACCTTGTCCCTGCCTGCCCTGACTGTTTGATCCACTTCTGTTCTCAACTGTACCCATCTCAGATCGATCTCTGTCCTCACTATCTCCCTGGGCCCCCCCCCACCTTACTAGTTTAAATCCTCCCAAGCAGTTCTAGCAAATTTCCCTGCCAGTATATTAGTCCCCTTCCAATTCAGGTGCAATCTGTCCTTCTTGTACAGGTCATTTTTACCCCAAAAGAGATTCCAAAGATCCAAAACTGTGAATCCTTCTCCCATACACCAGCTCCTCAGCCATGCATTCATCTGCTCTCTCCTCCTATTCCTGCCCTCACTAGCTCGTAGCACTGGGAGTAATCCAGATATTACTACCCTTGAGGACCTCCTTTTTAAATTTCTGCCTAACTCTCTGTAATCTCCCTTCAGAATCTCAATCTTTTCCCTTCCAATGTCTTTGGTTCCAATGTGGACAATGACCCCCTCTCCCCCATGAGAACATTCTGCACCCTCTCTGAGATATCCTTGATCCTGGCACCAGGGAAGCAATACACCGTTCTGCTTTTTCGCTGCTGGCCACAGATTCTGTACCCCAGACTATAGAATCCCTAACACAATTGATCTCTTGGAAGCCGACGTACCCCTCGTTGCATTAGAGCCAGTCTCAATACTAGAAACTTAGCTGTTCGTGCTACGTTCCCCTGAGAATCCATCACCCCCTACATTTTCCAAAACAGCATTCCTGTTTGAAATGGGTATATCCACAAAAGACTCCTGCCCTATGTGCCTACCTCTCTTACCCTTCCTGGAGTTAACCCATCTATGTGACTGTATCTGAGACTTCCCCCCTTCCTATAATTGCCATCCACCACATACTGTTGCTGTTGCAAATTCCTCATCGCTTCTATCTGTCTCTCCAACTGATCCACTCGATCTGATAAGATTCGCATCCAACAGCATTTATGGCAGATATAATCCGCAGTAACCCTTAAACTCTCTTTAAACTCCCACATCTGACAAGAAGTACATATCACTGCAAAGGCCATTTTTGCTCCTTCACAATCTACAGACCCAGAAAGTAACATCGTCTTATTCCTCTACAAACCACTGCCCCAGGTTAAATTAATAGCTGTGGCTTATACTTCAAGTTTAATCAAGAGACTTATCTCCAAAAACATATAATCAAGAAACAATCCACTATACTCACTACTGCAGCCTTTCTCTTGGACAGACTTAAAACAACAATTAACTTATCTGATTCTGTGTTGTGAACTTCACCCAACAGTTCCTCCAAGATTAGTTGTGAATTTTACTGTTTGTTAATTTTCCCAGTTACACTCCGATGTCCAGTGACACATGAATTCAAACAGCAAAGGCAGTAACTGTGCAGGTTCTCCCTCTCTCTCTCTCTTTCTCTCTCCTGCACTGACCTCACCATGTGCTTCCTTTGTCTGCTCTTCTCCCTTTTAAACTGCTGTTGTTTTGACTTTTTTTGTTCCAAAATTCAAAACAATGGAACAGCATATAAAACAGTAATTGCTGCTCCTGGAATTTGAGGAAATCACCTCCAGCACCTAAAATACCTCAAAAAAAGGAGCAGCTGTTACAGCCAGAAATTTTTCCCATCCTCCATCTTGGATCACCCAGAATCTGGTGGAATTTGAATTCAGTGAAAGGATTCTGGGATTAAGAATCTAATGATGACTGTGAAACCATTGTTGGGAAAACCCATTTGGCTCACTAATGCCCTTTAGGGAAGGAAACTGCCATCCTTACCTGGTCTGGCCAACATGTAGCTCCAGACCCACAGCAATTTGGTTGACTCTTAACTATCCTCTGAGCAATTGGGAATGGACAGTAAGTGCTGCTGGGCCAGCACTGTCCTCATCCTGTGAATAAATAAAGGAAAATAAAACAGCAGGAGTTTTTTTAATTCTTTCACAAGTTCTGGGCGTCACTTGCAGGACCAGCATTTGCTGCGCATCCCTATTTGTCCTTGAAAAAGTTTCTTGAACTGTTGCAGTCCTTGGGTAGGCATGAGGGAGCGCTTTTGAGGTGTACAGTACCCACAATGCTATTCAGAAGAAATCTTAACCCACTAACTCTGCGAGCCTAATGATATAATTTGAAGTCAGCATGCTGTGTGGTGTGGAGGGGAACTTGCAGGGAGTGGTGCTTCTATGATGGACGGATGGTTTTCAATGCAGACTGATGCCAACAGTGTGGGTACAGTTCCCACACCAACTGGGGCTATCATGCATGACTCTCCTTCTCACCCTCCTTCTCAACCTGAGATGTGATGATCCTCTGGTTAAACCCGATGAAGGGCTTTTGCCCGGAACGTCGATTCTCCTGCTCCTCAGATGCTGCCTGATCTGTGCTTTTCCAGCACCACTCTAATCTAGACTCTGGTTTCCAGTACCTGCAGTCCTTACTTTTGCCTCTCTGGTTAAACCACTACCAATCGTCTCTCTCTGAGAAGAGAGCATCCCTATGGTCTAGTAAGACTATGGCGACTTTACTTATTTTTGCCTTCCACATGTTTCCCCACATGTTTTTCTGGATGGTAGAGCTGCTATCAAAGGACAAACCAATTGTCTGTCTAGACTGGCCTGTGATGGGTCCAGTCCCATATAAATAGAAAACATGCAGTCTCCGAGACTTCCACATCTGGAATAAAGAGAACCCAGTGTCTCACTCTGCTTTCATTTTTACTCAACGGCCATACCACAGACTGGTTTAAAAAGGTCTAGAAACTTGAAGGTTGTAATAGAGACAGCTACCACTGCTGGTTCTAAACTTCTTAGTTTCACTCTGTGCCATTTCCTGCCTGTGTCTGCAGGAAATTGAAGCAAAGACATTTCATGTTGCGTGTGATGATGGTTTTGATCTCTCAAATGATACCTGGGATTGGGGTTGATTATCTTGGGGGGCTATTGTGGGGAGAAAGGTGGGAGATACGTTATATCCATAGGAGCTTAGAGGAATGAGAGATGATCTTGTTCAGGCATTTAAGAGGACTTGTCTGGGTAAGATGCTGAAAGCTTGTTTCCTCTTGTTGGTGGGTAGAAAGAAACTACAGAGAGTTGTAATACAGCCAGGTCCTGGCGTTGTAAGGTCAGTGCCAACCACTGAACCAATGTGCCATCCATGCATGTGATAATAATAAATTAAATCAAAATCAAAATAACTAGGGACTGATTTCTAGGTATCAAGTGGGCAAGCAGCAATGAACCCTGAAGCAATGTTGTCAGGATGGCACGGTGGCTCAGTGATTAGTACTGCTGCCTCACAGTGCCAAGGACCCAGGTTCAATTCCAGCCAGGGGCGGCTCTCTGTGTGGAGTTTGCACATTCTCCCCGTGTCTGCGTAGGTTTCCTCCGGGTGCTCTGGTTTCCTCCCACAGTCCAAAGATGTGTAGGTTAGGTGAATTGGACGTGCTAACTTGCGCGTAGTGTTAGGTGCTTTAGTCAAAGGGAAATGGGTCTGGGTGGGTTACTCTTCGGAGGGTCGGTGTGGACTTGCTGGGCCGAAGGGACTGTTCCCACACTGTAGGGAATCTAATCTCACTAATCCCAGTGGTGGGGTTAAAACCAGGAGGACCAAGAATAAAAACACTAATTTCGGAGATCCCTGCCATTGCATCTGGTGCCGTGCTCTCAGTATCTAGATTAATGCACTGAGTAGTTTTTGTATTTCTAACGCTAGCTTTGGCTGCACCTGCAGAGACTCCCCAGTAAGATAAGAATACAGTTTCTAAAAATGCTGCAGTTTGGTTGTGGTAAAATATCTTGCAATTCCCCTCAACATTAATTCCGACAGGCATAATCGGGTTGGGACTAAGTGCTTTAGCCCTGAAAAGTAGCAGAACATTGGTTTCAGGCAGTAATCCAGAGATAGACTGTACTGAACAGAAAGCAAAGTAGAAAAGCCAGCAGGAGCAAGCTTCATGCGCTCACTTATTTACAAAGTTAGTTTTCATTTTCCTGCATGCTTCTCTTTTGAATCCTGGTGCGTTGCAGATTCCACATGGATATGATGCTGTCTTGGGTGGTTGCCATTTCCCTGTCTTTGTATCTAAGGAAATGCTTTAACTCAATGACTCAGGTCCGCTTTCTGAGCTGAAACATCTTGAGAGAATTTCCACATGCTGCTAAATATTTACAAAATGCTCCTTGCAATAACAGCAATAATCTGTTTGGCTTTGTGTGTGTCTCCCTCTCCCTTTCTTTTTCCCCTGTCTGTTTCTCTCCTCTTCAGAGTGTCAAGCCTTTAGCTTGCCCTATGTATCTATCTCCATGTATCAATCTCTCTCTTCCTCTCGACCTCTTCCAGTCGCAATCCCGATATTTGTCTTTCTCCATAGCCCTTTCTTTGAGGCTTTTATGGTTTACATTCCAACTGAACCTGTTTGTGTTTCTCTCCCTGCTCACTGTCTCTCTCTCCCTCCATCTGTTCCTGTGCTAATATCTGTGCCTCAATTGTGTTATTGTATCAGTCACTTTCAGTGAATCACTCAGTTTTTCTCTGAGTTCTGTCTTTTGTTCTCTCTATCTCTTTTCCTCACTCTCTCACCAACTGTCCATCCTATATTATTCTTTCTTTCCATCACTGAATCCTGTTTTCTATTTTCCTCTTTTTTAACTTTTTTTCTTGTTTTCTTGTGTCTCTCTTTCTCAGTGTTTCTTTCGTTCTCTCTCTTTCTTTCCCTTCCTCTATCTCTCTCTCTCTACGACCCCAGTCTTTCTTATTCTCTCTGACTCTCCTTCCATCCATCATTCTCTCCCTCTGTCTCCCTTTCTATCTTGCTGTCTCTTTCAGTTCATTCCATTTGTCCTTGTATGTTTCTGTTTTACCAAAGTGTAATTTATTTCAGGAAGATGGTAATTTATTGTCGGACTGTGTTGCAGCTGATGAGCTGAGATAGCTGCAATGGGCCAGAGGAAGTCAGTCTTTAACAGATACTGCAAACAGGAAGGGCAGGAAGAGATAGTGAAGAGCTAACACATTCAGTGTGTTAGCCCTTGTAACAGGAGCAGCCAATAATCCATAGGCATCCTGATCAAAGATTCAATTCTGAGCTCTCAAGGACACGCTTACTACAGCCACGGCGATGCTTTACAGCGAGAGCAGATTGCAGGCTTTGTTAATAAAATCATAGAACAGGTTCAACTCAGAGAGAGGCCATTTGGCCCATCGTTTTTTGTGCTGGTTCATTGCAAGTGCAATTCAGCTAATTTTTTTCTTTATTCATTTGTGGGATGAGGGTGTTGCCAGTTCGGCAGCATTTATCGTCCATCCCTAATTGCCCAGAGGACAGTCAATTGTCAACCACATTGCTGTGGGTCTGGAGTCACATGTAGGCCAGACCAGGCAAGGATAGCAGCTTTCTTCCCTAAAGGGCATGAGTGAACCAGATGAGTTTTGTTTTCTGATGATCAATAATTCCTTCTTTTTAAATTAATTTATAGGACACAGGCCTCACTGGCTGGGCCCAGCATTTATTGCCCGTTCCTAGTTGCCCGGGAGAAGGTGGGGGAACTGCTGCAGCCCATAGGTGCCCCCCAATGAGGTAGCCTTATTCTGGGATGCCACCATCCATGATTGATTAGATTGGATCCCCTACAGTGTGGAAACAGGCCATTTGGCCCAACAAGTCCACACCGACCCTCTGAAGAATAACCCATCCAGACCCATTTCCCTCTGACTAATGTACCTCACAACTACGGACAATTTAGCATGACCAATTCACCTGACCTGCACATCTTTGGACTGTGGGAGGAAACCGGAGCACCCGGAGAAAACCCACGCAGACACAGGGAGAAGGTGCAAACTCCACACAGACAGTCGCCCGAGGCTGGAATCAAACCTGGGACCCTGGTGCTGTGAGGCAACAGTGCTAACCACTGAGCCACCTTTTCACTCCCAGACCCTCCCTCCCCATGCATGGAAGAGTCCACACACTGTGTGACTTCTTTCTGTTGTCATTTTGTCCCCTCGTCCAGTTCATGTTTTCATTGCCCATGCACTCGCCTGTAATGTTTAGAACGATAGATACTGGGAGCGGGAGCGGGAACAAAAGTTCTGGAAAATTGCTGGAATAGAGGAAGAGGCCATTCAGCCCTTTGAACCTGCACCGCCATTCAATATAAGCATGGCTGATCATTGATACCTTGTGCCCGCTTTTTTCCTATACCCTTCGATCCATAAAGAACTCTATCTAAATCCTTCTTGAAACATTTGATGTTTTCACCTCAATTCTTTTCTGTGGCAGAGAATTCCTCAGGCTCAATGCTATCCCAGCTTTATCAGCGAGAGTGGCCTTAAGCAGGACCATTCATTCCTGGAGATTCCCTGATAATCTTGGAGATCCACAGGAGGGGATCAGTCTTCCTAAATTGCAAAGGGTTTCCGTGAACTGCTTGCTTAAAACCTGCTGGGCCCTCCCTTGCTGCACAGTCCAGGCCATCTGCTCGCTAGGCCGCATCCTCACCTACAGGCGAAAAGCGACCTCTGCACTTCCCCCCCCATCAAAGACAAGTGGAGCCAGAGAATCTGCCTGAAAGTGCTTGGCAAAAGTGAGGCCTGCAGATGCTGGTGACTAGAGTCAAGAGCGTGGTTCTGGAAAAGCACAGCAGGTCAGGTAGTCCTCATTCCTGATTACTCGAAGCGTCGATGTACCTGCTCATCGGATGCTGCCTGACCTGCTGTGCTTTCCCAGCACCGCACTCTTGACTGAAGATGCTGGCACTGCCTTCTGTAGGACTTGGCGTGCAGAACAAGGAGGTGTAACCTTAAAATGAACATTAGCTGAATTCCAGGTCAAAACCAAATAGAAAGTTTTTTTTAAGATACGGAAGAAGAAAGGTAGGGTGGGCCTCCATTTACGTAGCGCCCTTCATTACTTCAGCACATCCTTTGCAGCCGTCATGAAACATTGTCATGCGGTCATCACTGCAGTCAATTTACTGGAAATGCAACCTCGCAAAGGGGAGTGGAATCAATAATGAGGCCCCCCCCCCCCCCTTTAGAGATGGAGTTTGAGGACTAAATGTTGGGCCAGGGAGGGGGCTCAGCAGACACTCGTCTGCTCAACTTCAAAAAAACATGTTGCGGGTTCATTCCCAAGCATCAAATGGAACCTGTGCTTGTTATGTCATCTGAAAGATAGTGTCTCCAGCAACGCCAAGGTCCCTCAGGACTGCAGTGGAGTATCAGCACAGAGTCTGTACTCAGGTCCCAGGAATGACTGCCTGTTTGAATTTCTGGGAGAGAAGGTGGTTTCTTTGTGGTGCAGTGGTAGTGTCCCTGCCTCCAAGCCTGGGTTCAAGTCCTAATGTGTCCAGAGCAGTGTAATAGCATCCCTGAATAGATTGATTATTGAATGCCTTGAATCTCCACTGGTCGAGCTGATACCTCCACCACAGTAATGAAAGAGCCCGAATCAGAGTCAGGAATACCACCCTCTTTGGTTAGATTGTGGTGTTGTGTCTCACCATAGTCTTGCCAGTGCATAGGGACTGCTCTCTTATTAGAGAGAGGCAACTGTGGTGATTTAACCTGAGGGCCACCAGACCTCAGGCGAGGGAAGAGGTTGTGAAGGAGAGTCCTTCATGGTAACCTCAAGCCAGTGATGGGAATTGAACCCACACTGTTGGTATCATACTGCTCTGCAAACTAGCAATCCAGCCAGCTGAGCTAAACTGATTTCCAGATTGTGGTATATCTCCTTGGCTTCAGCCCACACTGGGCCTTGGCTTCAGCCCGCACCAGGCCTTGGCTTCAGTCTGCACTGGACCTTAGCTCCAGACAACACCAGACCTTGGCTCCACACCGCACTGAGCTTTGGCACCAGTCTGCACCAGGCCAAATACTATAGATGCTTCGCAAATGCAGGTTGATATTGTTGCGTGTTGGCATGAACTTGTGGAGGAGAGGGCCACAATTGCTTCACAACAAATGTTAGAACCACCCCTCTATCTGTGAGCTCTATCACTTCTCTCCAATGGTTGTGGAAATCACTGAGGAAACTGTTACCGAGGTTATTAAGTGAAGATGATGGATTCCCAAAAGGGGATTCCAGTCAGATTTGGAAATGAAAATACTGGGCCACCATTTTAAGGTACTCAAGACAAGTCAGATCAGTATGTGTCATTGACAAGTTTGGCTGGTTTTGTGGGTTGTGTGCTATCGAAAGAGATGGGAGATCTTTGTGGGCGGCACAGTGGCACAGTGGTTAGCGCTGCTGCCTCACAGCGCCAGAGACCCAGGTTCAATTCCCGCCTCAGGCGACTGACTGTGTGGAGTTTGCACGTTCTCCCCGTGTCTGTGTGGGTTTCCTCCGGGTGCTCCGGTTTCCTCCCACAGTCCAAAGATGTGCAGGTCAGGTGAATTGGCCATGCTAAATTGCCCGTAGTGTGAGGTAAGGGGTAGATGTAGGGGTATGGGTGGGTTGCGCTTCGGCGGGGCGGTGTGGCCTTGTTGGGCCGAAGGGCCTGTTTCCACACTGTAAGTAATCTAATCTAATTTTGTTGACATAGAGTATGAGACTGCGTTTCCTGTTTGTGATGTTGATTGAGAGAGAAATATTTTACAGGATCCTAGGGAGATTAGTCCAGAGCTAGAGGGCATGGGTTTAAGGTGAGAGTGGAAAACATTAGAAGGGACCTAAAGGGCAACATTTTCATGCAGAGGATGGTGCGTGTATGGAATGAGCTGCCAGACGAAGTGGTGGAGGCTGGTACAATTACAGCATTTAAAAGGCATCTGGATGGGTATATGAATAGGAAGGGTTGGAGGGATATAGGCCAAGTGCTGGCAAATGGAACTAGATTAGTTGAGGATATCTAGTCAGCATGGACAAATTGGACCAAAGGGTGTGTTTCCATGCTGTAACTCTGTGACTCTATATGTCTAAAGAATCTTTCACACCCTCCTGAGAAGGTAGGGGCAGGGATTGAGGATAAGACTGCCTTTGAGAGAAAGCTCCTCTGACTCTACAGCACTTCCTTAGTACTGTGCTGGAATGCTGGTCAACTCGAGTCTCAGAGCAGGGCTTGAACATCCAACGCTCTGGCTCAGAGGCAGGAGTGTTATCCACTGTACCAAGTATTGTTGCTCATGGGATTTAACAAGTTTTACTTTTAAAGCAGATTTTACATAAGCCGTATGCACATGATAGTGATTGTAATGAGGTCAATCAGGTGGGCCTCATAGGAAGCAAAAGTGGGGACTGCAGATGCTGGAGATCAAAGTCTAGATTAGAGTGGTGCTGGAAAAGCACAGCAGGTCAGGCACTCCACATTCCTGATTACCCGAAGCGTCGATGTTCCTGCTCCTCGGATGCTGCCTGACCTGCTGTGCTTTCCCAGCACCACACTCTTGACTGAAGATGCTGGCACTGCCTTCTGTGGGTCCTGGCGTGCAGAACAAGGAGGTGTAACCTTAAAATGAACATTAGATCTTCCAGTTCACACAGTGTTCCTGAATTTATGCCTCCTCACCCCTGGCCAGACAAAACGCTGTAGAGGGTGGTGGTATGGGAACAGGGATCCACTTAGAAATGTCAAGTGTATTTTTGGAGAGGGAGATCAGTCACATCATGGACGATAAATGAGATTGAAGCACACAATCGCTGTTGAGTAGTGAAACAGGGTCAAAAAGTCAAATGACCATACACCTCTGCTATTCCACACCTCCCATTGGCTTAAATGCCGTGTGTAGTTGTTTGGAATGCAGGATTCAAAAGGGAAGGATATCCTTGATCAGGACAAGGTTAGCATTGAAGTAATAGCCATTCAGTGTGGATTTTCCACACACTCCTTCATATTCTTCCCCTCTGAAAGCTACCAATGGAGATGCAGCACTGGGGAGGTCCAGGAAAATGGGATAGCTTAGATTCAGGGCCATCAAAAGGCAACTCTGTGCACCTTTGGATTGTTGGAATTCCAGGTTGCTGCAACTCTGTTTGTTCTCCAGTGAAAGGCTCCTGTTAATGTTGTATCCCAATCTATCTTCTGGGGAGCGGACAAGGTCTTATGTAGCCCAGTGTCAATTTTTTGGTTTTCTGATAATGCTGCAGGTGAAGCTCCTCAGAGTGTTTTAATGATAGTAAAGGCACCAGATAAAGGGAGGGCGTTGTCTTTGATGTGCAGTATCCATGTTGCAACTCAATGCAGTTTGTTCTTGGTCCAAATTCTCAGTGGGAGTGGAGTCTCTGCAGGACAGGCCCAGATTAGCTCCAAATGATCGCAACCAGGCAGCTATTGTGAGCAATGCCATGGGCGTGTCTACCTGCCACAGCCAGAGCAAATGACGGCACAGTGAGTACTCTTGAGGCACATCATCGATTTGGAGTGGCAAGGGAGCACTGCCGTGTTTGCAGTTTGCTGGACCATACTTGGTTCCTGACCACTCAGGGCTTTGTCACTGGGAGATGTACCAAAGACACCAAGGGCCCCCATTGCAACAAGCAGAAGAAACTTAATGAACTGAATGTGGTAACAGGAGGGGACAGAGAAACTATTCCTATCTTGTCCTCACCAGAGCTCTTTCAGTCTTTGCCCGCACACAGTAAGCCTGTTTTAAGGTTTTAATCCTTCAGGTTATGGGGGATTGAAGTTAACCATGACTTCTTGGTGACCACATCCAATTTGATTATGAAAGCAGCTGTTGGAATTTCGGAATCCCACTTTCTAAAAAAAAATGAATTCATTCTTTCTCTCTTGCTCTCTCTGTTAGCCAATTCCCACATAACATTGTAACTGCGCCACACATTACTGAAGAGATGGTCTATTTTCACAAAGCGTTGATCACTGAAGCATTGTTAAATTTTAGATGTTCCCAGGACTTTTTTCTGTTACTTTTTTTTTTAAAGCCTCCCCCCCACTTTCCCCCCATCCGCGCACACAGCTCGACTGGTGAGAGTGTAAATGGGTAAACAGCTGTAGAAAATAAATTGAGGATCTGTCAGACACAGAGAGAGTGAGAGAGAGAGAGCGAGAGAGAGAGAGACACATGCACACGTGCATCCAGATATAGACACACAGGTATACATACAGGCACAGACAGACACATACAGACACAGGCACACACACAGGTACAGAGAGACACATATACACCCACAGCGCACACACAGGTACATACACAGGCACAGACTCAGATGCACACAGGCGTAAAGAGACACACACAAGCACAGAGAGAGATACGCAAACACAGACGCACATACACACACTTAGATACAGGTACATACACAGATATGCACACACAGACACACATACACTGAGACACATACACAGATACAGGTACACACAGAGACACAGGTGCAGACAGACACATGTACGCAAACACAGACACATGCATATACAGGTGCACAGACACACACTCAGACACACACACAGAGACAGACACAGGTACACACACACACAGGCACACACACACAGATTTTCCTTTGGGCACAGGTTTTATGACACTCTCCAATCTCACTCTCACGTTGTTGTGATCTTGTTAATCTTTCCATCCATCATCGGTACCACTAGCATAGAATTGGGATGCCAAAGACATTAAGAAATGGATGTGAAAGAAAAAAGTTCTGATAGGATTCTTCTCATAAAATTAAGCCTGTGGTGGACAGTCCTCTGTCCCAGGACTCTTGGAGTGCAGGTGCACAGTTCCTTGAAAATGGTGTCCTCCTTAAACTTAATAAGTGACCCAGCATCCATTGTACACTGGGGTAATGAATTCCCAGATTTGTAACCCTTTGAGAGGGGTAATTTCTCCTCATCTCTGTTTTGGATCTTCCACCCACATCCTGAAATGATGCTGCCTCATGCTAGTTGCCTCACACATGGAAACATGCTCTCCGTTTCTACTTTGTCTATCCCCTTTGTCATCTTGAATTGGCCGCTACCATCTAGAAGCAGTTACCAGGGTAATCCAAAGGCTCCATTCTGTTGTAGGCGTTACATGTGTTCACATCTCATCAGGACAACTATTGCAGTCCAGAGAAGATTCAGTCGGTTCATCGCAGGCACAGAAGGATTGGCTTACGAGGAGAGGTTGAGTAGGCTGGGCCTATTGTTGTTCTTATTTAGAAGAATTAAAGAGGAAGACCCTGTTGAAACGTGCAAAATTCTGAGGTGACTTGACAGAGTAGATGTGGAAATGTTGTTTCCCCTTGTGGGCGAGTCCAGGACCACAAGGAGTCATCCGTTTAAAGCAGAAATGAGGAGGAATTTCTTCATTTGGAGGGTGATGAATCTGTGAAATTCTTGACCATGGAGGACTGTAGAGAATTAAGTATATTCAAAGCTTTAAAAAATTATTTAATTAATAAGGGAATCATGAATTATGGAGAGAAGGCAGGAAAAATGGAGTTGAGGATGATCAGATCAGCCATGATCCAATTGAATGGTAGAGCAGAATCAATGGGCCGAATGGTCTACTTCATCTCCTCTATGTTTGGTTTTGTGCAAGCTTAGGTTCAATCAATTTATAAAGCAACAATTTTAAAAATTAACCACTCTCTGTAACAATGTTTCTTAATCTTTCAGATTGTCAGGTTCACTAGTCTGTCCATTATAAGAGGGAATCTGCTGTCCTTTCACAGTCTGGCTGACACATGACTCTAGCCCTCCATGGCAAGATGGCTGACTCTGTCATGGCCGACCAAGCCACTCAGTTGTGTCAAGTGGCCTCCTGAGGGCCAAGATGGCAGCTATTCAGTATGATGAGGAGGAAACATTGTCACTGGACTCATTATCCAGAATTCTTGATGAAGTACTTTTGCCCGAAACGTCGATTTTTCCTGTTCCTCGGATGCTGCCTGGCCTGCTGTGCTTTTCCAGCACCACTCTAATCTTGACTCTAACCTCCAGCATCTGCAGTACCCACTTCTGCCTCATTGTTCAGAACCCTAGGCTATTGTTCTGGGGACATTGGTTTGAATCCAAGCCAGCCAAATGACCAAGTTTATACTCAATAAAAGTTCAGAATGAAATGCTAGCCTAACGGTGATCATTTAACCAAAGTCAATTGTTGTAGAAAACCCATCTGGTTCTCTACAGCCTTCTGAGAATGGAAAACCAGCCACCTTTATCTGGTTTGGCTTACACCTGACTCCAGACCCACAGTGATGTGATTGACTCTTATCTGCCCTCTGGGAAATTAGGGATAGGCAACAAATGTTGCCCGACTGGCAATGCCCACATCCCGCAAGCCAAAAAACAAAATGCTGAATAGACCGTCAAAACATAGGCTGGCAGATTGAGAATGGACGCTTATAGTTGAGAAAATAGCCCACCTCCCTGTCATCTGGTTAGTTTGGGCTTCCGTTTCAGAGAGTATCATAAACAATAGCAGGTGTCTGGGCCTTGGTCAGGAGTCTGATTTATACCCTCGGTAGGCCCTTTAAGTTCTCTTGATAAAAGAGTTCAAAATCCGTGGGTTTGAGGATTTTCAAATCCATTGGTTACTGGAACTTCCCTGACCCAGGCTCACTCCAACTACAATCTGAGAGGGAAAAAAATTGCAAGCTGGCCTTCTCTCTGTGTTTTTAATTTTGTTTTTGCTGTCCAGAGTTTTTTTCTCTCTCTCTCTCTCTCTCTCTCTCTCTCGAGCTCTGAGGAAGCCTGGGAAAATCTGCTTCTCCTGTTGAGCAGTGTTTGAAGGTGGAAACGACCCAAGCTTTCCTCATTCATAAAACAGAAACCAGGCTCTGCCAGAACAGCTTGTGCTTGTTTGTAATCTCTCCTGATGGTTACGGGGGAGACGGGGTGGGGGAGGGGGATGGCAGTTGTTGGGGGGGGGGGGGTTGTGGGGAGGAGGTTAGACGATTGGAAGACAGGGGCGGGGGAGGAGGTGGTTGTTGTACATGAGACTAAAGGCCTGGACCCATGCCAGTTTTGCCCTGGAGCAAGATTCCATCTGGTAAATGTTTATTAGCTTAAGGAATACAGCCTTGCCTAAGCTACTGGCTGCAAATGAGTTGGAATTTGTTTTTTACCTGCGAGCCAGTACGTGGAACACAAACGCGTCTGCATTCAGAAAATCTCTCCCTTCTCAACTTCGTGAGGAGAATTGGTGAATTGGAATTTACCGTCACGTGGACTCAGGTCCAGGCAAAGGTCTACCGAGCCACCATCAGATTAGATTAGATTCCCTACAGTGTGAAAACAGGCCCTTCGGTCCAACCAGTCCACACCCGACCCTCCGAAGAGTAACCCACCCAGATCCATTTCCCGAATGCACCTAATGCACCTAATACTATGGGCAGTTAAGAATGGCCAATTCACCTAACCTGCACATCTTTAGACTGTGGGAGGAAACTGGAGCACCCAGAGGAAACCCACGCAGACACAGGAAGAATGTGCAAACTCCACACAGACAGTCGCCCAAGGCGGGAAAATTAGATACCAAGGGAATGGAGATGGTGCCCATTGACTGCACTTTAGCAATAAGACAAACGGCGCTCGGAACAGGTGAGAAACAGCAAACTCAAGAGGAGGGTTATCGTTTCGGGGGTGGGTAGCTGAATTCCAGGTCAAAACCAAATAGAAAGTTCTTTTTAAGATACGGAAGAAGAAAGGTAGGGTAGGCCTCCATTTACGTAGCGCCCTTCATTACTTCAGCACATCCTTTGCAGCCGTCATGAAACATTGTCATGCGGTCATCACTGCAGTCAATTTACTGGAAACGCAACCTCACAAAGGGGAGTGGAATCAATAACGAGCCCCCCCCCCCTTTAGAGATGGAGTTTGAGGACTAAATGTTGGGCCAGGGAGGGGGCTCAGCAGACACTCGTCTGCTCAACCTCAACAAAACATGTTGCGGGTTCATTCCTCAACCTCAGGCCTCAGGCGAGGGAAGAGGTTGAGAAGGAGAGTCCTTCATGGTAACCTCAAGCCAGTGATGGGAATTGAACCCACACTGTTGGCATCATACGGCTCTGCAAACTAGCAATCCAGCCAGCTGAGCTAAACTGATTTCCAGATTGTGGTGTATCTCCTTGGCTTCAGCCCACACTGGGCCTTGGCTTCAGCCCGCACCAGGCCTTGGCTCCACACCGCACTGAGCTTTGGCACCAGTCTGCACCAGGCCAAATACTATAGATGCTTCGCAAATGCAGGTTGATATTGTTGCGTGTTGGCATGAACCTGTGGAGGAGAGGGCCACAATTGCTTCACAACAAATGTTAGAACCACCCCTCTATCTGTGAGCTCTATCACTTCTATCTGATGGTTGTGGAAATCACTGAGGAAACTGTTACCGAGGTTATTAAGTGAAGATGATGGATTCCCAAAGGGGGATTCCAGTCAGATTTGGAAATGAAAATACTGGGCCACCATTTTAAGGTACTCAAGACAAGTCAGATCAGTATGTGTCATTGACAAGTTTGGCTGGTTTTGTGGGTTGTGTGCTATCGAAAGAGATTGGAGATCTTGTTGACATAGAGTATGAGACAGCGTTTCCTGTTTGTGATGTTGATTGAGAGAGAAATATTTGACAGGATCCTAGGGAGATTAGTCCAGAGCTAGAGGGCATGGGTTTAAGGTGAGAGTGGGAAACATTAGAAGGGACCTAAAGGGCAACTTTTTCATGCAGAGGATGGTGCGTGTATGGAATGAGCTGCCAGACGAAGTGGTGGAGGCTGGTACAATTACAGCATTTAAAAGGCATCTGGATGGGTATATGAATAGGAAGGGTTGGAGGGATATAGGCCAAGTGCTGGCAAATGGAACTAGATTAGTTGAGGATATCTGGTCAGTGTGGACAAATTGGACCAAAGGGTGTGTTTCCATGCTGTACATCTCTGTGACTCTATATGTCTAAAGAATCTTTCACACCCTCCTGAGAAGGCAGGGACAGGGATTGAGGATAAGACTGCCTTTGAGAGAAAGCTCCTCTGACTCTACAACACTTCCTTAGTACTGTGCTGGAAGGCTGGTCAATTCGAGTCTCAGAGCAGGGCTTGAACATCCAACGCTCTGGCTCAGAGGCAGGAGTGTTATCCACTGTACCAAGTATTGTTGCTCATGGTATTTAACAAGTTTTACTTTTAAAGCAGATTTTACATAAGCCGTATGCACATGATAGTGATTGTAATGAGGTCAATCAGGTGGGCCTCATAGGAAGCAAAAGTGGGGACTGCAGATGCTGGAGATCAGCGTCTAGATTAGAGTGGTCCTGGAAAAGCACAGCAGGTCAGGCAGCATCTGAGGAGCAGGAAAATCGAAGTTTTGGGCAAAAGCCCTTCATCAGGCCTCATGTAATATGAGTTTGCTGACTGGGGGTGTTAATCTTGTTCAATCAGGGAGTCCTGGCTCACAGACATAAACAGGACTTAAATCCTTGTCCTCCCCTTCACTGTTTGATCACGCAGCATTTCCCTCTCAGAAGAGCACTGCTTGTCACTGGCCACTCGGGTGTTTCCTTGCTTCCTGATGGTGAAATATCAATAAAGATCACACATTTGTTGTTTTTCACTGTGCCCGACACCTGCACACACACACACACACATGACATGGGTGCGGGGAAAATATAAGCGCTACCGCTGTTAGGTGATAGTGTGTGGGAAGAGGGGTGAAAAAACAGGGTGTCAGAGGTTCTGTTCACTCTGAGAGCTGGCTGTGAGGAAGCCAGACCAGTGTCCACTACTATACGTGTGTAAATAAAGAGTGACTTGGTGTAAGGATACCTTCAACAAAAAAATTAACAGGAGTGTCAGCGGTTCTGCTCACTCTGAGAGCTGGCTCTGAGGGAGCTGGATCAGTGTCAAGGACGCTCCATATGTAAATTAAGGGTGATGGGATATGGCCTCTGTGGAGTTATTTCACATGTTACTGTGTCTTTCACCACGACGTGTTTATAGCCTGCATTCAGGGCCACGAATGCAGTCAAGCATTCCAAAGCTGTGGTAGGCAGCTCGTGCCACCTTAAGGTAGTTTTCCAGCTCATAATGGCACTGCTGAACTGCTTCACTGGTGAGTAAAAGGGGCAAAGTTAGTTTGACAGTAGATCAGTTCCAACAATGATGTCATGGGCAGAACCTTGGCAACGCTGTTCACATCTCCAGCTCATGATGTAATCCCTTAGTGAGATGAATCCAAACTGAGGGGAGGCTCTTGGTGCCAATTCTGTGTTTGGCATCTGAAGCATGAGATGGCAGAACACAAACACCCCAATTAACAACATTGTCCAGGCCTCACCACGTCCAATTGGATGTTTATAAGGACATTACCAAGACTGGAGGCTTTGAGTTATTAAGGAAAGGCTGAATAGGCTGGGACATTTCTTTCGAAGGCTTAGGAGTGATCTTACAGAGGTTTAGAAAATCGTGAGGAGCATGGACAGGGTAACTAACTAACCAAGGTCTTTTCCCCAAGATAGGGGAGTCCAAAACTAAACTAAACTGAGAAGGGAAACATTTCAAAGGAAACTCAGGGCAATTCTTTCACACAGAGAGTGGTTCGTATGCGGAATGAGCTGCCCGAGGAAGTGATAAAGACTGGTACAATCACAACATTCAAAAGGCATTTGATCGGGTACAAGGATAGGAAAGATCTAGAGGGATATGGATCAATCACAGGCAAATGGGAGTGGTTCAGTTTGGGATGCCTGATTGGCAGGGACAGGTTGGGCTGAAGGGCCTGTTTCTGTGCTGTGTGCCTCTATGACTCTATGATTGGATTGCGATTAAGTTCGTATGAAACATGTATGACTCAGAGGTGTTGGATTGAGCCATTCCCAGGTGAATGGAGTGTGATCCGATATTATTTGTGACAAAGATGGCATTGACGTTTTAATGAAGAAGATGAGAGTAAGACAATCCACAAATTTTAATCAGGGTTTCATTTGCGTACTGGACTGAGAGGCACAGTGCACTGGAATGCTGACTCCATGGTTTGAAAGTGTGAGAGAGTGTATGGGTCTGAAAGGGTTAATGCTAAAGAGTACCCTTCTCAATCCAGACATCGATCAATCTTTCAAATCCAAAGGCAGCACAACCAGGGAGAAGAGTGAAACGATGGGGTAGTGATGAAACCACTTATATTACAAATGTGTAAATATTAATAGTGGAAACCAAAAGCTTGGAGAGAGATGTAAGGGAGTGTCAGGGTCTGGCAGGGTTAATGCTGAGGGGTGCATTAACCACCACCTGCTACGGTACTGTTTCTATGTATGCTTTGGGCAGGAAGAGTAGGAGCTAACATTTGAGTCTTTCTTAGCCCATGTCACAATGTCTATCCTATCAGCGTAACTTGTAGCAGGGTAGCTCAGTGGTTAGTGCCTCACAGCGCCAGGGTTCAGTCCCACCCTCAGGTGGCTATCTGTGTGTGTCTGTGTGAATTTCCTGCTGCAGTCCAAAGATGTGGGTTCACCTAGCCTCTCCCACACTGAGCCAAGTGGATGTCGATATGTGTAGATCCCTACCAGGAAAGAGGACAGCAGCAGTAAATCTATTAGAGAGCTCACACAACATACTGAGGATTCATTTTACAACACAAGTCCAACTCCAGACACTTTGCTTCATAACTAGATTCGACACTCCTGGGCCATTCTGTGGAGTGCTGCATTGTCAGCGGTGCAGTCTCCCCAGTAAGAGGTTAAGCTGAAACTCTGTCTGCCCTCTCAGATCAGACAGAAAGATTGGAAGGCGCTAATTTTAAGAAATGGCACAGAGTTTCTCTCCAGTGCCTTGAACATTGTTTATCCCTTCAGTAAAAGCAGGTTAGCTGATTATTATCAGGTTGCTGTTTGTGAAATCATTTGTGAGCAAAATTTGCTGCTGCATTTCCTCCAACACCACAATGATTAAACTTTTAAAACATTCCGCTGGTAAGGCTGGTTCAGTCGTTGTCTGACGTGCTGACATCTACCTTACAAAAGCTGACCACAAACTCTCCCACATTTCCTCCAAGCTCTCTGCAGATCATTACCCCACCATTGGACACTCCAGGAGTGTCCACACTAGCTTACTTCATAGCCCTCCCGACCCGGCACAGCCTGCGTCTACCCCCTTCCCAAATTCCACAATAAGGATTACCCCACTGAACCATCGAGTCAGCCTCGTTTGTTTTATAAACAGGCCATTTGGCCCAACAAGTCCATACCGACCCTCCAAGCATCACACCCAAACCCATTTCCCCGACCCTATTACTCTACACTTTCCCTGAGTAATGCACCCAACCTAACTTCCTTGGACACTATGGACAATTTAGCATGGCCAGTTCACCTAACCTGTAACTGAGGAATCAATGTGAAGCAGCAGTCTTTGGGCTATGGGAGGAAACCGGAGCACCCAGTGGAAACCCACACAGACACGGGGAGAACAAGCAAATTTCACACAGACAATCACTCGAGGTTGGAATCAAACCCGGGTCCTTGGCGCTGTGAGGCAGCAGTTGCTAACCACTGAGCCACCGCGCCGACTCTTTCTGCCCTACTGAAGTTATTCTTTTTAATCTTGACTCTGTTTTGTTTCCCCCCCCCCACCCCGTCCAATCTTTTCTCACTTACATCTGTGATTCTTCTACTGCTTCACGTTGGTTCCTCAGTTTCCAGTTTTCTGCTCCTTGCCAACTCCTCTTCCCAGTGGATGAATAAATCCCTCTTACATGTCCGTTCCCCCACCCGGATGTTCTGAAGGTCTCTGTAGTGTGGTTTCCTTCACATTGGAACTAAGAGCAGGCCTCAGTGCGTGGTAAGAAGGACTAGGGACCTTGGCAGATTTATTTGGATTCTTCCTTCTTTTTCCTTTCTGAATCTTTCTGTCACACCACAAGGAGTGGCCTCACTGAGAGCGCAGGCATTTCAACGCAGACACACTGGGCCACTGTACAAGGTATAAAGCACTGGGCACTCGCGCTCTCACGTCTGGAGTATGAACATCCCGTGGATGGGACAAAGGAACACCTCATTCTGGTGCCTCAGAAGGACATGAGAGACCCCCAGCTGCAGTCTCTCTTTAAAATGGGGAAAGGTCTTTGATCCACCCTCAACTCACAACCTCCAGAGGGGCCCATCATTCATCACAATATGTCTGCGGGATCCTCCTGTGTCCAAAATGGCCACCGCTTTCCTTTCCACGCAAAACAATGACTGAAGTCCAAAATGATGTATTGTCTGAGGACTATAATGGAGGGATATAATGAAACCATACAAAAGTACAACTCTCTCTGTTCTTTTAGTGTTGGGAGTGTTTCAGACAAGTCTGAAGGGTCAACGTTTTCCTTAGGTTGGGGTTGTCGGCTGCACTTCAATGGATGTTGCCATCATTTTTCCAGTGCTGTTTGCTGTGGCAGAATGAGGGGGCTAACATCAGTCAGAGGGAGAATGAATAACCAATGATACCTGGGCCTTGTTCTTCATCTCTCAATCATAAGTGAGGAATTACATCTGATGGAGAGTTTTCATTGTATCTTTCAGTTGGCTGAAACAAGATTTATCCTTGAGGGAAGAGGCATAGAATAGAATCCCCACAGCGGAAGCAGACCATTCAGCCCGTACCAACCCTCAGAAGAGCATCCCATCCAATCCCTGTAACCTTGCTTTCCCCGTGGCTAATTCACCTGACCTGCATATTCCTGGATACTATGGGTAATTTAGCATAGCTAATCCACCTATCCTGCACACCTTTGGTCTGTGGGAGGAAACTCATCCAGAGATGGGGAGAACGTGCAAGCTCCACATAGACAATCACTGGAGGGTGGAATCGAACCAAAGTTCCTGGCACTGTGAGGTAGCAGTGCTAACTACTGAGCCACCGTGCCACTCAGTGGTTAGAACATTTTGACTTGAATCTGTTCTACTTGGAAATACTGACAAGTTGGCTATCTTTAGACAGTGGGAATCCCACCTGAAACCCCCTTGGTGACCATGACAGATCAGAAAGGGACAATGTCACTCCAATCTGCAATGAACTTATTAATGTCCCAGTGGGAGCATTGGTGGGGATACTAACTGAGTCTCACCGCCTGAAGTGATATGGAAGGGGAGTCTCAGCCCCAGCTCATTATCCCTGTGAGGGATGCCTTGCTTGTCCTTTGTGCCAAGGGCAGGAATGGAGCAGCCTGGAGGCTGTGGTGCTATTTGAAGAAGTACGCAAGGTGTTTTCCTGATTTTTCTGGCCAACATTTCTTCCTCGGGTCCACATGTTAACCCAACTGTTCATCCGGTTCACTCTTTAAGGCACTATGCTGTTTTTTTATATATAATTCATTCACAGGATGTGGGCATCACTGGCTGGGCCACCATTTATTATCCGTCCCGAATTGCCCAGAGCTAAACACATTGCTGTGGGCCTGGAGTCACATGTAGGCTAGGCCTGACAGTGATGGCGTTTTCCTTCCCTGAAGGACATTAGCTGCCAAACAGCACTGACCACACTCTGTACCACTCCATTGTACATCAAGTGGAGGTGCTGGTGTACAACTGGGGTCAATAAAGTTAAAAATCACACAACACCAGGCAATAGTCCAACAGGTTTACTTGGATGTCTAAGCTTTCAGAGCGCTGCTTCTTTGTTAGGTAGTGAGTGGGGCAGGATCAGAGAACACAGAATTTATAGTAAAATCAGAAAGCTTGTACTTCGAAATAAACCTGTTAGACTATAACCTGGTGTTGTGTGATTTTTAACTTTGTTCATCAGGAAATGGGATATGCTGAGGAATGGGATTTTCCCTCAAATATATTGGGATTTCAGTGCACCCTCTTGTCTCCAGCCCTCCACATCTCAGCACTAGGCAGGATTATAAGAATGATGGATGACAATGCAATAAATATGTTACCCAGACCTGTCCTTAATGCAATTTCTTTTCCTTCCAACAGCCTCAACGAACACAACAGGAAGAAGAAGAAGCACCTCAGGTAGGGATACTCTCAGCAAACCCCTTCTGAAGCACTGTCTCTTAATAGCACTCAATATCTGTGACACAGTGACAGTCCTGGTGGTAAATGTGAAGTGTTGAACTGTGTTCTTTTCCTGTCCCACCCATCAATTCAAGCCCCCGTCATAATTATTTCAAGATTGTTAACTTGTCACTGAAGGTATTGTTATAACCTCCTCAAAGGGGGCAGGTTTCCCAGAATGCAACTCAGCCACCCAGTGTCTGCATACACCATGCCTTTGACGTGAAGTCACGTCTTAAAGCTCAGCAATCCAAACACTTCAAAATGTGTAACAACGCTTTGTGAAGGTTTTAATTTAATGCCAATCCAATAAAGTAGAAAGGATGTGAAAACGATTTACAAGGATGTTACTGAGACCGGAAGGTTTGAGTTAGAAGTAGAAGCTGGGTAGGCTGGGGCTTTTCCTGGAGCATCAGAGGCTGAGGGGAGATCTCATAGATGGTTAGAAAAACACAAGGGCATGGGTAGGGTAAATAGCCAAGGTAGGGTAGGGAGTCCAAAGCTAGAGGGCATAGTTTGAAGGTGAGAGGAAGATTTAAAAGGGGTAACATTTTCACATAGAGGTTGGTTCGAATGTAGAATGAACTGCCAGAGGGAGTGGTAGGGATAGGTACAGTTACAACATTTAAAAAAACATTTGGACAGGTACATGGATAGGAAAGATTTAGAGGGATATGGGCTAAACAGAGGCAAATGGGACTAATTCAGTTTGGGAAAATTGGTTGGCAGGGATGAGTTGGGCTGAAGAGCCTTTTTCTGTGCTGTTTGGCGCTATGACTGTAATTGAATGATTATTCTCCATGTTACCTGAGATGAAAATACAAAGAAAATGAGGTGGAAGGGTTGGGAAGTGGGGGTTTTCCATTTCATTCCCAGTTGAGTCATCCCGCATTTTCCTTCAATCCCAAATCCATATGAGTCACCTGTATATTCCTCAGGGAAGTATAGGAGGATCCCAGTCATTCCTGCACCCCCTGCTCCCAGCTCCCAGTCGCAGCCTCAGAACCAAAGTGTCAGGTGGTCATCATGGGAGGGGCCCTCTCCAGGAGGGGTTCCCTTTGCAAGCCCCTGCTTGAGATGGGAAAGCTGCACAATGCTACGGTGTACTCTTTGCCAAACCAGGAAGGAAGGATTGGGAGATTAGGCCAGGCTCCCAATCCAAAAACAAAGGCAGCTGTCCCCTGCTCCACCCATCCCCTGCCCCCTCAGAAGGAGCAAGGACCAAACACAAACCCAGAATTGTCCCTTGCACATGGGGCTGCAGGAGTCAGGGACCTACATCTGAAAATTCCCTTGTGGCAGATGGATTTCCATTTATTTGGAAGGCCTGCTTTAAGCAGAGAGAGATACAGGGATATTCAAAGAAAGATCAGAGCCATGAGTTCTGGATTTGCGCCATAGAGCTAGGATGGATAGGAAGGGCCAAATGTCTCTGAGGCTGCAATCCCTTCTTTGACTCTTGCGTTCACCGGTTCTGGATCAAAAAATGACATAAAATATACCTTCTCATGGGCAAAATGACTTGAAATCTTTCTCGGAGCAGTCCATCTCGTACCGTAACAGTATAATATGGTGGACTGCAGTCCGTCTTTGCGTCTAAGTCATTTCCATTAGTCATTGTACCTTTTGGGAGAGGTGTGGGGTGGCCCAGACTTGTCTATTGCCTGTCACCTCAAGTCAAGACTGACTTCATTTCTCACGTGTGGAAACTCAGAACATAAGAGAAGGAGTAGGCCATTCAGGCCATCGCCCCACTCCGCCATTTGTGACTGATCCTCCATCTCAATGTCACGTGATCCCTTTCAAACCCAGGAGGCGGGTGGAGTCCATGGCATTGACAGCAAGCCTCTGGAACCTTCTGCCTTCCCGTTCCTTTAGCTCTCCCTCCTGCACCTCCAAGAAAAGCCCAAATGGTAACAAACCCCCAGACGGGGAGGGGAAAAGGGCGGCGAAAAGAAAGAAAAGACTCAGGGAAGATACTTTGAGAGTCAAGGCTTTGGCTTTCAAATCCACTTGGTTTCCTGGATGACCTCTTTTTTTCATAAATCATTCCCGTGAAGGCTTCATGAACTCTATATCTGTTTCATGTGGTCTTCATTTAGATTAATTCAACCCAGATGGGGGATACTATTGATTGCAGAAGGCAGGGTGGAGGGGAGTATCACCAATGCAGACCCAGCAATTTTCACCACCCACCCCCACTCCAACCCAAAAATAATTTATGCATAGCAGTCATCAGGAAACTTGTGGTGTCATTCAAGGGACGGGGGTGGCTATTGAGGGGGGTTCTCTCCTGACTCCATCTCCTCTCGCTGAATAAGATCGTGGAGTTACATTTTGTTTTTAATTCAAGAAAATGTATGCATTAAACGTTCTCACTCAGCAGGTTTACGAGGTAAGTAAGGCAAATGTTCGAGCTGAACAACAGAGCCCAGGGTTGATAGATGCCTGGAATCACGTGGTACTATCGAGTGGCACAAGCCATTGTCGCAGGAAGGATTCTGGGTCAGTGAAGTGTACGCATGGAAGTAATTTTCACTGCACAGGAACTCCATGCAAGAGACAGATGAGGGGCTTATCGAAGCCTTAAGCTTTAGAAGGGTTTGACAGACGTAGACAAAAACATGGGGACGTGGGTGGAGAGCGGAGGTACCAAAGCTGAGGGGACAGCTATGTAAGATGGTCAATGGGATACAGCCAATGGGATATTCAGAAAGGATGACCATTTCAAAGAAGAGCATAAGTATTTGGAACTGAACATACTTGTCCTGCTGATTCCTCATTTTGAGATACGTGTTGGATTAATGGGTCTCATTTGTACTGAATTTTTCTACTGAGAGCGATGTGAATGTGGGACTCACCATCTCGTGGAGCAGTGGAAGTGAACAGTGGAGCAGTTCTTAGTTCATTTAAGGAGAAGCTAAGTAAGTGAATGAGAAGGAAAGGTAGACATGGATATGGGTGGCATGGTGGCTCAGTGGTTAGCACTGCTGCTTCACAGCACCACGGACCTGGGTTCAATTCCAGCCTCGGGCTACATATCTGTGTGGAGTTTGCACATTCTCCCCATGTCTGTGTGAAGATGTGCAGGTTAGGGTGAATTGGCCATGCTAAAATGCCCAATAGTGTTCAGGGATGTGTAGGTTAGGTGCATTAATCAGGGGTAAAATGTAGAATAATAGGGTAGGGGAATGGATTTGGGTGTGATACTCTTTGGAGGGTTGGAATGGACTTGTTGGGCTGAAGGGCCTGTTTCCACACTGTAGGGATTCTATAATAGATATGCTGATAGGGTTGGGTGGGAAGGGGCATAAGCATATAGAAATCGATAATTTGGGCTGATTGGCCTGATCCAGTTCATGTAACTATCTATTTGTAAAAAGACATCTCATTTATTTCTATTGAATATCATGTGACTAATATGTCTCACAATGCCAGCTTCTGTGTATCTACAATACCCACTCGGTGAAAGTTGACTGGATACAGAGGTCTGGTACAATACACCCTGTGTTATCCTCACAGTCCTATATGGATACAGTAAGGTCAATCTTATCTTCGGAGTTGTGCTGAACAGCTTGTTTAGGTCTCTGTCCCAACTCCAATAGATCTCATATAGACACTGGGCACATGGTGATGATGCATAAATTATCAGGTGCATGGGTGTTTTTCACATGGTCACATTGACCAGAAACAGAACTGAACCAACCAACTGAATTGGCCATGCTAAATTGCCCGTAGTGTTAGGTAAGGGGTAAATGTAGGGGTATGGGTGGGTTGCGCTTCGGCAGATCGGTGTGGACTTGTTGGGCCGAAGGGCCTGTTTCCACACTGTAGGTAATCTCATCTAATCTAATCAACCATATACGTACAGTGGGTACAACAGCATGTCAGTGGCTGAGGTCTCTGCAGCGTGTAACTCACCTTGTGACTCCCCAAAGCTTGACTGTCACCGGCAAGGTTTTGGGTTTGCCTCAAATGTCGATTTTCCTCCACCTCGGATGCTGCCTTACCTGCTGTGCTTTTCCAGCACCACTCTAATCTTGACTCTAATCTCCAGCATCTGCAGTACTCACCTCCATCATCTGGAAGGCACAAGTCAGGAGTGTGATGGAGTACTCCCCACTTGCCTGAATGGGTGCAGCTCCAAAAACACTCAAGAAACTTGACACCATCCGGAAAAAAGCACCCCGCATCTACAACACTTCAACCCCAGGGCATCAATGTGGACTTCACCAGTTTCCTCATTTCCCCTTCCCCCACCTCACCCCAGCTCCAACCTTCCAGCTCAGCACTGTCCCCATGACCTGACTTACCTGCCTATCTTCCTTTCCACCTATCCACTCCCCCCTCCTCTCTGACTTTCATCCCCACCCCCATTTACCCATTGTACTCTTTGCTACCTTCCCCCACCCTCCTCTCTGACCTATCGCCTCCATCCCCACCCCCATTCACCTATTATACTCTATGCTACTTTCTCCCCACCCCCACCCTCCTCTCATTTATCTCTCCACTGCAGGCACCCTGTCTCTATTCCTGATAAAGGGCTTTTGCCTGAAACGTCAATTTTCCTGCTCCTCGGATGCTGCCTGACCTGCTGTGCTTTTCCAGCACCACTCTGATCCAGACTCGGGTTTCCAGCATCTGCAGTCCTTGTTTTTACTGCATCTGCAAACATCTACTCCCTCCACCACCGACACTCAGTAGCAACAGCGTGTACTACCTACAAGATGCATTGCAGAAGTTCACCAAAACTCCTCAGACAGTACCTTTCAAACCCACGGCCACTTCCATCTACAAGGACAAGGGCAGCAGACACATGGGAACACCACCCCCTGCAAGCTCCTCTCCAAGCCACGCACCATTCTGTTTTGGAAAGATGTTGTCTTTCCTTCACTGTCACTGGAATTGCCTCCCTAATGCCATTGTACTTCCAGCTAATGGACTGTAGCAGTTCCAAAAGACAGCTCACCACCACCTTCTCAAAGGTTAGATTAGATTAGATTACTTACAGTGTGGAAACAGGCCCTTCGGCCCAACAAGTCCACACCCACCCGCTGAAGCGTATACCACCCAGACCCATACTCCTACATTTACCCCTTCACCTAACACTACGGACAATTTAGCATGGTCAATTTACCTAACCTGCACATTTTTGGATTGTGGGAGGAAACCGGAGCACCCGGAGGAAACCCACGCAGACACGGGGAGAATGTGCAAACTCCACACAGAGAGTCGCCTGAGGCGGGAATTGAACCCGGGTCTCTGGCGCTGTGAGGCAACAGTGGTAACTAAGGGCAAGCAATAAGTACTGGCCAGCCAGCAACACCCATATCCCGTGAGTGATTTAGAAACGATGTTGGAATTAAAGGGCAGGGTAAGGTATGCCAGTGATTATTCAAAGTATAACTGTCCAATATCTACCAAATCCATACATCTGTAATATCAAGGTTGAGGTTGTTTGGCCTTGTTACTCTACATCCATTCAGTTATTATGCCACACAACTACCAATGGCAGTTTGCTTATCTAAGATTGAAGTCTACAATTGCATATGTTCAACTTTCCATGATCTGTAAGTCCATAAACTTCACTCAAGGGGTTGAGGGTGTAGAGGGACCTGGCTGTGAATGTGCATACAAACACAAGGAATGCAATAGAAACTCAGCAAGTCTGGCAGCATCTGTGGAGAGAGAAGCAGGGCTAATGTTTCAAGCCCGGTATGACTGAACAGTGTTGGAAACCATAGATTTCCAGCATCCACAATATTTTCATTTTACTTGAGTGTTTGTGTGCCGAAATTGTTGAAGGTGGCAGGACAGGTTAGTAAGGGGTACACTGTCCTGGGCTTTTTTCCATAGGGTGATACGGTACAAGAGCAAGTGGTTCAGCCTGAGAATGTGGTGAGGGTGGGCTCAATGAAGGTTTTCATGAGGGAATTCATTGGAAAAGGAAGAATTGGAGTGTTGCGGAGAGGGGACAGCCATATGAAACAAAGTAAGCTATTGTTTGTAAAGCCAGTGCATTCACAATGGACCAAATGGCCTCCTATGCTGTAACAATGGTTTACTTAAGGGCAGATCCATTGTTCATTTCCCCACACCCTTCCTCTTCTGTTGTTCATGGAAGCCTCCAATTTTGAGTCTCCCACTGTCTAACCTCATGATTTTCTTTCTCCCTGGTCCAAGTCCCTTTCATCCTCCTTCAATAATTTCTTTAGCAAGTCCCCATGCCTTAGCGTATGGCCATTTCAACCTTGTTGACTCTTCTTGGTGATCTTCACCAACGATCCTTCATCCTTCATCATTGTGAGGTTCCACCCAACCTTTTTATGAGTTGGGATTCCGTGCTAAGGGTTACAAGAGAATGGCCAATGGATTTTTAATGTGATGCTGGGATCTCGAGGGGGTAATGGCTGGAGGATCTTTCAGGAAGAAGACTTTGATTTCCTTTAAGCTCACACAAAGAAAGCAACAGGAAATCACCTCCTGGATTCTTTTCCCTCGTCATAAATACTAGCTTCCTTCTTGAAAAAGTCTCCTCAAGTGTTCTGGGAAAAACCACTGCAAAATCAACTCCGATGAACTGAGCTCTGTCTCAACTGCCCCGCCTTGCCAAAACCAGACCCTGTTTTCTCATGCAGCTAGCATCCCAGGGCGGACAACGAGAACTCTACAAAGTCCCTCCGCAGCCTTTGGTGAAGCACAGCAGCATCGATGTTAAGGATCGGGAGGAACTCACTCACAATTGTTCAAAATGGCGACAATTAGTTGTCGAGTTGCATCACGCTTTGAATGCCATTGTCTTATTGATGAGGTGGATCGCTGGCAGTGAAAGGAAAGAATAGGAAGACAAACCTGCTGTCTGAATCCCACCACCTGGTGGGGCGTCCTAGCCCACACGCCCACAAAGACCCACCCATTGGGTCAAGAAGTGGCCTGTTCAGTCACACATGGAGACCCAGGGCCGAAGCTCAGGAGATGAATTCTTGATCCGAGGCAAAGCCTCCAGAATCTGTAACATCCCCACACAATTGTGCAGCTCAATGTATTCCGGTTCAACCATACTAACACAAAAGAAACCTTAAACAATGTGCGATGAAAAGTAAGATTTTATTGTGGGGATGAAAGGTGAATAAATAAAACACCCCCCTTAGGGTTTCCAATCATTATTTTCAAAACAAGCAAAATTCGCAATGCAGTAAATAAACCTGTTTGTGTGTTATATGTACACCCTGGCAGCAATGCACTGGTTTTATGATGGCGACTGTTACTAATTCAAGTAGCACTGCCACAGTAAATTATTCTAGATGTGCTATTGGAAGCTAATGGTAGGATGCAGTAGCCAGAAGAATTGGGATTGTTTTTGGATCCCAAGTCAGGGGTGATTAATGGTAGGACAGAATTCGAGAGGGATGTAGGGAGCAGGGGATGATTCTGAAAGGCCCCTTCCCTTCCTCAGACCAGGCCCCTCAATCACAATGACCTACAGACAGGGCCCTGTCCCTGTCACCCCACACTGGTTTGCTTATCACACCTTCCACATAGGGACCACATCGCTTATGTTTCGAATGCTGACCTTTTGCCTCGTGGATCCCAACAACTTTTATTTTCGGCAATTTGTTTTTAAAAGGGCTGTTCAGGTTAAAAAGTTGCCAATCCCTGGTCCAGTCTCAGGCAGTCCACGGATGTGAAAACACTCTCAATGGCTGACTCTGCAAGAGCTGGTAAACATCTTTGAGGCTAAATGATGTGTCCTCTCCGTAAGGCTTCCAATAGTTATTGTTCGACAGGAACCAACCAATCAGTGGCCAATTTTGACAAGTGGTAAATTAACAGCTCATCGGCTGATGGTGAAGCTTCCTTGGAATTTAAGCAACTAAAAGCTGAAATTATCCACATTGTTCCCTTCCAATGTTCCACCAAAGTTTCTGAATCTGTAGCTTGACTGAAGCTGTTTACCGTCTGAAGAAGCTCCAGTGTGTATGTGTAGAATCCCTACAGCATGGAAGCAGGCCACTCAGCACCCACCAACCCTTCAAAGGGCATCCCACCCAATCCCAGTAACCCTGCGTTCCTCATGGCCAATTCACTAACCTGCACATCTTCAGACTGTGGGAGGAAACCGACATAGGACACAGGGAGAACATGCAAACTCCACATAATCAGTCACTCAAGGTTGGAATCGAAACTGGGACCCTTAAGCTGTGGGGCAGCAGTAATAACCATTGAGGCACCGTGCCTCCAACATGTGAGTGTGTGTTTGTTGGGTTAACTCGGAGGAAGTGAGGAACTGCAGATGCTGGAGATCAGTGTCAAAAAGTGGGGTGCTGAAAAAGCACAGCCAGTCAGGCAGCATCCGAGGAACAAGAGAATCGATGTTTTGAGCATTGAGCACATTCCTGATGAAGGGCATATGCTCAGAACATCAAGTCTCTTTGCTCCTCAGATGCTGCCTGACCTGCTGTGCTTTTCCTGTGCCTGTGATTGTGTTTGTTGTGTGTGTTTATTTTATGTGCATGTACTTATGGTGTGTGTTTAGAGTAGTTTAGATTCCCCACAGTATAGAAACAGGCCCTTTGGCCCAACAAGTCCACACTGACCTTCCAAAGAGTAACCCACCCAGACTCATTCCCCTACCCTAGATTTATCCCTGACTAATGCACCTAACACAATGGGCAATTTAGCATGGCCAATTCACCTAATCTGCACATCTTTGGACTGTGGGAGGAAACCGGAGCAGAGATGGGGAGAATGTGCAAACTCCACACAGACAATCGCCCAAGGGTGGAATCGAACCCGGGTCCCTGGCGCTGAGGCAGCAGTGCTAACCACCGAGCCACCCGAAATGTGTGTTTGTCGTGTGTGCTGTCTTATTTGTTTTTATATCAGTTCAAGTTGTTGTTATCGAATGACACACTGAATGAGAATGAGATTGGGATTCCACTTAGTTACTGTCGTGGCTCAGGGTGGTGTTAAGATCGTGTGGAGAGAAGCAGAAAAACATTGACACAGCATGAGGTCATTCAGCCTCTCGAGAATCTTGAAGACAGCGATCAAAATATGAAGGAAGAATTTAATGAGTCATTGTGGCTCAAGTTGTTCTTGCTTCTCCATCAGAAGGCTGTGGGTTCAAATCCAGTTCCTGATCTTGAGCAATGTTCAATCGCTTGGGAGGTGTACGCTCACTGGAGTGCTGCACTGTCAGAGGTGCTGTCATCAGTTGAACCATTTACCTGCTCGGGTGGTTTTACAAAATCACCGTTCTGAAGAAGAGCAAGAGATTGATCCCCAGTCTCCTTCTCGATGCTCAGTCAACATCTCCAAAAAAGGAATGCACACCAGCAATAACAGAAACTGCTGGAGAAACTCAACCGGTCTGACAGCATGTGAGGAGAGAGAAAAAGAGTTAGCCTTTCAGAACAGGGTTTGCAGAAGGGTCACTGGAGCTGAAACGTGAACGCTGATTCTCTCTCTATCCACAGACCTGCAGCAATTTCTGGTTTTGTTTCAGATTTCCAGCATCCACAGCTCTTTGTCCTTTGATCACTGGTGACAAATGCTTTCCTTCTCTTTGAATAACACCAGGGGATCCTTTAAACTTGGAAAGGACTCATGTGAGCACTTCATCTTAAGGTGGTATCTCCAACAGTGCAGTGTGTTAGCCCTGCCGGTGGTTAACCCTAAACCTAACTGTAACCCTATCACAGCTGCCAGATTTGAGACAGAGAGAAGACTCAAGACTTTGTTGCTTGATGACTCTCAGGAGTATTTCTTGTTCTGGTAGCTTCAAACCCCTTGGCGTATGCAGTTTGGAAGACATATAGTCCATGGCATCCAGAGCACAGTTAGTGAATGTGAACATTCCTGTCCTACACGTACTCCTGGTAATATTTCTATGGCTCCTGTTCTCTATTGTAAATACACAGAACATAACATAGCCTGATAGAGAATAATAGAATCCCTACAGTGTGGAAAGAGGCCATCAAGTCTGCACTGACTCTCTGAAGACCATCCCACCTAAACCAATTCCCCACGTAAGTCCACATCTCCCATGGCCAATCCACTTAATCTGCACATCCCTGAACATTTATGGGGCAATTCAGCATGGCCAATCCACCCAATCCTGCCTCTCAGGTGAGGAGTGACCTTATAAGAGGTCTATAAAATCATGAGAGGCATAGATAAGGCTGACAGCCAACAGCTTTGCCTCATGGTAGGGGAGCCGAAAACTAAAGGGCATAAGTTCAAGGTGAGAGGGGAGAGATTCAAAAGGGGCGGAGGCTGGTGAGTGGAGTAGGCTGTGAGAGGTAGTGGTGGAAGCGAGTACAATCTTGTCATATAAGAAATATTTAGACAGGTAGATGGGTGGGATAGGTATGGAGGGATATGGAGAAAATGAGGAATGCAGATGCTGGAGATCAGAGCCTAGATTAGAGTGGTGCTGGAAAAGCACAGCAGGTCAGGCAGTGTCCAAAGAGCAGGAAAATCGATGTTTTGGGCAAAGCCCTTCCTTAGGCTTTCGATGAAGGGCATTTGCCTGAAACGTTGATTTTCCTGCTTCTCGGATGCTGCCTGATCTGCTGTGCTTTTCCAGCACGACTCTAATCTTGACGGAGGGATATGGACCAAACGCTGGCAAATGAGACTAAATTAATTGTGAAAACTGGGCGTCACGGAGGTTGGGCTGAAGGGCCTGTTTCCATGCTATAAAACTCTATGACTCTATGAGGCAGATTGCTGGTTCAAGTCCTACACTAGAAATGTGAGCACAAACTCGTCTGATACCAATCGAGTAATGAATTGGGGAAAAATGACCTGCTTTGAAGTGAAATAATGTGGAGTCTGGTTAGACTGGGGTGGACAAAGTTAAAAATCACACCAACACCAGGTTATGGTCCAACAGGTTTATTTGGAAGCACTAACTTTCGGAGCGCTGCTCCTTCATCAGATATATTGAACAAACTTAGATTGCTGTTCAGTCTTTCATCTTTTAGAATTGGGTTGCAGGTTTTGGATCGTTAATATGTAAATCCCAGAGCTTCTTTCCAGTTGCATTCTTGAGGGTGGCACGATGGCTCAGTGGTTAGCATTGCTACCTCCCAATGCCAGGGACCCAGGTTCGATTCCAACCCCGGGCGACTGTCTGTGTGGAGTTTGCACGTTCTCCCTGCGTCTGTGCGGGTCCCCTCCAGGGGCTCTGGTTTCCTCCCACAATCCAAAGATGTGCAGCTTAGGTGAATTGGCCATGCTCAATTGCCCCATAGTGTTCAGGGGTGTGTAGATTCGGTGCATTAGTCAGGGGGAATGGGTCTGGGTGGGTTAATCTTCAGAGGGTCAGTGTGGACTTGTTGGACCCGAAGGGCCTGTTTCCACACTGTAGGGAGTCTATAAAAAACACTTAAAGTTTTATTTTAAAAAAAGTGACATCTCAGCTCAGACCATGGAGTAGAGGTGTGAGGTTGCAGTTTGTCTGTATCCCAATCTTGAGTCAGACTGGTTCTATTTCCAAAGTAGGAATTTATAAAATGTGATACGGATTGACTGTCTGCTATGACTGCCTGCAGGTGGTGTGCGTTTTGAACAAAATAGAATGAGAGGTCCTTCTGCCCATTTAGATCAGTGAGTAATAGCCCATGGAGACAAGTTTGAAAAAGAGATGGGATATTTTCCCCAGCATCTCAGCTTTCAATAGAGCTGTTTTCAGAGAAAATAGGAGGCGGGATAGGCCATTCAGCCCTTCAAGTCTGTTTGGCCATTCATGATGATCATGGCTGATCTGTATTCAATACCATCTATGGGAGCGTACAGTGCATAACTTGGCTTCCTAGTGATTCCACTTCAAAGAGAACTTAATCGTCTATAACACGCTTCACAATGCCTCGTGGTCATAGAAAGCTCAAAATAAAAGTGTTCTTTTCCTCTGCTCTTTGGATGTCCACCAATAATCAGAAAAGGAGAAAATATCTACTCTTGAGAAAAATCTACCATCTCTGTCGCAATTCCTGTCTTAGTTATTTAATTTAACCAACATGCAAAGTCATCTTAACAATGGTTCCAAACAGATTTCTTTGCCATTTCAAATTTGGATTTGTGTCATTTGAGTGGAGACTGAATTGGGACAGGACAGAGGGAGGATGGTCAAAAACCTGGCTGGTTTGGCAATCTGTCTCCACAGACTTTCTTGATGCCAGGGTACCAGGAGGTGAGAGCTGGGCAGTGAGCGGGGCAAGCAAAGACATCTGTCTCAACAGGGGTATGTTGAGGTCATTAGGTGATTGAGTCAAAAGCTGTTCTTCTGAGGTTTTCATGGGGAGGGACTGATCAGCACAATCCCATTGGGAAGAGGAGCAGAAACAGTTTAATTTGATGGAAAACGACAGGTTTGGACTGATCAATGCTACTCAGCAGCATTGAAATTTTAATAACCGACCATTCCCGACCCAATCTTGTCCTAATTCTACATTTGCCTCGGCCATTTTGAGCTGACAATGCTCTCGTTATTGTTCCATGACACCAGCAAATGGCAGTCATCACAATGGGTGCTGATTCAGGCCAGAACATGCATTCTGCAGCAGTTTCTGTTTTCTGTTTCAGGTTTTCCAGCATCCCACAGGTTTTTGACGTAGTAATAATCGGGCATCAGTTTTCCTCATGGTTCCCACCTCCATTGTGAGGGGGAGAGCTTCAATGGCAGGGATTGTGCCCATTTTGTTGAATACTACATAAAACGTTGCCTTTTTAACCAGAAATAAGTTGTTGCCTGAACATGAGCAGTTGGTGTTTCCATAGAATCCTTACTGTGCAGAAACAGGCCATTTGGCCCATCGAGTCCACACTGACTCTCCGAAGAGCATCCCACTCAGGCCCACCCCCTACCCTATCCTTACATTTCCCATGGTTAATCCATCTAATCTACACATCCCTGGACACTATGGGCAATTTAGCATGGCCAGTCCACCTAACCTGCACATCTTTGGACTATGGAAGGAAATCGGAGCAGCCGGAGGAAACCCACGCAGACACAGGGAGAACGTGGAATTCTTTACCGCAGAGGACTATCATTAAGTACATTATTGATTAAGATAGACAGATTTTTAATCAGTAGGGGAATCAAAGCAAGTTGAGGACTATCAGATCTACTCTGACCTGCTTTAATGGCAGAGCAGGGCTGAATGGTCTTTTTCTTCTGCTGTGCCTTATGGAGAATTAATCACGTTGCTATGGATCTGAAGTCACATGTAGTCCAGGCCAGGTGAGGATGTCAGATTTGCTTCCCTAAAGGACATGAGTGAATGAAATGTGCTTTCCTCCCCCTCAAGAAATATTGATTGTCATGCCCACCACTATTGAGACGAGATTATAGTTAAACTGAACTCTCCTAGGTGCCGCCACAGGATATGAACCCACATTCTAAGGCACTGAACCAAAGCTTCTTGATTACTAACCCTGTAGCATTATCACTACCATCAGTGTTTGGTCTAGAAGGGCACGTCCATGACTTGAGGCAAATGCAAGACCCTAAACAGCATTGACGTATAGAGGGATTTTTGGGCCTGAGTCCGCAGCTCCCTGAAAGTGGCCACACAAGTCGATAGGGTGGTAAAGTTGGCGTATGACATGCTTGCCTTTATTGGTTGGAGAATTGAATCCAAGAGTCAGGAAGTGATGTTGCAGTTTTGTAAAGATTTGGCCACATTTAGAGTATTGTATTCAATTCTGGTCACCCCATTACAGAAAGGATGTGGAGGCTTTGGAGAGGGTGCAGAAGAGGATTCCCAGGATGCTGCCTGGATTTGAGGGTATGAGCTCTAAGGAGAGCCTACAAAATCTCAGGTTGTTTTCTCTGGAGCAGCAAAGGCTGAGGTGACACTTGACAGAAGTTTATAAAGTGATGAGACGAAACGTTGATTTTACTGCTCCTTGGATGCTGCCTGAACTGCTGTGCTCTTCCAGCACCACTAATCCAGAGTCAGAATCTTTTTCCCAGAGTTGAAATGTCTAATACTAGACAGTGAGAGGGGGCAAGTTCAAAGGGTATGTGAAGGGACAAGTTTTTTTACACAGAGTGTGGAGGAATCTGTAACGTAAGGTGGTGGTTGTTGCATTTAAGGGACTTTTACATAAGCACGTAACTATGCAAGGAATGGAGAGATATAGACCATGATCAGGCAGAAGGGATGAATTTAACTTGGCGTCATGTACAGCACAACATCGTGGGCCGAATGGCCTGTTCCTGTGCTGTACTCTTCTATGTTCTATGTATAGCTGCCCCTTCCTTCTAACTTCAGAGATTCTCACCTCCCGAGAGCTGCTCCGACAGAATCTTTCAGCTCGCCCAGAGGGTCAGCTCCACATGCAGTCAAAATAACAGGCAGAAATGGAATGAATTCTTGGAAACCAAAGTCCTTCTGAAGAACAAAAGAATTGACCCAGACAGTAGGCAAAATGGAAAGCATTAATTGGGAATGCAGTGAGGAAATGCATGAAGGTAAAGCAGATTGAAATAATAAATTGTAATTTAAAAAGCAATTTTATTACACAGGGTTGCAAATTGTGTTTTTGCAACGACAAAGAAAGTCTTTGTTGTCTTGAGAACATAAGATCATAAGACATAGTAGCAGAATAAGGCCATTTGGCCCATTGAGTCTGCTCCCCTATTTGATCAAGGCTGATACGTTTCTCAACCCCGTTCTCCTGCCTTCTCCCCATAACCCTTGATCCCCTCTTACTAATCAAGAATCCATCTATCTCTGTCTTAAATACATGGCCTACAGAGAGTCACCACTCTCTGGCTGAAGAAATTCCTCCTCAGCTTAGTTCCAATGGCCTGTTCCTGTGCTGTACTGTTCTATGCTCTATGTACAGCTGCCCCTTCCTTATAATTTCAGGGATTCCCCCTGAGAGCTGTGCCCCTTCACTCTGAGGCTGTGCCCTTGGGTCCTAGTCTCTCCTACTCGTGGAAATGTCTTCCTACTGTCCACTCTATGTGTTGCTTCCAGCTTTTGAAATGTAGTCACTATAATGTGGAAAACGAGGCATTTGGCTTACAAGTTCCTATAAGCGGCATGTAACAATGACCAGACGACCTGAGTTTTTTATTGTATGTGATGTTGATTTAGGGATAAATATTGGCCAGGTCACCAGGCAGAGCCTCTCTTGAAAATAGTGCCAGGGTGAGGTCTTTCACGAATGCTCAAGAGGAAAATGAGGCCTAAGTTTGACAGCTCACCCAAACGTTCTCACCTCTGATAGTGCAGTGTCCTCTCAATACTGCCCCCTATGCTTCAGAAAGCTCTTCCTGAACTTTTGTATCTTCCGTTTGGTCACTTCTCCTAATATCTCCTGGTATGGCTCAGTATCAAGTCATGTTTAAGTGCTTCCTGACTTGTAGCTTTTAAGAAATTGTACCTGTCTTTGGGATTATAGGCATTGGAATAATCAATAATTAAAACACTTTGTTAAGCCCAAAAAGGCACATTAACCATAAGATACGCACAACTTCCTTAATGCTCAGGAAGCTGTACATATTCGAACTATATAAAGTCACATGAAACCAGGGTGTGTTTTTTCAAAAGGTGGAAATGATTCTGAGGCAGTATGTTCAAGTCCCACTCCAGAGAGACATGGGCACAACATTATAGCTGGCCTGCCCAATGCAGCAACAACAAATCTCAACTTGAGTTTCTGAGGTGCCTGTAAATGTAGCAAAGCAGGAGCATTGTCGAGCAAAGGTTTGTATTGCAGGAGCGAGTGGAATGGGGGCATGAGTGGGAGAGAGGGATTGTGGTGGGCAGTGCGTGTGAATGGAGAGTGGCTGTCCCCCGTTTGTGTGGAACCAATGGCAGATCCGTGCAAGTGGCTTTGCAGCGCGGTGGCTCAGTGGTCAGCACTGCTGCCTTCCAGCACCAGGGACCTGGGTTCAATTCCACCCATGGTGTGGAGTTTGCACATTCCCCCCCATATCTGTGTGCGTTTCCTCCGGGTGCTCTGGTTTCCTCCTGCAGTCCAAAGATGTGCAGGTGAGGGTGGATTGGCCATGTTAAATTGCCCATGCTATCCAAGGATGTGCAGGCTAGAGGGGTTAGCCATGGGGAATGCAGGGTTACAAGGGTAAGAAATGGGGGGGGGAGGGATCTGGATGGGAGGGTCGGTGTGGGCTGAGTGGCCTGCTTCCACACTGTAGGGATTGTATTTTCTGAGGACCAACTAGTCAGTCAGTGCCCTCCTGTTACCCAGGAGGGAGGGAGGCAGCCACTGCACCATAAGTGTTGGCTGTCAGAGCTTTAAAAAGGCAGAAGGGAATGATGGTGGCCTCCGCAGAGATAGTTAACTTCCTTATCAACGTTTCTTTGCCACTTTTGTCAACTCGCACCTTTGCCCTCCCCCTCCCCCACTCCAGTTACACGAAGGAAACCACTTAAAGGTTCCTGTACTCAAACTGCACTGGCGAGTTGGCAGATAGAATTCCTCAGCAAAGGACCTCCAGCTCCTAGATTAAACAAGTAATAACACCGTGGGGCCTCTGGTTTCAATCATTCTGCTATAAAATGAATACAATTTCCTCCAGGCTTCATTGCTTTGAATTGCTTCCCATACTGACAGGAAGTTAATTGTTTGGTGGGGTTAAGACAGAGAACAAGAGCCTCCTGTTACTAATAGATGACTTCAGCGTGTACAAGGGCACTTGCTCTTGCCTGTGGCTCTGCTTCATTGATGAATGCAGTACGGTGGGCTCTTTAACCGTTATTTTTGGATTTTCATTCATTGCTGTTACTTGGGAAAAGTGAGAGGGAGGGAGAGAGAAATGAAAAAAAAAACCCAATGGTTTGTAACCAGGAGTCTATCGATACTATTTATTTTTAGAAGTTGGGAAAGATTAAGATGACACAACTAACTCTTTCACCTCAAGACCTCGGGTCAACTCTCATCCAGACGGACTGTCAAAGATCATTATTCTTGAGGGTCGTAAACTGTGGAGGTTCACCCATTTCAACTTGCTTTTTCATTTTTTCGCTTTCTCGTTCCTATTTTCAATTTCTTTTTCCTTTCGGATTGAAGTCACTCCTTTCAAGCTGGGTCTGCACTTTAGGAATCCACCCAAGACTGAGAAATAAAACTGAGAATAAAACTGAGATAATAAAACTGAATAAATAAAACTGAGAATTCCGACAGTATGGAAGCAGGCCATTCAGCCCATTGAGTCCACACCGACTCTCCGGAGACAATCCCACCCAGACCCACCCCCCCCCTCCATTTCCCATGCCAATCCGCCTAGCCTACACATCCCTGAACACTACGGGCATTTTAGCATGGCCAATCCACCTGACCTGCACATCTTTGGATTGTGGGAGGTAACCGGAGCACCTGGTGAAAACCCACGCAGACACGGGGAGAATGTGCAAACTCCACACAGACAGTCGCCCAAAGGACAAATCAAACCCAGGTCCCCGGTACTGTGAGGCAATAGTGCTAACCACTAAGCCCATCGTGCCCATTCCAGACCTGTGTCCCATTCCCCTACCCTTCCCACCCAATAGGTAAAAGTGAGGACTGCAGATCAGAGTTGAGAGTGCGGTGCTGGAAAAGCACAGCAGGTCAGGCAGCATCTGAGGAGCAGGAGAATCAGTGTTTTGGGCATAAGCACTTCCTGGTGAACTGCTTATGCCCAATACGTCGATTCTCCTGCTTCTCAGGTGCTGCCTGGACTGCTGTGCTTTCCCAGTACTTCTCACTCAGGAGTTTGGTTTCATGTAGCAGTGGGGTTTTCCCATAAGATCTGCTCTCTATTGCCTTGCTGATCCACTAATGGTAACTATACACACTAAAGCTTCAAGGTTTCCCTGCAGACGTTACCTCTAGACTGGAATTACCTAACCACAGAGTCAGATTGAGCTCTCTCTTACTCAGTGAGAGACTGCATTGGGTGCTGCAGCACTAGCCTATCCATGTCTGCCCCTCTCACGGAGCGTGGCTAAGAATTGAATTGAATTGAATTGAATTAGCTTTATCGTCACATGTACTCATATGGCGCCACTTGGCATACCATCTTAGGCCCAAAGGTACTTAGGTACAGACTCTTCCCTCCAAGTTATTTGGAAATAAACAGAAAAATAAAGAAATAAGAAGTCCAGCATTACAGATTATAGGAATAAATTAGGATGTAGAGAAATCAAAAGCTCAGAACAATAGTCCTTCCAACACAGTCCACACTGGGCACCTACACTCCGGACTGCACTAGGCCTTGACTCCAGACTGTGCCAGGCTTCACCTTTGGGCTCTCAGGGCTGGCAGACTGCTTTGTAATCACCTTGATAAAAACAAGGACTGCAGATGCTGGAAACCAGACTCTGGATCAGAGTGGTGCTGGAAAAGCACAGCAGTTCAGGCAGCATCCGAGGAGCAGGAAAATCGAGGCAAAAGCCCTTCATCAGGAATAGAGGCAGAGTGCCTGCAGGGTGGAGAGATAAATGAGAGGAGGGTGGGGGTGGGGAAAAAATAGAGTACAATAGGTGAGTGGGGGTGGGGTTGAAGGTGATAGGTCAGAGAGGAGGGGGGGCAAGGTAGCAAAGAGTACAGTGGGTGGATGGGGATGGGATGAGGGTGACAGGTCAGAGAGGAGGGTAGAGTGAATAGGTGGAAAGGAAGATAGGCAGTTTGGACACGTCATAGGGACAGTGCTGAGCTGGAAGTTTGGAACTGGGGTGAGGTGGGGGGAGGGGAAATGAGGAAACTGGTGAGGTCCACATTGATGCACTGGGGTTGAAGGGTTCCGAGACGGAAGATGAGGCGTTCTTCCTCCAGGCATCTGGTGGTGAGGGAGCGGCGGTGAAGGAGGCCCAGGGCCTCCATGTCCTTGGCAGGGTGGGAGGGGGAGTTGAAATGTTTGGCCTCGGGGCGATGGAGTTGGTTTGTGCGGGTATCCCAGTGATGATCCCTAAAGCGCTCTGCTAGGAGGTGTCCAGTCTCCCCAATGTAGAGGAGACCGCATCGGAAGCAACAGATACAATAAATGATATTGGTGGATGTGCAGGTAAAACTTTGATGGATGTGGAAGGCTCCTTTGGGGTCTTGGATAGAGGTGAGGGAGGAGGTGTGGGCGCAGGTTTTGCAATTCCTGCAGTGGCAGGGGAGGGTGGCAGGAGGGCAGGGTGGGTTGTAGGGGGGCGTGGACCTGACCACGGAGGGAGCGGTCTTTGCGGAAGGCGGAAATGGGTGTGGAGGGAAATATATCCCTGGTGGTGGGGTCTTTTTGGAGGTGGCGGAAATGTCAGTGGATGATTTGGTTTATGCGAAGGTTGGTAGGGTGGAAGGTGAGTACCAGAGGGGTTCTGTCCTTGTTACGGTTGGAGGGGTGGTGTTTCCACCCTTCAGGCACTCTGCCTGTATTCCTGATGAAAGGTTTTTGCCCGAAACGTCGATTTTCCTGCTCCTTGGATGCTGCCTGGAATCACCTTGAGACTGGAGATCTACACTGAGGCCATTCTGGGCTAAGAGATGACCACACCGGGTTCCAAGACCACCACACTGGGCTGAGAGACCACCACACCAGACTGGCAGACCACCACACCAGACTGGGAGACCACCACACCAGATCGAGGGATCACCACACAGGATCAGGAAACCACCACACCAGCCTGAAAGGTCACCTCACCGGACTGGAAGACCACCACATTGGACTGGAAGACCACTATATCAGGTCAAAAAACCACCACACCCGACCAGGAGACCACCACATGGGGCTGGGAGACCACCATACCGGGTCAAAAGATCACTATGTTGGGCCAAAAGACCACTACGCCTGCTGGGAGACCATCATGCTGGACTGGGAGACCACCATACTGGTCTGCGAGAGCACCATGCCGAGATGAGAGGACACCATGCCAGACTGGGAGACCATCACACCAGATCAAGAGGACACCTCACTAGAGCCACACTGAAGCCACGAGTGTGCGGTGGCCTAGTGAGGGTAGCAATCTGATATCCAACGAGCTTATTCTTCCACAGAAAGCTACAATCCCTGATTTCCTTCTGTTTATTTTCTGGCAGAATGTGGCCGGCAAGACTGGCATTTGTTGTCCTTTCATAACCGTTGCTGAGCCAGTGGTTCATATTGTCATGGATACGCCAGCTCACGGCACTGTATGGGCTATCACACATGCTGCTCCCATCCTGTTCAGGTGTCAGAAGCCCCAGGGCCTGGTCGAGTGTCGTAGAGGAAAACCATTCATTTGTCTCATTCAAATTGTTTACACGATAGAGTCTACTGCATGTTAGTAACTCCTTACAGATGACATCGATACGTTGGATAAAATGGCAGTGACTTCGAAGTTGACCAGGCATTGGGTCTCTATCCCTCAGCTCACATGCACGTCCATATGACATTGTCATAGTGTGTGATGCCCTTGCCCATGCTCAGTTGGAATGCTTTTAAGCCCATATACAACATCTCCCCACAATTTTTGTTCTCAATATTAGTATGACGCATTTGTGCATATTTACCAGTACTCCATCTTCCACCAAAATCTATTGAAGCTAAAGATGTCAAGGGGTATGGGGAAATAGCAGATGCACAATACTTGTTATGATATCAATGGCCTACTCCTATTTTCATATTTTCACAAAGTCAGGTTTCATTGTTATCCCAGAAAGAGTTCTCTTCGTATTTAGAAGACTATCAGCTTGGTAGGTGGATCTGATTCTCTTCCTGACATTTCCCATGGCTAACCCACCTTGTCTGCACAATATAGCACGGCCAATCCACCCTAACCCACACATCTTTGGACTGTGGGATGAAAGCCGCACAGAGAGAACATGCAAACTCCATACAGACAGTCACCCAAGGGTGGAATTGAACCCAGGGCCCTGGCACTGGGAGGCAGCACTGCTAACCACTGAACCACCCCATGCCATATATAAATGTGATAGCTCTACTGTCTTATTAGAGACAGATCACGGATTAACCTGACAGTCCCCCTGCCTAAAGAGAGGCTGAGAAGTAGAGTCCTTTGTGGTAACCTCAACTGGTGTGGGAATTGAACCCCTGCTGTTGGTGTCAATCTGCAGCACAAACCAGCCAACTGAGCTAACCAACCCAGTGTACACATGGGAGGCTGTAGATTACTACTCCAGTGATACTGCCACTGGTTAACTGTCTATCATGAGTGACTGAAACTGCTGGTGAAACTCAGCAGGTCTGACAGAATCTCAGTGGGAAGAGAACAGAATTAACGTTTCCAGCCTGATGGCTTTTCATCAGAATTCTGATAGTCACTGGCCTTGGTACGTTAACACTGTTCTCTTCCTACACAGCTGCTGCCAGAGCTGCTGAGTTTCTCCAGGAGTATCTGTTTCTGCTTCAGATCTCCAACATCCACAGTTCTTTGTTTCATCCTAAGTGACCGTTACCTGTTTTCATTTCTGATGACACTGTGGATTGGCAGTGGTTGTTTCGGGGGTGTCTGGGGGTATGTTTTAGGTGTGATGTTGGTGTTGGAGGACAGAGTTATTGCTCAGAGAGCACTGCTATGCAAAGAGAGAGAAAATAGTTTGAAACTTATGGACAAGGACCAGGAAGAGGCCCCTCAGCCCTTCGAGTCTGCTCTCCCATTCAGTGGAACAACACCTCATCTTCCCCCTGGGCAGCCTACAGTCCGGCGAACTCAACATTGAGTTGTCCAATTTCAAATAACCTCCCTTCCCAGCCCCTTCCCTCTGCCTTCCATTCCTGATGGACTCTTCCTTCCAGCTACCAATCGGATTCATTCCTCCCATCGATCAACCAGGTCGTATCTATCCCTTTCCTACCTCACCACCCTGCCCACCCCGACTGCCCCCTTTATCTGCAGCTCCCCCTACATCCACCCCCAGCCCTGAAGAAGGGGTACACCTGAAACGTTGACTTCCCCACCTCCTGATGCTGCCTGCCTTGCTGTGTTCTCCCAGCCTCCTGCCCGTCTACCTTGGATTCCAGAATCTGCAGGGTTTTTTTGTCTCTAATTCAATGCAATCCTGGCTGATCTGATTTTAGCGTCAGCTCTACATTCCTGCATATCCCCCAATAATCTTTCATCCCCTCGGTCACCAAGAATCTATCTCCCTCTGCCTTAAAAATCTTTAAAGATTCTGCATCCACTGCCTTTTGAGGAAGGGAATTCCAAACACAATCCTCTGAGAGAAAATGCAATCTTTCTCATCAAGGTTTACAGTACGGAAACAGGCCCTTCGGCCCAACATGTCCAGTTTTCACAATTAACCTAGTGCCTGTGTTTGGTCCATATTGCTCCATACCTATCCCATCACATCTTAAATGAGTGGCCTCTTTTTTTTAAAACTCAGTAACAGTTGCACATTTCATCGAGTCATAGAGGTGTACAGCACAGAAACAGACCCTTCAATCCAACACCTCCATGCCGACCAGATATCCCAACCCAATCTAGTCCCACCTACCCAGTTTGCATATTCACCGCATGTCTGCGTGAGTTTCCTCCGGGTGCTCCAGTTTCCTCCCATTGTCCAAAGATGTGCAAGTTAGGGTGGATTGGCCATGCTAAAGTTGGCCTATAGTGTCCGGGTTTGTACAGCCTGGATTAGCCATTGGAAATGCGAGGTAACAGGGATAGGGTGGTGGGGGTGGGGGGTGAGTAGGATGCTCTTCAGAGAGTCAGCAGGGACTTGATGGGCTGAATGGCCTGCTCCCACACTGTTGGGGCTCAATGGTTCTAAGTCTTTCCAGCCCATCTGTCTGTCCTCCTTTTGGAAGTTTTCCCTGAGCCTATCTCTTTGGCCAATCATTTTGCTATACCTCTCCTATTACCATCTGTTGCTACCTGATGTTCCATTCTCTTAAACACAGAAATATAAAAGGTTTGCAATTTAAAATCTGTGGCTCTTGGACACAGGTTTGCTGTTGTCACTGTTCTCTTAGCTTCAGCATTGCAGTATTATTTCTAGGAGGCATCCCACCTCTCCAGGTACAGAAAGTTGGTAGTGAAACAGATGCCACAGTGTAATAACTCCACAGAGGCCAGTATCCCATCACCAAGTCACCCTTTACTTACATATGGAGAGTCCTTCACATTGATCCCACTCCCTCAGAGCCAGCTCTCAGAGTGAACAGAACCTCTGACACATTGATATCTGTCAGCCAGGGCTCCCTGATTGGACCAGATTAACAGCCCCAGTCAGGGAACTCAGATTCTGTGTGGGCCACCTAACTGAACTCAGTCCAGAAATTCACCAAAGATCCACAGACCACACCTTCCAAACCCATGACCACCTCCATCTAGAAGGACGAGAGCAGCAGATACATGGGAACACCACCCCCTGCAAGTTCCCCTCCGAGCCACTCGCCATCCTGTCTTGGAATGTAATCACCGTTCCTTCACTGTGGCTGGGTCAAAATCCTGGAATCCCGTCCCTAATGGCATTGCGGGTTAACCCACAGCAGGTGGACTGCAGCAGTTCAAGAAGACAGCTCACCCCCACTTTCTCAAGGGGCAACTAGAGACGGGAATTAAATGCTGGCCCAGCCAGCAGCACCCGCATCCCACAGATGAGTATAAAAAAGTCACCAAATACAGAAGTTGATATTCTTCACTCAGTAAATCAGACAGTTCCTGTGTGCGAAATCACGCAGTCATAGGTAGCTGTAGGCCACCATCTTCAATTTGTATTGAAATCAGACTGTGTCATACCTGATCAATATTGCTGACAGCAGCTTAATTATTTAATTGGCTAAATTTAAATATGCTCATTTGTGAGTCGGCAATCTGTGCATTTCTACCTCGCTCCCAGAAAGCAGCCGAGTCTGCGTTATTGAAGCTCATAAGATGATTGAGTTGCAGGTTGAGACCACAGCCCCTTCAGCCATGAGTGATGGAGTGGAATTGAAGGGCTGAATGGCCTACTGCTGCACTGAAGACCTGCCCGGGCAAACGTGTGAAGCGACATTCACCCGCCAGAAGCTTGCTACGCAAATGCAAGTTGTTGTCGGCACTCTGCGTTATGTAACACCCAGTGCACCCCGGCACATGACTCTGTGTGTCTGACACACTCCAGCTTGTGTGTGGTCTCTGGGTGACACACTTCACCTCCATCTACGAAAAATCCCAATCATTGTGAATGAGTAATTTCAGAGTTTGGCCATCTTTGACAAGCAGGGGCCCTGTCTTCAGGGCTGTATGTGAGAGGCACATGTGTTACGTGAAAGAATTTGCCATTGTGGAAGGAATTGTAAGCAATCAGTACTCATGGTTTTGGGAGTTGTAATGGTGGTTTAATTCAGGATTACATTTTTTTCCAGCCGCCCCCTGCTGTGTTTTGGGACCCCTTCACCCTGCCATTGTTTCTGAACGAGCCCTACTCGGGCTACGATGTGTGTTCCCTCTTGTGACTCACATTGTGACTCACCGTCACCACCTCCCAGCTCCCCACCACCGCCCCGGTCTCCTGTTGTGTTGGAATGCTGACTCATGCCACTGCTATCTTGTGTTATTGAATAGTGCAGTGAGCTTTGGTTTAAAGTTGACACAATTCCCATTAATAGCAAGAAATAACAAAGGCTTCAAGAGGAACTTTGAAGGCACACATGTGACTTGGGCAGGACTGAGAGAGTGCGGAACGAGCCAGGGTGCTAAGCTGAGGCTCAGTCAGGCCACTCGGTAGGATGCAAAAGTTTGCCCAAAGCATTTTCGAAAGGAACTCGGAGTATTCTCCCCCTACCCCAGACATTTTTATCTCTTAATCCAAACAACCACAAACTAATCATCTCGTCAATATCATCCTGCTGTTTTTGTGGGAACTTTCTGTGCATGATTTGGCTATCGCGTGGATTATAAATGTAACTGGCGCTAAAGTGAAACATTCGGCAGTTGTGAAGGGTGCTATATAAATTCAGTTTCTGTCTACTTATTTTTTGGAGATGCCGGTGTTGGACTGGGGTGTACAAAGTTAAAAATCACACAACAACAGGTTATAGTCCAACAGATTTAATTGGAAGCACACTAGCTTTCGGAGCGACGCTCCTTCATCAGGTGATTGTGGAGGGCTCGATCGTAACACAGAATTTATCGCAAAAATTTGCAGTGTGATGTAACTGAAATTATACATTGAAAAATTGACTGTCTGTTAAGCCTTTCATCTGTTAGAATACAGTGATAGTTTCACTTCTTTCATGTGTAAATCACAAAACCCTTTTTTAGAAAAACTTGCATTCTCGGGTTAGCTGTTAACAATGGTGATAGCGAGACAATATGTTGAAGGGCTTTTTGCCCGAAACGTCGATTTCGCTGCTTGTTGGATGCTGCCTGAACTGCTGTGCTCTTCCAGCACCACTAATCCAGTATTTGGTTTTCAGCATCTGCAGTCATTGTTTTTACCTCGTTAATATGTTGAAGGTGTTGGCCCCCTGTGTTCTCTGTCTATGCCATGATGTTTCGATTGATTCTAATCTACAAAGTGAGATAACGGAGTTTTACATAAATTCATGCAGTTTTTGAGCTCAGAGTTCTACATGAATGTATGCAGTTTTTGAGCAAAGTATAATGTTACTCTGAAAGTACAAATTCACCCCACAAAATATATGTGTGCTTGTGGGTCTTTGTCTCTGTGTGTGTGTGTCTGTCTGGGGTGGGGGTTGTGAGTGTGAGAAAGTGTATGTGTGTGTGTGTAGTGAGTGCAGAGTGTCTTAGATCTGTGAGGGGGTGCATGTGTGAGTGTGGGAGTGTGTGTGTCTGTAAGGGTCTGTGTGGGTGTCTGTGTGCTCGTCCGTGTATGTGTGTGTGAGTGTGTGTGTGCACAACAATCTACAGACAGGAAGGTTCCCTCCCAGTTGGGGAACACTCCAGTGGTCCAGGACATTCAGCCTCAGACCTTCGGGTGACCATCCTCCAAGGTGGACTTCGGGACAGGCAGCAGAGAAAAGTGGATTAGTGGTGCTGGAAGAGCACAGCAGTTCAGGCAGCATCCAACGAGCAGCGAAATCGACGTTTCGGGCAAAAGCCCTTCATCAGGAATCAAGGCAGTGAGCCTGAAGCGTGGAGAGATAAGCATGCAGAGAAAAGTGGTTGAGCAGAGGCTGATAGCTAAGTTCGGTACCCATAGGGAGGGCCTCAACCTGGACCTTGGGTTCATGACACATTACAGGTGACCACCATTGCACTACACACACACACACACACACACACACACAGGCACTCCTATATACACATACACACGGACACACATACACACAGATGCACACACAGACACCCACACATACCCTTACAGACACACACACTCCCATACTCACACATGCACCCCCTCACAGACTTAAGACACTCTGCACTCACTATACACACACATACACTTTCTCACACTCACAACCCCCACCCCAGACACACACACACACAGAGACAAAGACCCACATGCACACATATATTTTGTGTGGTGAATTTTGTGTGGTGAATACAGTGAACTATCACTGTATTCTAACAGATGAAAGCCTTAACAGACAATCAATTTTTTCAATGTATAATTTCAGTTACATCACACTGCAAATTTTTGCTATAAATTCTGTGTTACGATCGAGCCCTCCACAATCACCTGATGAAGGAGCGTCGCTCCGAAAGCTAGTGTGCTTCCAATTAAACCTGTTGGATATAGCCTGGTGTTGTGTGATTTTTAGCTTTGTCTATTTATTCCATTCTTTCTATATGGGGTGCGCATTGCCTGGTGTGAAAAGGTGGGACTAATGCAGTTTGTAGTGTATTTTTGGCAGCACAGATTCAATGGGCTGAAGGGCCTCTGTTGTACTGTATTGTACTGTACTGTGATTCTATCCTATACCTCCTATCACAGAGCTTGGTGCATTAAGCAGTAACCATGTCACACGCACATCACACACAGTGTTTCCGTGCCGATAAATCCTATGTTCAGTCAAAGGAATGGGACCCACCATTTTCCGAATTACTGCATTTGAGCTTGGGAAGATAGAATGCTTTCTGAAGCTGGAGTTGGATCCTGACAGACAAGCTCAGATGTTTGTCTTCACAAAGTGTCATTTTCCAATTACGTTCCAAAGGTAGAGGCATGGCCTGTTGGCATTGTTGGATATTAACTACAGGTTGTTCTGCACGTTTCATCAACGCAAATTTGCTGTAACACTATTAACGAATTGGGGACACTTTTTAAAGCACAAACTCTTAAGATGTATGTTGGCTGTAACGCAATTACGTTGCCAACACTTTCAAAAGTGCAATTTTTCTATAATGCAGGGCTACACAAGAATGCAACCATAATGTTATAGTAGAACTGACTGTCGTTCTGAAGAGAGATGAGTTATGGGCCTGATATGAGACACAGTTACACACCAGTTACTTCAACCTCAGTGAGCATCTGAAAAAGCAAGTGGGAAGGAGTGGTAAGCAGAAGACCAGGAGTGGAAAGGCAGGATGTTGCTGGGAATGGTGGGTTTGAGTTTTAGGGAGAGAAGGATAGACTGGGGCTTTTTTTCACTGGAGTGTAGGAGGTTGAGAGGTGACTTTATAGAGGTTTATAACATCATGAGGAGCATGGATAAGGTTAAGATTGAGGGTAGATTCCCGGGGGTGGGGTGTTCAAAACTAGGGGGCACATTTTTAAGGTGAGAGGAGATAGATTTAAAAAGAGCATGAGGGGCAACATTTTTACACAGAAAGTTGTTCGCGTGTGGAATGAACAGCCAGAGGAAGTAGTGAATGCAGGTACAATTGCAACATTTAAAAGACATTTGGATAAGTACCTGAACAAGAAAGTTTGGAGGGATGTGGGCCAAACACAGGCAGGTGGGACTAGTTTAGTTTGGGAACATGGTCAGTGTGGACTAGTTGGAAGGGTTTTTGTGTTGTAATACTCTATGCCTGAGACCTGGAATGAAGGCCTTGTGTTGTGAGGAAGATATTTGATAGCCCAAAAGCTACAGTGGATTGGAAAAATCCACATGTTGCACCTTCATTCAAAAAGGAAAAGGAGACAGAAAGTAGGGAACTGTAGACCAGTGAGTTTAACTCTGTCATTGGGACCAATTATTAAGGAAGTAGTAACAGGACATTTGGAAAGTCAAAGCACAATCAATCAGAGGCAACGCAGTTTTGTGGAGGTTACATTGTGTGTAGCTAATTTGCTAGAGTTCTTCAGAATGAGCAAAGTAGATAATGGGGATCCTGTAGATGTGATATATCTGGACTTCCAGAAAGCCGAAGGTTCAAGAAATCAGCTTACCAGCGCCTTCTCCTGGGCAACTAGGGATGGGTAATAAATGCTGGCCCAGGCAGCCACAATGCACGATGGAAAAGAAAAGAATTATGCCATGATTTACTCAGGCACTCTGACAGTACGGAGTTGAGAGTTGGAAAGCTTGAATAAAAATGTCGCAGTGAAGGAGTTTGCACAGCAAGTACCTGGCAGTAGCCGAGAAATTGAGCTGGGAAAGAAAAACCAGGGCCAATGCTCCTGATTATAGCTGGTGTGAAGTCATTGAACACGTCCTCCAGTTCTCCCGATATTTAATATTCTGGCATACTTTCCCAGCTCTGTTGGAACTGCACATGCACAAGATTGATGCTTGCACAATTTGGACAGAAATTTCCTCTTTGAACACAATCAGATGCGGGCGCAATTTCCACTCAAAGTGCTCAAGTTTTGCAAAGTACATTTTTGGTTCAAGTTTCTCTTCAAACTCACTTGTCTGTTGCCCTACATAAAATCTTCCACTGGCCAGCACACGGGGTGGTCTTTATAAATACTGTTTTTATACAACTAAAAAAAGCTCTAGAAAATACTCCTGGATATGTTTCAGAGTGGAATCCCAGTTTAGGTTCATTTATTCAACTGAAAATGCATTGGTCACAAAATAAAAACATTTGTAACCCATTTTAAAAACAGAACATGACAATAAAAATATATAACAAACCTGTTGCTACTTACATTAGTGTTCAATAGCCATTTTATAGAAACTGACAGGGAAATTACTGAAAAGCTGCCAATTCTGCACATATACCTGAAAAAACAAAACTTAATTTTAAGAGTCTCCTTGAAGACCCTGAAATAAATGGAAACTCTCTCTGGCTTAATTATTTGATCTGGGGATAGTTTCTTTCTAATTCTTTCACAAGGTTTGGCTGTCACTGGGTCATCAGTTGGGGGTGGTATGGTGGCTCAGTGGTTAGCACTGCTGCCTCACACCATCAGAGGCCTGGGTGGATTCCAGTCTGTGTGGAATTTGCACATTCTCCCTGTGTCTGCGTGGGCTTGCTCCGGCTTCCTTCCATCATCCAAAGATGTGAAGGTTAGGATGAATTGGTCATGCTAAATTGCTCATAGTGTCTAGTGATGTAGGGGAATGGGTTTGGGTGGGATACTCTTTGGAGGGCCGGTATGGACTTGTTGGGCCGAAGGGCCTGTTTTCATACCGTAGGGATTCTAATTCTAGTTAATGCCCATCCCTAATTACTCTGGGGAAGGTGGTGAAGAGCTGACTTCTTGAACCGCTGTCTGGTGTAGATGAAGCCCCATTCCTGCTGGGAGGGAGTTTCCAGGATTTTGTCCCCGTGACAGTGTTAGGGGCACAGCCTACCTTCAAGTGCAATTTTGGAAGACAATGTGTCTCTGAAATGCAGAGATAGGCAAGTCGGGAAGATGAGCTTCACCCTTTATTGCACTACAATTTTGCAGTTATTCCAAAGACAGGTTAGTAACAGAGTCACGACATTATTACGGTTCAGAATGAGAGGCTGTTCAGACCATCACCTGCTCGACTGTCCAGTGCCAGGCCCCTGCCTTTTCTCCGAACCTTTCCACACACCAGTAACATCCAAATGACCATCAATGCCCTCTTGAATACCGGCATTTCCAGCACATTTCCAGGCAGTGCTTTCCATTCCCCAGCCAAGTACTGAGTGAAAAGGGTTTTTCTCATTTGCATTGGGGAGGCACAGTGGCTCAGTGGTTAGCACTGCTGCCTCACAGCGCCAGGATCTCAGGTTTGATTCTAGCCTTGGGTGATTGCCTGTGTGGAGTTTGCACGTCCTCTGTGGGGTGTGCTCTGGTTTCCCCCTACAGTCCAAAGATGTGCAGGTCAGGTGAATTGGCCATGTCAAATTGCCCATAGTGTTATGTGCATTAGTCGGAGGGAAATGGGTCAAGGTGGGTTACTCTTCGGAGGGTCGGCGTGGACTTGTTGGGCCGAAGGGCCTGTTTCCACACTGTAGGTAATCTAACCATCAACTCATTTTAAATCCGCATCTTCTCATTCTACACATGGAAACAGCTTCACCCTATTTAATCTGTCCGACCCGCATGTGCTTTTGGGAAACAACAATGGGTGGCACGGTGGCTCAGTGGTTAGCACTGCTGCCTCACAGTGCCAGGGACTCAGGTTCAATTCCAGCCTCGGGTGACTGTCTGTGTGGAGTTTGCACATTCTCCCAGTGTCCTCCCATAGTCCAAAGATATATATGTTAGATGGATTGGCAATGCTAAGTTGTCCCATAGTGTCCACGGGTGTTCAGACTAGGGGGATTAGCCATGGGAAATGCAGGGTTACAGTGATAGTCTCGGGGAATGGATCTTTGTGGGATGCTGTTCAGAGGGTCGGTGAGACTTGATGGGCCAAATGGCCTTCTTTCACAATGGAGAGATTGTATGGTTCTGTCAGCTCAACAGCAAGCCATTTAGCTTGTAACCTTTATTCTCATATACTATCCCAAGATAGGAGAATGTGAGGACTGCAGATGCTGGAGATCAGAGTCAAAAAGGGTGGCGCTGGAAAAGCACAGCCAGAATGAATGAAGAGCTTATGCTCGAACTCTCCTACTCCTCGGATGCTGCCTGACCTGCTTTTCCAGCACCACCCTTTCTGACTGCTATCCCAAGATAATCAAGTAAAAGGAGATCTGAGGGGAGGAGACAAGCAGCTTTGGTCAGAGTGGTAGACATGAAGCAGTCTCTTCAAGGAGGTGGGTAAGGGTGGAGAGCAGGTGTCCCTGCACTGACCTTCTGTTGTGTAGGTGGGTGAGGTGTCCACCAGCGTAGGCTGTGGGACAGAAGTGATATGGGTGTGTCCTCCTCACGAAGGCTGAGCTCTTTCAACTCCCATCTTCTGCCCCTCTGACCACAACCAGAATCAACAGCATCCATTTGGTACCTCTTCCTCAGGAGGCAAGGACTCATCAGGAGGTTCAGCAGAACCCTCCCCCCCCCCCCCCCCCCGCCCCCTCCCACCACCACTGTACCTTCAGAGGCAGAAAGACCACCGCATCGACAGCACAGCCCTGGAAACCAACTATTGCAATGCATTAGACAATGTGGTATTTGTTGCTGGACTGTTAATGCAAAGACCCCGATGATGCTCTGGGGACCTGGGTTTGAATCCCACCACGGCAGATGCTGGAATTTGAATTCAATAAAAATCTGGAATTAAGAACCTAACGATGAACCCGTTGTCGAAAAAACCCACCTGGTTCACTAATGTCCTTTCAGGAAGGAAACTGCCATCCTTACCTGGCCTGGCCTACATGTGACTCCAGACCCACAGCAATGGGGTTGCCTTTTAACTACCCTCTGGGTAATTGGAGATGGACAATAAATGCTTCCTAACCAGTGAGACCCTCATCCAAGGAATTTTTTAAAAAATTGGAGGTCCAGGCTTAACCCTCAGGAATGGGTTTAAATGAATTTCGGCCCCAAATTGGCTGGTGCTAAACTCTTTTCTCCTTTCAATTATTCCCTTTGTTTTAATCCTTTATAACCCCTTGATGCCCCATTAGAGCTGCTAAGGGAGAAGGATTGGAGATAGCTGCTGTGAACTTTAACCCAGCCTTGGGATTAGACACACTGCTTTGATCAGTCAGCGAGCAACGTTGAAGAGTGGAGCAGGATCGCGATCTTTGAGTCACTTGTTACCAATCAAAACTATCCCCCCCCCCTCCTTGGCAACCCCGGTTCACTCCTGTCGCTTTCTGTCTGGCTTCAACTTAAGAGCAGAGCTGGGCTGGGGAGGGAGATTACTAATGTTCCATGTTTCATGTCGAACTAATGTAATTTATGTTCGATTCCTGCCTTTGGGAATCAAATACTTTCATCTCGGTTTATTTAACCAGGAGTAGAGGGGTCCCCCCCCTCCACTCCCAGCTCCACCAGAGAGAAACCAAAGGCTTGATTGTGAATGAATTTGAGTAACAATCGGAAGTTGTAAAAATCAGGAAGCAAGGGACATTTTTATGGGGTCTGCAAAAAAGAAAATAGAGGAACCGTAAGTCTTTAATAATGTAAAGTTCTTATCGAGCCTGGGCCTGCAAGGGGAATCTTGGAACACACACTTCTCTCTCTCTCTCTCTCTCTCTCTCTCTCTCTCTCTCTCTCTCTCACACACACACACTCACACACACACACTCACACACACACACACACACACACACACACACACACACACACACAGCTACCCAGCATTCTCTGAGGGCTTCATTTTGGAGTTGTCATTGTGGCTAAAGACGATGTCCATCACAGTCCATCTAACTTGACCAGAAACCCAGTTAGCCCCAGACCACTACCTGTTTGACATTACTGGGGAACCGGGGACGAGAATGTGGGGTCAGTGTGAGCGGATGGGGTGACAGCCATAGTCTGGGATATCCCCTCTTTATGTCTGAGAGGCATTAACCAATCTGCTCACTGGCTGCAGGATCACAGGACTGATCACAGCATCCCTACAGTGTGAAAGCAGGCCATTCAGCCCATCGAGTCCAAACCAACCTGTCAAAGAGTACCCCACCCAGACCCACACCCCTACTCTGTCCCTGTAACCCTGCATTTCCCGTGGCTAATCCACCTAACGTGCACATCTTTGGACTGTGAGAGGAAACCCATGCAGACACGGGGAGGATGTGCAAACTCCACACAGACAGTTGCTCAAGGCTGGAATCAAACCTGTGTCCTGGTGCGATGAGCCACCTTATACAGAAGGAGGCCCTTTAGCCAAATGAGAGCCTCTCACCTTGCCCAATGCATGTGCAGTAATTTTTAAAGTTCATTCATTGGATGAGAGCATTGCTGGCCAAGCCAGCATTTACTGCCCATCCCTAATTGTCCAGAGGGCAGTTAAGAGTCAATCACATTGCTGTGGATCTGGAGTCACGCGTAGAATAAACCAGATAAGGATGGCTGTTTCCTTCCCTAAAAGACATTAATGAACCAGATGGGTCCTTCCTCAGCAATGGATTCATGATCTTCAGTAGATTCTTAATTCCAGGTTTTACTGAGCTCATATTGTATCATCTGCCGTGACAGGATTTAAACCTGGGTGCCCAGAACATTACCTGGGTGACTGGATTAATGGTCTAGTGATAATACTACTAGTTTAGTGATAATACTGTAAGTGTGAGATGCCTTCATGACCAAACAACTTTGAGACAGCACTTCTAGAGAGTTTGTTGCAAAATAATTGCACTCATACGTTCATCGATGTTTTAAATATTAACATCTTGACTCCATTGTTTGAGGCCAACAATGAATAAAGGGAGTTCGCAGGTCACTGCACAGGCCTTTTGTGGGTTTTTGTTTAACAATGTACTGTCGTCAGGTTTCGGAAACAGCACAATGACCGATGTAAGGATGCAGTTATATGAAACCCACTTGGAGACGGTGAGCAGATCTGGCCATCGTACCTTGGGCACTGGAATTGGAGGGAATACAGTGTGGTTTACAAGAATGATACCTGGGCATCAGCGGTTAAGTTATGAGGAGAAATTAGACAAATGAGGCTTGTTTTCTCTAGAATTTAGAAGGTTAACAGATGATTTGATCAAAGTCTTCGAGAGAGAGAGAGAGTGCAGAGCCCATGTGGGAGGTGAATAAAGCAGAGGAGTAAACTTGCAGAGCTGTCTGACCAGGCGGTGAATCACCAATGCTGACCCTCTGCTGTTTAGTATCCCTCCCACTGAAGGATGTTGTGAAACTTGAAAGAGTTCAGACAAGATTTACAAAGGTGTTGCCAGGGTTGGAGGGTTTGAGCTATAGGGAGAGGCTGAATAGACTGGGGCTGTTTTCCCTGGAACGTTAAAGCGTAGGGTTGACCTTATAAAGGTTTATAAAATCATGAGGGGGCATGAATAGGGTGAATAGCCAAGGCCTTGAGGTCATAGGTTCATTCGCTGATCAGTGTGCCTTCCTGTTGACGTTTCGTCGCCTCGCTAGGTGACATCATCAGTGAGTCTTCGATAAAGTGTCGGTGGTCTGTCCCTCCAGTCCAATACCAAGCAGGACAGTCCACAGCCTCATCCGCAACCTGAGCTACAAATCATTCAAAAACTCAAAGCCAAGGTCTTTTCCCCAGGGTAGCGGAGTCCAAAACTAGCGGGCATAGGTTTTAGGTGAGAGGGGAAAGATTTAAAAACGACCTGAGGAGCAATGTTTTCACAGAGGGCAGTGCTTGTGTGGAATGAGCTGCCAGAGGAAGTGGTGGAGGCTGGTACAATTACAGCATTTAAAAGGCATCTGGATGGGTATATGAATAGGAAGGGTTTGGAGGGATATGGGCAAAATACTGGTATATGGGACTAGATTAATTTAGGACATTGGGAGGCATGGACAGTTGGACCAAAGGGTCTATTTCCATGCTGTACAGGTCTATGACACAATGACTCTGTATGTTTTTATAAAACCTTAAGTTATGACAGGAAGGAAGTTCTGGGATTTACATATTAATGAACCGAAACCTGCAACCCCATTCTAAAACAACAGTCTGGTTTGTTCCATATATCGTTTCAGTCAAATGACACTGAAATCTTTTGCTATAAATTCTGTGTCTTCTGATCCTGCTCCCCAGCTACCTGATAAAGGAGCAGCACTCTGAAAGCTAGTGCTTCCAAATAAACCTGTTGGACTATAACCTGGTGTTGTGTGATTTTTAACTTTAACAGGAAAAGACAGAGTGGATAAAGATAAATTATTTCCACCGGCTGGATATTCTAGAACTAGGGGCATAGTCTGAGAATTATGGCCAGACCATGATGGAGAGATGTTAGGAAGTACCTCTATACACAAAGCTGATAAAGGTTTGGAGCTCTCCTCCCAGAATCGGCAGTGGATGCTCGATCAGTTGTAAATTTTAAATCTGAGATGGATAAGGTTTTGTTAAGCAAAATTATGAAGCTATCTGGGCCAAAAGCAGGTACATGGATTTAGGGCACAGCCCTTCAATGATTGCATTGAACAGCAGGTCAGGCCATGTTCCTTTGTATGGCGAGTGCAAGCAAGGAAAGAATCTTTACTGAGACTCAAAAGGGCGAAGCCAGGAAATACAAGTTACAAGTGTTCAATTTAATATAAAGTCACTCTTGGTAAACAAAATAGGTGGGGAGAGAAAGGTTGAATTGAAGAGGGAGATAAAAGACACTGAAGGTAAAATTGTGTATTTTAGTTTTGTTCTTTTTAGATCGCCAACATTAATTAAAACTTGAAGAACTTCCGAATCTTAATGTTAGGTGCCAGCGACGATACTTGACAGTGAGCAAAACTCATCACTCTGATCAATACTTGAACTGAGAAGATCGCCATTTCTTTGAGGAAGGCTGATTAGCTCAGTTGGCTGGACAGTTAACCTGTGTCTTAAAATAACACCAACAACACAGGCTCAATTCCCATGCTCAGCTCGGGTGAGCTTGGGACCTGCCTCCTCCCTCAGCCCCTCAGTGGGAAAGGCAGTGATAACTATCACTGACCCAAAAACAGCCACCCACTTTTGGCTCACACTGGATCGTCAACAAATCAATGACCGATTTTGAGGCACAGCATCTATCTATGATGGAGCAAATCTCTGCCTGGTTAATTGGTATCTAATGGTTACGCGCCACAGGTTCATAGCCTTGTTTGTCATCCTGTTGACAGGATAATATGGTAGTGTAGTTTGTGATGGAACAGCACAATGTGTATTTTCAGTCACCACTCTGTCTTCGTAATATATCTGAGAAATATTGAGAAGGAGTAGACCATTTAGCTCTGCAAGCCTCCTCTTTCAATATTTCCTGTATGTCAATGCGTTTCACTGCTCTCTCCCCATATCCTATGATGCCTTTAATATCTAGGAGAAAGTGAGGACTGCAGATGCTGGAGATCAGAGCTTAAAAAGGAATCCTGAAGAAGGGCTTATGCCCGAAATGTCGATTCTCCTGTTCCTTTGATGCTGCCTGACCTACTGCGCTTTTCCAGCAACACATTTTTAAGCTGCCTTTAATATCTGAAAATTATCTACCTGCTTTCTAGAAGGCCTCCCCAACTTTCCAGGGGAGAAAATTTCACCGTTTGGTCACCCTCTCAGTGAAGAAATGGTTCTACATCCAGTCCTAGATGTCTGACCTCCTAACCCAAAACTGTGACCCCCAACCAGGGCAAACACCTTTCCTGCATTTAGTGTCTCCAGCCCAGTCAGACGTTTCAATCATATAACAGCAGTAAGACATTCCTACTGCTGAACACAAATCCTGTTGCAATGAAGGCCAATATATCAATTGCTTTCCCAACTGCTGGCTGCACTTGTCTCCCATGAATAAATAAAACCAAAAACAAAAAAGCTGCATCGAACTGCAGGTGTGTGGAGGCCCAAAAGTTGATTTGTTCTGAAAATCCATCATGGATGGATAACGAAACAAAGTTAACGCTTCACCGTAGAAGTTGAACATTGCTAAAAGAGAGAGGTATTGCTGAAACCTTTAGCCTTCCACTCATCAGGAAAAAAAGCAGAGAAATTCACATTTCAAATTTATACTTCAGGAGAAAAGGGTGCTGATTGGTTGACAAGTTTACTCTGACTGGTTGAGCCATTGCCGTAGAAAAAAACAACAGTGCCAGATTACTTCAAAAAAATGATGTTTTAAGATTCTTAGCCCATTCTTTCAGTTTATCTTCCTACTTGAGCCCATTCAATGCCAATCTATGGACCTACTTGTGCTCCCAACTATCTTTCCACTTCACCCAGGACAATATATTGGATTTCATTCTTGCTGATCTTCCAATTCTTTTGGTAATTATATATAAAGGTCCTACTTTTATGCAAAAAATGATATCCTCTAGTTTTCTTCAATTTAATTGACAGTACAATCTTCTCACAAAAGCATTGGACAAAGTTCAAATTACACGCCATACTCAAGTGGGTTTCACTAAGGAGAGCTATATCATCCTTTCGTTTGCAGAGATTGAGTTTATGCGTATGAATACGTTTATGCATATGAATGTGCATACCTTGTCCACATTCCGCCCCTCCGCCCTCAAACCCCACCCCTCCAACCGTAACAAGGACAGAACCCCCCTGGGGCTCACCTTCCACCCTAGCAACTTTCGCATAAACCACATCATCTGACGACATTTCCGTCACCTCCAAATGGACCCCTCCCACCCATTTCCACCTTCCGCAAAGACCATTCCCTCCGTGACTACCTGGTTAGGTCCACGCCCCCCCCCCCCCCCTACAACCCACCCTCCTTTCCTGGCACCCTGCTCTGCAAAACCTGCACCCACACCTCACCTCTATCCAAGGCCCTAAAGGAGCCTTCCACATCCATCAAGGTTTTACCTGCACTTCCACCAATATCATTTATTGTATCCGTTGCTCCTGATGCGGTCTCCTCTACACTGGGGAGACTGGATGCCTCCTAGCAGAGCGCTTCAGGGAACATCTCCGGGACACCCGCACCAATCAACCAAACCGCCCTGTGCACCAACATTTCAACTTCCCCTCCCACTCTGCCAAGGGCATGCAGATCCTGAGCCTCCTCCACCACCGCTCCCTCACCACCAGACGCCTGGAGGAAGAGCGCCTCATCTTCCGCCTTGGAACACTTCAACCCCAGGGCATCAATGTGGACTTCACCAGTTTCTTCATTTCCCCTTCCCCCACCCCACCCCAGCTCCAATCTTCCAGCTCAACACTGCCCTCATGACCTGTCCTACCTGCCTATCTTCCTTCCCACCTATCCACTCCACCCTCCTCTCTGACCTATCACCTTCATCCCCGTCCCCATTCACCCATTGTACTCTTTGCTACCTTCCCCCACCCTCCTCTCTGACCTATCACCTTCATCCCCACCCCCATTCACCTATTGGACTCTATGCTACTTTCTCCCCACCCCCACCCCCCTCTCATTTATCTCTCCACCTTGGAGCCTTCCTGCCTCTATTCCTTATGAAGGGTTTTTGCCTGAAACATCGATTTTCCTGCTTCTCGAATGCTGCCTGACCTGCTGGGCGTTTCCTGCACCACTCTAATCTAGACTCTGGTTTCCAGCCTCCGCAGTCTTTGTTTTTACCTTCTAGCAATTCAGTCAGGAACTATATAAGTTCTGATGATGTTCTTAAGTCTGCTGTTAATGTAACTATTAGCACACTTGGGATTGTTCAGTAAATACTGCCTCATCACAGATTCACATCTAACACTATATATCCTGTTTCCGCTTTTCAAGTACAGCTGCTTGAGAAAGATTTGTACGCTGCCAATTACCAACAAGTGAAAGAGTTTCTGCCAATTACCAACAAGAGAAAGACTGTTTGGTTCAGTCAGGCAATCATTACTGCCAACGCTGCTACAGCCACTGACATCCTTGTGCACTTAAAATATACACGTTATTATAGAGTCAGAGAGTCATACAGCAGAGAAGCAGACTCCTCGGTCCAACTAGTCCACACCAACCATGTTCCCAAACTAAACCAGTCCCACCTGCCTGCATTTGGCCCATATCCCTCCAAACATTCCTTATTCATTATCCAAATGTCTTTTAAATGTTGTAACTGTACCCACATCCACCACTTCCTCAGGCAGTTCATTCCACAAACAAACCACTCTCTGTGTAACAAAATTTCCCCTCATGTTTTTTTTCTCACCTTAAAAATATGCCCCGTGGTCTTGAAATCTCTCACCTTAGGGAAAAGAGACCTCCCATTCACCTTATCGATACCCCTCATGATTTTATAGACCTCTATAAGGTCATCTCTGAACCTCCTACACTCCAGTTAAAAAAAACTCCCAGCCTCTCCTTATGACTCAAACCATCCATTCCTGGCAACATCCTGGTAAATCTTTTCTCTCCAGCTTAACAAAATCCTCTAGAAGAGGCCTCACCAATGTCCTGTAAAACCCCAACATGACGCACCAACTCCTATACTATCCCCTTTGGAGAGGTTTGTGAGAAGATTTAAGCAGTACTTCTTATTCTGATGTGAACAATGTCGTCCAGATACACATCTGGCAAATGGGAAGCTTCACATTGCAGAGGTTAAGCTAACAGGTTAAACAAATCTGGGTGTATTCCCCTGGGATTTAGTCATTGAAGGAGTGATTTCATTTTAGGCTTGAAGATATTAAGGAGAATTGGATAGATGGAGAGAAACTCTTTCTGCTGATTGAGATATGTAAGATTGAATGCCGCAGCCTGAAAATGAAAGCTGTACATTTTTCGGAACATGATTGGGAAGCTCTTAACCCGAAGGTTGGTAGACATTTGGAGCTCTGTTCCATTCAACAGCAGTGGATGCTGGAACAATGAAGAAGGGTTATCGCTGAAAAGTCAACGCCCTCATCTCCTGATGCTGCCTCAGATTAGATTACTTATAGTGTGGAAACAGGCCCTTCGGCCCAACAAGTCCACACCGCCCCACCAAAGCGCAACCCACCTATACTCCTACATTTACCCCTTACCTAACACTGCGGGCAATTTAGCATGGCCAATTCACCTGACCTGCACATCTTTGAACTGTGGGAAGAAACCCACACAGATACGGGGAGAACATGCAAACTCCACACAGTTAGTCACCTGAGGCAGGAATTGAACCCGGGTCTCTGGTGCTGTGAGGCAACAGTGCTAACCACTGTGCCACCATGTCCTTCCAGCCTCCTGCTTGTCTACCTGCAGACAGCCTGCAGGAAAACAGCAGGTCAAATGGCCTCCTTCAACGTTCCTGTAGCCATTCTGTGATGTGATGTTCCTCTGGCCAGGACTGACAATCCAGTGAAGCTGGTGCCCAGAGCTCAAGAAGCAGAACGTGTGACTCCAGACGACTGCAATGTGATTGATCCTTAACATCACTCTGTGTAATCAGGGCTAAGCAATAAGGGCTGGCCTGGCCAGTGATTCCTATACCCTTTGGATATATAGAAAAATATATATGGACCAGATGGACTACACCCCAGACTTCTGAAGGACGTAGCTGAGGAGATTATAGAGACAATAGTGGTGATTCCCCCACATTGGAAGGTATCCAGAAGAGGTTTACAAGAATGATCCTGGGCATATGGACTCACAAAACTCTTAACATTCGCCCGTACCTGTGTTTTTGTTTTTGCTGCTGTTTGCCTATTATTTACTGATCTATGCTATTTAACTCTGTGAGCTGACTGTATTGCTCGCAAGACAAAGCTTTTCACTGTGCCCTGGTACACGTGACAATAAATTCAATTCAATTCAATTCATGAAACAGTGGCTGAGGACTCTTGAGTTTGTACTCAATGGAGTTCAGGGGGATGAGGGTGGATCTGATTGAAACTGGATAGAATGGGTGTGGAGACAACGCTTCCACTAGTAGGTGAGACTAGGATCCAAGGGCTCAACCTCAGAGTTAAGGGATAACCCTTTAGGACTGAGATGAGAAGGAATGTTCTTAATCAGAGGATGGTTAACCTGAAGAACTTATTGCCACAGAGGACTGTGGAGGCCAAGTCATTGAGTGTATTTGAGACAGAGATTGATAGGTGTTTGATTAGTAAAGGGATCAAGGGTTACAGGGAAAATGCAGGAGATTGGGGTTGAGAAACATATAAGCCATGATCGAATAATAGAGCCATCTTAATGGGCCAAATGGCCTAATTCTGCTTTTATGTTGAATGGTCAATGCATAGAGAAATTGGAGGGATTTATTCCAGGGATGAGGAAATTCCATTACGAAGTTGCCATGGAGAAGTTGGAACTGTTTGCCCTTGGAGGAAAGAAGTCTGAGATCAGATTGACAAGGGTGACATGGCAGCACAGTGGTTAGCACTGCTACCTCCCAGAGCCAAGGACCCTGGTTCAATCCCAGCCTTGGGTGACTATCTGTGTGGAGTTTGCACATTCTCCCTGTGTCTGTGTGGGTTTCCTCCTACAGTCCACAGATATGCAAGTTTGCCTCATCCTGGTCTTGAGGAAGAAGATGATTTGAGGAGCGTAATAAGAAGACGACATTAAGCAAAAAGAAGTTGAAATTGGGATCTCAAACACTAGACCCATATACCTTAGACAACATAGGTGGATTGGCCATGCTAAATAGCCCACAGGGTCCAGGAACGTTCAGGCTGGGTGGGTGAGCCATGGTTAATGTGGGGTTACTGTATTAGATAGGTGTCTGGGTCTGGGTGGGATGCTCTTTGGAGGGTTAGTGCTGCCTTGATGGGCTCAATGGCCTCTCTGTACTGTAGGGGTTCTATGAAGGGTGTTTGAAACCAGCTGGCATTGGGATGGGGGCAGGAAGGAACTGCTCCCACCCATGAAAGGATCAAGCTGAAAAGGGCAAGAAGTCATGCAGAGAGTGGTTAGGGCTTGGAACACACTGTGAATATACACACATACACACACACACAGACTCTAATTCGAGAGACAATTCAAGACACATTCAGTTAAAGCATGCAAAAGGGAATTAGACTCTAATGGGAAAAGAAAGAATGTACAGAGTTAGGGGGAGATAGCACTAGAATGCACTGAGTGAATTGCTCTTTCTGAGAGCCATTACTAGCATGATGGGCTGAATGGCCTTCTTCTACACTGTAGCGATTCTGTGATGCTGTGAATTTGGTCTGAATTCTCTTTTGAACGGGGTGTTCCCAAGCTGTCAAACAGCATCCTGACTCTCCCTAAACTCATGGAGCTGCAGTCAAAGGGCTTTTGCCCAAAACGTCGATTTCGCTGTTCGTTGGATGCTGCCTGAACTGCTGTGCTCTTCCAGCACCACTGATCCAGTATTTGGTTTCCAGCATCTGCAGTCATTGTTTTTACCTCTGCAGTCACCCACGGCCTACTTCAACAGAAAGGGAGGGTGATCTCACTGAGGTCTATGAAAATATTGAAAGGAACTGATAGGGGAGACAGAGACAGACTTCTTCACTGGGATGGCAAGTCTAGAATGAAACAAACACAAATCCTCAAAATCAGAGCCAAGTTCATTCAGGAGAGAAATTTTCAAACATCTCAAATGGTGAATGAACGTGGAACGCACTGCAACATGCGGCAGCTTGGTTAATCACTTCTCATCTGAGAATGAAAGATTTCTTTGCGAGTCAAGTGTATTAAGGAATAAGGAGTCAATTTTAATGGAGAGAATTCAGGTCCGGATCAGTCATGATCTCGTGGAACGGCATAGAATAGGCTCGAGAGGCTGAATGGCCTTGATGTTGTGGTGGTGCAGTTCCTCTCCCTCCTTGTGAAAGTTGACTGAATTGAAGGAACGATCGTCGCACAGAGTACAGAGGGGAATGTTTCCCAGCCCTTTGTAGACAATCCAGGGCCTGTGACAGAAAGATACCCCCTTTTTTAAAAAAAAGGGAAGCAAGAGAGCAGATTACAAGCCAAAAACCAGATGACAAACAATTTTCTTTGTATTCAACTTGTCCTATCATATCAACATACAGACGTAAAGCATTGCTGCTGGAGTGTGGGTTACAAACAGTTTCTGACACTTCACTTGTCAGCTTCCAGTTGCCATTCCACATCAATGTGCAGTTTGCAGGCTGACTATCTGACAGCAGCACCAGTAGGGATGAGCATCTCCTGTTAATCCCCCTTCCTTTCGTAACCTGTCTCTGTGACAGTCAAACAATGTGTGTGTGTTTGTATGCGTGTGTGTGTGTGTGAGAGAGAGTGTGTTTGTATGCATTTGTGTGTGCGCATGTGTGTGTGTCTATGTATGTGTGTATGAGACAGTGTGTATGTACGTGTGAGGGAGTGTGTGTATGAGAGAGTGTGCATGTGTGTGTGTGTGTGTGAGTGTATGTGTGTGTGAGAGAGACAGAGAATGTGTGTGTCTGAGAGAGTGTCTATGTGAGAGAATGTGTGTCTGAGGGGGTGTGTGTGTGTCTGAGAGAGAGAAAGTGTGTGTGTGTGAGAGAGAGAGTGTATCTGTCTGTCTGAAAGAGTGCATTTGTGTGAGAGAGATTGTGTGTGTCTGAGAGAAAGTGTATAAGCGATAGAGGATGGTTGAAGTAAGAGAGAAAGAGTGTGTTCGTGGGTGGGTGCATGTGTGTGTGTTTTTAATATTTTTTCTGTAAATAACATCTCTAAAAGGTATAATGTGCGTTCTAACAATGACTCCTGAAAGAGTTTCTTGAAAGTAAATATCTCTATCTGAGTACTTTGCAGCTGCTCTAACTTTAGATTCTCATCTGGTAATGTTAACCCTTGAGATGCAGTCCAAAGTTTATATTTATGTACTTATTCCTAACACTGTTAGCCAATTCTCTCCATTCATTTCAGTTCTCTGACAAGTCTCACTATTACAATATAGTGCCTGGCAGATGACTAAACTTATTGCGTAGTGAACTGAATGCTAAGTGACACGATGGCATACAATTCATACTGGTACACTGCCAAATACTTCTGTCATGCTCTGTCTTCCTCTGGGGAGGCTGTTATTGTTTTTGTCTCAACCTCTCTCTCTCTCTCTCTCATTCTCTCTCTCTCTCTGCCTGTATCGCACTTTATCTCATTCTTTTTACCCTCTCTCTCCCTTCATCTTTGCATTTCCCACTCTCCTTTTTCTCTCTCTGCCTCCCCTTCTCTATCTTTGCCTGGCTCTCCCTTTTTGCCTGTTTCACACCATCCATACCTTAGTCACTCGCTGCACATTTTACTCTGTCTCCCTCTCACTCTTGTTCTGTTTCCTGCTCTTTGCCTCTCTCCCTGAACTTGTCTCAGTCCCATCCTGTCTTGTGCCTCTAAACCTTTAACTTTATTATCTCTTTACAACCATCCTCTGGTTTTCACTTTCTGTATTTTCTGCTCTCCCCTTGAGCTAGGTCTTGGCTTATACTGGTCTCACACGATCCCTAGTCTCGTTCATTTAATTTTCCTCTCTCTGCCTATCCTCTCCTGCAGCTGAATACTCTCTGATCTACAATATTGCTGCCCCAGTTTCTCTCCATCGCTCATCATTCATTCACTCTCTGTCTACCTCTTCATTGAAGTTTATTGCTCTATTTTTGGGTGATGGAGGATGTTTTATTCTCAATGATCAATATATTTCTCTGATAAAACTCTTAGCTCTTTGAAGCCAGCAGTAATAACTGTGAATAACCCACAGATTTTAACAAGGACATAATGTGTACCACTGTTTGATTGAATCACATTGCACCCACAGCCAAATAGGGAGCAACATATTCAGATTCACTCACTGAAGTAAAAATAAACCAATCCTCCCATCCTGAGTCTTCAATAAAAGGGAACAAATTGGGATTTTCTTCCATCTCTGGTCTACTTTCTCCATCCCGTGATTGACCAGAAGAGTTTTTCCCTCACTTTATTTCACCATTCTGGACTTATCAGTGATAGGCAACATGGTTTTGTGCTGGGAAGATCGTGCCTTACCAACTTAACAGAGTTCTTTGAGAAAGTGACTAAGTTGATAGATGAAGGAAGGGCTGTAGTTGTGATATACATGAACTTTAGTCAGGCATTTGACAAGGTTCCCCATGGTAAACTAATGGAGAAAGTGAAGTCACATGGTGTGCAGGGTGTTCTAGCTAGGTGGATAAAGAACTGGTTGTGCAACAGGAGACAGAGAGTAGTAGCTGAAGGGAGTTTCTCGAAATGGAGAAAGGTGCCCAGTGGTGTTCCACGGGGGTCAGTACTGGGGCCACTGTTGTTAGTGATATACATAAATGATCTGGAAGAGGGCACTGTTGGTATGATCAGTAAGTTTGCAGATGACACGAAGATTGGTGGAGTAGCAGAAAGCATAATGGACTGTCAGAGAATACAGGAGATTGTAAATAGAATGGAGAGTTGGGCGCAGACATGGCAGATGGAGTTCAATCCAGGCAAATGGGAGGTGATGCATTTTGGGAAGTCTAATTCTAGAGTGAACTATACTGTAAATGGAAGAGCCTTGGGAAAAATTGATGAGCAGAGTGATCTGGGAGTTCAGGTCCACTGCACCTTGAAGATGGCTATAGAGGTGGACAGAGTGGCCAAGTAGGCATATGGTATGCTTGCCTTCATTGCACAGGGTATTGATTATAAGAGCTGGCTGGTCATGTTAAAATTGTACAAGACATTGGATCAGCCGCATTTAGAATACTGTGTACAGTTCTGGTTGCCACATTACCGAAAGGATGTGGACGCTTTGGAGAGGGTGCAGAGAAGGTTTACGAGGATGTTGCCTGGTATGGAAGGTGCTAGCTATGAAGAGAGGTTGAGTAGGTTAGGATTGTTTTCATTAGAAAAAAGGAGATTGAGGGGGGAACCTCACTGAGGTCTATAAAATCATGAAGGGTATAGACAGGGTGGATAGAGATAAGCTTTTTCCCAGGGTGAGGGATTCAATAACAGAGGTCATGCGTTCAAGGTGAGAGGTGAAAAGTTTAAGGGAGATACATGTTGAAAGTGCTTTACACAGAGGGTGGTAGGTGCCTGGAATGCATTGTCAGCAGAGCTAATAGAGGCAGGCATGGTAGATTCACTTAAGGTGTGTTTGGACAGATGCATGAGTAGGTGAGGAGCAGAGGGATGTAGATCCTTAGGAAACAGAAGAGCCTTGAATCCTCACCATTTCATTACCCTAAACATCGTCTTGTTCTTAGCCCATTGCCAATCCCATCCAGAACACTCACTGGAAGAACCGTCACGGGTGTCCTGTGCCCACACAGATTTCTCCAGGGTACTGTCCCCTTGCCTTGGCAGTCTCTGCAGTAACGTGAGGCCGAAACCTAAACTCTTTATTCATTAATGGGATCTGTCGCTATTGCCCGTGGCTAATTGCTCTTGAACTGAATGGCTTGCTTGGCCATTTCAGATAGCAGTTTGGAGCCAGTTACATTGTTTTGGGTCTGGAGTCACATGGAGACCAGACCATGTAAGGATGATAGATATCCCTCCCTAAAGGGTATCAGTGAACCAGGTGGGTATTTACAGCAGTTGTTAGTTTTTTTCTTTTGATCACCATGACTGAGCGTCAGCTTCAGTTATTCTTAGTCAACGTGTTTGGACATGTAATAACACCCCTCTGTTAGACAGGTCTCGGCCCAGAGGTAGGGGAGACCAGCTTTATAATTCCACATTTATATGAAATAAATTTAATACTGGGAATAAGGGGTGACTTTATAAAATCATGAGGATAGAGTTTAGATTACTTACAGTGTGGAATCAGGCCCTTCGGCCCAACAAGTCCACACCGACCCGCAACCCACCATACCTCTACATTTACCTAACACTACAGGCAATTTAGCATGGCCAATTCACCTGGCCTGCGGGAGGAAACCGGAGCATCCGGAGAAAACCCACGCAGACACGGGGAGAACGTGCAAACTCCACACAATCAGTCGCCTGAGTCGGGAATTGAACCCAGGTCACTGGCGCTGTGAGGCAGCAGTGCTAACCACTGTGCCACCTTGCCGCCCATAATGAGTATGAGAGAATAGCCAAGTTCTTTTCCCCAGTGTGGGGGAGTCCAAAACGAGAGGGCACAGGGTTAAGATGAGAGGGGAAAGATTTAAAAGGGGCCTCAGGGACAGAGAGTGTTTTGTGTGTGTGTGTGTGTGTGTGTGTGTGTGTGTGTGTGTGTGGAATTAGCTGCCAGAGGAAGTGGTGGAGGCTGGTACAATTACAGCATTTAAAAGGCATCTGGATGGGTACATGAAATAGGACGGGTTTGGAGGGATATGGGTCAAATGCTGGCAAATGGGACTAGATTAGGTTGGGATATCTGGTCGGTATGGACTGAAGGGTCTATTTCGTGCTGGGGGGCTTGGGGATGGCATTTGAACCCAAGTCCTTATTGCAATAGTCTGAGACTTATTTGTCCAGTGGCAGATTACTAGTGTACCCCTGCTCTTTCCCCAGCAGTGGGGCTTTTCATCCCCCAAGTGAGACAATATATACTGAATGAGATGGATCCTCTGTCTTTAATCTGCCGAGTATGCAGCTGGCCCTCACCATGGCCTGGGAGCTCTCCCATGTTGACCTGGCAACCAGTGTGGGAATTCCGACTGAAGTATTACAGAAATGTTTGGTTTCCGCACTTGCGCTGCCTTTTCACAAGTGTTGATATAGAGGGAGTTCGGGGCTGCTGCCAGGGCCACAGCATTGATGGGAAGGAAGTGTTCCTGTTAATTGGGTTGTACACGACTTGGCTCTGACACCATTCCACTCCCATTCATTGATTCCTTATGCAACTCAGATTTGTAATCATAGAATCCCTACAATGTGGAAGTAGGCCATTCAGCCCATTGAGTCCAGGCCACCCCTCTGAAGAGGAACACACCCAGACCCACCCCATCCCTGTAACCCTGCATTTCCCATGGCTAATCCACCTAGCCTGCACATCCCTGGACGCTGATTCCACTTCCTTTAGTAACTCATAGAATCCCGACAGTGTGGAAGCAAGCCATCCAGCCCATCAAGTCCACAGTGATCCTCCACAGGACATCCCAACCAGACTGACCCCATCTGTGTAACCCTACTATTCCCATGGCCAATCCACCTAGCCTGCACATCCCTGGACATTATGGGGTGATTTAGCATGGCCAATCCTCCTAGCCTGCACATCCCTGGACACTATGGGGTGATTTAGCATGGCCGATCCTCCTAGCCTGCACATCCCTGGACACTATGGGGTGATTTAGCATGGCCGATCCTCCTAGTCTGCACATCCCTGGACACTATGGGGTGATTTAGCATGGCCGATCCTCCTAGTCTGCACATCCCTGGACATTATGGGGTGATTTAGCATGGCCGATCCTCCTAGCCTGCACATCCCTGGACACTATGGGGTGATTTAGCATGGCCGATCCTCCTAGTCTGCACATCCCTGGACACTATGGGGTGATTTAGCATGGCCGATCCTCCTAACCTGCATGACTTTGGATTGTGGGAGGAAATCGGAGCACCTGGAGGAAACCCATGCAGACATGGGAAGAATGCGCAAACTCCACACAGACAGTCATCCGAGGGAGCGAATCAGGACTAATCAGCTCTTCGCTGACTGCTAAGAGGCAATGGTGTCTTTGCCTTCTGAAGGCTGCATCCTGTTAAGCCCTGAGAATTCAGTAGGTCTCTCTGAAAGTGGAAATGACTCACACTGCTGTAGTTTGTGTTCACTTAATACTCATGTTTATCAAACTCATCTCAATCTGGCAGTTTAGATTGGTATTTACCCAGATGATTCTTAAATTTTTCAATCAAAGTGTTGTCTGCTTTTTTTTTGTAACTGTCTGTTCCTTGGATTTGGGAATTATTACTCAACCCTTGCTACTGGACTTGATCCATTTCCTTAAACCACTATAGTCCGTGTTGTGTAGGTACACATGCACAGTGCTGTGAAGAGCAAAAGAACATAAGAGATAGGAGCAGGAGTCAACCATCTTGCTTATTGAGCCCACTCCACCATTCAATAAGATCTGGGCTAATCTTTGTGTGGACTCAGCTCCAATTACCTGCCCTCTCACCATAACCCTTAATTCCTTTACTGTTCAAACATCTATCTTTGCCTTTAAACCATTCAACCAGGAAGCCTCAACTGCTTCACTGGGCAGGGAATTCCACAGATTCACAACCCTCGGGGTGAAGAAGCTCCTCCTCAACTCGGTCCTAAATCTGCTGCCCCTTATTGTGAGGCGATGTCCCCTGGTTCAAGTTTCACCCACCAGTGGGAACATCCTCCCTACTTCTATCATATCTATGCCCTTCATAATTCTAGATGTTTCTGTAAGATCCCCCCCTCATTCTTCTAAATTCCAATGAATATAATCCCTGTGTAATGTCTCCTCCTAAGCCAACCCTCTCAACCCCGGAATCAACCTACTGACACTCCTCTGCACCCTCTCCAGAGCTAGGACATCCTTTCTCAAGTAAGGAGACCAAAACTGTACACAGTACTCCAGGTGTGGCCTCACCAGCTCCTTATACAGCTTCAGCATAACCTCCCTATTCTTAAACTCCATCCCTCTAGCAATGAAGCTCAACATTCCATTTTTTGGAGTTTAGATTAGATTACATTACATTACATTACACTGTGGAAACAGGCCCTTCGGCCCAACAAGTCCACACCGACCCGCCGAAGCGCAACCCATCCATACCCCTACATTTACCCCTTACCTAACACTATGGGCAATTTAGCATGGCCAATTCACCTGACCTGCACATCTTTGGACTGTGGGAGGAAACTGGAGCACCCGGAGGAAACCCACGCAGACACGGGGAGAACGTGCAAATTCCATACATTCAGTCGCCTGAGGCGGGAATTGAACCCGGGTCTCTGTTGCTGTGAGGCAGCAATGCTAACCACTGTTGCCGGTGTTGCACAAAGTTGAAAATCACAACACCCGGTTAAAGTCCGACAGGTTTATTTGGAAGTACTAGCTTTCAGAGCTCTGCTCCTTCAGGTGGTTGAAGGAGCGGCGCTCTGAAAGCTAGTGCTTCCAAATACACCTGTCGGACTATAACCTGGTGTTGTGTGATTTTCAACTTAATATTCCATTTACCTTCTTAATTATCTGCTGCACCTGCAAGCCAACATTTTGTGATTCAGTTCGGAAGGGAGTTCAGGTTATCAGCCCTCCAGGATCTTCATTGAATCTCCATTAATTAAAATTCATCAACAGAAAACTGTAATCATAGAGAAGGATCTTAGGGAGCTTTCATAGAGTCGTACAGCATAGAAACAGGCCTTTCGGCCCACTGAGTCTATATTGACCATCAAACACCAAATGATACTAATCCCATTTACCTGCACTTGATCTATAACCTACTACGATGCAACAATTTAAGAGGTCATCTTTTAAATGAAAATCATGCTTTTATATTTAGTTCTTTTGAATCTATTCATGTATTAGTTGCAAACATTTGGGAATATAAGAGGCCAATCTACCAAGATCTATTCGTTTGTCAGCAAAGAAAATTAGAATGAGGAGTGGATCCCCTTTCCAAGGAGCCGTGGAAAGGCCAAAGCTAGGCCTTACAGCTGATTGGCCTTTTTCAGTGTGAAAATAACTTTATCACAATTCCCAGGAGGAAGAAATCAGTAAAACCAGCAAATGGCACAGACTGGTCCAATTTGTTTCTGTATACCTCAGGACAGTGCTCCAGTTCAACCAATATATTCATTTCCAAACATGACTGTTTCTTTGACCTTCCTTTTCCCTCTGAGTCATCAAAAGATGGTACAGAGTCGATGGACCAAAGGGCCTTCTCACGACTATATGATTCTATGAAATAGTGGCTTGGGCTTGAGGGGCTGAATGGCCTACTTCTTCTAATTCATATGTTTGTATGAGTGAGGGAACCAGAGAGATCATGAGAGAGCTGATCCTCTGGGGATATCCCCAACTTGAGTTGGCAACAGTGAAGGCAGTCGTAGGATTTTGATCTCGTGATAAATGAAGGAATATTGATATAGTTCTAAGTCAGAAGGTGGATCCTCAGAGAGAGATTTACAGGTGACCCCATGAGTCTTCTGCTCTTATCCTCTAAAGGATGTGGGTCACACATTTGGTCACTTCTGTTGAAAGAGTCTTGGTAGCAGATGTCTGGCTCAATTGCAAACAGTCAAGAAGATCTTAAAATCTCTGGTTCAAGTCCCACCAGAGACTGAATGTTATTGTCAATTTTACAGGCTTTTCTTTGATAATCATGAGGCTTTAACAGCAAAGGCAACCCAATATTAGCAACACTCAGTGTTACATGTCAACCCTCGGGTAATCTAGGCTGGCGCCATAGAAACATTGTCACAGTTTGTGACCTCAGATGGGGCATCAACTCACCAACTCATAGAGTCATAGAGCTGTACAGCATAGAAACAGAGCCTTCTTCCATACCAATTAGATATCCTAAGTTAATCTAGTCCCATTTCCCAGCACTATCCCTCTAAACCCTTCCTCTTCATCTACCCATCCAGATGCCTTTTAAATGTGTAATTGTACCAGCCTCCCCCATTTCCTCTTGCAGCTCATTCCATACACACACCACCCTTTGTCTGAAAACGTTTCCCCTCAGGTCCATTTTAAATCTTTCCCCTCTCACCCTAAACCTATGCCCTCTAGTTCTGGACTTCCCCAACCCAGGGACCTGTTTGGCTCAATGTTAAGGATCCCCTAGCTCTGCCGCAACAATTAAGGGGATATCATGGCCAATAATCCCTCAGTAAAACAGACAGCTCATCATTTATTTCATCGTTTTGTAGAATTTTGCTCAGAATCACAGGATGTTTACTAAGAGTTGTCAGAGTTCAAGACCTGTTCATTGAATGTACCTGAGAGGCTGAGTTGGTAACCAGAGCACATTGGTGATCGACACGGTGCCAGAGCCAACTTGGAGAAACAGATGTTTGGAAAATCAAACCGTACAGCTCAGCAACAGGCCCTTTGGCCCACGATGTTGCACCAAACATGACATCAAATCAAACTAATCCCTCCAACTGCCCATGGCCCATATCCTCCATTCTGCGCTCATTCATGTGTGAATCTAAAAGTCCCTTAAACCCCCGCCCCCGTCATGTCTGCCTCCACCACTACCCCAGGCAGCACGTTCCAGACACCTACCACTCTGTGTGTAAAAAACTTTCTCCCCTCACATTTCCTTTGAATTTCCTGCTCTCCCCCACCTCACCTTAAATGCATGGCCCCTAGTTTTAGACATTTCAACTCTGGGGAAAAGATTCTGACCGTGAAACCCTATCTATGTCTCTCATATTTTTGTAGACTTCTATCAGGTCTCCTCTCACCCACTGCCACTCCAGAGAAAGCAACTCTAACTTGTCTAGCCTCTCTTTATAACTCATATGTTTCAGGGAACATCTCTGGGTTACATGCACCCAACAACCCCACTGCCCCGTGGCCGACCACTTCACCTCCCCCTCCCATTCCGCCAAGGACATGCACATCCTGGGCCTCCTCCACCGCCAAATCCAAGTCACCCAACAACTGGAGGAAGAATGTCTCATCTTCCACCTTAAGACCCTCCAACCACATGGCATCAACATCAACTTCACTGGTTTCCTTATCTCCCCTGGCCCCACCTCATCCCAGATCCAACCCTCCAACTCGGCCTCACCCTCTTGAACTGCCCTACCTGTCCATCTTCCTTCCCACCTATCTACTCCACCCTCCCCTCCGACCTATCACTAGCACTCCGAACCTGTATTTATCTATCACCTTCCCACCTACCTTGCCCCCACCCCAACACTCGTATTTATCTCTCAGCCCTCTTCCCCCCCTCTCCCCCTTATTCCTGATGAAGGGCTTGTGCCCAAAGTGTCGACTCTCCTGCCCCTTGGAAGCTGCCTGATCTGCTGTGTTTTTCCAGTGCCACATTGTTTGACTTATAACTCATACCCTGTAAGCCAGGCAGCATCTGGGTGGCATGGTGACTCAGTGGTTAGCACTGCTGCCTCACAGCACCAGGGATCCAGGTTGAATTCCTGCCTCAGGCAACTGTCTGTGTGGAGTTTGCACATTCTCCCCGTGTCTGTGTGGGTTTGCTCCCACAATCCAAAGGTGTGCAGGTTAGGGTGGATTGGCCACGCTAAATTGCCCGTAGTACTCAGGGATGTGCAGGTTAGGTGCATTAGTCAGGGGTAAATGTAGGGGAATGGGTCTGGGTGGGATACTCTTCGGGGGGTCGGTGTGGACTTGTTGGGCCAAAGGGCCTGTTTCCATACTGTAGGGAAGCCAATCTCATCCAATTACAGAGTGAATTATTGCGATTTGAATTTGGCTGCCAGGAAGGATGGTGGAAGGGAATTGTGGGACTGCATGAAAGCAGCCCTGAGAAAAGAACAGTCTATGTAATATGGGCCACGCAGTTTCCCACTGTACTATAGCTTTCCATAAAGATTCCTTTTCTGCAACGTGACAAGCTACAATATAATGGCAGCCTTTCTTTTTCGTTGATTTGGAACCAGACCTGACATTAGACACATTGGGGAGTAGAGATGCTTTTTGTGCATAAATGAATACAAATGATTTGATGTTGACTGATGTTCCTGGGTGGGACTCATTGACAGCCTGGTTGCCACAGTGCAGTATGTTTGACCCATGGCTTCCTGAAGGGCAGTTCTGTTATGTCACCTGATGCTGCATTTTCAAAAGTACTGTTCTCCAGCCCAAACATGCCTATGTACTGTTGGAAAGTCTCTCCCTATTGCAGGCTCTTGTGGAGAGAGGCAGGTTATCGCAACGTCAGATAAGCTGACAGGACGTAGCTGGCTTGATTTGAAATTGTGGCCTTTTGAAGTGTGCACTCGGTACAAGAGCTTTCTGTGTGAGAATAGAAGCAACAGGAAAATGGTCATTCATTCAGCCCATTCCTGATGAATGGCTCCAGCCTGAAACGTCGATTCTCCTGCTCTTCGGATGCTGCCTAACCTGCTGTGCCTTTCCAGCACCATATTCTCGACCCACATTCAGCCCATGAGTCTGCTTCACCTACCAATGCAATCATGGCTGATCTTCCACTTCAACACCACTTTCTTACACTATTCCTATATCCCTTGATGTGTTTAATGTGTAGAAATCTACCACAGAATCTCTGAATTATTACCACACAGAATAAGGCTATTCAGCCCATCAACACAGAACTGTTCCATTGCCTAGTGTCAACCTCCTATCTTTTCCCCACATCCCTGCACACCATATAACCATCTGATGCCCTCTTAAATATCTCAGTTGAACCTGCCTCTACCAAGTTTGTAGGAACTGCATTCCACACCCGAATTACTTGAAATAACTGCACAGAGGCTGGGATCCCATCTCACCATTTATTAACATGTGCACAATATACTAGCTGAGGCCAGGCAGCTCAGAGTCAGTCCCCTGTAATGAGGAGATTCTAAATCCCCTGTTTATTTTTTTTTTGAAACACTCGAGTGGCCAGTCACAACTCCAGGGTGTTGGTGGACACCGCGTGCTCCTTCTTTAGGGACACCTGGGCTCGACACTGCTGTTTATTTTTTTTTTTTTTTTTTGTTTTTGTTTTTTTTACACCCGGGCTCAAAACTGTTGTTCTTTTTTTTAGCACCCATGGGGGGTGTGTGTGTGTGTGTGTGTGTGTGTGTATGTGTGTGTGTGTGTGTGTAGATGTGAGACACAGTGAAAGACACAAAGTGCACAAATCTTTATTCAATTGCCACCACCAGGAAGATATGAAAAACAAAATCCCCTGTTTATTTTTTTTTGTGCTTATTTTTTCCCAGCACCCATGGTGTGTGTGTGTGCAGGTGTCAGACACAGTGAAAGACACAAAGTGCACGAATCTTTATTCAATTGCCACCACCAGGAAGATATGAAAAACAAAATCCCCTGTTTATACCTGTCAGCCATGGCTCTCTAATTGGCCCAGGTTAACAACCCCAATCATGGATCTCATAGTCAACATGATCCACCTGATGCCAATCACAATGCTATTCAGCGTGTGGAAAAGGCTTTTGTTCCTCCCTGTCTAGCATATCTATGTTCCTCATAATTATTTACATGTCAATCACATTCCCCGGCCTCCCTCAGTCTCCTCTGTTCGAAGTAAAACAACTCCAGTCTGTCCAATCCCTCCTCATAAGTGAAACTCTCCAGTCCAGGTCACATTTTGGTAGACCTCCTCTGCCCGCTCTCCAGTGCTGTCACACCCCTCCTATAGTGGATTCTA